>NC_086122.1:28382001-29009001 GCF_963921235.1 Mobula hypostoma
GCCTGTGTAACTTTTGTTTTCAGGAAATGGAATTGCAGCTTTTGAATCAGTGCCAACGGCAATTTATTCCTTCCTGAGGTGCATCAATCCTGATCCAGAAATTCCAGAAAAGTACAACGGGCTTGAAAGGACAATAATCTACAGCATTTCACTGGGCGGTGACACTGATACGATTGCCACAATGGCAGGTGCAATTGCCGGGGCTTATTATGGCAAAGATCACATTCGACAGTCTTGGCAGAGAAGCTGTGAAGCGTATAAAGATGCGGATTATTTTGGGGAAAAACTGTGTGAGATTTATTGCAGTCGCTTAGCCTCCTCCTTAAAGACAAATGGATAAAATTAATTTTAAGATGTGTTGTCAGCAAAAACAAAAATACAAAATCTCAGATGAAAAATGTAGGTTTGAGAAGATAAGTCATTTCTGAATCCCGCTGATTATTTTCTCATTTGAGCAATCAAAGTTGTTTAGGTAACATTTCAGTAGTTAATTTGACTTTAACATTTGAGGTTTTCAAAGATGCTTCAATTGTAATTACTGCTTTCTATACCGACCCAAGCCTGAGATTAGGAGTTATGAATTGTAGATTTAGTTTTATCTAAATTAATTAGTTTATTGCTTTAATAAATAAGGGATGTATTGCACTGTTTGGTGCCTCAATCATAGAGAATATTGCTGCTTCTTCCGGGACAGTAGTTTTGCGAATCCTTCACTGCTTAAGTGTTCTCTTTAAATTTTCAGTCGTGTGTTTGCTCCCTAAACACAACAGAATGCCTCACTGTTGACATTAACTACTGTGCTACCAAATTTACATATTGGACTTTTCTAATTAATGTTAATTTGGGATTCAGAGATTGCCTGCCCTCTGTGTTGGAAGGGTACAAGGCTGCATGTACTCAGTAGCTAAAACCAGCACAGTTTTGCATTAGCCAAGCCACATGAATGACAACCAGACATAGGCTGCTTTTCCTTTCAGCTATCTTGATGTTTGGACCATGCATCCACTGTTGTTTCTGGTAGGGCATCCCATGTCCTAAACAACCAGTAATTTTAATAATCTGAACTAGTGTAAGCATCCTTATGCTTTATGAAATTAACTCACTGTTGGGAACACACTTGGTGTATGATGTCCTGTCTCTCCACCCAAACTGAAAAATCAGTTTCCCTTGCCTTTTTTTTTTGTCAAAGCATCTCCTCCCATTGATATTAATGCCCAAATCTAAATGCTGTGTTTAACGGCAACCTAAACAAGGTGCATTTAAATATGATACCTGTTTAGATTTTATTTGGAAGGCTTTTAGTAATTTTTAGGCTCTTGTCTGATTAACTTTATTGACTGACTCTGTACGTTGAAAGATTTAGCTGTTTATTAATTTGGTGAATAAACGTGTATAGCCTAGTTCATCATATATTTGTCAGTATTTCAGTAAACTCTAATAATCCACTGTCTGACCAATCAGTAATCTTGATGGTTTGGGTATCTGGTTCATCCTAGGTAATGCTTGCACTTTCTGCTAGACAGAGTCCCGATCCCCCTGCCCCTGATAGCAACACATCAGTGAACTATTTTATAAAAAAGAAAAGTATATTGGAAGTTATTGAGGGATTAATAAAAAAAAATAGATTGTAAAAGTCCAGAAAATCTGGTCTCACACTACAAGACCTGAACATATCAGATTTATGAAGTTTTATTGCATTGAAGTAAAATTATTTATGCAAATAGAAAGTAGCTTATTGAAAGATTGGAAGTATGCTTGCCCAGTATTCACCAGGTAAAAGGATTCGCTTTTACCTACATTTGTACTTAAATAAGAAATCAAAGTTGATATTCCAGAAAAGAGAGAATTTATTCCACTGTTGAGGCCACATGAGGTGAGAAGGAAGGGGCTCATGGTTGCGTCAGGAGACAAAAAGTTCTCATTTTTCCCCTGCAGCACTATTAAAACAGATTACATTGACATTATCTTGTAGCAGTTTCTGGGAGCTTGCTCTGTACAAATGATAGTAAATATGCTCCAAAAGTACTTCACTTGACTGTAAGCACTGCAGCATGTCCTGAGGTCAAGAGAATGGACAAACTTGTTTTCTTTATTTGTAAATACTTTAAAAGTTTAATGCTTTCCCAAAGCATGATTGATGGAATTAAATATTTGTAAAGTTTAAAAGTAATAGGAAGAAGGGAATGCATGTCATTCATGATTGATTTTGTGTTAAATTCTAGAGAAATAGAAATGTGTGCAATTCTATTTGCTGTCAACAACTGTATTAAGAATGCATAAATGTAGATATTTGTTTTGTTTAAAATACACTAAATTTATATATATTCTATATATTAGCCCCCCATTCTATGACACTAACTTTGAAATGTTTCAAGATAATAAAAATGTTTGTTTTTAAATGTTTTATCTTGACTTAAGTGTTGCTGACTTTACTATATCAGGTCTGTTAGCTGTGTGCTGCTAACATTGCCTGCTGAAGTTTTATGCTTCATAATTCACAAGTTATTTCCCCTGGGATTTGGGAGTTTGGTTAATTTGCTTTGAAGAAATTCTGTTTTTCAGTGTTCATTCTTACTGTTTGCTGATGAGGTAACACAATGCATTTATTATGTACCTGAGCCAATGGTTCTAATGCTGTTAGCCATCGTGGGCCGGGCTTACTGTAGTTGAAGTTTGGGTTTTATCGTACAGAACAAATTGCTTCCTGTATATAATTAAAGGTTTGTTCTTACCGGGATATCGCATGAGCTACACAATGCGTTGAGTTGGCTGTGGGTTGGGAACCAACTTTTCATTCATCAGATAAATATGAAACATGTACGACAGAGAATATCAGTGTATAATGGGGTGACACGGTAGTGTAGCGGTTATCGCGACGCTTTACAGTACAGGTGACCCAGGTTCAGTTCTGCCTGCAAGGAGTTTGTATGTTCTCCCTATGACCACATGGTTGGGGAAGTCCAGAACGAGGGGTGACAGTTTGAGGATAAAGGGGAAGCCTTTTAGGACAGAGATGAGGAAAAACTTCTTCACACACACAGTGGTGAATCTGGAATTCTCTGCCACAGGAAACAGTTGAGGCCAGTTCATTGGCTGTATTTAAGGCCAGTTCATTGGCTGTATTTAAGGCCAGTTCATTGGCTGTATTTAAGGCCAGTTCATTGGCTGTATTTAAGAGGGAGTTAGATATTGTTCTTGTGGCTAAAGAGATCAGGGGGTATGGAGAGAAGGCCGGTACAGAGTTCTGAGTTGGATGATCAGCCATGATCGTACTGAATGGCAGTGCAGGCTCGAAGGGCTGAATGGCCTACTGCACCTAGTTTCTATGTTTCTGTGTTTCCTGTGGGTGCTGCAGTTTCTTCCTACAGTCTAAAAACGTACCAGTTGATAAGTTAGTTGGTCATTGTCAATTGGCCTATGAATAAGCTAGGATTAACTCAGAGGTTGCTGGGCAGTGTGGTTCAAAGAGCAAAAAGAGCAGATTCCACTCTGTATCTCAATAAATAAATGCATAATTAGATAAATATGAAACATGTATAATGGGGAATCTTTGAAGAGAAGCTGGATACTGTCCTATTCCAATCTGGTATTAATCAACCACTGTCCCTAAGGATACATGGGTAGGGGAAAACTGTACTGATGTTTCCTTTTAAACTATACACAGTAAATTAATGGAACTGCATGACGTGCACTTGTCTTATCACCCCAAGTCTTTGACAATTGCTGCAATTTTTTTTCCTTCCACTAGTTTCTAAAGATTTTAGACTAAATGTTTCCAGTACTTGCATGTGCAGCAGTTTCTAATATTAGAAGTACATGTCTATCTTAATTTTTATATTCTATCAGAATCAATTTTGTGCTGTTTAATTATGAGCCAAGCACGTCTATTTGGTAGCAAAGAAAAATCAAGTAAGTTTCCTCTAAGTCAATTGCAGGTGTTACTTTGTACTACCTATTTTCCTGTAGGTACTTGACCGTTATCTTTAGTTTTACTAAAAAAAAGTGAATTATCTTGGGTTTCCAATAAATTGGGGTGCCATGGTAGTGCAGTGGTTGACACAACGCTAATACAGCTCGGTGTCGTAGGTCAATTCTGGTGTCCTCTGTAAGGAGGTTGTACAGTCTCCCCGTGACTGCGTGGGTTTCCTCTGCATGCTCCTGTTTCCTCCCACATTCTAAAGACTTACTGGTTAATCGGTCATTGGTAAATTGTCTTCTGGTTAAACAGGTGGGTTGCTGGGTGACGTGGCTAGTTGGGATGAAAGGACCTGTTCTGTACTGTATTGCTAAATAAAATAAAAATTCAGTTATTTGATAGTGTGCGCTCAACAGGCTGAGTTCTCCAGTAAACAAGTTTTGTAATTAATGGGGGGAAAATTCTTGAGTGAATTGCATAATACATTTAGTAATTTGGAAGACAATTTAGCGTGTTCTGGATTTTCTTTGCTCTTAAACCCATTCCCAGTTTACTGTGGTTTCATTTATTTTGTATCCCCCCATTGTGAAGGAGGAGGAGTATATTTGATATAAAGTTGTAAAGATCTGTAATGTGTTCAATCATAGGCTGCATGGTAGTTGGTGTTTATTACATATTGCATGTGTGGGTTTTCATGGCAACTCTTCTGCTAAACCTCATTTTACCAAATTTGAATAAACAGGTGGGCTGGTTACCACTTCATGCACGGTGTTGAATATTTTAACAGGCATCTTTCATGCAGCACGGTCTTTGCCAATAACCCTCTGGAGTTTTGTTAATGTGTCATTGCGAACAGTAGAACAAACATGCTGTATTTATTATAACCAAAATTGTTTTGATCTTCTTTTGCAGTAAAGTTTTAAAATCTTAATTTTTTTTTAAAAAGCAAGCTGCTGATTAAACTCTAAGTCAGACAGCATCTGCAGAGGCAAATGACTAGTTTATGTTTTAGGTTGGCGACCCTGCATCAGGTCCTGATCTGAAACATTGGCCATCCCTCTTTCTCGACAGATGCTGCCTGACCTGCTGAGTTCCTCCAGCAGTTTGTTCTTTGGAGCTTGGCTCCAGTTAGCAGAATCTACAGTCTCTTGTATTTTCAACTACTACAAATTATTTGAAGTTTAGAGGCGTGCTTTAAGATGCTGTTTCCCTAGAATAATATTGGGATTGGCAAAGTTCCTACAGTCTACTAATAATGTCCATCATTTAAGAAACAGTTTTAACAACTGATCTCTAACATTATTGTATCCCTTTGGCTGTACCAAACTGCCCCCTCAACTCTTCACTATTTTGACTTCTGTGCAAGGTAAGTTAGTCTTTTTTAACTTAAACATGCATGAAAAGTAACATCCAATTTTAAACTACTTTTAAAGCCACATTAAATAATGGCATGTATCGAAGAAAGATGAAGTCCTCAAAAATTAATATAATTTTGCAAATTCAATAAATGTACTTGGTTCACTGCACAATTGAAATTGAAAGATAACTTGTTCAAATCATTTGGGAGCAATTGCATTTAGTTCGAATCAGTTGTAAAGTTTTACAGCACAGACTAATGTTGCATTTTAAATGTTCTTGGAGCATAGAATATACAGTAAGTGCCAGACACAGTACTCTGGGCGTGGTTGGTGTAGAATGAAGACAAAGAAATGTGTGTATTTTAAAGTGTAAAACTTCTAACGATGCCATAACAAAGTGGAAAATTGGATTCCTGCCCTCAATAGTTTAAAGTCCTTATTAAGAAGAGGTTTAACCAAACAGAATCATGTCTCTTCCCCCCCCCCCGCTGTGTTACATCTGTGCTTCAATATACAGTTGGATTTTCATGCCTGATGGATTGAGGTAACAACAACCATGTTTACTTTTTTTAGCAAGCGTACTATGCAAACACTGGGGAAGTATGCCTTCCCTGAATTGCACCGTAACTTGGAAAAGAGAAAATAAACTATTTGCCAGTAACTTCAAGAGATAATATCCTTTCACCTATATGACCACTTATTTTAGCAGTTTTTATAAAGACCATAAGCCACAGCGACAGAATCAGGCCATTCGGCCATTCCATCATGGCTGATTTATTATCCCTCCCAAGCCTGCCGCCTTCCCATGACCTTTGACATCCTTACTAATCAAGAACCTATTAAACTTAGCTTTAAATATACCCAGTGACTTGGCTTCCACAGCTGTCTGTGGCAATAAATTTCACAGATTCACCACCCTCTGGCTAAAGATATTCCTTCTTTTATCTGTTGTAAAGGGGCGCCCTTTTATTCTGACACTGTGCACTCTGGTCTTAGATTACCCCACTATACGAAACATCCTCACCACGTCCACTCTAGGTCTTTCAATAGTTGGTTGATTTCAATAAGATCCCCTTATTCTTACAAGCATAACTTACAACCTTCCGCATTTCATCGTCCCATGAATCAACTCAATGTTTTCATGATTTTTCAACATTTGTACTGCACTTAACCCCAAATTTTACACATGACCACCTCTAACTGTTCTTTATGGGAACAGAAATTGCTCTTCAGCTCTGGCTCAAGCAAGAGGAGGAGGAGTGGTATACCGTGACATTGATTTGTCTTCTGATGTCCCATTCTAACTGTAATCACTCTCATGGTGGGAGATCCACAATGAGTTGGTAAATTGGCTTGGGCACTTCAGACAGAGGGTAGTGGTACAGGGATATTGTTCTGACTGGAGGTCTGTGTTCCTCATGAATCAGTTCTGAGATGTATATGGTCTGGATGAGAATATTGGTGGGTTCAGTTAGTAAGTTTAAAGATGACACAAACTGGTGGGTTTATGGATTGTGAGGAAGGATGCCAAAGAATGCAGGAAGATATCAATCAGTTGGAAATGTGGGTGGAGAAATGGGAGATGAAGTTTAATCCAGGTAAATGTGAAGGTTTGCATTTTGGGAGGCCAAATGTGAGAAGGAAGTATGCTTAGGAACACTGATGTTCAGGAGCATCTTGTGCAAATCCGTAACTCCTTGGAAGGAGGGTAGGGTGATAGAGAACGCATATGCATGTTTGCCTTCATCAGTTGGGGTACTGAGTGTTAAAGTTGGCAGGCATACCCGTATAAAACATAAGCTGCGAGTTGAGTATTGTGTGCACTTCTGATCACTATGCTACAGGAAGGATATGGAGGCATTAGAGAGGATGCAGAAGAGGTTCACCAGATCGTTGCCTATATTGGAGACTGTTGGCTATTAGGAGAAATTGGGCAAACTTAGATTTTTTAAAATGCATCATATCAGAGGGTGAGGGATGACCTTATTAAAACCATGTAAAATTGTGAACTGTGTAGGTAGGGTGGATGGTCTTATTTTTCCTCCTCCCCAGGGTGGGAATGTCAAATACCAGAAGGCGTTGCTTTATGGGGAAAGTTTAAGGGAGAGTTATGAAGCAAGGTTTTTTTGGACAGAGTTGCAGATGCTCAGAAAACGCTGCTGGAGAGGTGGTAAAGGCAGATGCAATGGAGCCATTTAGACAAAGATAGGGACAGGCACAGAATAAAGCAATCATGCACATGCAGCAAGGTTAGTTAAACTGGCATGGTGAGTGCAGATCTGTTGGGCTGAATGGTCTGTTTTTGTGTTGTACTGTTAAATATTTTATTGATTTGACAGATTAATAAAACAACTACAACCAGCGTAGATTGGAATGTGTTGACATTTCTTACAATGATCTTAATTGTAGATTCTTGGAATGTAGATTTGTATTTCTTGTTCAGTATTTGGCTCACTTTATGGTTCTCGTGAAGGAAGTTTGGTCTTCATCACAATTTGTAATTGTTACTCTGAATTAGGATCAGATTGAATCTGTTTTGTTGAGAACACAATGTTCATTAAGTGTCTTCCTGGAGCTTCAAAACATTTCTTGAAAGACCTTGGACATAGTTTGACTTCATTAATGAGTCTTGCACAAAGAAAACACAAAACAAAAATTAACCCTCAACCAGCATAACTGCATTTCATTTGGTAGGTATTTTTATATGGAGCCATTTCCTGTTTAGCAGACAAACCACCTGTGATTTTTTTTTTATCCCCCCCCCCCCGCCCCCCATCAAAATCCTGTCTCAGAAGAATGCGGTCTGAAGAGAAATCCTAGAGATTTGAAAGACAGAGGCGTTGGTGGTAAATGCTTGCCAACATTTTCTGCAAAGCTTCTAATTCCTCAGACATTTTTCTATAATTGCTGGTTGCAGTGTTTCACAAATTTTGTTGACAAATTAGTTACTGGAATATCAGGCAGAGTGTGGGGTCATTGAACTTGAGAAAAGAACTGAAATCCCTCAATAATAGATGGGGAATTGAAAAGTAATTAAATTCCAGTAATAGTCACCATGAAGCTACCAGTTTGTTGTGAAGCTTTAGTTGATCCACATCCTTTTAAAAAGAAATTCTGACAAAATACCTGGTCTGTGGTCCAAGTTCAGGGACAATGGTGGGGTTGGGGGTCGTGGAGGGAGAGGAAGAAGAGTAAATACCAGTGACATTCACAGTCTGTGAATTATTTTAAACCAAAACATATTAGTTTCCTTCTAAAAACATTAAGAATTCTCTCCACTGTCTGTAAGAAGCCTGTACGTTCTCCCCATGATCGTGTGGGTTTCTTCTGGGTGCTCCGGTTTCCCACCACAGTCCAAAGACCTATCATTTGGTAGGTTAATGGGTTATTGTAAATTGTCCCATGATTAGGCTAGGGTTAAATCGAGGATTACTGGGCAGTGCAGCTTGAAGGACTGAAAGGGCCTATTTAATATTGTATTGATAAATAAACAATAAATGTTCCATCTTAGGAGAAACCCCACTCCGCATTTTCATCCACCCTATCTTTTCCCCTCAGTTACTCTCTTCAAGATTCGCTCAGAATTCAAGGTAATTTTCATGTTGCTTCTGGAAAAGTGAATGGTATATACCGTATCTTTCTGAAGTTTCATTAAAATGCACGAGTAGAATTCTTGCACCTTATTGTAAATTATCTAACTTGACATGTTCAGCTATGGCCCACCTTATTACGCCAGTGAGAAAGATGACACAGTGCAGTAAGCTGTACATCCATCCATTCCTGCCCAATGCTATAACATCATTCCATACCAAAGTTTCTGTTAATTATCCTCTAAATGATGACATTTTACATCAAGGAATTATGCCACCTATACCTTTGCTTTACGTGGTGGTGTGGACCCACGCCACCAGGGTCAGAAACAGTTACTACCCCTCAACCATCAGGCTCTTGAACCAGAAGGGTTAACTTCTCAACTTCACTTGCCCCATCACTGAACTGTTACCACAACCTATAGACTCTTCAACTCATATTCTCAATATTTATTGCTGATTTATTATTATTTTATATTTCAACAGTTCACTATCCTTTGCATGTTAGTTGTTTGTCCATCCTAAAAGTACTGTCTTTCATTAATAATATTGTTTCTTGGATTTGCTGTGTATACCTGCAAGAAAATGAATCTCAAGATTGTGTATGGTGACATATATGTACTTTGCTAATAAATTTACTTTGAACATTGAAGTCATATTCTATTAATACTTTTGAGAATGTTTTTATTAAATTATTTACCAGGTGTCATTTTAGATTAAAGGATTTACATCCACGCAAAAAGCTCAAGTGGAGTAATTTGGCCGTTGGTATTTATTTTCCATTTTACCAAGTGGCAATAAAAAAAACAGTTCTGATATAATCCATGTGGAATCTGTGTTGCTTCAATCTGACAATAACTTTCAAAATAAGCACAACTCAACTTTATTAAATGAATTCTTCAGTTGGAAGGACAAATTATTCTTGTGCCAAGACTTGCATGAGTGAACTGACCAGCCAAGCCAATGCAAAAGAGACAGGAAATGAAACATCAGCTAATCCAGCAGCATAAATTGAAAGAACATTTAAAAAAAAAACTTTTGCTCTCATGTATAGATTTTAAAGCCAACGGAAAATGGATGTCATCTTCATTGATAAGGAACAACTTTAATTTTTTGGCTGCAGTGTTTAGAGTCTGTCGGAAATAACCCAGAAAATGTGCAGCTCAGGTGGTCGGGGGTTGGGTTGGTTGTTCATTGATTTTGGCAATCCATTTGCCAACATTTCATCACTATACGAGGAGACATCAACAGTGCGCTGTTCACTTGTGCGTCATCAGAATGCTTGGCTTTTATATACTTTGTCGATCAGTTGATAGGTCGTCATTACAGAAACTCAATCGTGATATAGGTCTCTCATTGGTTGTGTGGTGAACTCTGTGCGTTGGCTGAAAATTTTACCTGGATTGGCTTAAAAATGGGATCTTGCAGCACAGGCAAGGTGGGTCAGATTCCATGTGTGGAGTGAAGCAGAGAAGATGGTTCGGTTGTGGGACCACAGTCCTGAAGAAGGGGTTCAGGCCTAATATTGTAATTTTCTCTTACTTTCTACCAACATTTCCTTGGTGAAAGCGTCTAGCATTTTCCATTTTTATTCCAATGAATCCACTTACACTAGTCCGACACTAATATTTTCATTCTCCCTACATTCCAATGAATACCCCTCCCAGAAAAAAAGTTTTTTGTTTGTATTAATGTCTACTATAGGTTACACTTAATACTTTCTGGCTAAGGCTTTTTTTCTCTATCAACTGCCTGTAAGGGTTTGCAATCAATTATATTTTTATCAGGATTTAAAAAAAAATGCCACCGGGCCCCGGTGGCATTCATAGCTTCCTTCATCGTGACTGTAGTTTCCTCTCGGTTTTCAGTCATGCAAGTCCCGGTGGAGACTTAGGAATACTGCCGTACTCAGATGTAGAAGGATTCTTCATTGCTGTTTCTGTAACAATTTTGTTTGACCAGTCAAGGTTTTTAGCCCTGAGCTGAATCCCTGAACTTGGAGAACTGGTGGACCACTCTTAGTCTGGCCTCTACCCTTTGACCTGTTTGGCATGGGTGACCCTACCAAGAGCCAGAGCATAAAGCCCTGACTCCAGCAAGCATAGCTCTCTGGGTCATTCAGACATGCAAGCCTCCAAACCACAACAAGGTTGTGGCCCTCTAAAGACAGAAAAAAGTATAACCAGTCAAAGGTGATGCTAGAGGTAAATATCCAGTCTTACTGCGTCACACATACTTCTAAAAGTTTAACTTTCTCTCTCGGATGTTGCATTCACATGAGAACCATTGAATGGTGTCATCATGGGTGTGTTTAACCTCTGCTGTACATCACTTATAGTCTTGTGGCTAGGCTAATTTGTGGGAGGTGGATCTGAGATTCCTGGATAACAGCTGCTTTTGTATTCAATGGGGAAAAAATGGGCAGATCCAGTTCAAGTGGTTGACCCTGTTAAGTTTTCAAAGTGCCTGTCACTAACCATTAAGAATGAACGAGAGAAAATCTGCAGGTGCTGGAAATCAGAGCAATACACACAAAATGCTGGAGGAGCTCAGCAGGCCAGGCAGTATCTCTGGGGAAAAAAACGTACAGTTGATGTTTTGGGCCGAGACCCTTCCGCAGGCCTGGAGGAAAAAGTACTGAGGAGTAGATTTGAAAGGGTGGGGGGAGGGAGGTGAAAGAAACACAAGGTGATAGGTGAAGTCTGAAAGGGGGGGGGATGAAGTGAAGTGCTGGGAAGTTGATTGGTGAAAGAGATAGAAGGCCATGGAAGAAAGAACAGAGGGGAGGAGCACCATGGTCACTAACCATTAAGTCTCTGAATTTGACTATTGGCACATTATGGAAAGCAGCTGCTGTTCTTGTGCCCAGGAGGTTGTTTGTAAAAACAAGTACATTATCATTATGAGATCCATTTGGTATTGAAACTGTATTTTAGCTTTTTGACCATCAAAGCTTCAATAGGACTTTTACTAAGTCAATAGAGACCATAGAAATCTGGGAATCTTTAAGAAGTGACTTCCTGATTATTGGCAAGTATCAGATGCTCTCCTTTCAATATTCAAGCACAAAATTGATTGGAAAACATAAAATAAACCTACCCATAGGATTCAGACTGTAAAAATGTCATTGTATTTCAGTTTTAGTCCTACAATTAATTGGAGGACAAACACTACAGTTATGTAACACTTATATAACCTTAAAGCTGCTGTCTTGCAGCCTTGTCAAAAGACAGCAAGAAGGTAAAGGCACAAGCCAACCGTGACAAAAGGAGTTTGGAATGTCAGCAATCTTCTTGTGATCTGCCATTTTTTAAATAAATACAGTATCTGCAGAACTGTGTGCTTTTTAAAAAAAACAGGATTTTATTACTAGCTTATCTGTCATGTCTGCTTTCGTCTTTTTCCTCAACTTCCCTCCCTCTGGTCTGCATCATTATTATAAAGTTTGGCTCTAGATCTTCAAAAAGGGGAATACCAAGGAACAATTTAATGTTTGGATGTGTTTACATTTTGGCACATGGCCAAGTAGTTAAGGCATTGGACTAGCGACCTGAACGTCGTGAGTTCGAGCCCCAGCCGAGGCACCATGTTGTGTCCTTGAGCAAGGCACTTAATCACACATTGCTCTGCGACAACACTGGTGCCAAGCTGTATGGGTCCTAATGCCCTTCCTGTGGACAACATTGGTGTCGTGGAGAGGGGAGACTTGCAGCATAGGCACCTGCTGGTCTTCCACACAACTTTGCCCAGGCCTGCGTCCTGGAGAGTGAAGACCTTCCAGGCGCAGATCCATGGTCTCGCAAGACTAATGGATGCTTTAGTTTACATTTTAAGAATGCAGTAAGTTTGTCACTTTAAATATTAAATCAAGGTTGATTGCCCAAATTTTCTGTATGACAACTTTGGCATTTTTCTTTATTCCTAAATTATTGCTCTATCATTTGCCAAATTAGGGCAGCATGGCAGCATAGTGGTCAACTCAACACTTTATAGTTCAGATGATCCGGGTTCAATTCCCGCCACTGCCTGTAAGGAGTTTGTACGTTCTCCTTGTGACCGCGTGGGTTTCCTCCGGCTGCTCTGGTTTCCTCCCACAGTCCACAGATGAACCAGCTGATAGGTTAATTGGTCATTGCAAATTGTCCCGTGATTAGGTGAGGATTAAATCAGGGGATTGCTGGGCAGCGTGGCTCAAAGGGTTGGAAGGGCCTGTTCCATCCGACATCTCAATATAAATATTAAAATGCAGTCTCAGCAGTTGATAATTTTATTTATTCAGACACACCACTGAATAGACCCTTCTGGCCCTTTGAGCCGTGCTGCCCAGCAATCCCCCAATTTAATCCTAGCCGATTCAGAATGACCAATTAACCTACCAACTGGTATGTCTTTGGACTGTGGGAGGAAACCCACGCAGTCACAGGGAGAACGTACAAACTCCTTACAGTCCCCAGTGGGAATTGAACCCGCGGTCACTGGTTGTGCTAACCACTACGCTACCATGCTGCCCAGTAAGCCAGTCTTTTATTAGTTGTGGCAAGGGTTAGATCTGTTCAGACAGACTCTTAATCGAGTAATGTGAGGAAATTGGATTGGTGTCATTGGAAGAATCATTTGAGGTTATTGAAAGCCATCAGTTTTTCCAGCTCATGGTTTAAACATGGAAAACCAGAAAATCTATTTCATCTTGAATTTTTGTTTTTCTCATCTATGGTGTCATGAGTTCTCACTGTGTTCTCTCATGTTTACACCGTTGACAAGGATACAATGAAACTACCCAATATTTTGAGTGCTGTTGCAACACAGGGCTGCAGGAAAGATTCCTCAGCTGGAAGGAATTGCAATATGAAACAGGTTACCAAAACCTTATATAACTTTACAAGCATTTTGCAGTCTACTTTTGTGTGGATTGCTGGGATCTGAATGAGAATAGCTTCCAGTACAGGAAATAAATATCCCAATGAATTGAATGGTTTAGAAAAACTGAAGTAAAATTAATCAATATTATTACTTTTAGACTGCCTGTGTAACATTTGCTTGTGGTGGCGATGGCAGATGAGAGTCTGCTGCTTCCAAAGCAAGTTCAATCCACTCCAGAACCAATGACACCACTACTACTACGTCGACTCAGGCTTAGGGGACCAGCATTGGGCACGATGACGGACTCTCCCCTTCTCCCTCTCCCTCATCAGTGTGTTCAGGGCTTAATTAGGAAGGGGAAAAAGATTATGAGAGAAAACTGGCAGGGAATATAAAAACTGACTGTAAAAGATTTTATAGATACGTGAAAAGGAAAAGACTGGTAAAGACAAATGTAGGTCCCCTACAGACAGAAACAGGTGAATTGATTATGGGGAGCAAGGACATGGCAGACCAATTGAATAATTATTTTGGTTCTGTCTTCACTAAGGAGGACATAAATAATCTTCCAGAAATAGTAGGGCACAGAGGGTCCAGTGAGATGGAGGAACTGAGGGAAATACATGTTAGTAGGGAAGTGGTGTTGGGTAAATTGAAGGGATTAAAGGCAGATAAATCCCCAGGGCCAGATGGTCTGCATCCCAGAGTGCTTAAGGAAGTAGCCCAAGAAATAGTGGATGCATTAGTGATAATTTTTCAAAACTCGTTAGATTCTGGACTAGTTCCTGAGGATTGGAGGGTGGCTAATGTAACCACACTTTTTAAAAAAGGAGGGAGAGAGAAACCGGGGAATTATAGACCGGTTAGCCTAACGTCGGTGGTGGGGAAACTGCTGGAGTCAGTTATCAAAGATGTGATAACAGCACATTTGAAAAGCGGTGAAATCATCGGACAAAGTCAGCATGGATTTGTGAAAGGAAAATCATGTCTGATGAATCTCATAGAATTTTTTGAGGATGTAACTAGTAGAGTGGATAGGGGAGAACCAGTGGATGTGGTATATTTGGATTTTCAAAAGGCTTTTGACAAGGTCCCACACAGGAGATTAGTGTGCAAACTTAAAGCACACGGTATTGGGGGTAAGGTATTGATGTGGATAGAGAATTGGTTAGCAGACAGGAAACAAAGAGTGGGAATAAACGGGAACTTTTCAGAATGGCAGGCAGTGACTAGTGGGGTACCGCAAGGCTCAGTGCTGGGACCCCAGTTGTTTACAATATATATTAATGACTTGGATGAGGGAATTAAATGCAGCGTCTCCAAGTTTGCGGATGACACGAAGCTGGGCGGCAGTGTTAGCTGTGAGGAGGATGCTAAGAGGATGCAGGGTGACTTGGATAGGTTGGGTGAGTGGGCAAATTCATGGCAGGTGCAATTTAATGTGGATAAATGTGAAGTTATCCACTTTGGTGGCAAAAATAGGAAAACAGATTATTATCTAAATGGTGGCCGATTAGGAAAAGGGGAGGTGCAACGAGACCTGGGTGTCATTATACACCAGTCATTGAAAGTGGGCATGCAGGTACAGCAGGCGGTGAAAAAGGCGAATGGTATGCTGGCATTTATCGCAAGAGGATTCGAGTACAGGAGCAGGGAGGTACTACTGCAGTTGTACAAGGCCTTGGTGAGACCACATCTGGAGTATTGTGTGCAGTTTTGGTCCCCTAATCTGAGAAAAGACATCCTTGCCAAAAAGGGAGTACAAAGAAGGTTCACCAGATTGATTCCTGGGATGGCAGGACTTTCATATGAAGAAAGACTGGATGAACTGGGCTTGTACTAGTTGGAATTTAGAAGATTGAGGGGGGATCTGATTGAAACGTATAAAATCCTAAAGGGATTGGACAGGCTAGATGCAGGAAGATTGTTCCCGATATTGGGGAAGTCCAGAACGAGGGGTCACAGTTTGAGGATAAAGGGGAAGCCTTTTAGGACTGAGATTAGGAAAAACTTCTTCACACAGAGAGTGGTGAATCTGTGGAATTCTCTGCCACAGGAAACAGTTGAGGCCAGTTCATTGGCTATATTTAAGAGGGAGTTAGATATGGCCCTTGTGGCTACAGGGATCAGGGGGTATGGAGGGAAGGCTGGTGCAGGGTTCTGAGTTGGATGATCAGCCATGATCATAATAAATGGCGGTGCAGGCTCGAAGGGCCGAATGGCCTACTCCTGCACCTATTTTCCTATTTTCCTATTTTCTATGTTTCTATGTTCAGTTCATCTACATTAGCCGCGCCGCTGTCTTCCAGGAGCGTGTTGACCATAGTCTTGGGAGGGCGCCCAGGGTTCATCCTCCCATGCTTGGGCTCCCATATGATGACTAGGCTGGCAGGTAGACAGTGCCCCGCTAGTTGCAGTCTTCTCGCCTCGACCCCAACCCCACAATTGCCCTTCTCATCTAATGTCAATAGATGCTCCAAGCTGATTTCACTGTATAATGAGCTCTGTGATTATCAATAATGATATGCATTGGCCAGACTGCAGATGGACAGGTTCTTACCATTTTTCAGCAAATGAAAGCCTCTCTGTCAGTATGGCTGCATAATGCACATTACTTTTCCAAGCTAGCACCATTGGACACCGCTGTAGTGTAGTGGTTAGTGCGATGCTATTACAGCTCGGGGCGTTGGAGTTCAGAGTTCAATCGCAGCATCCTCTGTAAGGAGTCACTGTATGTCCTTCCCGTGGAATGCGTGAGCTTACGCTGGGTGATCCAATTTCCTCCCACAGTCTAATGATGTATCAGGTGTGTTAATTAGTCACTGTATATTGTCCCGTTATTGGGTTAGGGTTAAGTCTGGGTTGTGAGGAAGGGGTTACTGGGCAGTAGGGCTCAAAGGGGTAGAAGGGCTTATTCTGTGCTGTATCTTGAAATAAAGACATCAATGTAGCTACAAAATAGGGACAACAGCTGCTATATTTCATTAGGAGTTTGAGAAGATTTGGTACGTCTCCAAAAACACTCAAGTTTCTACAGGTATACCATGGAGAGCATTCTAGTTGGCTGCATTACCATCTGTTCTGGGGGTGGGGGGTTGGTCGGGGGCTACTGCGCAGGATCGAAGTGAGCTGCTAGTTTGTAGTCAGCTCCATCGTGAGCACTAGCCTCTATAGTATCCAGGACATCTTCAAGGAGCGATGTATCAAAAGGTGGTATCCGTCATTAAGGACCCCCATCAGCCACGTTATGCTTCACTCTCTTTGCTACCACCAGGACCCTAAAGGCACACACTCAATAATTCAGACTTTTCCCCTCTGCCCTCTGGTTTCTGAGTAGACATTGAACCCATGGACACGACCTCATTATTTTCTTGTATATCTATTTTTGCACTATTTATTTTATTTAACAATTTAATATATACTTAGTGTAATTCCTGTTTTTTTTCTTCTCTATATTATGTATTGTTGCCTGAAAGATAAAAAAAATCATGACGTGTGTCCGATCGAATCCGATTCTGATAAATGCAACTAACAGCCAAGTTTCAGAGTACCCTTGATTCATTGTAAGCTGACACTACTCACTATCAAACAATCCAAAACATTTCATACTTTTTGTTCAGTAGGATGGACATTCAAATGATACTTCAATGTAGCAACAAGCAGAGTTCAAATAACTCCCGCGCCACTATGTTAAATTTGTCAGGGCATGAATTTATTCCTTCTCTGAAACTTTCACCTTTTGAAGGCGGTTGCTTAGCGATGGACAGCTTCTTGCTTAGTGTATATATATTGGCACAATTTTGGTCAGCTGGGCACGTGGTTAAGGCATTGGACTAGTGATCTGAAGGTGGTGAGTTCGAGCCCCAGCCGAGGCAGCAAGGCACTTAACCACACATTGCTCTGCGACGACACTGGTGCCAAGCTGTATTGGCCCTTGCCCTTGGACAACATCGGTGTCGTGGAGAGGGGAGACTTGCAGGATGGGCAACTGCCGGTCTTCCATACAACCTTGCCCAGGCCTGAGCCCTGGAGAGATGGTCTCGCAAGATTAGCGGATGCCTTAATAAATAAATTTGGTCAGCTGATTGTCATGAGCAACACTCATCAAGACTGCCATGTGTCCAGCTTTTCATTAATCTTCACCACTAGGTTTTCTGTTTGTCCATTAGCTCTCAGTGACCTTTGTGCAGGTAATTAGCTCCACTGAAAAAAATATAAAGAAGGGAGGTCATGTGGGCAGTTAACGATCAATATTCTCTGATTTTTTTATTGCTTGGTGCAAAAGACAAACTTAATCCCTCTTCAACAGAACTAGTCAATTTACAGAGCACTCATGGTGGGTGCCAAACCCTGTTAGAAGGAGATGCAAAAGAAATTTCTCTCATCCTAACAAACTACACATCTAAACCCAGGGGCATATGTTATTATTAACTGACCTGAACCAAAATATATATTTTTTAACTTGTGTGCAGATCCTTTTTGGCACTTTTCTAAAGAGTCCTAGCCAATACTCATCTCTTGATAATTATCACTGAAACGGGTTTATGTCGTGGAATTGACAGTACCATGGGAAGATGGTGTCGAAGAAGCTTATGAGAGGAAAAAGACCAAGTACTTTGAACTGGCAACTGAAGCTGCCCAGAATGGCTGGAAGACCAAGATTTTCCCTGTAGAAGTGGGATGCAGGGGATTCATTGCTACATCTACGACCAGTCTATTGAAGAAGATGGGGGTGAGGGGTCACTCCCTCGAAGAAGCAATCAAGTCCTTGTCAAACGCAGCAGAAGAAAGCAGCAATTGGATTTGGATTAAAAGGAAAGACAACAACTGGGCTGCAAGATGAAGACAGGAGGGCATGGAACTGGGGGGTGGGGTGTATCTGGGATGCCAGGTAGCACCGTTGAGCCCTCTGGAGATGTCATGGGCTTATCAACGAAACGTCAAAGAAGGAGGGTGCCCACCTGATGACCCCGATGATGTACCTGCCCTCCCTCCTTGTCACCACTCCAAACCCACTGCCAACATCGAGAGTGCCGACTTACCATGGGGATTGAAACATCAAGTCCTAGTAGCACTACTAATTCTACTGTGGTTGTTACTACATAGCTATTGTGAAAGTTTGTTGAATTGTAATTGGATACCATGTTTCCCAATCAACAAGTGCAACTACATTTTAAAAGCAGTTTATTGAAAATAACAGACTTCGGAAGGTCTTGAGGTTGTGAAAAATCCTACAAAAGTTCAAAGGACAGGATATTGCTCCATTTCTTATGGTGAGTCACTCCAATGCTGTTTTGTGACATTTGCATAAAGGTGAGAACTTCACAAGCAAGGCTGACAGACAACGTTTCCTCTAACCTTTTGAACCAATCATTGATCTGAGCAAGAAATTTTAACACCGCCATGAAACTGCAAGGCACTTTAAATATCTTTTTTCTCTGTAGACGTGTCATCATTCAGCGGGGCGGCGGTTTATTAACAATGAGCTGCCTACTTCCATTTTGTGTTTATTGTTACAATTTGTAACAGTGTCGCAGCTTGAAACACTGATAATGTAAATATGTTGGAGCTGTAAGATGCTTCAAAGTAAAGGTCGTGGTATGTTTATTATTTAGAAAAGTTATGGATTATATTCATTAATACATAATTACAAAGTAGTTCACAATTATATTAACATAGATTTCAAAATTACATTAACATTATATTAAAAAAACTCCAGCTGCATGGCAATAAAGGCTATGTGCACAGGAGCATTTTGGTTACTGCATGGCTGTGCACCAGGGTAGCTTAGAGCGAACAGTGTTTACAGAATAAAGCTGTCAGGTTCAAAGTAAAGGCATCCGATAGTCTTGCGAGACCATGGACCTGCACCTGGAAAGTCTTCACTCTCCAGGACGCAGGCCTGGGCAAGGTTGTCTGGAAGACCAGCAGTTGCCCATGCTGCAAGTCTCCCCTCTCCACGACACCAGTGTTGTCCAAGGGAAGGGCATTATGACCCATACAGCTTGGCACCAGTGTCGTCGCAGAGCAATGTGTGGTTAAGCGCCTTGCTCAAGGATACAACATGTTGCCTCGGCTGGGGCTTGAACTCACGACCTTCAGGTCGCTAGTCCAATGCCTTAACCACTTGGCCACGAGTCAGGTTTACATGTGTAATATGGTGGCTTCAGCCTAATTTCCTCTACTGATGTAACACATCACTCACATAGTTAAAATGTGACACAGCAGTGGCGATCAATTCATGGAGCTCTGAATGGTACATTCTATATCACTATCAAAACAATGGTGGGAGCATTGGTAATGAGTCAAAGAATGCTCTGATATTGATGGACAGTGTAGAGTCTTCCTGTGAGTTGGAGAACTGTGCCCATGATCTAAGGCCTCCAATGTCGACAGGTGACAAAGGACATCCACAGTTCAGACCTCTGCTCTGCACTTGAAGGCCATGTGATCAGGAGGTAGGACGGCTGGTCTGCCAGTGCATCTAAAGTTCAAGCTGGGAGATTGGGGTCCATCATAACCAATCTGAGGGGGTCAATGCCAAAGATTGGAGCCTGAAGGTCAAATACCGGAGACCTGCCTCGGAGTTGGAGGACTGTCCGTGTTTATAGGTGGACGGGAGAAAGGAAAAGGACTTGTTTTACTGTTATTATTTTGTGGCTTGTTGCATTCTGTGTGGTTCTGCTGAGCTTTGTGGGCAAGTTATGCTGGCACCAGGAGGCGTGGTGATGCTTGGCCCCAGCGCATCCCTTGGTTGTGCTTGTTAACACAAAGAGTGCATTTCACTGTATGTTTTGATGCACATGTGTTAAACAATAATCCTATGCTCCATTCTCCTCTCCTGTGAAACTCTTTCCTCTCCAGCTCTTTATCTGCCCTATCCACTTGGCTTCACCCATCACCTTCTATCAATCCTCCTTCCCCTCCCCCACCTTTTTATTCTGGCATCTTCCCCCTTCCTTTCCAGTCCTGGAGAAAGATCTCAGCCCAAAACATCTACTGCTCATACATTTTCAAAGATGCTGCCTGACCTGTTGAGTTCTTTCAGAATGTTGTGTCCGTTACTTTGGATTACCAGCATCACCAGAGTTTTTTGTCTGTCTGCCTATCACCTATCTCATCTACCTACTTATCACCCCCCCCACCAGGTCCCCTCCTTCCCTTTCCCTCCCATAGTTCACTCTCCTCCTCTATCAGATCTCTTCCTCTCCAGCCCTTTGCCTTCCCACCTACCTGGCTTCACCTATCACCTTCTAACTATCCTCCTTTCCCTTCCCCCATCTTTTTGTTCTGTCATCATCCCCCTTCCTTCCCACTTCTGAAGAAGGGTCGCGACCTGAAATGTCGACTGCTTATTCATTTCCGTAGATGCTGCCTGATCTGCAAAGTTCCTCCAGCGTTTTGTGTGTGTTGCTTGTGATAAGTAAATCTGAATTGGAATATTTTGCTTCCGGAACCAGAGAGATCCCTCGGAGCCACAGCCTAACGCTCCTGAGAGGAAATTATCAGTGGATTAAGATAGGCCTGCTTTTGGGGGAAGCTTGCAATGAGTCCAAATGCTTATGTCCATAATACTCACTCTGCTGGGTTGAAGGAATAGATGGTGAAGCCTCCTCGAGTGTGGAGTTAGGTGACCTCCTTAATGCAGCGGTAAGCAGCAAAATGTGACATCCGTAAAGATCAATAATAATGAGTTAGAATGATCCCAAGGCGAGTGACCCTGACTTTGACTTCCAAGAACAAAACAGTAAAGACACATGGGTAAAGTTATACTTAAGTGTATAAGGAGGTCAGAGATCTCAATGAGGCCAAAAAGTGTAATCCGACTATGTCCTTTAAGAAAGGATGTGCTGACGTTGGAGACGGTACAGAAAAGATTCACTAGAATGAGAGGGTTAACATATGAGGAATGTTTGTCCGCTCTTGGGCTGTATTCCTTGGAGTTTAGAAGGATGCGGGGAGACCTCATAGAAACATTTCGAATGTTGAAAGGCATGGACAGAGTGGATGTGGCAAAGTTGTTTCCCATGATGGGGGAGTCTAGTACGAGAGGGCAAGACTTAAGGATTGAAGGGCGCCCATTCAGAACAGAGACGCGAAGAAATTTTTTTAGTCAGAGGGTGGTGAATCTATGGAATTTGTTGCCACGGGCAGCAGTGGAGGCCAAGTCATTGGGTGTATTTAAGGCAGAGACTGATAGGTATCTGAGTAGCCAGGGCATCAAAGGTTATGGTGAGAAGGCGGGGGAGTGGGACTAAATGGGAGAAAATGGATCAGTTCATGATAAAATGGCGGAGCAGACTCGATGAGCCGAATGGCCTACTTCTGCTCCTTTGTCTTATGGTCTTATGGTCTAAAACGATACAGCTTTCAGGGATATGGTAATAGGACAAATTTGCCCTATGCATAACGAGGAAATATAAATTTTTCAGATGGAATAAAACCGAAAATCTCACTCTTACTTCGTCTCGCTTCTTACATGACTATTGACGTAATTTTGGAATTGTACTTGTGTATTTAATACTTCAGTAATATTTGAGTAATATTGTCAATATATTGTTTGATTAAGTAGTATTTGTTTAAAAAATGCATTATATTTTATATGTAAAGGTACACAAATGGCATACGTCTTCACGCCAAACCATGTCATAAGTGCATGCCTCACTAAAAGTAAAAACGAAGCTTACGCACTTCATTCAGGCTCCCTAGTTTTTCTTTCGATTGTTTTTGTGTTTTGGAGTTACAAAACGTAACCGTACTGTCAGAGATAAAATGACTGGTGAGATGAGAAATCTCCAGAAAACGAGGAAACAAGTTTCTTGATGGGCAGTGAGGCACTCAGAAATGGGAGCAATATTTCTCTACTCTTAATAATTTTATTTTCAGCTAGATGTCATCTTAATTGGGTTGAATTATTTAGTTCTATTTTTGATTTCGAGTCTGCATCTATATCTAAATCAATCAGTCCTGATGAAGGGTCTCGGCTGTACTCAACTGTACACTTTTCCACAGATGCTGCCTGTCCTGCTGAGTTCCTCCAGCATTTTGTGTGTGTTGCTTGGATTTCTAGACCCTGCAGATTTCCTTTTGTTTCTAATTTATAACTCGTCACTGGCTAATGTGTCACTTAAAACAAATGTAATAAAATGAAAGGCCACATGATGGCGCTCAGTGTACTGGGAAAGGTGATCAGAACAGAAAAATTCAAATATTGAGAACTGCTTGAACCTGCAGACATGCAGATATTACCCAAGATTTTTTTTTAGAATTTAGAGCAGTACAAAACTAGAACAGACCCTTTAGACCATAATGTTGTGCTGAATTAATTAAATTAGTTATCAAATGTCCAACTAAACTAATCCCTTAAGCCTAAGCAATGTCCATATACTTTCATGTCCTACATATCATGTACCTGCATAAGAGGCTTTTGAATGCCTCTGCCATATTTGCCTCCACACCACCCTTGACAGCACATTCCAGGCACACAGCAGTCTGTTTTTGTAAAAAAATAGCTTGCCCCGCCACATCTCCTTTGAACTTATCACCTCTCACCTTACATGCATGCCCTCTGGTCTTAGCATTTCGCTGGGAGAAGGCTACCTGGGGTCTCCTCTATCTTTCATAATCTAGAACATAGAACATAGAATAGTACAGCACAGTACAGGCCCTTCAGCCCACAATGTTGTGCCAACCCTCAAACCCTGCCTCCCATATAAGCCCCCAACTTAAATTCCTCCATATACCTGTCTAGTAGTCTCTTAAACTTCACTAGTGTATCTGCCTCCACCACTGACTCAGGCAGTGCATTCCACGCACCAACCACTCTCTGAGTAAAAAACCTTCCTCTAATATCCCCCTTGAACTTCCCACCCCTTACCTTAAAGCCATGTCCTCTTGGATTGAGCAGTGGTGCCCTGGGGAAGAGGCGCTGGCTATCCACTCTATCTATTCCTCTTATTATCTTGTACACCTCTATCATGTCTCTTCTCATCCTCCTCCTCTCCAAAGAGTAAAGCCCTAGCTCCCTTAATCTCTGATCATAATGGCATACACTCTAAACCAGGCAGCATCCTGGTAAATCTCCTCTGTACCCTTTCCAATGCTTCCACATCCTTCCTATAGTGAGGCGACCAGAACTGGACACAGTACTCCAAGTGTGGCCTAACCAGAGTTTTATAGAGCTGCATCATTACATCGCGACTCTTAAACTCTATCCCTCGACTTATGAAAGCTAACACCCCATAAGCTTTCTTAACTACCCTATCCACCTGTGAGGCAACTTTCAGGGATCTGTGGACATGTACCCCCAGATCCCTCTGCTCCTCCACACTACCAAGTATCCTGCCATTTACTTTGCACTCTGCCTTGGAGTTTGTCCTTCCAAAGTGTACCACATCACACTTCTCCGGGTTGAACTCCGCCTGCCACTTCTCAGCCCACTTCTGCATCCTATCAATGTCTCTCTGCAATCTCTGACAATCCTCTACACTATCTACAACACCACCAACCTTTGTGTTGTTTGCAAACTTGCCAACCCACCCTTCTACCCCAACATCCAGGTCGTTAATAAAAATCATGAAAGGTAGAGGTCCCAGAACAGATCCTTGTGGGACACCACTAGTCACAATCCTCCAATCTGAATGTACTCCCTCCACCACGACCCTCTGCCTTCTGCAGGCAAGCCAATTCTGAATCCACCTGGCCAAACTTCCCTGGATCCCATTCCTTCTGACTTTCTGAATAAGCCTACCGTGTGGAACCTTGTCAAATGACTTACTAAAATCCATATAGATCACATCCACTGCGCTACCCTCATCTATATGCCTGGTCACCTCCTCAAAGAACTCTATCAGGCTTTTTAGACACGATCTGCCCTTCACAAAGCCATGCCGACTGTCCCTGATCAGACCATGATTCTCTAAATGCCCAGAGATCCTATCTCTAAGAATCTTTTCCAACAGCTTTCCCACCACAGACGTAAGGCTCACTGGTCTATAATTACCCAGACTATCCCTACTACCTTCTTTGAACAAGGGGACAACATTTGCCTCCCTCCAATCCTCCGGTACCATTCCCGTGGACAACGAGGACATAAAGGTCCTAGCTAAATGCTCAGCAATCTCTTCTCTCGCCTCGTGGAGCAGCCTGGTAGACTTCTATCAGATTTCCATTCAGCTTCAGTCACTCCAGAGAAAAGAACCCAAGTATGTCCTTCTAGCAGTGCTCTCTCATCCAGACAGCATCCTAGTAAACCCACTTCTGCACCTTCTCTAAAGCCTCGACATCTTTCCGAAAATGGGGCAACCGGAACTGAATGCAGTATGCAGATGCAAACCCAACTGGAGTTTTATAAAGCTGCAAAATAACTTACTGACCCTTGGAATCTATTCCTCAATGTATGGAGCCAAGAATGGCTTATCAACACACAAAATGCTGGAGGAACTCAGCAGGTCAGACAGCATCTGCAAAAGTGAATGAACTGTCAATATTCCAGGCTTTGACCCATTTTCAGGACTGAGAGGGAAGGGTGAAGATGCTAAAACAAAACAGTGCCTTTTTCATTCATTACTTATCACGCTATCAACCTGTGGTAGCCATTCTTAATTTACATTATTTGTTGCATTTTTTTTCACGGTAGCATGTTGAAGCTGCTCCCTCTCTAACATGCCGGTGCAGAGAGTTTTATATGGGTTTTTAGCGCTGGAAATAGTTACATTCGGACACGTCTCATTAGCGGGGCAGTAGTATGGTTGCATTGTTTATTCCAGGGACCAGCTGATTGCGCTTATGCCGGTCGGTTAAGCGAACAGAGTGGCGGACAGCCTGGCTGAAATCTGAAGGAAAACACACAGAGGATGCAGAGGGGGATCAAAAAGGCGAGGAAAGAGGACCGGGTCGAGACGAGGAGTTCGGTGAGTAATAAAATGGACGAGTTGATGGCGCTAGCCAGGAGTCAGAGAACATTTTGGGAGTGCAGTGTTATGTGTTTTACTGAAACATGGCTGCACGTGGACATACCTGATGAAAACATTTCCATGGAGGGCTTCCAGACTGTTCGGGCTGACCGGAAGTGCACTGAGAGCGGTAAGCGTAAAGGAATTGGGGGCTTGCTGTTCAGGTTAACAACGGATGGTGCAATCCTGGTCATATTACGATCAAGGAACATGTTTGTAGCCCGGATATTGAACTTTTTGCTGTTGGACTCCAGCCATATTCCACCGAGATGCAACACTGGGCGTCATGGGAGGTTATTCCTGCCTTTGGCCATCGAATTTTTCAGCTCCTCCCTTGGAGGGTCAGACACCCTGAGGCAATGGGCTGGTCCTGGACTTATTTCCATCTGGCATAGTTTACATATTGTTGTTTGATTGTTTGTGGTTTTGTATTGCTATATTTATGCTCTATTCTTGGTTGGTGCAGCTGTAACGAAACCCAATTTCCCTCAGGATCAGTAAAGTATATCTATGTCTATGTCATTTTCAGGGAGCTATGGATTTGAATCCCAAGATCCCTCTGCACACCAATGCTTGATCTCCCAAAACTACAGATCGTCAGATTTGGCTGGTTTAAACTACATCTGCCAATTCTCCATCCATTTATAAAGTCACTGATTCAAGACCTAAACCAGATTTAGGTGGCCACAGGGAAAAAACATTGCTAGTTCTGTTAGACCCCAATAATTGGCAATACTGACCTGCACAATCACAGATAATAGACCTATCTCAAAAAATGCAAAGTGGAAACTGTGCTCAATTCTAAACTATAGAGCAGGGGTTACGAGCCTGGGGTCCACACATCCCTTGGTCAATGGTCAGTGTCCATGGCATAAAAAAGTGTTTGGGAACCCCTACCATACAGTTTTCCTATAGATAAAGAGGAGAGAAAAAACCCAGTAACGCAGTTTCACATTCTACCAAGAAATAACAGTTATTGTTTAATATTTCTGGGATTATGCACAGTATTATTGGAAGGAACATTATTTGAATGGAATTTGCTTGTGATAAACTATGGCTTAATTCTCTGTAATACTCATGTGGCAGATTTTGACGTCAGTATTTCACTTAAATTTTATAAAGATTCTTCAGAAGAGCAAGAAGGCATAAAAATTGCATATAAATATTATTTTAAAATTGAAGTAGGTTGCACTTTCCTCTGTAAATTTTAGTCCTAAGCCAGCCATTCCTATCGGTCATTCATTGTTTTGACAAGTGGGTGAAACAACAGCAAAAAGGTATCACTAGAATCTCGCTACTGGAACTGATGCATGTATTTTTTGCAGCCCTTAATAACTGTTTTCTATTCACTGTGACAGGTTCAGAATGTGACTGTCCATTGAGTGATTAGTTTCATCCATGGAATTATTGCTCACATCAAAGCAAACACAAGATCCATCAGTGACTGCTGCCTTGACAGTCTTCACACCATTGCTGTGTAATGCAGTTTTTTCAAACTTGCATTTTTCTGAAGCCACAGTGCCAAAGGTATTTATCAATGACTTAAAATCAGTGGCCGTTGAGTGTATTTGAGTCACTGTTGCTTCCCTGTCAGCTTGAACCAGTCTGACCATGCTCCTCTGACCTCTCTCATTAACAAGGCATCTTCTCTCACAGACTGCCAATCACTACATTTTTTTTTTGTAGTTTTTCACACTATTCTCTGAAAACTCTAAAGCAGGGGTCAACCTTTTTTATGCAATGGATCCCTACCATTAACCAAGGGGTCTGTGGACCCCAGATTGGGAAACCCTGTTCTAGAGCTTGTTGTGCATGAAAATCCCAGGAGCTCAGCAGTTTCTGAGGTATTCAATCCTCCCTGTCTGGCACCAACAATCATTCCTCAGTCAAAGTCACTTAGGTCACGTTTCTTCCCCATTCTGATGTTTTGTCTGAACAACAACTGAACCTCTTGACCATGTCTGCATGCTTTTATGCATTGATGTGCTGCCACGTGATTGGCTGATTAGACATTTGCATTAATGAGCAGGTGTACAGGTGTACTTCATAAAGTGGCCACTGTGTGTATTTGAACAACAGAGCTAAAAAGATCCACTGGCTTTAATATTTTAAGGAAGATTGTCTGAGTATTTTCATTGGAGCTGGAATAGCAGGCTGAAAAGCCTACAGCTAGGGATTTAAGTTGGAAAAGTTGACAGAACTGTAAGTAGCTGCCTTCCCCTTCTCCAAGTCATCTCAATGAAACAACTCCTTGTAGTCATTTCCAGAAGTAATTCTATCTAGCACAAGCAGTACACCTAGAAATAGAAATTCTTCATAGGGTCCTTGAGTGATACCACACAGAGACAGGCCTTTCAGCCATCAAATCTGTGTTGAGCATCACAGCTTCTCCTAGGAGGGAAGAGAAGATGGCAGTGCAATGCAGCGCGCGTGGCCGTTCCAAATGATATCGATTATGTGTTAACTAGAGGGCCGTGCACAATCCGGATTTGATGGAGACAGCCGTGAGAAGCACGCAGGAACACCTGGAGTAACTTCTGAAATGCCTGCTTCTCTGCCACTGCTACTGCACGATCGAGAATCTCCGGAGACGAAGGCCCCAAATCCTCGGCTTTGCCTATTGCCTGTTGCCGGGGCTAGGGTCGAAGCGCTCGGCAGAGATGGTGCTCGGTGCTCGGTCTCGGAGAGGTGGTCGGAGGCTCTGAGTTTTTCAGACGGACTCGGAGTCGGACTGTGGTCGGGTGCTTCCAGTATGCTGCATCGGCAAGTTGGCGGCGCTGGAGGTTTACCGTCTGCGTGAGATGATGGGACTTTCGAGAGACTCTGAGACTTTTACTGTGCCATGGTCTGTTCTTATCAATTAACGGTATTGCTTTGCACTGTTGTAATTATACGTTACAATTATGTGGCTTTTGTTAGTTTTTAAGTCGGTTTGTCATGTGTTTCCATGATATCATTCTAGAAAAACATTGTGTCATTTCTTAATGCATGCATTACTAAATGACTATAAAAGAGGACTGCGTGTCCTCATAATCTAATCTAATCTAATCTAATTTACATTAATCTACATTTCCTCCCCATATTGTCCTCAACTTCCCTCAGGTTTACCGTTCACCTGCATACTAGCTCTGTTTCAACTGGCCAGATCTAGTTGGGGGCTGATGTTCTTGTGTTTTATTAGTTATGTTCATGCTGGGGAGAGAGGGTTTAGGGTTGATGTTCTTGTACTGTTTTGTTAGTTTTCTTGTGTGGGAGGGGAGGTTTTTTGGGGTGGGGGGAAGGTTGATTATCGTGTTGCTGTTCTTTTGTGTGTGGAGAGAGGTGGGTTTAATTTTTCTCGTTGAACGACCTCCATGTTTTTTCTTTGTTTCGTGGCTATCTGGAGAAGGTGAGTCTCAGGGTTGTATACTGCATAATACTTTGATAATCTATGAACCTTTGAACAAGTTGCACATTTTTTTGGAATTTGGGAGGAAATCTTAGAACCCAGATTCCCTGTGCAGTCTCATGGAAAACATACACCTTCCACACAAGTAGCATCTTGAGTCAAGACTGAAGTGGATTCACCGGAGTCATGACAGCACAGCTTTACTAACAGTGCCTCTCTGCCATCCTGACTCTTTCCCATTTTGCTATTTCTTTCAATATCCTTTAGGAGCCATCTCTCAGCAACATCAGTCTCAGTAAGCATTACAATGACATCTATTGTGCAGGCACATGCAAGTGAAGGGATGCTGGGAACAATTTGCTGGAAGAACTCAGCAGCTTGGGCAATGTCTGTGGGTTGTAAGAAATCGTTAACATCTCAGGTTGAGATCCTGCATTAGGACGTTTATTCGTGTCTCTCTGTAACGTTTAATACATTTGCTTCTCTTTCCAACTCTGAATCCTGGAGGAGTGAAGATTTTTTTTCAACAGCAATATTGAATGCATTCCATGCGATTTTCTCCGGTCCCACTAGAAGTTCTTTGAATTGTCTGTCATTGATGACCTGTTTGATTTGTGGACCAACAAAATTCCTCCCTTAATCTTGACATCAGGCATTCTGACTTGAATTATAAATTGAAATAACAAATATTGCATGATAGGGAAATTTCATAGTGATTTTCATGATCTGCGGCCCAAAAATCCATGAGATACTCCCAAAAGTAGCCAGGAAGCAAAATCTTTGTTTTCCAGTGTTATCACCCTTCAACCATTAGGTTCCTGGGTGGATTACTTCAATCACCTCAACACTGAAACAATTCCACAACCTCTGGATTTATTTTCAAGGACTCCACAACTCACGTTCTCAATATTATTTATTTATTTATCATTTGCTTTTTTTTTTGCTGTATTGGCACAGTTTGTCTTCTTTTGTACATTGGTTGTTTGTCAGTGTTTGTGTGTAGTTTTTAATTGACTCTGTTGTATTTCTTTGTTCTACCGTGAATGAATCTCAGGGTAGTATATGGTGACATATACTGCACATACACGTAATAAATTTACTTTGAACGCTGAACTCTTTCTAAAGTCATGAAGATGTACTTCTCAGAGTCAGGCCCTTTGACCCAACGTAGCTATGGCTAAGTTAGCTCCATTTGCCATATTCTTCTAAATCTTTCCTGTCTATGTGTCTGTCTAAATGTCTTGTGGACATTGTAATTGTACCTGTGTCCACTACTCTCTCTGGCAGCTCATTGTACATGACCACCATGTACTTTCAAATTTTTCCTCTCTCGTCTTCGTTTTAGACTCCTGTTTCTGGAAGGGGAGGTGGTGGGGTGGAGGTACATCACTACCAAAGGAGGTGTAAAGCGCTCCTTCCCTCCGCCAGCCTGCAAGGTGAAGCACCTGCTTAGCCCGCGCCCCCCCCGCCCCGATCAGGGTCATGTGAAATCATGGTAGCAGGCCGTAGATGGTCATATAAGCAGCTGGTGCAGATCACAAGTCCTGGTTATGTGACCACTGACGCCAGGCAGACAATCTCTGAAGAGCATGGATAATGGCTGGGGTCACCCATCTTGTAAAGACACTGCCCAGAAGAAGTCAATGGCAAAGCCACTTCTTTAGAAAAATTTGGCAAAACTATCATAGTCAAAGGCCATGATGACCCATGTCATATGACACAGCACATACCTGGGAAAAGAATGCAGCCTTTCACTCTGTCTATGACCCTTGTGATTTTGTAAACCTCTATAAAGTCATCATAATCTTCTACTATCCAGGAAAAAAAGACCCAGCCTATCCAGCCTCTCCTGATAACTCAGCATCTGTTGTGGATTAGTTTCCCGCCACATGACCTTCATGTCTGGAATGCTCCCTCGTCCTTTCTCTTTCTTTTCAGATAGTATTGCACCATCTGAACCAGGAAATTATCATTTTGGACACACCTGCATTTCTTATTGTACATGCTGTCCTTTGCATGAAATGTTGAAATATCATTGTTATTCAGATCAGTCCTGCTGATCGTTTCTGTATGATAATCTTTTTCTGTGCCTCAGTACAATTCCTTCTTTTCCTCTGTTGCAATACCACACCTAATTGTGCCTATCATGCATCAGTCCTTGCTACATATGTTCTCCCTCTCTACTGCAGTTGTGGGCAAATATTTCCCACAGAATTCCATTTCCATTATACTGGTAGCATTATCATCATTATTTGCTGTGTCATATGACGTGGGCGATCATGGTCTTGATCGCGATTGTTCTTGACAAATTTTTCTTCAGAAATGGTTTGCCATTGCCTTCTTCTGGGCAGTGTCTTTACAAGCGGGGTGACCCCAACTATTATCAATACTCTTCAAAGATTGTCTGCTGTGTGTGCAGATGGTGGTCAAGAGGAATCTCCTGAACCAATATCCTTCTCCCATTAGCTACACACCTATAGTTCTTGGGCAGCAAGAAAAGTTTTACAGATACTCTAGCAATACCTGAGGACAAGCCCGTTCTCCCTCACCTCTCTTTCCACCAGAGCTGGTAAATCAACTTTTCTCCTCAACAGGATCTTCAGAGGAACAAATCAAAAGGAAAACTGCAGATGCTGGAAGTCAGAAGCAAAAACAGAAAATGATGTCAGGAGGTGTCTGTGGTTAACAGTTCAAGTCCAGGGCAAAAGTCTTTGACCTCTTTTCCCAGATGATGCTTGAGGGAGAGTTTCCAGAACTTTCTGATTTTACCTTAGGGCAGGGGTTCCCAACATGGGGTCCACGGAACCCTACCTCGGTTAATGGTAGTGGTCCATGGCATGAAAAAGGTTGGGAACCCCTGCCTTAGGGGAATAAAACAAACACTAAAGGTCCTGCTGGAAACCTTGAGCAACACGCACAACATGCCGGAGGGGAGAACTCAGCAGGTCAGGCAGCACCTCAGGAGGGGAAAAAACAGTCAACGTTTTGGACCGAGACCCTTCATGAGGATGCTTTACTCATAACGGCTTCAAGTAATTATGGCAACACGGTAGCGTAGTGGTTAGCACAACACTTCACAGTACAGATGACCCGGGTTCAATTCCTACTGCAGCCTGTTCTCCCCTTGACCATGTGGGTTTCCTCCCACAGTCCAGAAACATACCAGTTGGTGGGTTAATTGGTCATTGTGAATTGTTGCGCGATTAGGCCCGGATTAAATCGGGGGGTTTGCTGGCTGACAAGGCTCGAAGGGCTGAAAGGGCCTATTCCACGCTGTATCTGAATAAATAAATAATTTAATGTCTGCTCACAGGAAAAATAACAACGACTACATCAGGTAATTGCTCCTCTATAAAAGACTTCTTTTTAAAAAACTTTCTAAGTTCAAAACTCCATTAAGTCACATATAATAAGTTTTATTTCCTGAAATTATTTGCGTGATAGAGCAATTAAAATATTGACCCTACAATATGGTCCTGAAGTAGGGTCTTGGCCTGAAACGTCAACTCTTTACCCTTCTCCGCAGATGCTGCCTGTGATGCTGAGTTCCTCCAGCATTTTGTGTGCGTTGCTTTGGATTTCCAGCATCTGCAGACTTCCTCGCATTTTTGACATTTATTTCGTAAATATTTTGGAATCTTACTCAGCAGTCTCTTGCTTTGGGAGATGTGGCGATTGTAAATGCGACCAATGAGCAAATGCTATTTATTCAACAAAAGTCAGGCTTGCTGCTTAAGAAGCAAATTCGTTTTACTTTCTTACACTTGTTTCTTTCAGATCATTCTCTGGTATCGCTTTACTAACTCAGTCAGCATAAAGTGTCAGTTGGATTGTGACTTTACAACCTGGCCGGACTAGATACCAGATATAGAAGCCTTCAAGAATGTTTAGTGTTTACTCAGGTTGTCCAACAAGTCAGAAATATTCGAAACATCACTGTTTGTTTAGTTTCCTGGAGTGTCCAACAGCTGAAGACATTACCGTTAGACCTGATCCTGATTACATTCATATTTGCATATTTGCATTTCTAGCAAAGGGGTTGATCAGTGATCAGGGTGGAGATGATGGCCGATCATTTTCTTCCTTAGTCCTTGCATGGATACTGTTTTTCACATTGTGGCCCACATTAATCAGCTCAATTAGTTATCATTGAAACATTGCAGTTTATCTTCCAACTCTTGGCCAAGAGAAAATTAGTCTGGGGTCCCGGAATGGTTTGAGTTTAAAAATAATTCATGTTCAGTGTGGCATCCGAACCAGTGGACGGGAGACTAGAGACCCAGCAACTGGTTGTAGTAAGAAGAAGCTGAAGCAAATGGCTCAATTTAACAACAGTAGCAGGAAATATTGTAATGGTAGCAGAAAGTAGGGTCACACAGTGGTGTAATGGTTAACACAATGCTTTACAGTGTCAGTTGTAAGGCCATAAAATGAGAATTAGGCCATTTGGCTCATCGAGTCTGCTCTGATCCAAATTACCTCTCAGCCCCAATCTCCTGCCTTCTCCCCGTATCTCTTCATGTCTTGACCAATGAAAAATCTATCAACCTCTGCCGTAAATATTCGTAAAGACTTGACTTCCACAGCTGCCTGTGGCAATGAGTTGCACAGATTCACCACTCTCTGGCTAAAGAGGTTCCTCCTCATCTCCGAAAGATTGGGGTTCAATTCCTACTGCTGTCTGTAAGGAGTTCCCCATGGATTTCCCACGCGGGTTTCCTCTGGGAGATCAGGTTTCCTCCCACATTCCAAAAACATGCAGGTTAGGATTAGTAAGTTGCAGCCAGAAGTGAGGCGACAGTTGTGGGCTGCCCAGCCCAAAGCTTGCTGATTTGATTTGACACAAAGGGCAGATTTTATTCTAAGTTTCAATATACACGTAACAATTAAAACTAATTTAATCTTAAACATGGGAAGGTCTGCAAGTGCTGGAAATCCAAAGCAAGACACACAAAATGCTGGAAGAGTTCAGCAGGTTGAGCAGCATCTTTGGAAATGAAGTTGACATTTCGGGCCGAGACCCTTCTTCAGAACTGGAAAGGAAGGGGAAGACACCAGAGTAAAAAGGTGGGGAGGAGGCTAGCTGGAAGGTTTTTGGTACAACTAGGTAAGTAGGAAGGGTAAGGGGAAGGGATCTGATAGGAGAGGAGAGTGGACTATCGGGGAAAAGGGAAGAGGAGGGGATAGGCAGGTGAGAAGAGGTAAGAGGCCAGAGTGGTGAATAGAAGAAGAGGGGAGGGGGAAGATTTGTTTTACCTGAAGGAGAAATCGATATTAACACCATCAGGTTGGAGGCTGCCCAGAAAGAATATAAGTCGTTGCTCCTCCACCCTGAGGGTGGCCTCATCTTGGCACAAGAGCAGGCCATAGACTCACGTGTCAGTCTTAATCCCAATCGGTAAATCTGAAATAATGAAGGTTATTTATGGGGCTGGAGGGGTGTGTGTTTGCAAGGGGCTGGGTTGGGGGTGGGGGAAGAAAACAATCAGTCCACTCTCTCAGCTGGGATCCACTGCTAAAGGCTGCCATATTGTCTGATAACTGTCCAGGAAAAAAGTCACTCAAAACTAAGAAGTGAAATATGTTGGACATGTTCCAGTAGTATTGGACATCGTGCACAGAGATCACAATTCCTCTGAGATGATCAGACGTCACTAGACTGCTGTATTACTGCCATAAATTTCTTGTAGCAGCTTAATGTGTTATTGGAATCTCATAGTAAAATCTTACAGCATAACCTTTGATGGAAGTAGGAATGACTTCAGGAAATAAATTACTAATTGAGCAATTCGGACCAACCTGAAGTTGTGCTGAGTGCACATACCTAATTCTCTTATTTATCTTCCAAGCCCTTCCTGAACTTGCCACGGGTTTCCAGCATTTAGAGTCGTAGAAAAGTACAGCACAGAGAGAGGCCGTTCGGCCCATCTCATCTGTGCCGAACCATTTAGACTGCCTACTGCCAGCGACCTGCATCCTCCATTCCCCTACCATCCACGTACCTATCCAAACTTCTCTTAAACATTGAGATCGGGCTCGCGTGCACCAGTTACGCCGGCAGCTCGTCCTATGAACCTCTGAGTGCAAGTGCTTACCTTTTTTTCCACGGTGGGAGTGGATGACACTTTCAGTCCTTTACGTTCAAGGTTTCACAGGTGCTGATTTCTTTTGTTCCTGCACTGGCCAAGGCAGAGGTAGAGGAGACTGGTCAGGGTGAGGGTAAGTTGGTCAGTAGGAGGGGGGACCCTCTTCTTCTTTATTAATTTTCATGATTTGATAACATTGCATATTTACCTTTACAAGAGTTTTCTTCATTTACTAACAAACATTATACTCTCACAGGAACATTATCGAAGATGTTTGTGGTTTATCTACTCTAGTAAAATTTGCTTTTGACATGAAGGATTAGAAGGAAGATGCTTTACAGGTGCCTTACAAAATTTCTTTGTGTATCAGATAACTGAAAGCTTTATTTCATCTGGCTGTGTTGTTCCATCCACAGCCAAAGTCAGAAATTGCTTAATATAAACAATCGGCACTTTAATCGATGGTTATAAATGCTTCATTGGCTTTATTCATCTGCCTTTCCAAACGCTAACAGACCTGTGCCAGATGTCACTCATACAAAATTTCTCCCTCAACTTGTAAATCCATGGGACTCTGCCCTTCACTGTTACACTCAGGCAGAGGTTTGTCATTTAGATTCTGTTGCTGTGACTTAATTTATTTATTGAGATACAGCGTGGAATCGGCCATTCCAGCCCTTCGAGCTGTGCTGCCCAGCGACCCTTGATTTAATCCTAGCCCGATGACCAATTCACCTACCAACTGGTAGGTCTCTGGACTGTGGGAGGAAACCAAAGCACCTGGAGGAAACCCAAGCGGTCATGGGGAGAGTGTACAAACTCCTTGCAGGCAGCTTTGGGAATTGAACCCGGGTCGTATGTACTGCAAGTCATCGTGCTAATCACTACGCTATCGTGCTGCCTCTCTGAGCCCATGCAGGGGAGAGAGACAGGGGAGAGAGGCAGTCCAAAGTTAACGCCATATTGGGTAGTGTTACCATTGAATCAAACAGTGTCAGATATTTGTTGAAGTACAACAAACCACAAGATTCAATCTGATAAAATCAAGCCACCATTGTTCAGTATGCTCACGCGAGGTAATGCTTATCATACCAGTTCATGGGGATGCTCACTTTCCGTGGAAGAAACTAGTTGCCAATTTAGCTAGTTGGATCTGAGACGAAGCTCACAGAGCAAAATCAGATAGTGAATAGCTTTTCACACAGCATTTCAGATAATAGTGGGGCTGAATGAATGCTCCATCAACTAATTGTATAGGAACAGTAATGGAATGCGACATGAGAAAGTCTTTCGTAACACCCTGAACTCTCTCATTCACGATCAAATAAACTCATGTTTGAGCTTTTCCATACCCTATGTTCTCCACCGTCAATCTGTCATTCCCCCATATATCTTGTTGCGTAAATCATTCCAAGGGTTAACACGCCTCGAGCAGTTGATTTGCTTGAGTGCTGAAACCATCGGTTTCTGCGTTTTGCTATACTTTAGTGGTTTTCAGGTCTCCTGCAGGTGTGTGGCGGGATCTGTGCATCTGACAACTCTTGATTATCTTTCACATTAACTCAAATCCTGCCTCAGGCAAGTTGCAGCACTGGAATTTTTTTTGCTCTTTAAAAACATACACAAAATGGAACGTTTTAAGCTATTCATACATTAACCTTTGGAGATTGTAGGAGGATTTCTATCCCAGAGGGCTCTGTGGCAAACTTCACTCAGGAGAAACATGATCTAAGTTCAGGCTCGGAGAGTTTCTGGGGATGCAGCTAATCCATTTATCCTTGAAAATATAGATCTAGATACTGAGATGTGTTTTATTGTGATAGCTTTTATATAGCTTTAAGAACTCTTATTGTATACCCAGAATCCGAATCAGGTTTATTATCACAGCATGTACCGTGAAGTTTGATCACGTAGCGACAGCAGTGCAATGCAATACGTGATAAATATAGAAAATCTGTGAATTTCAGTTAAGTGTGTAGATATGTATATTCAGTAGGCAGCCATCGATCCCAGGGGACCATGGGTTTGCGCCTCTGGTGGACTGTGTCCTCTCCAGGGTGCAGGCCTGGGCGGGAAGACTTGAAGAAATGGCTGTTTGCCCGCACAGCGGGCTCCCCCTGTCCACATCACTGATGTAGTCCAAGGGAAGGGCAAGCACCAATACGGCTTGGCATCAGTGTTGTTGCAGAGGTTGCCAGGGTGAAGTTGTAAACCACATCAAACTGCCTGAGGGACCCCGGCTCCAGATTTCTTCCTCGGGGTTTACTCCCGAAGCCTTTCCCACAGGTGTGTATGGCCACAAGGCAGTGAAGGTTTAAAATCAGAGTTTTCTTTCTCCATATGTATATTAAATAGGTAGCGCAAAAGCAAAAATTAAAAAAATAGTGAGGTAGTGGCCATGGGTTCAATGTCCATTCAGAAATCTGACGGCAGAGGGGAAGAAGCTGTTCCTGAATCATTGAGTGTGTGCCTTTGGGCTTCTGTACCTCCTTCCTGATGGGAACAGTGAGGAAAGAGCATGCCCTGGGTGATGGGCACCACGTTTCAGAGATATCACTCATTGAAGATGTCTTGGATGCTACGTAGGCTGGTACTTGTGAGGGAGCAGACTAATTTTACAAATCTCTGCAGTTTACTTTGATCCTGTGCAATAGCACCCCCCATACCAGATGGTGATGCAGCTAATCAGAATGCCCTCCACAATACATCTGCAGAAATTTTCAGGTATTTTAGGTGTCATACCAAATCTCCTCAAATTCCTAATGAAATATAGCCGCTGCCTTGCCTTCTTTATATCTGCATCGATTATGTTGGGACCGGGTTAGGTCCTCAGAGATATTGACACCCAGAAACTTGAAGCTGCTCACGGTCTCCACTGCTGATCCCTCTGTGAGGATTGGTTTGTGTTCCCTCGTCTTACCCTTGCCGAAGATCACAATCAGGTCTTTGGTCTTACTGACACTGAGTGGAAGGTTTGCTGCTGTGACACCACTCAACTGGCCGATATATCTCGTTCCTACACGCCCTCTCATCGCCACCTGAGATTCTGCCAACAATGGTTGTATCATCAGCAAATTTATAGATGGCAATTTGAGCTGTGCCTAGCCCTACAGTCATGGGTCTACAGAGAGTAGGGCAATGGCCTAAGCACATATGAGGAAAATTGATGGCAATGTTAGTGCAGAATAGAAAGCATTTGGTCATTTGCTGCATTACAACCACATGAAAGGAAAGAATATTGATAGAAGTATTGATCCGTATTTGACACAGCAATAGCTTTCATATACATAGCACCTTTAATTAAAAAAACACCACTAGGTCTTTTTCACTAGCATTTCCAAATAAAAGTTGAAGGTGAACCACTTAATGTTATATTAGACGTGTGATTAGAAGATTGGTCATCAAAGTATTTCTAAAAAGAGGGAGGTTGTGAAGCTCTTAGGTTCAGGGAGAAAACTCCAGAGTATAAACAACTGGTAGTAGATGGCAGGGCCTTCATTAGAGGAGCGATTAAATCTGGAGATGATAAAGGGCTAGATTATCAAAAATAAATTGGAATCCCGTGCTCTACACTAGGGGTGAGGTTTTAATGGGGGGGGGCACAAATAGACAATAGACAATAGGTGCAGGAGTAGGCCTTTCAGCACTTCCAGCCAGCACCGCCATTCACTGTGATCATGGCTGATCATCCACAATCAGTATCCAGTTCCTGCCTTATCCCCATAACCTTTGGCTATCTTTAAGAGCTCTATCCATCTCTTTCTTGAAAGCATCCAGAGACTTGGCCTCCTGGCATTACTTTAATGTGTGTCAATGTCGGAAATCCAGTCAGGATTGTTCTGTCTTGAAGTGCCAAATCCATGATTGAGAGTTTCAGAGGCCTGTGAGCTGAAGCTTTGCAGAGGCAGAGACTGGAAATTAAAAAGAAAAACCTGCGGATGACGAGAACCCAAATTTTAAGACTGAAGACGCTGGTCGGCCTGTTTCTGTGGAAAGAGAAACAGATTTAATGGATCAGATCAAAGACTCTTCCTCAGAACTAGGAAGGTGGGAAGGTCGATCAGAAGTCCAGCAGACGAAACCTGATGGCTGAAGCCTGGAGACTAGAGGCCCAGAGGACTGCCCAAGTGTGTGAGTGGGTGGGAGGGAGGGAGGGAGGAAAGGGGTTTGATTTGCATTTGTTGTTTTGTTGCTTCTTGTGTTCTGTGTTGTTCTGCTGAACATTATGGACGTGCTATATTGGCGCTGGAATGTGTGGTGGCACTTGTGGGCTGTCTTCAGCACGAGACCTTAAGGCCATAACACATAGGAACGGAATTAGGCCATTGGGACCATTGAATCTACTCCACCCCGCCATCATGGCTGATTTATTATTCCTCTAAATTCCATTCTCCCTTACTAATCGAGAACCTATCAACCTCCACTTTCAATATACCCAATGACGGCCTCCACAGCCATCTGTGCCAGTGAATTCCACTGATTCACCACCCTCTGGCTAAAGAAATTCCTTCTCCCTATTCTGAAGTTGTTTTGATTTGTCCTAGACTCCCCCACTGTAGGGAACATCCTCTCCACATTGACTCTAAGTAGGCCTTTCAATATCTGATAGGTTTTATTAAATGAGATCTTTTCATGCCTCCCCCCATTCTTCTAAACTCCAGTGAGAACAGGCCCAGAGCCATCAAACGCGCCTCATACATTAACCCTTTCATTCACAGAATCATTCTCATGAACCTGTTCTGGACCCTCTCTACTGCCAGCACATCTTTTTTTAGATAAGGTGTCCAAACCTGCTCACAATAGTTCAAGTGTAGTCTGATCAATGCCTGATAAAGCCTCAGTAATACATCCTTGCTTTTATATTCTAGTCCTCTCGAAATGAATGCTAACATTGCTTTTGTCTTCCTTACTATGGACTAAACCTGAAAGTTAACATTTCGGAAACCCTGCACGAGGACTCCCAAGTCCCCTTGCAGCTCTGATTTCTGAATTTTCTCCCCATTTAGGAAATGGGGAATCCATTAGGTTGTGTTGGTTGTCAATGAAAATGATGCATTTCACGGTATATTTCAATATACATGTGATAAATAAATGAATCTGAATCTGAATGTTTTAAGTTGTGGGAAAGGTGGTGGAAAAATGGAAGACACCAAGGTTACCATAGCGATCCACTGCAGTGGTCAACTGGCCAATGGGATCATTGGTGCTGTTAGTCATAGTCATAGTCATACTTTATTGATCCCGGGGGAAATTGGTTTTCGTTACAGTTGCACCATAAATAATAAATAGTAATAGAACCATAAATAGTTAAATAGTAATATGTAAATTATGCCAGTAAATTATGAAATAAGTCCAGGACCAGCCTTTCGGCTCAGGGTGTCGGACCCTCCAAGGGAGGAGTTGTAAAGTTTGATGGCCACAGGCAGGAATGACTTCCTGTGACGCTCTGTGTTGTATCTCGGAGGAATGAGTCTCTGGCTGAATGTACTGTGCCCACCCAGTACATTATGTAGTGGATGGGAGACATTGTCCAAGATGGCATGCAACTTGGACAGCATCCTCTTTTCAGAAACCACCGTGAGAGAGTCCAGTTCCATCCCCACATCATCACTGGCCTTACGAATGAGTTTGTTGATTCTGTTGGTGTCTGCTACCCTCAGCCTGCTGCCCCAGAACACAACAGCAAACATGATCGCACTGGCCACCACAGACTCGTAGAACATCCTCAACATCATCCGGCAGATGTTAAAGGACCTCAATCTCCTCAGGAAATAGAGACGGCTCTGACCCTTCTTGTAGACAGCCTCAGTGTTCTTTGACCAGTCCAGTTTATTGTCAATTCGTATCCCCAGGTATTTGTAATCCTCCACCATATCCACACTGACCCCCTGGATGGAAACAGGGATCACCGGTACCTTAGCTCTTCTCAGGTCTACCACCAGCTCCTTAGTATTTTTCACATTAAGCTGCAGATAATTCTGCTCACACCATGTGACGAAGTTTCCTACCGTAGCCCTGTACTCAACCTCATCTCCCTTGCTGATGCATCCAACTATGGCAGAGTCATCCGAAAACTTCTGAAGATGACAAGACTCTGTGCAGTAGTTGAAGTCCGAGGTGTAAATGGTGAAGAGAAAGGGAGACAAGACAGACCCCTGTGGAGCCCCAGTGTTGCTGATCACTCTGTCGAACACACAGTGTTGCAAGCACACGTACTTAGGGAGTGAATGAGTAATAGCTAAGAAATGAAGGCCATTAGGGAGTGAGAATGCGATCCAAAAAACATGAGTTGCGAAAAGCAGGGCTGCAGGGCATGCCCAGTGGTTGGCCTGTACTGACGAAGAGAGAAAAAATGGCTTCAAGTCCCAAATGGATGACCGACAAAAGAAATGTCCATTTCTGATTCTACAGAGAAAATGACTAGAAATTCAGTCTGCACCCAGATGAGGTGCTGTTCCTCAGACTTATTTTGGGCCTTATTATGAAAGTCCAGGAGGCCGCAGACAGAAAGGTGAGGGTGGGATGGGGAATTAAACAGAAAAGAAAGTGAGAAGCCAGCAATCTGTTAAATAAGGATGTGGGAGCTTGAGATTAGGCCCAAGGAGATAATGCACTCGAACAATAAACTTCAAAACTTATATCAGATTGCAGACATCCCACCTCTCCCGGAAGTTCCGGGAGTCTCCCGCATATTAATAGTGGCTCTCTGATGTCCGCAAATTATATACAAAGTCCCAGAAGTCAATTGTTTTGAGAGGGCGAGAGAGCGACCACGAGAGCGAGCGAGCCCGAGAGCGACCACGAGAGAGACCACGAGAGAGAGAGAGAGAGAGAGCAAGCGCGTGCGCCATGGCAGAGTGTTCCAAAAAAAAATATAAAACGTACGTCACTCCAGACTACACTAAAGTGTACCCCTGCCTAATAGGGGTAAAAAATAATGACGGTGTTGCTCGTTGCACTGTTTGCAACAATGACTTTTCTATTGCCCATGGTGGATTAAGGCTGTAAAAGACATGTTGAGGTGAGTTTAACAGGTGTCATTCGTTCATTAGCATAGCTAACGTTATTTAAACTAGCTGGCTGGCTGCTAAGGAACCACTCTATTGCAGACATCCCACCTCTCCCGGAAGTCTCCCGCAAATTGATGGTGCTACCTCCCTGAAATGAGTTTTTGCAGGGTGGGATGTCTGAGATTGTTTCTGAAACTGGCAGGCCCTGCTGGGGGGTCTTGGTCCAAAATGTCAACTGTACTCTTTTCCATAGATGCTGCCTGGCCTGTTGAGTTCCTCCAGCATTTTCTGCGTGTTGCTTGGATCTGCAGGTTTTCTCTTGTAGGTAATCATCCCTGTCAGTTTATTGCCCAAATGCTGAAGCTGAACATTTCTACCATTCTACTTGCAGGCAACAATTCTACTTTTAAAACTAAATTGCACTTTATCCTATAAGTATGTTCTTTACCCAAGTGCCTCTTTGCCTTTCTGAGCTCAGTGGATATTGAAAATTCCATGGCCTACAAACGAAGCAGATGTTTTACCAATCAGTTGCAATTCTTCTGTGAACATGTATAAGGTTAGCAAAATAGTTTAGAAAGTTGTTTCATAGAAGAAAATAGACATGATTTGACCTTTTGCACAATGATTTTGCCTGTTCAACTATGCGCACTCTCTGTTGGCTATGGCTGTGTTTTAACACTTCAGCAGAAGTCACAGCTGGGAATTGGGTGTGGGCATACTTTTGCTAGGCAAATCCTTTAACTTTGCTTATGGTTGTTGACTTACAGAGGTGCAGCAAAACTGGGTGTGATCAAGCCCCTCGCAGACCCCACCTAAAATTTTATCCATCAACGTTAGCGCCAGAAAATCAGCTGAAGGCTCTCACACATGTATCCTCCTTTGCAACAGATTGTACTGGACTCTGCTGAACAAAAAAGTGCAGTTTCATGTGCAGAACGTTCATTCCCACAACACAATGCAGAAAATTCCTAATACATCTAAATGTGTATGGTGAGTAACGTTGATACAAAAAACTACTTGATCCAGTCTGTCGATATGACAGAAGATAATTCAGCAGAGAAAGGAGTAAGTAGTTTTGGTCTATACAGTTTGACTGTGGACAGGGCATAGACCATTAGCCAATGGACAGTTGGATAAATTAAAATATCAAAGTACATTTATGTATGTATATATTATATAGTCTTGAGATTAATTTCCTTTTAGGTAGCCACAAATCAAAGAAACCCAAAAGAACCCATAAAAAAGGCCGCCAAGTACCCAATGTGCAGAAAGAGAAAAGAAACAAATCGTGCAAACAGTACATATACTTTATTGTCGCCAAACAATTGATACTAGAGCACATAATCATCACAGCGATATTTGATTCTGCACTTCGTGCTTCCTGGAGTACAAATCAATAGTAAATAGTAAAAATTTAAATTATAAATCATAAATAGAAAATAGAAAAGGGAAAGTAAGGTAGTGCAAAAAACCGAGAGGCAGATCCGGATATTCAGAGGGTACGGCCCAAAGTAAGTAAATAGCATTCAGAAAGAAAGTGAGTGTATATACACGAAGGGCCCGGAGCAGCTGAAACAGGCCACAGCCTTGGCCTCAGTTCAGCACAGAACCGAGTAAACGTGCGGGACCCTCAGACACAGAGCCTGGAGCAGCCCGAGCAGGTCACAACCTTAGCCGCAATTCAGCTGAATTCCACCAGTCTAATGCTGTTTAAGGTATGAAGCTAAATTTAATGAGGTATCAAGTATTTGCAAGCTCAGACATTTTCTGCCATGCAATAGCCATAAAATCCACTAATTGACCAGTGTCATCAATTAAATTTAGAACAACATCCTTGTTAGAACATAATTTTTACCTTTCTCGGCTGGTGATTTTAATTTCAAATAATACTCCTATGATAGAGATTCATTGAAAGTGGAATATTATGCAAGTCTGTTACTGCAGTGAATAGAAGATGGTGGGAAAGACCTCAAGGTTAGTCAGCTTTGTAGGTGGATCAAAATGCTGGAGGAATTCAACAGGTTGGCTAATGATTTTTGTCAAGATTCTTGATGTGGACTGAAAGATTTGTCCAGGATGATAGAAATGGAAGTGCGATCACTCGAGTTGAATACGATGTTCTGCTATGGAGACGTTCATTGGTGCATCTTCACGCGGCTGCAGATGCCGATCCTGGATCACATATTCTGGATGCAGAGTGGGATTCCACTCCTCATAATCCAGCCCCCTTCGCTGCTTGCTGAGTGCTACGAGACTTAATCCGAGATGTTAGTGTGGATTCCCTCAATGGAGAATGCTTGTGTGTGACTTTGTTTAATATGGGGAAGCTGGTGCACGGGTACCACACAGTCCTTGACAGATCGGGGTTGGGTCTAGTGGCACGGAATGCAGGGTAACTTGGGACCCTTTGCTGCCGCCTTTGTGACGTGTCATCACCTTCCGCCAACTCCACCGTTGAGGTCTTGGCTGGATCATAGAAACATAGAAAATAGGTGCAGGAGTAGGCCATTAGGCCCTTCGAGCCTGCACCGCCATTTATTATGATCATGGCTGATCATCCAACTCAGAACCCCGCCCCAGCCTTCCCTCCATACCCCCTGACTCCCGTAGCCACAAGGGCCATATCTAACTCCCTCTTAAATATAGCCAATGAACTGGCCTCAACAGTTTCCTGTGGCAGAGAATTCCACAGATTCACCACTCTCTGTGTGAAGAAGTTTTTCCTAATCTCGGTCCTAAAAGGCTTCCCCTTTATCCTCAAACTGTGACCCCTCGTTCTGGACTTCCCCAACATCGGGAACAATCTTCCAGCATCTAGCCTGTCCAATCCCTTTAGGATCTTATACGTTTCAATCAGATCCCCCCTTAATCTTCTAAATTCCAACGAGTACAAGCCCAATTCATCCAGTCTTTCTTCATATGAAAGTCCTGCCATCCCAGGAATCAATCTGGTGAACCTTCTTTGTACTCCCTCTATGGCAAAGATGTCTTTCCTCAGATTAGGGGACCAAAACTGCACACAATACTCCAGGTGTGGTCTCACCAAGGCCTTGTACAACTGCAGTAGTACCTCCCTGCTCCTGTACTCGAATCCTCTCGCTATAAATGCCAGCATACCATTCGCCTTTTTCACCGCTTGCTGTACCTGCATGCCCACTTTCAATGACTGGTGTATAATGACACCCAGGTCTCGTTGTACCTCCCTTTTTCCTAATCGGCCACCATTCAGATAATAATCTGTTTTCCTATTTTTGCCACCAAAGTGGATAACTTCACATTTATCCACATTAAATTGCATCTGCCATGAATTTGCCCACTCACCCAACCTATCCAAGTCACCCTGCATCCTCTTAGCATCCTCCTCACTGCTAACACTGCCACCCAGCTTCGTGTCATCCGCAAACTTGGAGATGCTGCATTTAATTCCCTCATCCAAGTCATTAATATATATTGTAAACAACTGGGGTCCCAGCACTGAGCCTTGCGGTACCCCACTAGTCACCGCCTGCCATTCTGAAAAGGACCCGTTTATTCCCACTCTTTGCTTCCTGTCTGCTAACCAATTCTCCACCCACACCAATACCTTACCCCCAATACCGTGTGCTTTAAGTTTGCACACTAATCTCCTGTGTGGGACCTTGTCAAAAGCCTTTTGAAAATCCAAATATACCACATCCACTGGTTCTCCCCTATCCACTCTACTAGTTACATCCTCAAAAAATTCTATGAGATTCGTCAGACATGATTTTCCTTTCACAAATCCATGCTGACTTTGTCCGATCATTTCACCGCTTTCCAAATGTGCTGTTATCACATCCTTGATAACTGACTCCAGCAGTTTCCCCACCACCGGCGTTAGGATCGCTCTTTATCTGGAACTGCCCCCTTGACCTTACCTCCATGGTTCACCCTACCAGGACCTGAGTGCCGGATGGCTAAACTCCAGACGACATCTCTCTTGGGGTCTCAGGAACTCACAATCCTTTCCATCACGACAAGGCAATGATCCACGGAGAAGATCCAGAATTATAAAGATCTGTGATATAGTCCAGAATTATAAGATTAGTCTTGATTAGCAATATGGTCACCAATTAGAGTTTTATGCATCCTGGATATAGAGATTTTATTTAAAAATGGTATCATCAACGACCCCCCACAACCAAGGACGTGCTCTCTTCTCGATGCTACCATCAGAAAGAAGGTACAAGAGCCTCAGGACTCACATCACCAGGTTCAGGAATAGTTACTACCCCTCAACCATCAGGCTCTTGAACCAAAAGGGAAAACTGCACTCGCCCCATCACTGAAATGTCCCAGCAACCAATGGATTCACATTCAAGGATTCTTCATCTCATGTTCTTGATATTTTTTGCTTTTTTTTATTGTTATTATTTTTTGTTCTGTATTCACTCAGTTTGTTGTCTTTTGCATACTGCCCAAATTGGTGCAGTCTTTCAATGATTCTGTTATGGTTATTATTCTATAGATTCATCGCGTATGCCCACAAGAAAATCTATCTCAGGGTTGTATACGGTGACGTAGATGTACTCTGATGGTAAAATCTACTTAGAGCTTTGAATTTATTTTGATGTGGATGTTCTCATTGCCAATTTAAGAACAGGTCCGACGGGCGCACGGCTGCGCACGAAGAAGGTAAGAAAGTTATTAGGTGAGAAGCTAAGAGACCAGCAGCAGCATTGAGGAGGTGTTTTTCCCAGACGTCTTTCAATAACCCTCCCATAAGACAGGAACAATTCCCTGCTCGTGAGAGAGTTGCACTTGTTCTGGATGGCTAATCATAGCCGTTTTCTCACACTAAATAATCTATTTTGAGAGAAAAAAAAATTAACAAAATTCTTAAAAATAGGTTGAGGTACTTACAGGGATAATAAACAATCCATTGAGCTGACAACAAATGAAGGAAAATTCACAGCAAAATCCTTTAAGCCTTTTTGACAGGGCACTTCTAATAGTGTTGAAATAAAGGTTGACTTAGTAGCGAAACGTTCCTCGCAAAAGATTGCAAACAAAATAAAGATGATGAACTGACACATACACTATGGGAACTGTTGAATGAGAAATCTCTACGATGACAGAGATGGCAAGGGGCTTTCTCTAATTAGAGCAGCTGGCCGAAAAAAAATTGCATACATTGCAATTCCTAATTCCAGGGCAGGATTCCAGGTAATCCCAGACAATTTTATGATCGATGACACGCTTTTATTCTGCAATAAATGAAATACAGAAATGCACGGTGCTCAACAAGATCCCACAAACAACCGGGCGGTGTGACCAAATATCATGACTTACATTGAGTATGGAGACCTGGAGTAACAGAAACAAAATGCTGGAGGAACTCAGCAGGTGAGGCAGCACCTATGGAGAGGAATAAACAGTTGATGTTGTGGGGCAGGTGCCTTCATTAGGATTGAAAAGGAAGGGTGAGAAGGTGGAGGGAGGGAAACGGGTACATGCTGGAAGATGATAGGAGGAAGATGGGTGGGTGGCGGAGTTCGAGGGATTGAGAAGCTGGGAGGTGAAGGGTTGAAGAAGAAGGAATGTAATAGGAGAGGAGAGAGTACTTCCAGCCACCTTAACAAGGACAGAGTTCCTCTTATCCATGGAAGGATAGGGAGACCTGACCAGTTAACGTCCCATTAGTCTAGTTCAAAGCGAAGGACGAAATAATCGATAGCACCATCAAGTGGCATTTGCTTAATAACAATCTGGTCACAGAAGCTTAGTTTGGGTTGTGCCAAAGTTGCTCAGTTCCTGACCTCATCACAGCTTTGGTCCAAACATGGGAAAAACAGCTCCTTGACGCTTTGGCAGCTTTTAATTGAGTATGGCGACAAAGCTAAACTGAAGTCAATGGGAATCGGGCGGGTGGGGGGGGGGAAATCCCTGAAAGGTTGAAATCGTACCAAGCACAGAGGAAGGTGGTTGTGATGGCTTGGAGGTCAATTATCTCTGCCACAGGACGTCTCAGCTGGAGTTCCTCACAGTGGTGTCCTAGGCCCAACCATCTTCAAGCTGCTTCATCAGCAACACTCTTCAAGCACAAGGTCAGAAAACTGGCGTTGGCTGGTGACCGGCTGGTATCCAGCACCTTTTGCAATTCCTCAGATAATGAAGCTGTCCATATTCAAATGCAACAAGGCCTCACTAATATCCAGGCTTGGTCTGAGATGTAACAAGGATCATTTGTGCCACATAAGCACCAGACTCTGACATCTACAAAGAGAAAATAAAGATTCAGGTTTTATTTGTGTTGCATGTGCATTGACAGGTGCAGTGTGATGCGTCGTTTGTGTTAACAACAAAGACACCTAGGGAGTGTGCTGAGGGCAGCCCGCGAGTGTAGCCACACGTTCTAGTGCCAACATAGCATCCCACAATATTCAGCAGAACAACATGGAACACAACAAGCAGCAAAAAACATTAACAAAACAAGCCCCTTTCCTCCCTCCCACACACCCACACACGGACAGTCCTCCAACACCAGGACAGGCTTCTGGGCCTCCACTCTCCAGGTTTCAGCTATAAAACTTTGACTTCCAGACTTCTGCTTGACCTTTGGGCTTTGATCTTTGACATCGAACCTGGGACTATCTGATGACAGGACTTCGAACTCCAGGCATGCTGTCAGACTGGCTTCTATTCCTTGAGCCTCCTGCAGGCAACCAATTCCAGAACCCACTAACCTTAGACAGCCCAATGTCTATGGATGTCTTTCGCCACCTGTGCACATCGTTGACCTTCGAGCATGGAGTGGAGGCTTAGTTCCAGATGTCGTTCAACTCCATGTCCACATTGTAGGCTTTTGAGTGTGGAGCAGAGCTATGATGTTCACATCGCTGGACTTTGGACAGAAGCAGAGCTGTGATGGTCATATCTCTGGACTTTGAGCATGGAACAGAGGTGCGATGCCCCACATCTCTGGACCTTGAGTGTGGAGCAGAGCTGTGATGCCTACAGTGCTGGACTTTGAGTGCAGAGTCAAGGCGTGGATCCTGGATGTCCTGCAATTATCACCATTCAATGGCATTTCCATCACTGAATCGACTTAGCAGCAGAAACATTGCAGGAGTTGCCAGTCAGTGTTGAACCCAATGTAGCACTGCCTTAGCGACTCCAGATCCAGATTTTTCCCTCGGAGTTAATCCCAAAGCCTTGCCTTTGAGTGAGTATAGCCGCAAGGCAGCGGAGGTTTGAGATCAGAGTTTTCCTTCTCTTAGGTGAGCTACCAACAAAAGAATAACAAATTTCTTGACATAAGCAGGTGGAAGCAGAGCTGTGATGGTCACATCTCTAGACTTTGAGCATGGAACAGAGGTCCGAAGCCCCACATCTCTGGACTTTGAGCGTGGAGCAGAGCTGTGATGCCTACAATGCTGGACTTGGAGTGCAGAGCCAAGGCGTGGGCCTGGATGTCCTGCAACTATCACCATTCAATGGCATTTCCAACACTGAATCGACTATGGTCAATATCCAGGGTGTTGCCATTGACCAGAACCGAATCGGAGTAACCATATACACACAGTTACAATAGCAGATCCAAAGCCAGGAAACTTGTGGTAAGTATCTCACTTATGCAAAGAACACTGGGTGCTAGGGGTGGTAATGGACGCAAACATAATGGAGGTTCCTAAGAGGCTTTCAGATAGGCACATGAAAATGTAGAGAATGGAGGGAAGTGGACATTGTAAAGGCAGAGGGTATTAACTTAGTTAGGCTGGGATGGCAGGACTTTTATATGATGAAAGACTGGATCGACTAGGCTTATACTCGCTGGAATTTAGAAGATTGAGGGGGGATCTTATTGAAACGTATAAAATTCTAAAGGGATTGGACAGGCTAGATGCAGAAAGATTGTTCCCGATGTTGGGGAAGTCCAAAACGAGGGGTCACAGTTTCAGGATAAAGGGGAAGCCTCTTTATGAGGAAAAACTTCTTCACACAGAGAGTGGTGAATCTGTGGAATTCTCTGCCACAGGAGACAGTTGAGGCCAGTTCATTGGCTATATTTAAGAGGGAGATGCATATGGCCCTTGTGGCTAAAGGGATCAGGGGGTATGGAGGGAAGGCAGGTACAGGGTTCTGAGTTGAATGATCAGCCATGATCATACTGAATGGCGGTGCAGGCTCGAAGGGCCGAATGGCCTACTCCTGCACCTATTTTCTATGTTTCTATAGTGGGATGAATGTTGCTTAATGTTCCTTAAGGCTGTTATAGCCAGGGGTGGTAACGGGGACAAGCTCCCACTACCTATTAAATGCTCCCAATGGCGTGTGCCTTAAATAACCTCTGATAACTAAGTCCAGCTCATGACCTTCACGTGTGGCTTAGCTTCTAAGCCTGGGCAGGACAGTTTCTACTGACAGGAGAAGGGGCAAAGGCAGTTACTGGCACCTTAAAACCAGTCGCTTCGGGCAGACGGGGCTTGTCAGCCGTGGTTGGCAGCTCGTCTCAAACCTCCGCTGCCTTGCGGCTATACCCACTCAAGGGCAAGGCTTTGGGATTAACCCCGAGGGAAAAAAATCTGGAGCTGGAGTCCCTAAGGCAGTGCTACATTGGGTTCAACACTGACTGGCAACTCCGGCGATGTTTCTGCTGCTAAGCTGTATCAGTCTCGGCTGTTCCTTTCGTTTCGTCGGATGCGCGGAGAGTGGAAGCCTGCTGCAGGGGTAACAGCTTGCTCCCCATATTATACTGCCCTGGCTTTGTGTAGCTAGACAGCTGCGATGCAAAATCTGTGGTCGACCCTGACCAGTGGAGGTCTCAGCTGGCTGGAAGGCCTGTTCCTCTGCTGTACTTTTCAAGGCCCTCCTGTATGTATAAGACAAATGTTGTCATCACTGCTTTGGACAAGCAAGCCTGTGTTGTTATTGTGAACAGACAATCTGTATTTCAGTGGAGTTGACTCAGAGATAAATATTGTTCAGAACATTAGGGACACCTTGGCAAAATAAATTACTTCTTCAGCTACAAACAAGAGAAAATCTGCTGGAAATCCAAGCAACACACACAAAACACTGGAGGATCTCAGCAGGCCAGGCAGCATCTATGGAAAAGAGTAAACAGTCAACGTTTCGGGCTGAGACCATTCGGCGTCCTGCTGAAGGGTCTCGGCCTGAAACGTCGACTGTTTATTCATTTCCATAGGTGCTGCCTAGCCTGCTGAATTCCTCCAGCATTTTGTGTGTGTTATTTCTTCAGCTGTACTGCACTGACAAGATATTATTCCTAAATCTCTGTAGTGAGATTTGAATGCAGAATCTTCTGTCTCTGGGGGCAACACTGCTACAAACTAGACGGCACCTGTTTCTCTGTGTATCACTTTTAAGTTTCAGCAGATTACCTTTGTCCAATATTACAAGCTTTGAAGTTAAATATTAAACTCTGACTAATTAAAACTTTGTTGATATCTGCCCCAAACCACAACAGCAATGAAAGCAAGCATCATGACATCAGTGGGGTGTGGAGAAGATGAGAGTGGGTGACCTAATAAGGCATAAGAGACTGATTAGTACAAATTACTTTGGAATAATTTGCATTTGCATGTTCATAGCACAATAAAACAATACCACAACTTTTATATGATGCCAAAGTGGCATCACATTTCCCTGTCGTCCCACTGTATAGTTGGTATGAGAGGGAACGGTCAGCCACTTGTGGCTCGAATTTTCCCACTATAAACAGCTGTGAGTCTCACTGAGAGAATGATTCATGTCTTGCAAGCAGGAGCATGCGGGGTGTGATGGGTTTCAAGAGAATGATAAAATATTAAGGGGGGGGATGGTGACATGTATAAAACTTAATCTTTTGAAATAGGAAACTTGGGCAAGAGCCAAACCAAGACATTCAATGCAACAGAAAAGAAGTGCGTAAGTTTATCTTTAGAGAGGGCGCAGTGGAGATGTACCAGGATGCTGCCCGGACAGGAGGGCATGTCTCATGAAGATAGGTTGAGTGAGGTAGGCTTTTCTCTTCGGAGTGGAGGAGGATGAGAGGTGACTTAACAGATTGGTACAAGATTATAAGAGGCATAGATAATGTGGACAGAGATTTTTTTCCCCAAGGTGTGGAAATGGCAAATACAAGGGGGTCATTGTTTTAAGGTGATCGCCGTTTGGTATGGTGGGTTGGGGTTGGGGTGCTACAGCATAGGATCAAAATAAGCAGTGGAGAGCTGTAAAATTAGTCAGCTCCATCATGGGCACTATAGCATCCTGGACACCTTCAAAGAACTGTTCCTCGAAAAGGCGGTGTCCACTGTTAAGGAGCCACATCACCCTGGTCGTGCCTTCTTCCCATGGCTGTGCTCAGTGACGAGGCTCAGGAGCCAGAGGGCACACACTCAATGATTCAGAAACTGCTCCTTCCCCTCTGCCATCTGATTACGGAATGGACATTGAGCCCATGAACACTACCTCGCTGGTTTTTTAATTTCTATTTTTGGACTAATCATTTAATTTAAATATTATATATATATATTTATTGTAATTCACAGATTTTTTTCTATTACTATGCTCTTGTTATTTATTTACATTTATGTTTGCACGGTTTGTTGTTCATCAATCCTGTTAATAGTTACTGGTCTATAGATTTGCTAAGTATGCCCACAGGAAACAGAATCTTAGGATTGTATGTGGTGACATATAACTTTAGATTATGAGGACACTCAGTCCTCGCTTATTGTCATTTAGAAATGCATGCATGCATTAAGAAATGATACAATGTTCCTCCAGAGTGATATCACAGAAAAACATGAGAAACCAAAGACTAATACTGACAGAACCACATAATTAAAACATAGTTACAACAGTGCAAAGCAGTACCATAATTTGATTAAGAGCAGACCATGGGCACGGTAAAAAAAAAGTCTCAAAGTCCCCGATTGACTCCCGATAGTCCCTGATAGCAGGTGGCAAAAGGGAGAAATTCCCTGCCATAAACCTCCAGGCACCGTCAACTTGCCGATGCCTTGGAAGCACCCAACCACAGCCGACACTGAGTCTGTCTGTCCGAAAATTTCGGGCCTCCGACCAGCCCCTCCGATACAGCCTTCCGAGCGCCATCTTCTGCCGAGCACCTTCGACCTCGCCCTGGCCACCGAAACAAGCAAAGCCGAGGATTCGGAGCCTTCTCCTCCGGAGATTCCGGACCACACAGTAGCAGCGGCAGCAAAGCAGGCATTTCAGAAGTTTCTCCAGATGTTCCTCCATACTGTCACGTCTGTCTCCATCAAATCAGAATTGTGCACAGTACCCTACTTGACACATAACAGATATCATTCACCGGAGAGGCCGCGCGCACAGTGTCGTGCCGCCAACTTCTCCTCCTTCCATTGTATGTACTTTGATAATAAATTTAACTTTGAACTTTGAACTTTATTGCATTGTACTGCTGCTGCAAAGACATCAAATTTCAGGACATATGGTAGTGATATTAAACATTCTGATTCTGATTGGAGGAAAGTGTAAGGGAATTTCAGGTATGTTCTTTACAGAGAGAGTGGTGGGGCATGGAACGCCCTGCCAAGGGTGGCGGATGGTTGGCATCTGTCTTTCTCGAAGGGCAATGGGTGATGATGATCATTATCACGAGCCTGGGTGGAAGGTATGGAGATCCTGAGATGCCCAGTCATCAAGATCCCCCTCTCGGTCTCACCAGTGTAGTCCAGCGGAAAGCTTATGAAGCAATACATTTGGCACCAGGTTGGCTGCAGGAACTGCCGGAAGGATGTTCATTGACATTCAGCTGCATTGGGGGCTCAGTCCGGATTTGCTGTCTGGGTTTACTCCCGTAGCCTCCGTCTCTCCCAAGGCTGCCCGTGAGGCAGTGGGGCTATTTACCCGTAGCTGGGGGTCTGGTTCATGAACACCAGGACCCGCATGCCACGTGTGCAGAGGCCAGACCTCCTCCCCGTCCTCCACAATTCAGCCCGAGTCCGAAAGGAGTTCAGTTTCCCTGTGCCGCCAGTGAGGAGGCACAACATAAGGTTTTCTGTTGGAGAGGCTCTGTACTGACAGGGAGAGACTCACACACTCAGCTCTCCTTTTCACAAGACTGCTAGCCAGCAGTGGAAGCTGAAAGTGAGAGCGACAAGCTCTACCCACTACACTAGACACATCGCAACAACCATTTTGACATAATGGAGTGGTAGTAGATGCAGATATATTAAGGGAATTTAAAAAATTCTTAGATAAGCACATGGATGATAGAAAAATAGAATTTTATGTAGGAGGGAAGGGTTACATTGATCTTAGAGTAGGTTAAAACATTGTGGACCCAAGATCCTGTACAGTAATGTACTGTTCTATGGTCTATGTGTTTATTAAGTAAATCCAGTTATGAAAAAAGTGTTTTATAAATGCATTTTGGTTGGTAGCCATTTTAAATCCACATAGATGTCAGATATTTGGTCTGGTACTAAACACTGGGACAAGTGGAGCATTTTACCAGAGATATAGAAAGCAGTGCCATTTGACTTGGACTTGGAAACAAGGAGCCACAAGAAAGTAAAACTAATTATACAACAAAGTTAAAATGAAATTGAGGACAAGAAGTTTACTGTATGTAACTAAAGATCAAACAAAATGAAAATGAGATTCTCATGCTCCAACAGGTAATAATTATGAGGTCATTTTAAAATACACTTTGATATCCATTTCCTTCCAAACTCCTGCTGTACTAATACTGTGGGAAATGGAATTGCCACATCACTGATAGATCTGAAAAAAAGATTCCTTATCCGAACAGGTTAAAAGTCTGATGATTCAATTGATTCTTCATGGTTAGTACATGAAAGTTCACTGTCACAGCAGTTTCTGAAATAGGATCTTTGTAATGTATGGATCTATTTCTTTTGGAGCAATGACTCCCTTTAGCACCACGGATGGACTGATAACTGATCTAGACACATTGATCTGTTGTTTACGCATGGGCATTGCTTTCTCTCTCTCTCTCTCTCTCTCTCTCTCGTTGCAATGTGAACACACCAGCTTAAAAACCTCATCTCCCGTGTGCGTGCTTTTATTTTAATTGATATATATTTGTAGAGACACAAAAGATTTGGTGAAGGTTGATTAACATAATGGTCTCCTTGGAAGTTTATGTGCTTACATTAATCAAAGCCAAACATGAGAAATAGTAGAATGATTATGTCGGCACACAAGTTCAAAGCATTTTGCATGGAACTGTGCTGGAAGCAAGATATTGGTGACAGAGTCAGTTCCATGTGATTTTCATTCTCCCACATCGACACTGCCTTTGAGCGGATTGTAGGATTCGGAATCAGAATCAGGTTTAATATGTCAAGAAATTTGTTATTCGTTTGTTAAACTGGTGTCTTTATTTCAATTAGTGTAACTGTAAATAAGTATAACTTTTCATTTTTTTAAATTTAGAGATACAGAGCCGCAATGGCCAAAACAGTCATGTAGAGAGCGTACAAACTCCTTACAAGTGGTGCCGGAATTGAACTCCAAACTCTGACACCCCGAGCTGTAATCGCGTTGCGCAAACGGTGCTCTGTAATATCAAGCAACAACAGATGCCGGAAATAATGTTGCTTTCCTGTAAGGAAAGACCTTTTATGTTCTCTAAATTTTCTGGAAAGAGCTGTGTGTACTGAACGTGACTCTTCCCTAACTAAATGTCAAAACAGAACAGCATCTCCTCTGCAATTCAGAGTTTATGGATCTGCTTTGTGTTGACTTTTATAAGTTTGTCTGCTCAGTGCTTGAACAAATTAAATTTGACATTTATATGGCCACATAGTTTACTAACTGAGGGCAGTTTAGGATCATTATTGCAGATTATCACGGATCATTGAATTTTTTTTCATTCCTGTTAATGGAACAACATTCTTAGGAAGCACAGGTCTATACACATCAATCTCACAATTTCCTTGTCAGGTCTAAAATAACAGAAACTCATAACACTTTCTATAAGCAACAAAAATATAATCCATTATGTCTGGATTGGAAAATAAAAGCCTGTATTAATGAAGTCTTCTTAAAATAATTAACATAATCAAAATAAATAAATAATCTGGGTCCAAAGTGAATCGCTGGGCAAAGCATCCCAGACCCGGAGCGATTTGCCACAGCAGAGCTCAGGTCCTAATGTGAGGCACAATCTGCTACTTGGACAATATAAATGGTGGCCCAGATAGACTGGAAAGGCAGGGTGTTGAGCGCCGGGCAAGGTTTCATCTGGGGGCTGAGCCAATTTGGAGAGATCGAAGGCAGCTTCTTCAGCAGCAAAATCTAGGCCCAGATCGAAGGTCCTAACTTGAGGTACGATCTGCTCTTCGGACAATTTAAACGCTGGCCCAGATAGACTGGGGCCTCCTCTCTCTCTGCAATGCTAAGACTGTGAGACCATTCCCGGCTACTGTACTTCGTGTCTGTGAACTTTGTGGTGATTTGCCCCACTAATTTGATGAACTGTATAACGAGACCTTGGCCCTACTCCCAGATGCTCTGGGGACCTAGATCTAAGGACTCAACTTGGATCGGAATGCTGCTGTTGTTGTTCGCTTCTATTGTTTGCATGATTCGTGTTTTTTTTTTCTTTCCCTGTGCAAATTGAGGGTTGGTCTTTATTTTTTTAAATTGTTTCTTTCGGGTTTCTTGTTTTGTGGTTGCCTGTGGGCAAACAAATCTCAAGGTCATATAATTTATACATTCTTTGATAATAAGTGTATTTGAAGCTTAGCTATTTAGTTCTGGTATTACCCATAACCAAGTCAAGTCAGGTCTATTGTTATATGCACAAATATGCTGTGGTACAGGTACAGTGAAAACCTTGCATGCTACAGCATCAGAGTTCCATTGGTTTAAACTAGATACAGAATATAAGTTACAGATAAATTATACAGAACCATATAGTCTGAGTCATCATCATAGTCATACTTTATTGATCAAAGGGGAAATTGGTTTTCGTTACAGTTGCACCATAAATAATTAAATAGTAATAAAACCATAAATAGTTAAATAGTAATATGTAAATTATGCCAGGAAATAAGTCCAGGACCAGCCTATTGGCATATAACAATTTAGAGCACGGAAACAGGCGATCTCGGCCCTTCTAGTCCATGCCGAACTGTGAAGAGAGTTTAAAAAAAAACAGGAAGTGCAAAGTAAGACATTATTACCAAAATGAAAACACCATAAGTTGATGGTAGTGCAGAATGTACTGCAGTCTGTCTTGCTCTGTTGCGGAGGTAAGATTAGGTGGTAACTTGGAGACTTAATGGTAGAATGGAGGTTAGTTTTAACTATACACTTGGTGTTGTCCCAGTTGCTAGCACAGCTGTTTGTTCCACAATGCCAAGGATTACAATTACGTGAAAGCTCTGATGAGCCAACTCTGATTAGAAGAGGTAGCTCCACTTCTCTCTCCACTGAGGCTGCCTGACCTGCTGGCTTTTTCTACTTTAATTTCAGAATTCCAGCTTCTGGTAATGTTTCCTTTTTGTTCGCTCTATTGTTTTGCTGACAACAAGTGGATCGAGAAATAGTGATAGATGTGGTGGTTGTCCATAGTGTCTGACAGTGACGGGAAACCTGTGGGAGAGCTTTTAAAATGGGAAAGGCTGTTGCACTGGGGCAGTTTCACTCTCTCGACACCAGAAGTCCCGATCCAGTTGTGCGAACACAGTCTGGGGTCTTCCTTGGTGGCAGTGGGCGACCATGACATCTTCGGTGCCTTGTCGTGCCCTTCGCTCTCCACGGAGCATTGCAGAATCGCCTTCCCGGCCAAGGATCTCACTGTAGATCTCCTCCGCCCAGGCTGCCAGAGCTGACTTCTGGTGCTAGGACAGAAATGCCTCCATCTCACCGGGGTGTGAGGCCGCCAGCAACCCTCACCTGGTTTAGCCCGCTTGTCGAAGCGGTGTACCACTGTTGCATACAAGGAGCTAGTTGGAGCCTGATACAACCCTGGCTCTCAGGAACAAGATAAAATCCAGTGGCGTTACACAGGAAAGACACTGGCATGGATAGAGGAATGGCTGACAGGCAGGAGGCAGCGAGTGGGACTAAAAGGGGCCTTTACTGGTTGACTGCCTGTAGGGTGTGTTCCTCAGGGGTCAGTGTTGGGACTGATACTTTTCACATTGTTTGTCAATGATTTGGATAACGGAATTGATGGCTCTGTGGCAAAGTTTGCGGATGATACGAAGATAGGCGGTGAGTTAGGTAGTGCTGAGGAAGCAATACAATTGCAACGGGACTTAGAGAAATTGGAAGAATGGGCAAAAAAGTGGCAGATGGAATACAGTGTGATAATACATTTTGGCAAAAGGAACTATAGCATGGACTATTAACTAAATGGGAGAAAATTCAAACATCAGAGGTGCAGAGGAACTTAGGAGTCTTCGTGCCAGACTCCCAGAAGGTAAATTTACAGATTGAGTCCGTGGTAAAGAAGGCAAATGCAATGTTGCCATTTATTTCGAGGGGAATAGAACATAAAAGCAAGAAGATAATGCTGAGCCTTTATAAGACACTAGTCAGGCCGCACTTGGAGTATTGTCAACAGTTTTGGGCTCTATATCTCAGAAAGGATATGTTATCATTGGAGAAAGTCCAGAGGAGGTTCACGAGGATGACTCTGGGAATGAAGGGGTTAACATATAGGAACATTTGGTAGCTTTGGGCCTGTACTCACTGGAATATAGAAGAATGTGGAGGATCTCATTGAAACCTACTGAATGTTGAAATGACTAGAGGGTGGATGCGGAGAGGATGTTTCCTATGGTGGGGGTATCCAGGACTAGAGGGCACAGCCTCAACATTGAGGGGCAACCTTTTAGAACAGAGGTAAGAGGATTTTTTTTTTAGCCAGAGAGTAGTAAATCTGTGGAATGCTCTGCCACAAACTGCGGTGGAGTCCAAGTCCGTGTGTATATTTAAGGCAGAAGTTGATCGTTCCTGATCGGTCAGGGCATCAAAGTATATGGCGAAAGGCAGGTGTATGGGGTTGAGTGGGATCCGGGATCAGCCATGATGGAATGGTGGAGCAGACTCGATGGGCTGAATGGCCTAATTCTTCTCCTATGTCTTGTGGTCTTATGGAAGTAACATGAAGGAGACAGGACACAACAGGAATTACAAACAAAGGATATTTATTAAATTAAGGTAAAAGGGGAGAAGGGGACGTGTGGTGTGGTAGTGCTGGTTACAGAATAGGAGAGAGAGAGTGTGGGAGTGGGAGCGGCCGGAGGTGCCGGCAGTGGAAAGGTAATTGCAGGTGTCCCAGGGAACTGCAACACAGGTTAGAGGGAAACACAGGTCAGGAAATGTACAGGAGATAAGAGAGCCACAGGTGAGAGCTGAGTGTCTGGGGGGGACAAAGGTGAGTCAGCCGTCCTGGAATGGAGACGGCAAGCCCCTTCACCGGAGGTGCTGTCCCTCCCTGGACACCCCATACACCTCAGTGATAGAACAATATATCACACAGAAATGACAAAGAAAAAAATTGTATATTAATGTTATCAGAAACTAAAAAAGGTAATTATAATCAGTAATGCAAAAATCTAAGATATCTGAATAGTTCAGAAGAAAATTTTAATACAATTTTTAAAAATCTCACTGTGTTTATATCACACAGAGAGTTTTCCACTAACTTTGACCTCCTCAGCCTACAATTCTCATATCTCTGCATTCTTCCATTTTTGGTCTCCAGTACAACCCTGATTTTCTTAGCCTTATTTATATTAATGTCTATGTTACACAATATCAACGAGTGTTTCCCTTATTGAGTAAGCCAATTCATCAACTTTCTGGCACGGCAAAGGAAGGGGAGAAAAGAACCCTGGAGACAGGGAGGCTGGGCAGGCAATCCTAGGCATAGTGCTAGACCAAAAAGAAAGGGAAGGGAGGGAGAGAGTGGATGTTCAGCTCAGGGTCCACATAAAAATACAATCAAAGGGGAACATGAGGGGAAACTCCTTCACCCAGAGTGTGGAACGAGCTGCCAGCGTAAGTGGTGCATGCGAACTCAATTTCAACGTCGAAGAGAAGTTTGGACAGGTACATAGAGGGCATGGGCATAGAGGGCTAGGATCCTGGTGCAGGTCGATGGGAGTAGGCAGTTTAAATGGCTCAGCCTGGACTAGATGGGCCAAAGGGCCTGTTTCTGTGCTGTACTTTTCCATGATTCTATGAGTTGATGACCAGGTTTGAATGACCTTTGGGTGACCTTGGGAGTCTGCGAGTGAACAAAGAAACAGAGAGGAGCAGGGCAGGCAGAAATGGAGAGATTGAGTAAAGAGAGAGAGAGAGAGAGAGAATGAGAGAGAGAGAGAAAGAGAATGAGAGGGAGAGAAAGAGAATGAGAGGGAGAGGGCAAACGAGGGAGAGAGAGAAAGTGTGAGAAGGGCAAACAGAGAGAGAAATAAAGAGAGAGAGGGGCAAACAAAGAGAGTGAGAGAGAAAGAGAGAGAGAGAGGGCAAACAGTTGTGTGAGAGAGAGGCAAACACAAGAGAGAGAGAGAAAGAGAGAAGAAGGGAAAACACTTGCGAGAGAGAGGGTAAACAAAGAGAGAGAAAGAATGAGAGAGAGGGGGCAAATGAGGGAGAGAGAGAGTGAGAAGGGCAAACAGAGAGAGAGAGAAATAGAGAGAGAAAGAGAGTGAGATTGAGAGAGAGAGATTGAAGGGCAAACACCTCAGAGAGAGAGAGATTGAGAGAGAGAGAGAGAGAGAAGGGCAAACACTTGAGAGAGAGAGATAGAGAGAAAGAGAGAGAGAGATTGAGAGAGAGAGAGAGAGAAGGACAAATACTTGAGAGAGAGAGATAGAGAGAAAGAGAGAGGGAGAGAGATTGAGAGAGAGAGAGAGAGAAGGACAAACACTTGAATGAGAGAGAAACATACAGGCAGACAGATAGACAGTCAGAATAGAGCCAGGGAGAAACAGACTGTGAGACAGAGGGACAATATCAGCAAATAGGAAGAGACCTTTTGCTCCATCGTTTTCATGCTGACCATCAAACAGATTAACTCTATTACTACCACTTATCAGCATCTGGTCCACAGCTTTCAATACCTTATCATTTGAAGGCACAAAAGAGAAAGTGAGTACATGTATTGTTTATGCTGATCATCCATTATATGACTGATTACATCTCCCAAGCTATTAATCAAACAATATGCATTGCAGGCTCACTTTCCAGGTATTATTTTATGTACAAAATTAGATGTATTTCAGATAAATTCGATATTGAGGTAATGACACCTGTACTGTTGCAAGATCTGGCAAAAAATCTAACCAATACTGTACAGTGCTGAAGAATGATAGATGCTTTGCAAAGATTTTAGGTTTCCTTGTCTCTATCTTTACCCTGGCTGGCTGTAGTTCATTTTTATCTGTAGCCCAGTCAAATTACCACTTTCTGTGCAAATACATATCTGCTTCTTTCAAGCTTTTGCTTGCTTTCGTGTAGTCACCTGAACCCCTTTTAAAATTCACAATTTATTCCTTGGTGGTATCTTGTAGCTTGAAAAAAATCATTAATCATGATTTGAGATTATAGTTCTTACCTATATTGATTTTCATATATTGCAGTCTCCACGTGCACCTCAATATGTACACGTCTGGTTTGGATAAAATTTTGGCTCTCTCTACTGCTGCATACAAATCAACTCGAGTAAGTTATCATAAACTGCCTGGTTCAGTTCTGACTTGTATTTAGTGTCAGACAGAATTATCCTGTGTACATCATGCACTACTAGATCTAGTGTAGCTCAGTGATTAGCTGGTCTTCATTAGAAAGTCACCATTTTAAATTTTAATTTAAAATTAAAAATTTGATAATTTTATTGTAATTTGATTTTCTGATGATTTTGGGGCAGATTGAGACTGGCGGTACGCTGCATTACTCGGGAATGTAGCCATGACTGGCTCCATTTCTCACCAATCTCACCGATTAAAGCACAGAGGAAGATTGAGATCACCGTGACAAGTCCGGAAGGCAAGCGAGTGTTCCGCGCCGACCACCAGAGTCTCGCTCGCTGCTCCTGCAGGAAGGTCCCTGTGTTCGAACAGTCTCTCTCTCCCTCGATGCTGTCGGAGAATTGTGCCGGAGTTCTCAGGCAAAGTTTAATCAGCGGTGTTTGTGGAATGGGTTCTGGAAATTATTCGGAAAGTATGTAGCTCAGGAGGTTGTTCTTCGATCTTGGTCTCTGTAGTTATGATGTGTTTCTGGTTTCTGGTCGCTCCTTTTTTGTTGCTATTTTGGGTGATTTTGAATTGGGGCAGCCCGCAGATAACAAGCACTGAGCTGAGTCGGGCTGAAATATGCATGGACTATTTTGATTTTGTGTTTTATATGTAGTGTTTTTCACTCCTTTTTTTGCTGTTATTGCACATTTTTTTGCGTGCGGGCGAGGGGGTTGGCACTTTGTTTTGTGGCTGTTTGTGGGGAAGTTGGATCTCATGGTTGTATACTGCATGTGCACTTAGAGAATAAATGTACTTTGGATCTTTGAGCATTTTTTCCTGCGTACGTTTCCAATAGCATATCTAAATTTGATTTTGAAGGATCGATACTGAAACCCATTTTACAACCCACCTTCAAATTTTTTGAGCTGACCTTTGCCCTTCACTTTTGGTGGATTAGCAAACTTACTGAGCATTTTGGCGCACTAGATATTTCATCTTATTTAAAGTCTCCAGCATCTTACCTGATAACATTTCCAAGTCCTCTACATTGTTCATAAGTAGTATATGGTTGAACTTTTTTCAATATACATCTTTGTGAATAGTTATATTGATACACTGAGAACTTAACATATTTTCTCTTGACATTAGGGACATTAAAATATCTTAGATAGGCTCATGGATGATAGAAAGATGGAAGGCTACAAAATGTAGGAGGGACAGGTTAGATTGATGTTAGAGAAGATTAAAAGTCTGTGGGCCAGAGGGCCTGTAATGTTCTGGGACTTGATTATTGCAGATGGCTTCAATCAGGGGTTCCCAACTTCTTTTATGCCATGGACCCCTATCATTAACCAAGGGGTCAGTGAACCACAGGTTGGGAATCCCTGGCTTAAATATTATACCAGACCAATACTTCTTTGTTCACAAAGGTTATAATACTCTGTTGAATTCCTGCCTGTTTCTTCTTGGTGTGAAGACATTCTTCTCTGAAGGAAGTTCAGGTTTAATTGTCATTCAACCATACATGAATACAGCAAAGTGAAACATTGGGGCCAAGGTTCAAAGCAAGGTACCACAGTCATATGCAGCACAAGACACGTATAGCATATATAAGATAGACAGCACATAAGGGCTATCAGTAAAATTCAGTTGCGCAGAAAAAATATATAGTCCAAGGCCCTGAGTCCATGAGAGATGAAGCAGTCTGTAGTCAAACACAATATGGCTCCTTCTGAGCGAACACTGGATGGCAGTACCAATTCCAGTTTGGACACTATGCCACACCATCCTTGGCACTGCAGTGGAGTGTACAGACTCCAGCCTCTTTCTCCTGGGCAGCAGTAAACAAGCGACACCAGGCCTGTCAATGATACTTAACTCATTACTTTGAGTTTAGAGGTTCAGGCAATCAAAGTTCAAGGTTCAAAGTAAATTTATTATCAAAGAACATATATGTCGCCACGTACAATGCTGAGATTCGTCTTCTTGCTGGCATACTCAATAAATCCTTAATAAAATGATAGCCACAATAGAATCAATGAAAAGCTGCACCAACTCGAGCTTTCAACCAGTGTGAAAAGCCAAAAAACTCTGCAAATACAAAAAGAAAGAAAAATAATAATAAATAGATAAGCAATAAATATCAAAAACATGGGATGAAGAGTCCTTGAAAGCGAATCCATAGGTTGTGGGAACATTTCAATGATGGGGCAAGGGTGTATACTTTATACTTGATTGTTGCTAAACAATTAGTACTAGAGTGTATAATCATCACAGCAATATTTGAATCTGCGCTTCACACTCCCTGGATTACAAATATTAAATATTAAAAATAGTTAAAATTAGTAAATATTAAAAATTTAAATTATAAATCATAAATAGAAAATAGAAAAATAGGAAGTAAGGTAGTGCAAAAAAACTGAGAGGCAGGTCTGGATATTTGGAGGGTACGGCCCAGATCCGTTCAGCAATCTTATCACAGTTGGAAAGAAGCTGTTCCCAAATCTGGCTGTACGAGTCTTCAAGCTCCTGAACCTTGTCCCAGAGGGAAGAGGGACAAAAAGTCTGTTGGCTGGGTGGGTTGTGTCCTTGATTATCCTGGCAGCACTCCTCCGACAGCGTGCGGTGTAAAGTGAGTCCACGGACGGAGGATTGGTTTCTGTGATGTGCTGCGCCGTGTTCATGATCTTCTGCTGCTTTTTTGGGTCTTGGACAGGACAACTTCCATACCAGGCTGTGATGCACCCTAGAAGAATCTACGGTGCATCTGTAAAAATTAGTGAGGGTTTTAGGGGACGGGTCAAATTTCTTTAGTTTTCTCAGGAAGTAAAGGCGCTGGTGGGCCTTCTTGGCAGTGAACTCTGCTTGGTTGGACCAAGTCAAGTCATTTGTGATATTGACCCCGAGGAACTTAAAGTTTTTGACCTGTTCCACTTGCACACCACCGATGTAAATTGGGTCGTGCGGTCCACTACTCCTTCTGAAGTCAACAACCAATTCCTTCGTCTTGCTGACGTTGAGGGATAGGTTATTGTCTTTGCACCATGCCACCAGTTTCTTAATTTCCTCCCTGTGCTCAAACTCATCATTACCCGAGATATGGCCTACAATTGTTGTGTCATCAGCAAACTTATATATTGAGTTTGATGGAAAATTGGCTACACAATCATGGGTGTACAGAGAGTACAGCAGGGGGCTGTACTCAAGTCAAGGGTAAGTGAAGTTAAGTGAAGTTTGGTTCAAAAGCCCGACGGTTGAGGGGTAATAACTTTTCCTAGACCTGGTGGCATGGGTCCTGAGGCTATGGCACCTTCTTCCTGGTCGCAGCTGCTGGAAGAGAGCAAAGAGTCAAAACACCTTACTGTTTTAAATTGAAGTATGTGTGTTGGATGATTTCCAATACATGTGTGACAACAATTCACACCAGTACATACTTTAGATTCAGCTTTGATTCACCCTAGCCTTCGTAAATGCTCTACAGTGCCATCAGATCTGTGCTTAACATTGGCAAAATTCTTTAGCCCTCATTGTGGCCAGCTTCATAGATTTTGCAATCTTGCATGCAAACGCATATGTGGGATTCTGCCTTCAGTTTCGACTTTGTCACAAACAAACTTTTCATTCTATCAAGACTCTGCCCATCTAGGTGGCATAGTTGTGCTGCAAAATGAACTGTCATATGTGACTTTAAATACCAAGTTTCAATTTGTGCTTCCCCATGCAGAATTTTTGACAGCACTGCATGACTGAACAAAGCATTTTCACTTTTCATGATTTGCTAACTCAGTGAATATTTTAGAGCTCATTTCACCTATAAAGATATATTCTCACCACCACCATCAATTTTTACTACATTTTTCTTTGAAACTAAAAGGAGATACTTGCGTGCATTCTGTGAATTGAAAGGCTGACAAACCTAATCACGTGCACCAAGTCTCCCAACATAGTCAACTTGAACTCTGCAGTCATTTTGCTCAATTTAGTTGGGCAATTTGTACCTTTCCCACTCTAATTGTGATGCCTTTTCTGCTCAAATATGATTTTGCACTATCTGCCTATTGTTTCTATGTTATATACCTTAATACTATTGTTCCTTGTGATGTGGCATTCATTGTGGAATTACCCTGATTTCTTCACTGTGGTGTTGTTAAAACAGAAGGTTACCAGTTACCTGACTGTTCATCCTCAGACTGGTTAACAGGTTCAAAGACATTGATTTTGTGTTCATTGTTTTCCTTTGTCACCAAGTTGTAATGTCTCAGCACATGCACACATACCTTCCCTTCCAAATAAAATAGAGCTTATAATGAACACACAGGGGAAATAAAATAGAGAAAATAAATAAAAAAGTTTATTTCGGGAGGCCTTTCCAGCCCTTCGAGTCATGCCGCCCAGCAATCCCTGATTTAATCCTAACCTAATCACAGGATAATTTACAATGACAAATTAGCCTACTGACTGGTACATCTTTGGACTGTGGGAGGAAACCAGAGCACCTGGAGGAAACCCATGCAGTCACTGGGAGAATGCACAAACTCCTTGCGGGCATCGGTGGGAATTGAACCTGGGTTGCCTGTACTGTAAAGCGTTGTGCTCACCACTACAATACCGTGCCACTATACAGAGATACAGGAACAGAAATAGACAGCTGCTAAAATATCTAAAACTTGTTTACTTAGCTCTTCACTCATACTGCTTAAGTGCATGGATCATACAAATATTTCAAGCACTTTAACACTACAAAGTTATGTTATATGGATCAGAATGTTGGACAATATCTAGTAACATGAGGAAACGAATTGAAGCAGCAGAGATGTGGTTTTTGAGGAGGATGCAAAGAATATCATGGACAAAATAAATATCTAATGAGGATGTCATGAACAGAGCAAACACAAAAAGAGAAATAATGTATGAGATCATGAAAAGGCAACGTAACTTCATTGGACATGTAATTAGGAAAGAGTAGTTAGAATGCACAGGGGAAAGATTGAAGGGAAGAAAGCAAAAGAAAGGCAAAGGCAAATAATAATGGAGACAGCAGCCAGAGAACTGGAAATGAATACCAATGAATTGATCCACTTGACCCGAAACAAGAGTGTGTGGGCCATGGCAGTCAAAGTTCAAACTGAGCACGGCACCGGATGATGCTGATGAAAACAACAATGAGAGAAAAACAACAATGAGAGAAAAATATACACACAAATATACAGAAGCAGACAGAAAGATTCCCTTCAGAACCCCTGCTTGTGGAATTCGCCTCTTTCGTTCTCCCTGTCATTCCATCTACCTGTGTTTCACTCCTCCTTTCCTTTGTCTCTCATTTTCTCATTCTCCTTCTCTGTCTCTGTACATGTCTCTCTTTCTTTCTGTCAGTTTCTTTTTCTGTTCTTCTCCCTCTCAGGCACTCCTGCTTTCCAGTGGGGCACAAGACTTTTTTTTCAAATAGATTTGAATACAGGAATAAGGATAGTTCATGCCAAACAGGTAGATATCCAACCACGCCCGGAGCTTTGTGTACAGTTTCAGTCTGTAGTTTTGAAAGCAGAGACATATCCGTCTGGCTTCAGATACACAGGTCTGGCACATGAGGTAAAATTGGAAAAACTAGGCCTCTATTCTCTCAATTTAGATGAAAAAGTGGTGACCTCATTGAAACATACAGTCTACGTGGAGGTAAATTGTATTTTGTCTTATGATAGATGCAGGGAGGATGTCTCCCTGGCTGAGGAGTCTAGGATTGAAGGTCACAATCTCAAATTAAGAAGCAGGCCAAAAAGGACCGAGATGAGGAGAAGATTCTCCACTTAGGTGTTGGTGAATCTTTGGAACTCCTTAGGCTAGAAGATCCTGAACCTCTGTCAGACTACATTCATAACAGAGATTAATAGGTTTATAGCTATTTGAGGAATCAAGAGACAGAGATAGGTTATAATTAGTCAATTGCAGATAGTATGGCTGCATCACTGTCTGAGGCTACTGCAAGTAAGCCGCAGAGAACTGCAGACTTTGTCAGCTCCATCATGGGCATTAGCCGCTGTAGAATCCAGCACGTCTTCAAGGGGCGATGCCTCAAAAAGGTGTCATCCATCATTAAGAACCGCCATCAACAAGGACAATATTATCCAACATTTTAGGTGCTAAAGATCAAAGGACTATTCTATATTTATAATGTATCTACAATGCTTCTTTTGAATTACATATAGCTTTCACACCCACACTCCAGACATCCAAAAGGAATGTTAATCAGAATAGCCTATTTGTTCAATTAATTGCTGTTTTCACAGCTCTAGGAACCCATTGTCCAGAGCAGCATTTTAAATTTATTCCACAGTCCATATTCAGATCTGAAGATTGGTGGCTGTAGTTAATGTTTTGCTATACACCCTAAATCCAGTATATGCTCTAACACTCCTTATTGTCAGCAAGGGGAATTAAACCCGGGTCACTGGTCCTGTAATAGCTAACTGCGCTGTCCCATCTTCTTAGTCCACAGCTGAGGAAAGGCTGAGAAGTAGCTTTGGAGCACAGCAGTTTGTGTGAGCAAACAGCACTTGGGAATGCTCCGTTTATTCTGTGATTACTTGTTAAAGAGGAGACACTTTCTTCTGACAGGTACACGAAGATGGGCAAGGGGTGTTAGAGAGATACTGTGCATTCATCGTGTTCCACAGTGGGTATTCTGTCTGGGCATTTTGTAATTCTTCTACATTATACAGTATGTGTGAAATGCAGCAGGCAATTGGTGTATAGAAAGATTGCACAAATAGAATTATACCACTGAGCAGATAACCTGGATTTATTTTAAATAATGATGGAATATGATACACAAATCAACATTGTTAAGATCCAGGGGTTTCTGTTTACTAACAATACTGCCATTCTCAACCAACTAGTTTTTAGTATTATTAACCACTTAATTTCAAACGCATTGAGCTGTTGCCATAGACTAGGTACTGCCTTTGGCAAGAGTTTCATAGCTGATCTCAGGTGCCTAAAATGTTGCTGAAATCCAGTTAGTAATTGAATTTAAAAGGAGGCAACGGTCTGGTTAAATGAAGAGCACATTTTTGGTTATCAGCTGGAGGCTCTTATCAGGATAAATGACAGAATAACTACCTGTTGTATGATCCATCAATCTTGCATTTTCCTTCAAGGCTTTTAACTTTTTTTTTGGCATCGCCCTCAAAACCCGAACTTGTATTTAATACGACTGTGAACACAAATGTCTCTCCTTATTAACTATAATTCCTGACAAGTGAGATTTCAATAGTAGTTTGGTTGCCAGAAATTTGTAACAAAATAACACAATTTTTAGAAATATCTTCTGGGTTTTATGGAAGCTAGTTATATAGTGAAGAGAATATGTAATCTTGCGTTTATATAGTTTATTAGTTACACATTTTTCAGCCAATATTTTAATGCAAATAGCCCCATTGAATCATGGAACACAGAATGAGGCCATTCAGTTAGTTTTGTTGGTGTTAGCTATTTGCAATCACCTGCCTTTTCCCTCCATCATTAAAGTTCAAAGTTCAAAGTAAACTTTATTATTAAAGTACATGCAGGTCAGCATATACACTGAGATTCATTTTCTTGTGGGCATACTCAATAAATCTATAGAATGATTGGGTGACACGGTAGCACAGTGCTTTACAGTACAGGTGATGCAGGTTCAATTCTCGTTTTGCCTGCAAAGAGTTTGTACGTTCTCCCTGTGACCGCGTGAATTTCCTCCCGGTTTCCTCCCACAGTCCAAAGACGTACCGGTTAATCAGTCATGATAAATTGCCCTGTGGTTAGGCTAGGATTAAATCAGGGGATTGCTGGGTGCCATGGTTCAAAGGGCCAGACAGGCTTGTTCCAATACAATAAATAAATAAACAAACAAACAAACAAATAAATAAATAGAAATAATAACCAAAACAAAATCCACGGAAGACCGCAAAACAAGGTCACTCAACCAGATTGCAAAAGATAATAAACTGTGCAAATACAAAAAAATAATAGTCATAATAAGTAAATAAGCAATAAATGTCAAGAACATGAGATAAGGGAACATAAATACATATTTTCAAAGTTATTAATTATCTGCCTCCACCTGGGTTGCAGATGATAAAGATTTGATGCTTTGAAGCAGAATTACTCACTTTTTGTTTGGAACTTTTAACAGAAGCACTGAATAATTATTTGAAAAAATAGTCATAGAAAAGTACAGCACAGAAACAGGTTCTTTGGCCCATCTAGTCCATGCCAAGCCATTTAAACTGCCTACTCCCATCGACCTGCACTGGAACCATAGCCCTCCATACACCTGCCATCCATTTACTGTACTTATCCAAACTTCTCTTAAATGTTGAAGTCGAGCTAGCATGCGCCACCTGAGCTGGCAGTTCATTCCACACTCTCTTGACCCTCTAAGTGAAGAGGCTTCCCCTCACGTTCCCTTCAACTTTTCACCTTTCACCCTTAACCCATGACCCCTGGTTGTAGTCCCATCCATCCTCAATAGGAAAAGCCTACCTGCATTTAGCCTATCTATATTCCTCATAATTTTACATACCTCAGTGAATTCTCCTCTCAGTTTTCTATGTTCCAAGGAATAAAATCCTATCCTAGGCAATCTTTCCATATAACTCAGGTCTTCCAGACCCAGCAACAGCCCAGAAACGTTTTCTTTCTGGGCTCTCTGCTATGACTGGGTGAACATCTACTGTAGGTTGGAGAGCAAAGGACATCAATGGCCGCAGCCATCCATTCTTGCAAATTGCATTGGGCACTCGGATGAAGCCGGCATCACCAAAGCAACAAGCAGCTCCTATGCAGGGTGAAGTCCGAGAACGACGGCAAGCTGCAGCACTGTGAGTTCGCCTTGACGCGGCCTCCAACTTCAACGCTGGAAAACGCCTCAAAACATCAGCATTGTTCAATATCAGTGGGCTGCAGAGAAAGGCGGTAAACACCAAGCAGCAGACACTGCAGCTATCCACAGGACCCGCTGATCTCAACGGGGTCAGAGCCAGAAATCTGGGCCTTCCTCTCCCTTGCATGATCAACTCACATATCAACCTAGGAGTGGCCAGATAATCCAGGGCTGACGTCACAGCAGACACTTAAGTTATAAAACACAACCTGTGAAAGGGTAAGATGAGGGAACACACACAGTTTTGTGTAGAGGGATCAGAAGTGGAGAGAATGAGCAATTTCAAGTTCCTGGGTGTTAATATCTCTGAAGACCTAACCTGATCCCAACAGCTGTATAAAAAAAAGGCAAGTCAGCGGCTGTATTTCATTAGGAGTATGAAGAGATTTAGTGTGGCACCTAAAACGCTGGCAAATTTCCACAGATGTACAGTGGAGAGCATTCTAACTGGCTACATCACCGTCCGGTATGGAGGGGATGGGCGGGCTACTGCGCAGGATTGAAGTCAGCTGCAGAGAGTTGTAAAATTAGCCAGCTCCATCAGGGGCACTAGCCTCCATAGCACCGAAGACATCTTCAAGGAGTGGCGTCTCAAGACCACCGTGTCCACTACTAAGGACCCCCACCACCCAGGACATGACCTCTTCTCATTGCTACCATTAGGAAGGAGGTTCAAAAGGCTGAAGACACACACTCAACGAGTCAGGAACAGCTACTTCCCCTCTGCCATCCAATTTCAAAATGGACATTGAACCCATGCAAACTACCTCACCACTTTTCAATTTCTATTTTTGCACTACTTATTTAATTTATACATTTACTGTAATTTTCAGGTTTTCTCTATATTATCACGTATTGCATTGTACTGCTGCCACCAAGTTAACAAATTTCTTTATTAACTTTGCCTCCAACTTTCACCCTGCCCTCAAGTTTACCTGGTCCATTTCCGACACCTCCCTCCCCTTTCTAGATCTTTCTGTCTCTGTCTCTGGAGACAGCTTATCCACTGATGTCTACTATAAGCCTACTGTCTGTCACAGCTATCTGGACTATTCCTCTTCTCACCCTGTCTCTTGCAAAAACGCCATCCCCTTCTCGCAATTCCTCCGTCTCCGCCGCATCTGCTCTCAGGATGAGGCTTTTCATTCCAGGATGAGGGAGATGTCCCCCTTTTTTAAAGAAAGGGGCTTCCCTTCCCCCACTATCAACTCTGCTCTCAAACTCATCTCCCCCATTTCACACACATCTGCTCTCACTCCATCCTCCCGCTGCCCCACTAACAATAGGGTTCCCCTGGTCCTCACCTACCACCCCACCAGCCTCCGGGTCCAACATATTATTCTCCGCAACTTCCACCACCTCCAACGGGATCCCACCACTAAGCACATCTTTCCCTCCCCCCCCCCGCTTTCCGCAGGGATCGCTCCCTACGCAACTCCCTTGTCCATTCGTCCCCCCCATCCCTCCCCACTGATCTCCCTCCTGGCACTTATCCTTGTAAGCAGAACAAGTGCTACACATGCCCTTACACTTCCTCCCTTACCACCATTCAGGGCCCCAGACAGTCCTTCCAGGTGAGGTGACACTTCACCTGTGAGTCGGCTGGGGTGATATACTGCGTCCGGTGCTCCCAATGTGGCCTTCTATATATTGGCGAGACCCGACGCAGACTGGGAGACCGCTTTGCTGAACACCTACGCTCTGTCCGCCAGAGAAAGCAGGATCTCCCAGTGGCCACACATTTTAATTCCACGTCCCATTCCCATTCTGACATGTCCATCCACGGCCTCCTCTACTGTAAAGATGAAGCCACACTCAGGTTGGAGGAACAACATCTTATATTCCGTCTGGGTAGCCTCCAACCTGATGGCATGAACATTGACTTCTCTAACTTCCGTTAGTGCCCCACCTCCCCCTAGTACCCCATCTGTTATTGATTTTTATACATACATTCTTTCTCTCACTCTCCTTTTTCTCCCTCTGTCCCTCTGAATATACCCCTTGCCCATCCTCTGTTCCCCCCCCCACCCCGTCTTTCTCCCCGGATCTCCTGTCCCATGATCCTCTCATATCCCCTTTGCCAATCACCTGTCCAACTCTTGGCTCCAACCCTCCCCCTCCTGTCTTCTCCTATCATTTTGGATCTCCCCCTCCCCCTCTCACTTTCAAATCTCTTACTAACTCTTCCTTCAGTTAGTCCTGATGAAGGGTCTCGGCCTGAAACATCGACTGTACCTCTTCCTAGAGATGCTGCCTGGCCTGCTACGTTTACCAGCAACTTTGATGTGTGTTGCTTGAATTTCCAGCATCTGCAGAATTCCTGTTGTAACAAATTTCATGCCGTGCAGGTTATATGAAACTCAATTCTCATTCTGATTCTGAAAATAGAAATAACATCAGGATGGAAATAGCTCACCAGTACTGCCTTTGCCAATAACCTAAAAAAAATCAATTTCTCACCAAAGTGAGAATTCTTTTGCCATGAGTGAACTCTGCTGGTTCAGAATTTACATACTGACAGGGAAATGGAAGTGGGTACAACCGTTTTCAGTAACTATTGTTGGTTTTGCAAGAGTACAGATGTAATGATCATAATTATATGTTTTTTTAAAAAGGGTAGGTGACTCCCAATAATGGTATGCATCAATCTAATCTGCAGGGCAAAGAACTGCCACCATTACAGAGCATTGTTCATACTATCTGTAGATCTAAGGTTTTTACCTAACATGAGTGAAAAGTGTCGTCCTTTTGAAAAATTTTAACTCTTCTAATCCGCCCCCTTGCTTTCTTTATCTGCAATAAATCCATGTTTACATTGGAAACTGGTGTTGAAGTTTCACCTGCATTCCTATCTCGAGTGATATTTTACACCAGCTACAAGTTCAAGTTTGTTGAGATTTATTGACAGAAACTACTTGAGCTCAAGACAAGGATTGGTTGTTTATTCTACAAATAAACACTGATTATTTGTCACCTTCAGGAATTCCATGGTGCCAGTCCGGCATGTTTCCCAGAATATTGAAAATTACTCCTAGGATTACACCAAAATACGGTTAATTCATGTTTTTTTTTCTTAGATTTTATAAACCTTCCAGTGAATGTGCAGATTTTTTTTTGTAATTTATTGTTTATTGAAGTTCATCATCAAACAAACATTTCCATAAGATGTATTTCAGATACTGTACATATATGTCATATGATCACATTTGTCACAAATCTCCACATAATATTTATCTGAGGTATACACTTATAGAAAGGAGAGGAAAGAAAGAACAATTGAAAGAAGAAAACTATGTACAAAGTAGGGAGTGATCTTTTTTTACAACATATTCATTGACTTGTGAGAATAAAATCAGGCCTATGAGGTGTTATGTAGTTAAACCATTTTTCCCACTATGAATCAAATTGTTCCAACTTATGATTAACAGATGCTGTTATCTTCTCCATTTTGTAAATGTCCATTGTAATTTCCATCCATACATTTAAAGTTGGGCTCTCCTGTGATAACCATTTCCTGGTAAAGGTCTTTTTACCAGCCACCAACAGTATATTCATTAAATTTTATGTCTTTTCAACCATTCTTGAGGTATGTACCCAAAATATATGGTCTTACTCTCTAAGAGTATTTCACATTTAAAGATGTCTTGTAGGGCGTTATGTATCCCACTCCAACAGTCTTTGATAACGGGGCATTCCCAGAAAATATGATAATAGTTTGCATTTTGATTTCCACAATTTCTCCAGCCAACAGGGAGGTTACTCTCATAATGGGATTTCTGATAGGGTGTAATAAAATATCTTATCAAGTTTTGAATGTGCAGATTTTTAAAGGAGCTTTGGAAATGGGCCTGGTGAGTTTATGGGGAATGCTGGAAAATGGGGCCTCATGAGTTAGTTGCACTGGGAAATGAAGCCCTGTTGAGCTTACAGAGTGTAGGATACAGAGCCTCAGTAACACAGGAGTTTCTGCAGATGCTGGCAATCCAGAGTAACGTGCACAAAATGCTGGAGGAGCTCAGCAGTCCTCAGTGAAGCGTCTCAGCCTGAAATGGTGGCTCTTTGTTCCTTGTTCCTCTCTCTCTCTCTCTCTCACACACACACACACACACACACACACACACACACACACGCATGCACACACGCATGCAAACACGCACACACGCGCACACGTGCACACGTGAACACACACGCACACGTGCACACACACACACATGCACGCACACACGTGCACACACGCACACACACACACGCACGCACACACACAGACACGCACGCACACACACACACATGCACACACACGTACACACAAGCACCCACACACTCAACTGAACACCACTCCACTCCCTTTGCAATTTTTGCTCATTTCTTTCTCAATTCCTGCTTAAAAATTATTTACATTGTTTACATTTACATTTACATCATTTACTGTTATATTGTAATTTGTCCTTTACTATGCTTATTGTCTTGTTTATTAATTATTGTACTGTCTTGCACTGTTTTGTACGCTTTATGTAGTCCCGTGTGGGTCTGAAGTCTAATGTAGTTTTGTGTTGTTTCACGTAGTCAAGTGTAGTTCTGTGTTGTTTCAGGTAGCACATGGTCCAGGGGGAATGTTGTTTCGTTTTTACTGTGTACTGTACCAGCAGTTATGGTGAAATGACAATAAAAGCGACTTGACTTCACTTGATGGATGCTGCCTGACCTCATGAATATATTAAGAACACAGTGAAAAGGAGCTTCATAGAGTTTACAGGGAGTGCGGGAAATAAGGCCCCAGTAAGTTTGTCTGGAGCACAGTGAAAGGAACTTTAGAGAGTTTACAGGGAATGCAGGAAACAGGTCCCTAGTGAGTTTAGGGAGAGTAAATTTAAAAGACTGAGAAATATCCCCAGATACTGAACCATCATGATTTTTGAACAATGGGATAATGGATTCTAAGGCCTTTATTTGATATTAGATTACCCAACATAAACTCACTGGCCACTTTATTAGGTACACGTGAATAGCTGCTTGTTAATAGGAATATTTAATCAGCCAATCATGTGGCAGGAACACAACGCATAAAAGCTTGCAGACCTGGTCAAGAGGTTCAGATGTTCAGACCAAATATCAGAATGGGGAAGGATTGTCATCTAGGTGACTTTGATCGTGGAATGATTGTTGGTGCCAGACGCGGGGGTTTGAGTATATAGAAGCTGCTGATCTCCAGGGATTTTAGCACACAAAAGTATTTAGAGTTTACAGAGAATGGTGCAAAAACAAGAAGAAACATCCGGTGTGTGGCAGTTCTGTGGGTGAAAATACCTTGTCTATGATAGTGATCAGGGGAGAATGGCCAAACTTGGTTAAGCTGACAAGAAGGCAATAGTAACTCAAGGAACCAAGCATTACACCAGTGGTGTGCAGAAGAGTATCTCTGAATACACAACACATCAAACCTTGAAATGGATAGGCTACAGCAGCACAAGCATACACTCAGTGGCCAGTTTATTAGGTACCTGCCAATTTATTAGATACACGATGTACCTAATAAAGTGGCCATTGAGTGTCTGTGAATTGCTGAATTTGGTGAGATAGAACAAAAGCTTTGGCAGGAGAAACAGTTACATTAAAGGCCGATTGTAAAATTTTGCCAGCTAGTTTAATCATATGGACATAAACCAATTGATGGTAAACAAGTGAGACTCAGCAGCGTAGTGTATTCAAAAGGAATGGACAAAAAAATTCCAGGAATCAGCCCTCTCTGTAATCTGTGTAGCTGCTGAGTGTAGTGACTTACCAATGCTCCTTTCTTTGCGAAATAAATTAAATAATAATCTGTTAATTTAGAATGGTGTACTGCTTACATAACGTCATAAAAATATAATGGCTAACTCTACTGCCTCTGACACGATATTTTGGGTTTGTATGGGAGGAAGCGATTTTGTAGTGGATGCAGGTGTCTTGAACATGTACTTTGCAAGGACATGGACACTCACTTTGAAATGGAAGAAAGATGACTGGGAAAGGAATGACACCTTCCAGTTTTGTTGCATAAATGGGAGACAGTGTTAAGGCTGGTACATGTGTTGGTACCGGAGTTTTTGCAGCATGATGTGTGATAATTATTGCCAAAGCAACACACACAAAATACTGGAGGAACTCAGCAGGTCAGGCAGCGTCTATGGAAATGAATAAACTGTCAAAGGTTTGGGCTGAGACCCTTCTTCAGGACTGAAACTGAAGCAGGGAGATGCCAGAATAAGAAGGTGGGGGCGAGGAAGGGGAAGGAGGCTAGCTAGAAGGTGATAGGTGAAGCCAGGTGGGTTGGGAAGGTAAAGGACTGGAAAGGAAGGAATCTGACAGGAGAAGGGGAAGGAGGAGGAACAGGTGGTAGGCAGGGGTGAGAAGAAGAAGAGGCCAAAGAGGAGAATAGATGAAGAGGGGAGGGGGTGGGAAATTCTTTTACCGAAAGGAGGAATTCGGTAAAAGAATTTCCCACCCCCTCCCCTCTTCATCTATTCTCCTCTTTGGATATTCATGCTGTCAGGTTGGAGGCTTCCCAGATGTTGGTGTTGCTCCTCCACCCTGAAGCTGGCCTCACCTGGGCACAGGCAGAGGCCATGGACCAACGTGTTAGAACGGGAATGAGAATCAGAATTAAAATGCTTGTCACCTGGAAGTTCTGCTTTCGGCGGAATAAATAATTTTTACAACTGCGGTGTCCCGTTCCCTCAGGATATCATTATATCGGAGATTGTAAAAGAGGCTATTTTTCTTTAATCACACGAGATTCTGAAGATTCTGGAAATCCAAATCAACAACAACAAAATACTGGAGAAGCTCAACAAGTCAGGCAGCATCTATGGAATGTAAAAAAGAGTCAACACTTCAGAACTGATGAAGGGCCTCGGCCCAAAACATTGACAGTTTATTCCATCCATAGCTGCTGCCTGACCTGCTGAGTTCCACCAGTTTTTCTTGTGTGTTCCTCTTAGTATTTGAATTTCCTTTTCTGATTACCTTATATTTCTCTACAGATTATATCTGCACTTTCCAATCTTAATTTTTATGCATGATTCGAAAATAATACATTTTTATTGCTTTATACTTCCTTTTTTAAATATTGCCCAAGCAACACACACAAAATACTGGAGGAACTCAGCAGGCCAGGCAACATCAATGGAAAAAAAGTACAGTCGGCGTTTTGGGCCTCGGAATGGATTATTAAATATGGCTCAGGTCAGATTCACAGTTTCTTGACCTGTTCATCATGCATAAGATTGCTTGAACTCAGCACCACTTTCTTGCAGTAAGACCATATCACTGACTTTCTTTAATATCCAAAAAACTATCAACCTGTGTTTTGAATACCTTCACTTGAGCAGAGACTTGCAAAAACTTGTTCCCCTGTAACTGAAGGATATTGGAACAATAGGTTTTGGTTCTAGAGATACCAAACTGGAAATATTATCTTTACATCTATCCTGACGTAAGACCTTCGTATATTTCAATGAGATCATCTCTTTTGCTATTTGGAAGTATAAGTAGACTTGGCATGTAATCAAAGACTCTGACAAAATTCTACTGGGGTGTACAGTGCATAGGAATGCAAGAGGCTACAGAGAGTAATGGACTCAATCAGGTCCATCATGGACAGAGTTCTCTCCACTATCAAGCACATCTAAAGAAGTGATGTTCCAGAAGGCACCAACATTAACAGTTGTTCCCCTCCATAGATGCTGCCTGACTTGCTGAGCTCCTCCAGCATTTTGTATGTGTTACTCTATCATCGAGGACATTAATCCATCATTAGGGATCCTTCTCATCCAGGCCATACCTATTTATCAATGTTACCATCAGGCAGGCGATACAGGAGCCTGGAGACCCACATCTGAAGGTTCAACAACATCTTTACCCCACTGTCATCATGCTCTTGAACCAATCTGAAGTACTCTAACAATGTATAAGACTACACTTACTTCTCTCTCTCTCTCTCTCTCTCTCTCTCTCTCTCTCTCAACTTGCTATTGTGTTGTTATATTTATTTTGTTGTGTTCATTTGTTATGTGCCATGCCGTGTGATGTATGTGATCATGGTCTTTCCGTGACCATGATTATCCTTGGCAAATTTTTCTACAGAAGTGGTTTGCCATTGCCATCTTCTGGGCAGTGTCTTTACAAGATGGGTGACCCTAGCCATTATCAATACTCTTCAGAGTTTGTCTGCCCCTACCTCAGTGACCAGGACCTGTGAAATGCACCAGCTACTCATAAGACCATCCACCAACTGCTCCCATGGCTTCATATGACCCTGATCAAGTGGGGGAGGGTGGGCTAAGCAGGTGCTACACCTTGCCCAAGGGTGACCTGCAGGCCAGCAGAGAGAATGAGCACCTTACACCTCCTTTGGTAGAGACGTATCTCCACCCCACCGTCCCGTATACGCTCGGTAAAATCTATGTTAATTTAAAGTTTACGTTGACTTATGTTTGTCAAGTTTGTAATGTATTCTGCTGCACAACCCCAAATTTTCATAGCATTTATGCTGTGCTTAATCTCTTACAGAACAATTCTTTTTCCGTGTACCATCTATGATAGGTACATCCTCCCTTAGGTCGAGGGACCAGATCTGCTCTCAGTATTCCAGGTAAGATTTCACCACCGCTTATGTAATTGGAGCAGGATGTCTTTACTCTTGTATTGAAACCTTTTTGCAATAAAGATGAACATATCATTTACTTCCTGGTTACTAGCTGAACCTTCATCGAATCATGCATAAGAATAGCCATGCTGTAACAACCTTCAATCTTCAAAGTCAAACTAAAATTTATTATCACCATATAGTACTTTAAGATTAATTTCCTTGCAGCCATTTACAGGAAAATAAGGAAATGCAATAGAATTTATGAAGCAGAATACATATGCAGAGACTGACAATGTGCAAAAGAAGACAAATGGTGCGAATAAAAAATGTGAGTTGTAGTGTCCTTGAAATTGAGTCTGTATTTTGTGGAGTAAGTTTAGAGATGTGATGAGTGACATTATCCACACTGGTTCAGAGGGCTGATGGTTGTAGGGTAATGACTGTTCCTGAACCTAGTGGTATGGGACCCGAGGCTCCCATACCTCCTGCCTGATCGTAGTAGTGAGAATTGAGCATGGCCTGGATGGTGGGGGTCCTTGATGGTGGGTGCTTTTTGGCGGCAGCGTTCCCGTGTAAACATGCTGAATAATGGGGAGGGCTTTGCCTGTGAGGTATCCACTATTCTTTGTTTCTTTCACTATTTAAAAACGGTTCTCTTTTTTACTTTGGCTTTACATTTTTGATAGATTATCAATGTACATTTTCATCCATTGAATACTGACTGACATAAACCGTATGCTTTCACTTAGCCTTACGTAACCCACTATGGCCCCACTACATACTCCTCACAGCCCGCTTTGATATACAGTTCTGTACCAACAGAAAATGCAGATACTTTATACTTGCTTCCATCATTCAAACCATTGATATAGATTTTGAATAATATGGTCCCAGCTCTGATCCCAGTAATGTCTGCTGATCACAATCTCCTGACAGGAAAATAACGTATTTATTCCTACTCTCTGTTTTCTATCCGTACACCCAGATTCAATTCCCTACCAGCATATCACCCTAAATTTCCAGCGTTCCATATTGTTTAGTAATTCGTGGTATGATAGCTTATCAAAAACCTCATGAATGTTCAACCACACCAGATCTGCTGGTTCCTCCTTATCAGTTCAGTCAATTACAATATTTGAAATGCTAACAGATTTGTTAAAAGGAATTTCTCTTTCATCGTTCAAAGTTGACTGGTTGAAATATGAAATAATAAAACATATATACAGCAGATCAGGCAGCATCTGTGGAGAGAGAGCAGAGTTAATATTACAGTTTAAAAATAGTCATTGACCTGTTTTCTGTCTGCCTCCTGTCCTAATAGTGGGGTCACTTTCACTGACAGTTAATCTGTGGAAACCCACAGACTGGCCAGAGAGAAATCTGCACGGGCCAGTCACATCTTTTCAAAGCTTACACAAAGGTTCATGAGCCAGTCCTCACAGGAAGATCAGAGGTGGAGAGGGTCAGCAAATTGAAATTCCTCTGTGTTATTGTTTCGGCGGACCTGTCCTGGGCCCAGCGTGCAAGTGCAATTGTGAAGCAAGCACGGCAGAGGCTCTACTTCCTTAGGAGATGCTGAAGATTTGGCGTGACATCTAAAATTTTGACAAACCTCTATAGATGTGTAGTGGAGAGTGTATTGACTGGTTGCATCACAGTCTGGTATGGAAACACCAATGCCCTTAAATGAAAAGTCTCAGAAAGTAATGGGTATAGCCCAGTCCATCAAGAGTAAAGCCATCTGCACCACTGAGCACATCGACGTGAAGCATTGTCACAGGAAAGCAGCATCCTACATCAGTGATGCCCACCACCCCAGACATGTTCTCTTCTCACTGCTGCCATCAGGAAGAAGGCACAGGAGCCTCAGGACCCACACCACCAGCTTCAGAGCAGTTATTATCCCTCAACCATCAGGCTCTTGAACCAAAGGGGATAACTTCACCCAACTTCACTTACCCCAGCATTGAAATGTTCCCACAAACTATGGGCTCACTTTCAAGGACTCTTCATCTCATGCTCTCGACATTTATTGCTTATTTATTCATTATTCTTAGTTATTCATTATTATTATTTCTTTCTTTTTGCATTTTATGATTTTATGATTTTGAGGACACGCAGTCCCCTTTTATTGTCATTTAGTAATGCATGCATTAAGAAATGATAAAAATGTTTTTCCAGGGTGAAATCACGAAAACACATGACAAACCGACTTAAAAACTAACAAAAACCACATAATTATAACATATAGTTACAACAGTGCAAAGCAATACCGTAATTTGATAAGAACAGACCATAGCACAGTAAAGGTCTCAGAGTCTCTCAAAGTCCCATCATTTCACGCAGATGGTAAACCCCCAGTGCCACCAACTTGCCGATGCAGCATTGCGAAGCATCCGACCACAGTCCGACTCCGAGTCTGTCCGAAAAACTCCGAGCCTACGACCACCTCCCGACACCGATGCACTGAACACCATCTCTGCCGAGTATTTGACCCCGGCCCCGGCAACAGGCAATAGGCAAAGCCGAGGATTTGGGGCCTTCGTCTCCGGAGATTCTCGATCGCACAGCAGCAGCGGCAGTGAAGCGGGCATTTCAGAAGTTACTCCAGATGTTCCTCTGCGCTTTCTCAGGGCTGTCCCCATCAAATCTGTATTGATGCATGGGCTCTAGTTACACATATCGATATTCATTCGGAATGGCGGCGCACGCTGCGTCACGCCGCCATCTTCTCCTCCCTTCTTTGCCCAAAAACTATTTGCCCAGTTTGTCGTCTTTTGCACATTGGTTCAATGCGGTTGGTGCGGTCTTTCATTGATTCTATTATGGTTATTAGTTCTGTTCTGGATTGATTGAGTACGCTCAGAAGAAAATGAATCTTGGAGTTATATATAGTGATGTATTTGTCCTTTGATAATACATTTGAACTTTGAACTTTGATGTTCTGGCAGCATCTGTCAGCACAGCAAACAGTGAGTGCATCCTTCACGTTAACCATAAAATCTAGGCATTATCTGTGCAATTAAGAAAGAAAAGGAAAACAAGTCACAGAAATTATAGGACAAGATGAACACAGAACATAGAATAATTCATTGGCACTCTCAATGGCCCCTTTATTAAGTACACCTGTGCACCTGCTCAGTAATGCACCCAATCATCCAATCAAGTGACAACGACTCAGTATTATAAAAGCATGCAGACATGTTCAAGAGGTTCTGTTGTTGTTCAGAGAAAACATCAGAATGGGGAAGAAATGTGATCTAAGTGACTTTGATCATGGGGTGATTGTTGTTGCCGAATGAGGTGGCTTGAGTATCGCTGAAACTGCTGACCTCACACACAATAGGCTCTAGAATGACGTGACTGGCGTGGAAAATAAAAGACGGCTACTGAGCAGCAGCTCCACGGGTGAAAATGAGAGAGGTCAGACAGGTTCAAGCTGACAGGAAAGCAACAGTAACTCAAGTAACCATGCACTACAGTGCGTGCAGGAAAGCACATCGAATCTTGAAGTGGATAGGCTACAGCAGCAGAAGACCATGAACATACATTCCATGATTACTTTTTTAGATACCTAATAAAGTGTAGGACAAAGAACCATAAAACACAGTACAGGCCCTTCGGCCCATGTTGCTGGGCCAACTTTTTAACCTCCTCTAAGATCATTGTAGATAACACACCATTTTCCTTCATGCAGAAAATAAACACAAATTGTGCAAATGGCAGAAAGAAAGAAAGAGTAAACACACAGAATATAAAACAGACAATTGAAAGAACCCATATTCAGTTCAGCTCGGTATTCATTATCTGCAGGACGCCCTGATTCAAAGTCGCCCAAAATAGCAACAGAAAAACCAGAAACTGCAATCCAATCCACAAAACACAGACCCAGCACTTCAATACTGTCCTCCGACAGCATCGAGGGAAGGAGATGTTTCGATCTCGGGTCACTCACTGCCTCATGTAAAGATCTGTTGTATATTCTGCAGCAATATTCACCACTTTCCAGTCTTGAAATATTTGCCAGTGTAATAGAGCTGTGAAATGCTAGTCGGAGCTACTGCTGAAACATGAACCAAAAAGAGATTACTGAAAATACCCATGGATCAGACAGTGTCTGTGGAGAGAGAAAACCTGAGATAATCGCATTGAAGAATAACACTGGACAGCAAATTTTTTTTTTGAATGTGTTGCTTCCTCAGAAATGCCTTGGGATTGTCATAGTCCATTTGAAGCTGAACACAAATATAATTTCAGGCTGCTTGTATCATGTAGGAATTAGGAGAAACAAGAAATTAATTTTTATTGAATATGTGTTTAATTGCATAATGGTGTTGACGCTTTGCAATAGTTCAACAGAACTAAAAATGTTTCTGGATGATTTTCACTTGTACTCAGTGTCTCAGGCTTCTTGCTTAAACATCCAACAATAATCAGCCAGCATTGATGGATTCCAGTTGCACTAATACCCTTTCTCCATGACTGCAATGTCCTGGTGAAACCTTTCATCATGCTTGTCACTGACAGCACCAAGATTTGCAGGGAAGAAGTCTAAATGGAAATGCAAAAAAGCCTTCCTTAATCTTGACATCACTTATTCTGAATTGAATTATGAATTGAAATAACAAATATAAGCACATTTTTAGAAAATAGTGTGTGTTAAGGAAATCTCATGGTGATTTTCACGATCAGCAACTCAAAATCCATTAAGATACACCCAAAAGTATTCAGAAAGCAACATCTTTGTTGTCCAGTGTAATCTTACTGCTGGATAGGCCATATCTGATATAAGCCAGAAAGTCTTATCAGAACTGGCCTATCCAGCTGTAAGATTATCCTTCTGTTTGATTACCTCAGGTTTTCTGAAATTGTTAATCTCTGAACACTGCGAGGAACCGAGGTGAAAAATAAACTGCTATTCCATAAGCGTATACTTATATGTCTCTGTTGGAACAAATTTGAAGGCCAGAGACAGAGATGTCAGAGTAAGAACGGGGTAAACAATTAAAGATACAGGCCATTGGAGGCTCAGAGTCAGTCTTTTGGACGGAATAGAAGAGTTCTGCAAAGCCAATTGACCGTTGTTTTCTCTGGTGTAGAACAGACCATGACAATAGACAATAGACAATAGACAATAGACAATAGGTGCAGGAGTAGGCCATTTGGCCCTTTGAGCCAGCACCACTATTCACTGTGATCATGGCTGATCATCCACAATCAGTACCCTTTTCCTGCCTTCTCCCCATATCCCTTCACTCCGCTATCATTAAGAGCTCTATCTAACTCTTTTTTGAAAGAATCCAGAGAATTGGCCTCCACTGCCTTCTGAGGCAGAGCATTCCACAGAACCACAACCCACTGTGTGAAAAAGTTTTTTCCTCAACTCCGTTCTAAATTGTCTACCCCTTATTTTTAAACTGTGGCCTCTGGTTCTGGACTCACCCAACATCAGGAACATGTTTCCTGCCTCTAGCGTGTCCAATCCCTTAACAATCTTATATGTTTCAATCAGATCCCCTCTCATCCTTCTAAATTCCAGTGTAAACAACCCCATTCGCTCCAATCTTTAAACATATGACAGTCCCGCCATCCCGGGAATTAACCTTGTGAACCTACGCTGCACTCCCTCAATAACTAGAATGTCCCTCCTCAAATTTGGAGACCAAAACTGTACACAATATTCCAGGTGTGGTCTCACCAGGGCCCTGTACAACTGCAGAAGGACCTCTTTGCTCCTATACTCAACGACCTAAGTACTGAATACAGGACGCAGGATTGGAAGTGTAAATGCTTCACCTGGAAGAACATTCTGGACCTCTGAATGGTGGAAAGAGACTTGGCAAATAAAAGCAGGCTTTGTATTTCCTGTAGTTGTATGGGAAACTGTTGTGGGAAGGGAGTTTGAAATGGCCTACACCATCAGAGCTATGTTCTATCCACCCCACCTTGACCTTTCCACTACTTAAAACTAATTCTTGATCTAATCACACTGAAGGATTGGCGATATAGAAGGGTAGTGGCAGTGAGATGCTATTGCACCTTTGGGCATTGGAGTTCAGAGTTCAATTCCAAAGTCATCTGTAAAGATTCCGTACATCATCCCCACGAATTTCTGGGGTTTTCTTCAGGGGGTCCTTTGGATTCCTCCCACAGCCTAAAGATGAAACAGTTGGTAGGCCAAATGGTCATTGTAAATTGTCCTGCGACTAGGCTAGGGTTAAATTGGGGGTTGCTGGGTGGTGTGGTTCGAAGGCCTATTCTGCTCTCTATCTTGAAATAAAATTAAATTTTAAAAAAAGATATAGTTTCGAAAGAGGATGAAGTGCATTTTGGAGAGGAATCTGCAGGTGATGGTGTTCCTGTGAACCAAAAGCCCTTTTCCTTCTTGAAGGCAGAGGTGTGTGTTGAGAAGACGTTCTCGGTGTAGCCAAAGTTAGTAATTCTGCAGATGTTACACTTTGCTGTTTGCTGTACGTTAGCGGAGGAGAGAATGACTATTTAGGGCGGTGGGTGGGGTACCATTCAAGCAGGCTGCTTTGCTCTGGATGATATCGAGTGTAGTTGATGCTGTACTCAGGCAGGCAGGTGGAGAGTATTCCACTATACTCATGGTGCAGAAGCTTTGACATATCAGGAAGTGAGTAACTTTGATTGGGTATTATACGGCGTATCAGTTTAGCTCCTGATCAATGGTTACTCTCAGGATGTTTGGTGATCGCAATGCCATTAAATGTCAATTGTAGGAGATGAAAGTCATGTTGGGCACATTTGTGGTGAGGCATAACCCGCCACTTTTCAGCCTATGCTTGAACATTGTCCAGGTCCTGCTGCGTGCAAGCATGGGATGCTCTGCTTCCCGAGGGAGTTGCCAGTGAGGATGAACGTGGTGTAATCATTCCCTAGATTCCTTAAGGTTGTCACAGCTGGAGTGAAAATGGGGACAAGCTCCTGCTACCTATTGAATGGTCCCAATGGCGTGCATCCCAAGTAGCCACCAACAAGCAAGTCCAGTTCTGGACCTTCACTTAGCTACTAAGCCCAGTAGTATCATTTCTACTGACAGGAGAGTGAGCAAAGGTCGGCTACTGATGCCTTAAAACCATTTGCTTCGGGTAGATGGGGCTCACCGACTGTGGGTTGGAAGCTCACCTAGGAGAATGAAGACTCTGATCTCAAACCTCCATTGCCATGAGGCTACACCCACTCATGGGGAAGGCTTTGGGAGTAAACCCCAGGGGAAAATCCAGAGCTGGGGTCCCTAAGGCAGTCCAATGTTGAGTTCAATGCTGACTGACCACTCCAGCAACGTTGCTGGTGCTGAACTGTAATGGCCTCTGCCGTTCCTTTGGGTTCATCAGATGCGTGGAAAGGGGGAGCTTGCTGCAGGGGTAACAGCTTGCTCTCCATATTGCACTACCCTGGCTTGCATATCACTTAGCCAGCTGGGACACAACATCCACGGTTGACTCCAACCAACAGAGGGCATCTCTCTGAGTAATTATTAGCAAACAGCTCTTATAGTGAGGTCAACACCAGGAAATCTGCAGACGCTGGAATTTCAAGCAACACACATAAAAGTTGCTGGTGAATGCAGCAGGCCAGGCAGCATCTCTAGGAAGAAGTACAGTCGACGTTTCGGGCCGAACTACTGTAAAGATGAAGTCCATTCCCATTCTGATATGTCTATCCACGGCCTCCTCTACTGTAAAGATGAAGCCACCCTCAGGTTGGAGGTACAACACCTTATATTCCGTCTGGGTAGCCTCCAACCTGATGGCATGAACATTGACTTCTCAAACTTCTGCTAAAGCCCCACCTCCCCCTCGTACCCCATCCGTTATTTATTTATTTATATACACACATTCTTTCTCTCTCTCTCTCCTTTTTCTCCCTCTGTCCCTCTCACTATACCCCTTGCCCATCCTCTGGGCTTCCCCCCTCCTCCTTTCTTTCTCCTGAGGCCTCCTGTCCCATGATCCTCTCATATCCCTTTTGCCAATCAACTTTCCAGCTCTTGGCTCCATCCCTCCCCCTCCTGTCTTCTCCTATCATTTTGGATCTCCCCCTCCCCCACCCACTTTCAAATCTCTTACTAGCTCTTCTTTCAGTTAGTCCTGACGAAGGGTCTCGGCCTGAAACATCGACTGTACCTCTTCCTAGAGATGCTGCCTGGCCTGCTGCATTCACCAGCAACTTTTATGCGTGTTGCTTATAATGAGGTCATTGATGAAGCATTTGAAGATCGATGGGCCTAGAACACTGCACTGAGGCATTTCTACAGTGACACCCCAGGTTCTCCAACAAAAACATCATGTTCTTTTGTGTAGGATATGATTCCACATTTTGGAGTATTTTCTCTTTAATGTTCATCAACTTCAATTTTAGCAACCCTTGATCGTGTGTGATGGCAGTCAGATCTGGAATTCAACTCTTCAATGCATTAATTGTGTGATTCTGTCAAAACCTAAATTGAGCTTTCATTAATTGGTGTTCATAAATGTCCAGGTTCTTTTGCAGAACAGTATTTCCCAATCTATCACTAATTAAGTGATAATCTGCCTTACTGTTCTTTTCCCTAATGGCAGAGCTGCATCTGGCAGGTACTTTCCAACTCATTCAACTTGGCTAACTTGTCTTGAAGTTTATTTGCACCTCCTCCCAACATAACATGGCGAATGTTTACTTGTGCACACACATGTCGGAGCAAATATTTCGAACAGAAAGTTATAGATTTATGGTCATGATAAAGCTCTTTAGTCGACGTATCAATCCATGTCAATGTTAGCAAGACTGAAGCATTCCAGATCATATCAAATCTTTATAGAATTGTCTCTCATGCCAGTAAAATACAAGCAGCAAATAACTTGCAGGTTACTTCCCTTTAACTTTGCTGACGTTAGGGAGAACTGCCTGTTCCAAAAGAGTGATCAACTACTGAATGGTATCTGCAAAATTTAACAAATAATAAACCCTGGTTTCACTTATCACCTACCACCTACCACCAGCTACTTCTCCCTCCCCTCCCTCCACCTTTTTACTCTGACCTCATCTTTTTTCCGGTCCTGATGGAGGGTCTCGGCCCAAAATGTTGACTGTTTACTCTTTTCCATAGATGCTGACATCCCACAGCATTATGTGGGTGTTGTCTGGAAGACTTAACTCCCATTTAGCAACACTGACATCAAACCAGCCTGTGTACCAATTGTTGCAACCTACTAATTTCACAGTAAGTGACTCTATAGAGGTCTAGCTTTTAAGTTCTGTCCATTATAATTATTTTTGTAGATTCGAAGTAGATTTGGAACAGAGCCACTCTGAAGGACATAGCATCTTGTTGATTGAAAAGGAAGACATAATGTGGAAAAATGTCAATTCGTTAGTTTAGCCACTGTAGTACAGCAGTTAACACAACGCTATTACAGCTCAAGGTGTCAGAGTTTGTAGTTTAATCCTGGCGTACCCTGTACCTTCTCCGCATGGAATGCGTAGGTTTCCTCTGGGTGCTCCAGTTGCCTCCCACGTACCAAAGTTGACCCGGTCAGTAGGTTAGTTGGTCATTTAAATTGTTCCATGATCAGGCTAGGGTTAAATCAAGGGTTGCTGGCGAAGTGGCTTGAAGGGCTGGAAGTGTCTAATCTGCACTGTATCTCCAAATAAGTACATTTACAAGAGAGTCTGATCTATGACAGCTAATAAACCGGACCATATTTATTTATTTATTTATTTATTGAAATACAGCTTGGAATAAGTCCTTTTGGCCTTTCAAGCTGTGTTGCCCAGCAATTCCCCCCCCCCCCCACCCCATTTGTTGTTGTTAAGTTGATCCTAGCCTAATTATGGGGAAAATTACACTGACCAATTAACCTACCGACCGGTACGTCTTTGGACTGTGTGAGGAAACCCATGCGGTCACGGGGAGAACGTACAAGCTCCTTACAGGCAGCAGCGGGAATTCAACCTGGGACACCTGTACTGTAAACTATCGTGCTAACCACTATGCTGCCATGCCCCCCTCCCCATTGATTACAGGGGATCCCAATCACAGCTTCCAAACAAACTACTAGACCTACATTCAATGGAGAACCAGCGTGAAATTAAGAATGAAAGATTAGTCCTAATGATAGACATAATGAGCTAGGTCACCAGTTTGTTTCTTAGAGTTGGCTTATTGCTGAAATTCAGTTGGGCAAATCATTTGCTATTGAACCAGCTCTTGAGTTAATGCATAATTATATACTGACACAAAGTGTAGTATTTCACGAGTGAGATCTATACCTGAGTAGTTAATCTTTCTCAATGTGTGTCAGCCATTGAGTTCCAATGATTAAAACAATAGAAAGATCCAGTGCCAACTAATTTGACATATTTCTCTAATTAAAAAAAAGATATTGGATCGTGACCAGCCCTGGTAGAAAAAAGACTTAACAAAGGTGAAGAAATGAATAACATGGATAATCTTGTGCGGTTTCATTGTAAAGATGCATCTCTACAAACCCGATTCTGTTCCTTTACCCTGTATGATTAGAATGTTTCAAACTACATTAATACACACATTGCCACAAAGTGATGCTAGCGGATGTATTCAGCAGGCTGAGGTGAGGTTTTATGATAGTTAGATTACTCAGAGAACAAATAAAGCACAGTGCAACATCAGTCAATGAATACCTTTTTGTTGGCTGCATCACGTCTAAGATGGTGACACTGTGTGCTCTCGCCATGTCCTTTCAGTCAATGACAGGTAATTGGCAGAGGCAAAAGACCCAAAATGAGTGCGTGGAACAACTTGAATGGTTCAGTTTCATTCCCCAGGCTTCATCTTTTATGTTCGTGTTCTCAAATCTCAGGGCAGAGACCAGTTTCTTGTCACTAGTTTGGCTTGGCATATTGCGATTGCTGCCGAATCAGGAGGAGTGTGACTGAAACAGCCCTTCCAAACTTGAGTACAGGCTCTGCACTCTGAGAATGTCACATAATGGAAGTACTGACTGCTATCGAGTGTTGAAAGGCCTCGATAGAGTGGATGTAGAGAGGATGTTTCCTATGCTGGGGGAGTCTAGGACCAGAGGACACAGCCTTAGGATAGGGGGGCATCTATTTGGAATGGAGATGAGGAGGAATTTCTTGAGCTAGAGAGTGGTGACTCTGTGGAATTCATTACCATGGACGGCTGTGGAGGCCAAGTTATTGGGTATGCTTAATGCAGAGATTGATAGGTTCTGATTAGCCAGGGCTTGAAGGATTACGGGGAGAAGGCAGGAGATTGGGACTGAGAGGGAAATTGATCAGCCATGATGAAATGGCAAGAGCAGACTTGAAATGGCCTAACTCTGCTTGTATATCTTATGGTCTTCTGTACTTTTAGATGAACGTTTGAACTGAAGGAGTATCATAGGAATACACACAAAATGCTGGAGGAACTCAACAGGCCGGGTAGCATCTATGGAAAAGAGCACAGTCGACATTTTCTCCATCAGGACTGGAGAAAAAAAGATGAGGGGAGAGTTAGGGAGGAAGAGTGGAAGAAACACAAGGTGATAGGTGAAATGGGGAGGGGGGAAGGTGTAGTAAAGAGCAGGGAAGTTGATTGGTGAAAGAGATACACGGCTGGAGAAGGGGGAATCTGGTAGGAGAGGACAGAAGGCCGTGGAGAAAAGAAAAGAAGGAGAAGCACCTGCGGGACGTGATGGGCAGGTAAGGAGATACGGTGAGAGAGGGAAGTGGTAGAGTCATTGTTCTCATATGTTCTTGAGACATGGAAAAAGGTCACTCAGTGAACTGAGTGTATGCTAGCCCCTAAAGCAACCCTGTTTCCCATGAATCTTTCCGTACCACCCATTCTCTCCATGTTTCTTATCCATTCCTGTCTGGATTCTCGCATCAACTTTATACAGACAGCAACTGACAGCAGCCAGCTGACATTCCCAAGCTATACTGTATATCTTAGGAAGGTGGAGGAACACCAGAGCATTCAGAGAAAACCCATGTAGCCACATGGAGAACATGCAACCCATGCGGATGAGATTTGGACCCTGGTCGCCGGTGGTGTGAGGCAGCAACTCCAACAGCTGCACTGTTGTCGGTGATATAAGACCATAAGACGTAGGAGCAGAAATAGGCCATTTGGCCCATCGAGTCTGCTCTACCATTCAATCATGGCTGACCTTTTTTTCCTCTCCTCAGCTCCACTCGCCCAGCCTTCTCCCCATAACCTTTGATACTGTGTCCAATCAAGAACCTGTCAAGCCCTTCCTTAAATACACCCAACAACCTGGCCTCCACAACTGCCTGTGGTAACACACTCCACAAATTCACCACCCTCTGGCTGAAGAAATTTCTCCACATCTCTGTTTTAAATGGACACCCCTCTATCCTGAGGCTGTGTCCTCTTGTCCAAGGCTGCCCGACCTTGGAAGACATCCTTTCTACATCTACTCTGTCTGGGCCTTTCAACATTCAAAAGGTTTCAATGAAATCCCTCTCATCCTTCTGAATTCCGGTGAGTACAGACCCAAAGCTATCAAACTTTCCTCGTATGATAACACTTTTAGTCCCAGAATCATCCGTGAGAACCTCCTCTGAACCCTTTCTGATACCAGCACATCTTTTCTTAGATGAAGATCCCAAAACTGTTCACAATATTCAAGGTGAGGCCTCACCAGTACTTTATAAAACCTCAGCATCACATCCCTGCTCTTATATTCTAAACCTCTTGAAATGAATGCTAACATTACATTTTCTTTCCTCACCACCGACTCAACCTGCAAGTTAACCTTTAGGGTGTTCTTCACAAGTCCTTTTGCATCTCAGATTGTTGGATTTTCTTCCCGCTTAGAAAATATTCTGCATATTTATTTCTACTATCAAATGCATGACCATGCATTTTTCAACATTGTATTTTATTTTCCATTTTCTTGCCCATTCTCCTAATCTGTCTAAATCCTTCTGCAGACTACTTGTTTCCTCAACATTATCTGCCCCACCACCAAGCTTTGTATTCTCTGCAAACTTGGCAACAAAGACATCTATCCCATTATCTAAACCATTGATACACAGCATAAAAAGAAGTGGTCCCAACAATGACCCTGTCCGGTTCACGGTCCGGTCCGTGGACTCAGGAGTCCTGGTCTTCCAGCTGTCCCTTGTTTGATTGAGTTAAGCATAGGCACCTGATTCCCATCTTGGGGCTTGGACTATAAGTAGCCTTGGGGTTGAGTGTGGGCTGTTGGTTAGTCTCGTCACCTCCCCTGGGAGCAATCTGTTGGTGGAAGGCTAGAGTAGCCACTTGTCATCTTTAGGCTGTGTTGGAGAACCATCGCTTCATGGAGCCTTGTTGTCGGTAGTCAGAGCTGTCTTTGCGGTATGACTGCTGTTTTCTAGGCCAGCTGAGTGGCTGCTAGCCACTCCGAGCTAGGTAGGGATCCGGCTGTTTCTGTAGTCAGCTGAGGTTGCTGGCCAAACTGAGGCTCGGAGCTTCCCCGGAGCAAAGATGGAACTGTCTGTCGTTCTTTGGTGTTTGTCTCTTCCTGTCCTTGCCTCCATGGGATAACTCAGGCTGTTACGCCGTTGCCATGCGGGGGATATGTCTTGTCTTGTCCTCGCCTCTGTTGGGTAAGATTTGCCATTCTACCGTTACCTGACGGAGGAACCTGTCCCACCTTGGTGTGGAGATGAAGTTGAGTCCCAGCTTGTCTTAGGATAAGTCTCGGCTCTATGTCTATGTTCTGTCCTGTCTCATGTTAGTGTTGTGTTAAAGATGAGTCCCAGCTTGTTGAAGGATAAGTCCCGGCTCTATGTTCAGTTCCCAGTCTGTCTCTGAGCTCCAAGAACCCAAGCCTCGAGGATCCCGCAGCCAAGCTCCCAGAACCCAAGCCTTGAGGATCCCGCAGCCAAGCTCCCAGAACCCAAGCCTTGAGGATCCCGCAGCCAAGCTCCCAGAACCCAAGCCTTGAGGATCCCGCAGCCAAGCTCCCAGAACTCAAGCCTTGAGGATCCCGCAGCCAAGCTCCCAGAACCCAAGCCTCGAGGATCCTGCAGCCAAGCTCGAGACCCAAGACCCCAGCCTCAAGCCATGCTCAAGACCCAAGACCCCAGCCTCAAGCCAAGCTCAAGACCCAAGACCCCAGCCTCAAGCCAAGCTCAAGACCCAAGACCCCAGCCTCAAGCCAAGATCAAGTCCCAAGACCCCAGCCTCAAGCCTCAAGAGCAAAGACCCCAGCCTGTCTCCAAGCTCAGGCCTCTAGACCCCAGTCACATCCTGTCCTGAAGCCATGTCATGTCCTTGCGTGGTTCTGGGGTCCGAGCCCAAGGCAAGACCCAGGTTCTGGGTCCTTGTCCAGTCTCGGGCTCGGAGTCCAAGCCTTGTCTCCTAGTCCATGGTTTCTAGTCCTGGTCCCGCTTTCCCTAGCCCAAGTCTGCGTTTTTGTCCCTGCTCCTGGTCTGAATCCTGTCACTTCCCTACTCTAATCAAGTCCTGTTCCTTGTTCTTCAGTGTCTGTGTCTCGCATTTGGGTCCATTCCCAGCCCCCCATTGTGACAGACCCCTGTGGAACACCACTAGTCACTGGCAGCCAACCAGAAAATGGTCCTTTTATTCCCACATGCTGCCTCCTACCAGTCAGCCAATGCTCTAACTATGCCAGTAACCTTTCTGTAATATCATGAGCTCTTAACTTGGTAAGCAGCCTCATTTGTGGCACGTTCTCATAGGCCTACTGAAAATCCAAATATATAACATCCACTGCATCCCTTTTATCTCCTCAAAGAATTCCAGCCATGCTGACTTTGTCCTGTCTTATCCTGTGTCACCAAATACTTCATAACCTCATCTTTAACAATTAACTCCAACATCTTCCCAATCGCTGAGGTCAGGCTAACTGGTCTATAATTTCCTTTCTGCTGCCTTCCTCCTTTCTTAAAGAGTGGAGTGGTATTTCCAATTTTCCAGTCCTCTGGCACCATGCCAGAGTCCAATGATACTTGAAAGATCATTACCACTGCCTCCACAATCTCTATCGCTACATCTTTCAAAACCCTAGGGTGCAGGTGTCTGGTCCAGGTGTCTTATGTCTTTCAGCTTTTTGAGCACCTTCTCCCTTGTAATAGTAACTGCACTCACTTCTCTTCCTTCACACCCTTCAACATCTGGCACACTGCTAGTGTCTTTCACAGTGAAGACTGATGCAAAATACTCATTTAGCTCATCTGCCCTCTCCTTGTCCCCCACTATTATTTCTCTGGTCTCATTTTCTACTGATCCTATATTCACTCTAATCGCATTTTTATTTTTTACATATTTGAAAAATCTTTCATTTTATTTGCTAGCTTGTTTCATATTTCATCTTTTCTCTCCTAATAATTTGTTTAGTTGTTCTCTGTAGGCTTGTAAAAGGCTTCCCAATCCTTTGTCTTCCCACTAGTTTTTGTGTTGTTGAGTGCCCTCTCTCTTGCTTTTACATTACACCTCTATCAGGTCATCTCTCATCCTCTGTCGCTCCAAGGAGAAAAGGCCAAGTTCACTCAACCTATTCTCATAAGGCATGCCCTCCAATCCAGGCAACATCCTTGTAAATCTTCTCTGCACCCCCTCTATAGTGTCCACATCCTTCCTGTAGTGAGGATATACAGTAGCCCTCTTTGAAATGTGGGCAGAAAAATGGCAGATAGAGTTTATTCCACGGAAGGGTGAGGTCTTGCATTTTGAGAGGTCAGATGTAGGAGGGAAGTATACAGAAATGGCAGAACATTACTGTATAGAGGCATCTTAGGGTGCAAGTTCATCGCTCCCTGAGCAAAGGTGTTAAAGAAGATGCATAACATGCAGGCTTTTATGGGTCCGGACGGGGTGAGGAGCCAATTGAGTATAAGTGTCAAAGAGTCACATTGCAGCTGTGTATAACTTCTTTGGTCAGGTCACATTTGGAGCATTGTGTACACTTCCGGTCACCACATTACAGGGATAAAGAAAAGGTGCAGTAGAGATTCACCAGATATTGCTTGGATTGGAGAGTATAGGAATAAAGTGAGAGAAGGAAAGATTAAAGGAGGTTTGTGAGGCAAGAGTTGTTTTTACAATAGGAGTGGCAAGTGGTACTTGGCAACATTGAAATAGCATTTGGACAGGTGCATGAACAGGTGTTGGAGGAGAGGAGGACTATGATCAGCACGAAGATTGTGGGCTGAAGGGCTTATTCCTGAGCTGTACTCTCTGATTTTCTATCCTCTGTCTTCAAATCTCAGGATATAGGATGCCCCAGATATACAAACCAAGATCTTGCTGCTTGTTGTAGGACACGTGTCTCTGTCCATCATCAGATCCTTAACAATCAAACTTCCTTGGCTTAAAGGAAGCAGCACAGTTTGCTCCCCCCCCCAAAAGAAAAACAGAGAATATTCAAGTATTTTTAATGGAATAGAGTAGATTATGTTTCCGATTTGCTGTAAGGTTAGAGGATGGAAGGACAGACTTAAGATAGTTGCCATATTACTAGATGAGAGATGAGGAGATTTTTTTTTGGAAGTTGGTACTGTGCAAAAATCTGAGGCACATATATGCAGCTGGTGTCCCTAAGACTTTTGCACAGTACTGTATTTGTCAATGTGGAGCGGAGGGCGAGTTTGTAAATCTGGCAGGAGCAAAGGAAGTTGGGAATGGTGAGGGATGCAGTGACGCAGGAGGGGTTTGGGGCTGGAGGCAGAGAAGGAGTGCCTGGGGCTGGGGGTGGCATGGGTGAAGATACATCCAGTCTTGAGATGCCAGGCAAGGTTATCTTGATTCCAAACAATTGGTTTATTGATCATTACAGAATGCCTCTCTGGTGCTTCCCACTCCCTCCCTCCTCCCTGCCCCCTTCCCACTATCAGCACACAACAGAGACCCATATCAGAATCAGGTTTATCATCACTCACATATGTAAAAAATTTGTTCTTTTTTTTACAGTAGGAGTACAGTGCAATAAATAAAATTAGTACATTATTGTGCAAGAGTCTTAGACCTTGCTAAATATATATGCCTAAGACTATTGCACAGCACTGTAAAACTGTCGCAAACATGAGGAATTCCAGATGCTGGAAATTCAAGCAACACACATCAAAGTTGCTGGTGAATGCAGCAGGCCATGCAGCATCTCTAGGAAGAGGTATAGTCGACGTTTCAGGCCGAAGGTTAGTCCTGACGAAGGGTCTCGTCCCGAAACGTCGACTGTACCTCTTCCTAGAGATGCTGTTTGGCCTGCTGCGTTCACCAGCAACTTTGATGTGTGTTACTGTAAAACTGTAACGAAGGTTAGTCCCGATGAAGGGTCTCGAAACGTCGACTGTACCTCTTCCTAGAGATGCTGCCTGGCCTGCAGTGTTCACCAGCAACTTTGAGTGTTACTGTAAAACTGTCAATGGCAGGGATTGCCTTTAAATCCTTGGGGCAATTGCCTTGAAAATTCTTGTAACTATTTTGCCAATATCTCTCCCAGGGATTAATATTACTTGTTTAAAATGAATATAATTAAGTTTCAATGATGGCTATAAATTACACTGAAATCCTCTGTAAATATTGATTACGTACCAACACGCACATCTCTAAGACAAGAATAATTCCTCTCCTGGAATCTCTGCATTTTTGTGGGGAAGTGCACAAAGGCATAAAGCATTTAAGTGAACACCCAGCATGGTGTGTCATCAAGAGTATTGTTGAATATGTCAGGAAACTCTAACAGAATTACTTTTTCTATTGTACATGGCGTTTGACATTTTCTATTCATCCCTGCATGGGCTCACATTCAGGTTATTGGACAACAGAGTCACATGATGTGCTTCCTTCTTGAGCAATGCAGCAGAATGGCACTCAGTCTGGAACGCTCGTTCTGCATAAGGTCTTAAAGTGTGCCCGCTGTCTTATCAAGTCAAGTCAAAGTACATCTATTACCAAAAAAATTATAAATTATACAACCTTGAGATTTGTTTGCTTACAGGCAGCCACAAAGCGAGAAACCCGAAAGAAAGCAATTAAAAAAAGTAATAGCTAACACCCAATGCACAGAGAAAGTGTGGTGGAGGAGGTGGAAGCACAAATTATGCAAACAATAGAGCAACACAAACAAAATGCTGGAAGAACTCGGCAGGGCAGGCAGCATCTGTGGAAAAAAGTACAGTCAATGTTTCAGGCCGAAACTCTTCGGCAGGATTGGAGTAAAAAGCTGAGGGGTAGATTTAAAGGATGGGAGGGCGGGAGAGAGAAACACAAGGTGATAGGTGAAACCTGAAGGGCGAGGGGTGAAGTAAGGAGCTGGGAAGTTGATTGGTGGGATGAGGTGAGAGAAGTAAGAGGGGATGGGAAATGGAGAAGGAAGGGCTGGGGTTGGAGGCCATTACTGGAGGTCTGAGAAATTGATGTTCATACCATCAGGTTGGAGGCTAACCAAATGGAATATAAGGTGTTGTTCCTCCAGCCTAAGTGTAGCCTCATCACGACGGTGGAAGAAGTCATGAATGGACATATTGGAATGGGAATGGGAAGTGGAATTAAAATTGGTGGCCTCCGGGAGATCCCACTTGTTCTGGTAGATGGAGTGTAGATGCTCAGTGAAGCAGCCTCCCAATCTATGTTGGGTCTCACCGATGCACAGGAGGTCACACCGGGAGAACCGAACACAGTATACGACCCCAACACACTCACAGGTGAAGTGTCGTCTCACCTGGAAGGACTGTTTGGGACCCTGAATGGTAGTGACGGAGGAGGTGTAGGGGCAGGTGAAGCACTTATTCCGCTTGCAAGGATAAGTGCCAGGAGGGAAATCAGTGGGGAGGGTGAATAGACAAGGGAGTTGTGTAGGGAGCAATCCCTGAGGAAAAAAGAAAGTGGGGGGAGGGAAAGATGTGCTTGGTGGTGGGATCTGTTGGAGGTGGCAGATTTTCTTTTGTTTATGCAAACAACAGAAGCGAGCAGCAGCATTCTGAATCAAAATGAGCACTTAGAACCTAATCCCGGAGCAGCCCAGAGTAGGCCCAAGCCTTGATAGCAGGCTCAGAGCACAGCAGCCAGGCGCAGTCTTCATAGCCTCAATGCCACGGAGACAGAGGGGTGAACATCATGGGAGAGCAAACGAAATTGGCTCTCGCCTCCGATCCCAATGGCCTGTCTTTCCAGTATATCGTTTAAATTGTCCAAACAGTGTGTGCTACGTCACACTTGGCCCTGGGCGTCACTGCAACGAAAGGTTGCGGGCCTAGAACACACAGCCCAGCAACTCGCTCCTGGCCCAGATTTCACTGCCCAGCCCAAGGCTGCTCTCGATTTCTCCAATGTACGAGGGGTGATTGATAATTTCGTGGTCTAAGGTAGACGGAGTCAATTTTAGAAAACCTAGCACATTTACTTGTCCTACATTTACATGCTTAGACCAGCGGTCATGGAGCATACGGATCCCCTCATTGTAGAAGTCGGTGTCTTGGACCTCCAGAAGTGGTCCACAGCAGGGGTGATTGATAAGTTTGTGGCCTAAGGTAGAAGGAGATTAGTTATTAACTTCAAACTTACTGCATTTTCACTCAGAGTTGAACGGTACGTGCATATAACAAGAGCTGTATAACTCATCTCTCTCTACCTTAAGCCACGAACTTATCAATCACCCCTGCTGTCGACCACCCGGAGGTCCAAGACACTCTCATTCCATGCACGTGCAGTTCAACTCTTTGAGTGAAAATGCAGAAAGTTTGAAGTTAATAACTCATCTCCTTCTACCTTAGGCCACGAACTTATCAATCACCCCTGCTGTGGACCATTTCTACAAAGAAGCGATCTGTATGCTCCACGACCGCTGGACTAAGTGTGTAGATGTAGGAGGGGACTATGTTGAAAAATAAGTGTGCTAGGTTTTCTCAAATTGACTCTTTCTACCTTAGGACACGAACTTATCAATCACTCCTCATAAATAAGTATTGATCTTCTTGGATGCACGTTAACTGCGTTTCAAGAGTCTAAAGACATTAGATGTTTGTTTGGATTATGTCACGAGTTCGCCACAACACCGACATGCGACAAGGGCACCATTTCCCCGTGCACATACCTGAAATGGAGGAAAAAGCTGACAATAATTAGGGAAGGTGTTTCCACAAATTGTGATGGCGATGATTGGGAAATGAGAATAAGTGGCATTCTCAATACAATAGCAGTATTGGTATTAGCGTCGTACAGGTTTTGTGATTTACAGTTTGGCAGAAGTCCAATCTTTCAGAATCACAATAGAAAGCATCTAAATGCATAACTTTTGCAGTCATAAAGTCTGCAGGCAATTCTGCTGAAGAGGGTGTGGAGATTTATTTGTGGATACACCTAAGAATATGCATAGTTGTAGAGTGAAAACAATTGAGACCCAAATCTGATTTCCAGATAGTTATATTTGTCCAAGTTCAAGTTGCTTTCATGAAGTAACAGTGGAGATTGAGTGATGGTGGTGAATCCAGAAACCTCCATTTTAAGTCCAACATGGCCAGCGATAGAATTATCGACATCTTAATGCTGCCTTGGTGACTGAGTAAGCAAGGTGAAAGGTCAAAGTGTAGACCAATGGAAACGTTGGCAAATTTAAATTACTGAAAAATATATATTTTGACAAGCTGGAAGAGGTAGGAGGAAGATGGTCTGAAGGAAGTAAGCGATGCGTAATATCTGAATCCACACAGGAACCTTGTCAATGTCATCTTCCCTTTCCGGTCTACCAGTATCACCACTAGTACTCCCGGATTCCCTCCCATCCTCATTGATATCTAAGTGCTTCCTATGGTATCACGGGAAGTAGATGACAACTAAATCTACTTGTCTATTATTCTTCCCAATGCCTTATTGCAGCTGTGCTATTTGACCCCCCAGTTTTGAATCAGCTGGCTACTCAGCTAAACGGTGCAAACTCAAATAATTGATGCAAGGACTTTTAGTGCAACCATCCTTGCCCTGCCGCTGAATCCATCCCTTTTCCGGCCACAGCCCCAGGCTGAAGCAGACTGATGCATTGCTTTCATCGTACTGGCTCTAGGTTTCCTGTATGGAACGTGTGTTATATTGTCAGCCTGCCAAATGAAATCCACACATGTCCTGCAGAGAGAGAAAAAAATCACATGATGAATCCCAGAGTTGCCCAATGTGATCCACCCAATCTGTTTCAAAGCTTTAACCTTTGACATTTAGGAAGTTGGCTTTGCTTCAGTTGCAGCTTCACAGTGGATGAAGATTGGCAAGACTGACCCTCCCAGTTGCTTTTTCTATCTGGCACACGATGCATGAACGCTTGCTATCTACCTTCTCATGACTCATCTTGAGCTGCTAATTCTTTACTGGGTGCAATTGCTCTGTCTGATTCAAGATCTAACACATTTGTATTCTCTTTTCTGGAACCCATTAAAATTGATCGATTTTGCCAAGTGACATGGGAATAAAGTTAATTCATTAAATCTTTAAAATCTCTTTCACTCTTTGTTATTAAAAGAGGAGCAGGAATTTGCAACATTAACAATGAGAGATTCTTCAGATGCTAGAAATTCAAAGCAACACACACAGGGACTTAATGGGTCAGGCAGCAGCTATAGAGGGGAATACACAGTTGATGTTTTATCTATCTATACTTATTTATTCACTCTGTTCTATTTATTTATTTATTCATTCATTCATTTATTCACTGCATTCTGTTTATTTATTTACTTATTGAGATAGGTCCTTCCAGCCCTTCGAGCCATGCCATCCAGCAACCCCACCTCCCCCAATTTAATCCTAGCCGAATCACAGGACAATTTACAACGACCAATCAGCCTCCCAACCATTATGCCTTTGGTCTGTGGGAGGAGAGCAGAGCACCCGGAGGAAACCCATGCGGTCACGGGGAGAGCATACAAACTCCTTACAGGCAGCGGCGGGAATTGAACCCGGGTTGCTGGTACTATAAAGCGTTGTGCTGACCACTACACCACCGTGCTGCCAAATGCTTTGGATCAAGACCCTTCATCAGTATATATTATTTACCTTTTAAGAAGTCTCAATTCACATCTTAAGCACTTCTGAAGTCAGAGAGTCATACAGCATAAAAACAAGGCAATGATATCTTGTTTACAAGATAATGAGAGGTATTGATCGTGTGGATAGTCAGAGGCTTTTTCCCAGGGCTGAAATGGCTAGCACAAGAGGGCATAGTCTTAAGGTGCTTGGAAATAGGTACAGAGGAGATGTCAGGGGTAAGTTTTTTACGCAGAGAGTGGTGAGTGCGTGGAATGGGCTGCCGGCGGTGGTGGTGGAGGCGGAAACAATAGGGTCTTTTAAGAGACTCCTGGATGGATACATGGAGCTTAGAAAAATAGAGGGCTATGGGTAAGCCTAGGTAGTTCTAAGGTAAGGACATGTTCGGCACAGCGTTGTGGGCCGAAAGGCCTGTATTGAGCTGTAGGTTTTCTATGTTTCTATGTCCTGGAAGACCATAATGTTCCCGTGCTGTGAATAAATGTTATTAAAAAGTTGCCTGTTTTCTGCATTCAACAGAGAATGAAAAAGGACATTCAGTTTAGCATCAAGTCCAAAAGATGACACCTATGGAAATGGAACACTCATTCTGAAATACACTGATGTAGTAACCTGAAAGATACAATCAAAAGTCTTGAACAGCTTCTTGTCAACATATTTTACTAAGCTGTGAATGAAACTCTTTGCTTATTCTTCCACTATTTTCTTTATATTTTTCATGAACACATGAACTCAAAATGATCAATTATATAAGAATTTTACATTTTAAGGGCTGAATTCCAGAATTAATTTCCGAAGCAAGTTTCATTTATAAAAGATTGAGATACCTGTAATGCCAATTCCTTTTTTTAGGATATTGTACTTCTCACTCTTCTGGCAATTTAGATGTAGTTATTCATTTGGTTGGGTAGCAAAGAGGAGATAAGTCTCCACCAAAGGAGGTGTAAGGCGCTCCTTACCTCCACTAGCCTGCAAGTCACCCTTGGGCAAGACGTAGCACCTGCTTAGCCCCCGATCAAGGTCACATGAAGCCATGGGAGCAGTTGGTGGTTGGTTGTATGAGCAACTGGTGCATATCACAAGTCCTGGTTATGTGACCACTGACGCCCGGCAGACAATCTCTGAAGAGTATTGATAACGGCTGGGGTCACACAGCTTGTAAAGACACTATCCAGAAGAAGGCAAAGGCAAGCCACTTCTGCAAAATCTGCCATGAACAATCACGGTCATAGATCAGGATAGCCTACATCATATGAGACACGGCTCATAATTCTGGACTAGTTCCTGAGGATTGGAGGGTGGCTAATGTAACCCCACTCTTTAAAAAAGGAGGGAGAGAGAAACCGGGGAATTATAGACCGGTTAGCCTAACGTCGGTGGTGGGGAAACTGCTGGAGTCAGTTATCAAGGATGTGATAACAGCACATTTGGAAAGCGGTGAAATCATCGGACAAAGTCAGCATGGATTTGTGAAAGGAAAATCATGTCTGACGAATCTCATAGAATTTTTTGAGGATGTAACTAGTAGAGTGGATAGGGGAGAACCAGTGGATGTGGTATATTTGGATTTTCAAAAGGCTTTTGACAAGGTCCCACACAGGAGATTAGTGCGCAAACTTAAAGCACAGGGTATTGGGGGTAAGGTATTGGTGTGGGTGGAGAATTGGTTAGCAGACAGGAAGCAAAGAGTGGGAATAAACAGGACCTTTTCAGAATGGCAGGCGGTGACTAGTGGGGTACCGCAAGGCTCAGTGCTGGGACCCCAGTTGTTTACAATATATATTAATGACTTGGATGAGGGAATTGAATGCAGCATCTCCAAGTTTGCAGATGACACGAAGCTGGGTGGCAGTGTTAGCTGTGAGGAGGATGCTAAGAGGATGCAGGGTGACTTGGATAGGTTGGGTGAGTGGGCAAATTCGTGGCAGATGCAATTTAATGTGGATAAATGTGAAGTTATCCACTTTGGTGGCAAAAATAGGAAAACAGATTATTATCTGAATGGTGGCCAATTAGGAAAAGGGGAGGTGCAATGAGACCTGGGTGTCATTATACACCAGTCATTGAAAGTGGGCATGCAGGTACAGCAGGCGGTGAAAAAGGCGAATGGTATGCTGGCATTTATAGCGAGAGGATTCAAGTACAGGAGCAGGGAGGTACTACTGCAGTTGTACAAGGCCTTGGTGAGACCACACCTGGAGTATTGTGTGCAGTTTTGGTCCCCTAATCTGAGGAAAGACATCCTTGCCATAGAGGGAGTACAAAGAAGGTTCACCAGATTGATTCCTGGGATGGCAGGACTTTCATATGAAGAAAGACTGGATGAACTGGGCTTGTACTCGTTGGAATTTAGAAGATTGAGGGGGGATCTGATTGAAATGGATAAGATCCTAAAGGGATTGGACAGGCTAGATGCAGGAAGATTGTTCCCGATGTTGGGGGAGTCCAGAACGAGGGGCCACAGTTTGAGGATAGAGGGGAAGCCTTTTAGGACCGAGATTAGGAAAAACTTCTTCACACAGAGAGTGGTGAATCTGTGGAATTCTCTGCCACAGGAAACAGTTGAGGCCAGTTCATTGGCTATATTTAAGAGGGAGTTAGATATGGCCCTTGTGGCTACGGGGGTCAGGGGGTATGGAGGGAAGGCTGGTGCGGGGTTCTGAGTTGGATGATCAGCCATGATCATAATAAATGGCGGTGCAGGCTCGAAGGGCCGAATGGCCTATTCCTGCACCTATTTTCTATGTTTCTATGATGATTCACTTGGTGGCAACGTTCATAGACGTCCCAATGAGAAATCACAAGGTCACATCCACATGCAAGGTCCCAGTATGAAACGCTAACAGTTCATTCATTTCCACAGATGCTGCTTGGCCCGTCAAGTTCCTCCAGCATTTTGTGCACGTTGCTGCATATTTCTTTGTATGCAGCTTTATAATTTTACATGGATTGCATCTCAATGTTTTCAAAATGCTCAAGCCGTGAATCTAGTACTGCTGACAGGCGTGTTGTGAAATCACCAGTGATTTCATGAAGTCATTGTTAATGAATGATACGTGATTGACCTAAAAATCCCCAACAAATCTACAATGTCATTGTGTGCAAAGTCAATACATTACTTTTGAAAGGATTTACTTGATATGTTAAGTAAATGCACAATTACTAACATGAAGTACATGCTGACTGTAGGTAGCCAAGCTGACTGAGTAATGATTCTACAGAATGTGCAGTTCAGTTCCTTTTGTTAAAGGGGATTTATTTTTGTTAGTTTTCTGTCTGGTTTAAGCATTGTTTCTTTTACTCATATGTTTGTACATCAGTGTATTTGTACTTCAGGATGTAATATTGAAAGAAATTATTATGGAATTGTCTAGAGGCTTTAAGCTATGTTTAACAAAGCTAGTTAAGGCTGTGACCAGGCCATTACTCTCTGACTTTAAGGACCACCTAGAGTTATCCATAATAGCACCAGTAAAACATAACCATAGGCACACAAATGGGACATAAAAATGCCCACAGGATTTGATGTGCTCAATAAGCAGACTTCAATATTGAAATTAATGTACAAACATAGCTCAAACTGTGCCCACTACTGGAATCTTAACAAGAAATGGAATATCCTTAAAATGGTAAGAATTAGTGACCTATCAGATAAGGTATAACCTCTTTGTTATAGGAATTTATTGTTACCAATTAATGGACTCCTATTTTTACATAGAAAGACCAACTTGTGTGATATCTGTATTTATGCACTGTCAATGTTGTATGTGTACACTCTGTGTCTACTTTATTACTTACCTCCTGTACCTAGTAAAGTAGCCACTGAGTAGCCATCCATGATCTTCTGCTGCTATAGCCTATCCACTTCAAGGTTCAAGGTGATATACATGGAGTGATGCTCATCTGCACACCACTATTATAACGCATGGTTATTTGAGTTACTGACGCCTTCCCATAAGCTTGAACCAGTCTAGCCATTCTCCTCTGACCTTTCTCATGAACAAGGCATTTTCGCCCACAGAATTATCACTCACAGGATTTTTTTAAACATTTTTTGTACCGTTCTCTATAAACTCTAGAAACTGTTGGGTGTGATAATCCCAGCACATCATCAGTTTCTGAGATACTCAAACCACCCCATCTGGCACCAACAATCATTCCATGGTGAAAGTTACTTAGATCACATTTCTTCCCCACTCTGATATTTGGTTTGAACAACAAGTGAACCTCTTAACCATGTCTTCATGCTTTTATGCATTGAGTTGCTGCCACATGATTTGCTGATTAGATATTTGCATTAATAAGCAGGCATACGTAATAAAGTGGCCACTGAGTGTAGGTATATATTTGTATAAATGGGTACATCTGGGAACTTCAAGCAAATATTTCAGATGTAACGTACATCACCCATGATTTTGTACAATCTTTCTATTTTGGAAAGGTATGATTCCACTAGCTTTATTAATGCAGTGTTTGCTATTCTTAACATCTTAGCTGGGTAGTCACTGTTCATATACAACACTTGACATTCTTCTTCTTCGCATGCCTTGCGCTTTACACACTTGGGCAATCATGGCTCTCCACATCGAATGATCCCTCGCAGCGTCAATGATGTCTCGTACACTTAGATCTGTTAATTCTTTCACAGTGTCCATATATTTTCTTCTTTGCTTTCTTCTTCCGTGTTTCCCAGGCATATGGCCTTGTAATGTAAAGCATTCTATTTCTCCCTTTCTGATGACATGGCCCAGGAATTTAAGTTTTCTCTCATTTAATGTTCTCATTAAAGATCTTTTTGTATGGGCACATTGGAGTACTGTCTCATTGGTTACCCTATCTCTATATGATATTTTCAGCATTCTTCTAAGAAACCACATTTCTGTTGCTTCAAAGTTTCTTTGGAGTTCTGGTGTTCTAGTCCATGTTTCAGAAGCATACAGCAAGATTGACCAGATGTAACATTTTAGTAGCCTAAGCTTTGTTGTCATGGAAATGTGTCTGTTGGTAAAAATGGGTTTCATTTTTTGGAAGTTGGTTCTGGCAATGGCAATTTTATTTTTACTTTAGTTCTAGCATCTTATGATATGAAGCTACCAAGGTAATTAAAGCTGATCTTTTGTTCAATCTCTTGGTTACTGATGTACAATTGGCATTTGTGAGTATCCTGCTGTTTTGATATTACCACACATTTGTTTTTTTTTACAGTTGATGGTTAGACCAAAATCTGCACTTGTTTGTACTACTTTGTCTAGGAGGATTTGTAGGTCTTCTGCAGCTCTTGCTATTAGGGTGGTATTGTTTGCATATCTTATATTGTTGATGTTAACACCTCCAATTTTTATCCCATCTAGGTCTTCTATTTCTCTGAGAATCATTTCACTATTTCAGTATAGATATTAAATAATTGTAGTGAAGCAAAGCATCCCTGTCTAACTCCTCTTTGAATTTTAGTCCAACTGCTTATATTATCATCAATTTTTACTGCCGCTGTTTGATTCCAATATAAATTTTGAAGCAGTTGTCGGTCCCTTCCGTCAATGTTTCATACTACAAATGCTTTCAGAAAGGGCAATTGAATATCAAAATAACACTTGACATTAAGTAAGTAATATTCAACAATTATCTAAATATAAAGAAAAACTGCCATTTCTTGAGCAAGCATATTGCCTGTACGATCACTATTAAGCCCCAGCTGGAAATTTAGTTCTGGGTATCTGCGAGTTATTTATTTCTCATCTAATTATTTGTATCAATCTATGAAGTCATTTTCAGCCAACTTTTTGTTATGTACCTGAGTTTAAATGGGCTGTTTTCTTTTGCTCATGACTTTGTTGTCTAGCTCCACTGAAAATAATGTTGCACATTGCACCATTTAAAACCTGAAATCATATTTGCTTTCTTTTTGAGGACCAGCAAAATATTTGTCATTTTGTTTCAGTAATTGTTCAACTTAAAGTGAATTTTACAACTGAAGCTATCTGTTTGGGGTTAGCTATTTGCTATCAAACTTAGGGGACTGCAGACACTCAGCATGACATCAAAAACTTTGACTAACTTCTATAGATGTGTAATGGAAAATGTATAGACTGGCTGCATTGTGGCCTGGTACGGGAACGTCAATGCCTTTGAATGGAAAACCCTATATAAGGTAGTGGATTCGGCCCAGTACATCGCGGGTAAAGCCCTCCCAACCATTGAGCACATCTACATGAATTGGTGCCATTTCATGTAGCAGCATCCACCATCAACAATTCCCTCCATCCAGGCCATGACCTTATCTCGCTGCTGCCTTCAAGTAGAAGGTAGAAATACCTCAGGACTCGCACCACCAGGTTCAAGAACAGTTTCTACCCCTCAACCATGAGACTCTTGAACAAAGAAGATAACTCATCTATTGAGATGTTCCCACAACAAATGAGCTCACTTTAAGCTCCATGCTAGTGGAACAAGTGCTACACCTCCTTCCTCACCACCATTCAGGGCCCCAAACAGTCCTTCCAGGTGAGGTGACACTTCACCTGTGAGTCTGTTGGGGTCATATACTACACCCAGTGCTCCCGGTGTGGCCTCCCATACATCAGTGAGACCTAACGTAGATTGGGAGACCGCTTTGCCGAGCACCTATGCTCTGTCCACCAGAAAGAGTGGGATCTCTCAGTAGACACCCATTTTAATTCCACTTTCCATTTCAATTCTGGCATGAATAACAATGGTCTCCTTGACTGTTGTGATGAGGCCACACTTAGGTTGGAGGAACGACACCTTATATTCTATCTGGGTAACCTCCATCCTGATGGTATGAACATTGATTTCTCAAACTTCCGGTAACGATCCCCACCGTTCTCCTTCACCATTCCCCAATCCCCTTTTCCTTCTCTCACCTTATCTCCTTGCCCACCCACCACCTTCCTTTGGCGCTCCTCTCCCTTTTTCTTTCTTCCATGGCCTTCTGTCCTCTTCTAGTACAACCCTCCCTGCCATTTCTCCAGCCCTGTATCTCTTTCACCAATCAACTTCCCAGCTCTTTTCTTCAGCCCCCGCTTCAAGTTTCACCTACCATCTCATATTCTTGCTTCCCCTCCCCCTACTTATTAAATCTACTCCTCAACGTTTTTTCTTCAGTCCGCCTGAAGGGTCTCAGCCCGAAACGTCAACTGTACTCTTTTCCATAGATGCTGCCTGGCCTGCTGAGTTCCTCCAGCATTTTGTGCGCGCTGCTTGGGTTTCCAGTATCTGCAGATTTTCTCCTGTTTGTGACTAGATCACTTTGAGGATTCTTCATCTTGTTATTCCATCCTCTCAATATTTATTGCTATTTATTTATATTTGCTTTTGCACAGGTTGTTGTATTCTATGCTGGACTTGAGCTTTCATTGATCCTGTTATTGTTTCTATTTTATTGATCTGCTGAACATGCCCACAGGAAAAGGCATCTCAGGGATGTATGTGGGGACATATATGCACTCTGATAATAAAATTTACTTTGAACTTTGAAACTGTTGAAGTACTAACTCAGTCAGCAGTATAGACAAGATAGTATTATTTATAGAAAAAGAATTATCTTTACTATTGATTTTTCCTTTCTTCTGTAAAAGCTTGCTTATTTCCATCAATTTTTAATATAGGTTGATCCAGTCTGAAACACCAACCATTCCCCAGTTGCTAGGCAGGCAAGATAACATTTTAGAGTCCTCTGTAAAAGCCTTTCTTACACAGTCAAATGAGAGAATGCATGAATAACTTGGGACCACTTAGTCTCACATCTACCTTCTCCGGTTCTTCAACTGTTGGGAATGCTCTGGTTTATTTTTGTTCATTTGACAAAAAGTGAAAGTGAGGAAATATATAAATTAGAAAGCCCTGTCCAATGATGAAAACTTGGGACATTATTAGCCTTAAACAGAGGTGGTGAAATGACTTTATTTAAGGAGATGCATATCTGAAAGGAAGCATGTTGTGTTTAAGGAGCCTGTATTAGAGAAAAGAGTATGGTGTACTGTATATAATAATACATATAGACAGGAAGGAGAAGATATTAAATATGAAAAGGGAAAGGTGGTCCAGAAGTTCTTTTGGCCTTTTAAAATGTCACTAAGGGATTATCGTGTGGCATCCTGATGGTTTCAGTTCTGCATCCGTTGTTACTGCGTGCAGAGAGAAAAAGCAAATTTGAGATTGCGTTTCGACTTTGGTCATTTGGTGCCGCAGGGAGACTACTGGTAGTTGAGAGCCAAACTGGTGAATTGGTGAGTGACTTGTGGGAAGCCCTCTTGAGGAGGTGCTGAGGTGAAGATGGTAGTTGGAGACAGAGCCCAGGTTGGGAACTGGGAAGTGGATACAGTGGTATGGGAGCTTCTCCCTATCTAAAGATTGGGCTCGAGGGAGAGGGGAAGGGTTCGCGGGTTTGGCTTCAGAGATCATAACCTAGAGGGACTGTCCAGATATGGTGAGTGGATATGTCCATGAGGGATGGTTGGTGATAAGTCTATTTAAGAAGCTGAAGGATGGTTCAGAGATTGGGGCTGAGGGGTCTGGGTGGACAACAAAATGGTCATAGGAATGGGTGGGTGTTGACAGACGAGATATCCAAGTGGATAAATCAAAATATTAAATGGGACCCATGGGTTGGATTCCTTCCCTGGTGAGTCTTGTCTCATTAATAGAATGGACCAACCAGATGTATTGGCACAGTGATATGCAGGCTGGAGGAAGTAGCCTTGCATCCTCAACGTTGACTGCAAATGCTATGAAATTTAATGCCATCAGGTTGAATCTGGACGAGGAAACCTCTTGTCCTTAACTACATATCATCTTCCCTAATTCAGTGAATCGGTGTTCCTTCGTGTTGAGCAACACATGGAAGAAGCAATCAAAGTAGAGAGATATACTTTGGACTTGGGATTTCAACCTCCACTGCCAAGACTGGTTTGGTCGGATCACCACAGACGAACTTCACCATGTCCTGATGGACGTAGTTGGTGGACTAGGCTGGCGGTAGGAAATGTATACATTATCCAAAGATATAAATCACTTGACATTGCCCTCCCCAATCTGCCTGTGGCAGATGCCTCTATCCATGTTGACACTGGTAGAAATGAGCAACGGATCATTGACAAGAAAATGTAGTGTGTCATTTACAAATATACCCAAATATAGAAAACTAAGAACAGATCTGGAAGCTCAGAGCTAGGTAATCATGACATACTGTGGGCCATTAGCAGCGGAGAAGAACACTACTTGGACTTTGTGCACTGACATATACCTCATTCTCGCATTACATCCATACCAAGGAACCTAACCCAGAAACAATGAGAAGTGAAGAGAGCACGCCACGAGAAGCACAAACCATATGTAAAATGATGGGCAGCACTTTAGAATACATGATTACAAGGTCAAGTTCAACTTCATTGTCATCTGACCGTGCATATATACAACTAAATGAAACAATGTTCCTCCATACCATGGTGCACTCTCACAACATCTATATAATTCCAAATGCAAGTAGTAAAGTACAATAGAGATAAACAATAGCAAGCTCAGTGTCCTAGTGGTGAGACCTTGGTGGTGGCAGGTACTCACAGCCTGAGGGAAGAAACTGTTATCCAGTCTGGCAGTCCTAGTCCTGATGCTTCTCTACCTCCTTCCTGATGGTACTGAGTCAAAGAGGTTGACTATTTATGCTAAAGTACGAAAGCAGCATTTAACATGCAGCTAAACGACCTCACAACCACTGGCTGAGATCAAAGATATGTGGTGTTGCCAAATCTAGTTGTGAATGGTGGTGGACGACTAAACCTCCGATAGCAGGAGGGGGCTGATTAGAACATCCCCACTCTCAACAATGGCAGAGGACAGCATGTGAACACTAAAGAAATTTCTCAAGCATTTTCCAACGTGTTCACCCAAACGTGCTGCACAGATAATGCATTTCAACTCCCAGTGAGACCTCCAGAAACACAGAAACTAGTCATCGGTCAATATAATTAACTAGGTACAGCAAAGGTCAAGAAACGTCTCAGCTGTAGAACTGAAGACTAACCTAAAATACCTAAAATAGTGCACCTCTAGAGAAACTGTTCCAGCGGAGTTAACCATGTAGAAAAATTACCGGATATGTCCTGCTCAGAGAAAGCTGTTCAAATCCAACCCAACTAATTACTGGTAGCCTCCAACCTGATGGTACAAACATCAATTTCTCTAACTTCCAGTAATTACTCCCACACCCTCCTTTACGGTTTTCCCATTCCCTATTCCGGTTTCCCTCTTCCTCCTCTTCCTCCTCTGCCCATTAGCTCCCTCTGGTTCCCCTCCTTCCTCCCGTTCTTTCGTGATCCACTGTTCTCTCCTATTAGATTTTTTCTTCTTCAGCTCTTTACACCTTTTCCCCTTTCACAACACCAGTTTCTTACTTCATGCCCCCCAGCACCCGTCCACCTTCCTTCTCATCTGGTTTCACCCATCACCTGCCTAGCATGTACTACTTCTCCTCCCCCCACCTTCTTATTCTGTCTTCTTCGCCCTTCCTTTACAGTCCTGAAGAAGTGTCTTGGCCAAAATGCTCACTGTTTATTCCCCTCCATAGATGCTGCCTGATTTGTTGAGTTCTTCCAGCATTTTGTGTGTGTTGCCCAAGATATCCAGCATCTGTTAGATACATCAGTGATTAGGTTATGAGGACACACAGTCCTCTTTTATTGTCATTTAGTAATGCATGCAATAAGAAATGATACAATTTGTCCTCCAGAATGATATCACAGAAACACAAGACAAACCAAGACTAAAAAAAACTGACAAAAACCACATAATTATAACATATAGTTACAACAGTGCAAATGATGAAGAACAGACCATGGGGAAGGTAAAAAAAAAGTATCAAAGTCTCTTGAAAGTCCCATCATCTCATGCAGATGGCTGAAGGGAGGAACTCTCCCTGCCATGAGCTTCCAGCGCAGTAAACTTGCCGATGCAGCATCCTGGAAGCACCCCGACCACAGTCCGACTCTGAGTCCACCCGAAAACTTCGAGCCTCCGACCAGCTCTCCGACACCGAGCACTGAGCACTATCTCTGCCGAGTGCTTCGACCCCGGCCCTGGCAACAGGCAATAGGCAAAGCTGAGGATTTGGGGCCTTCCCCTCCGGAGATTCTCGATCGCACAGTAGCAGCGGCAGCGAAGCGGGCATTTCAGAAGTTTCTCCAGATGTTTCTCTGTGCTTCTCACGTCCGTCTCCATCAAATCAGGATTGTGCACGGCCTCTATTTAACAAATATGATATCAACTCGGACCGGCTGCACGCGCTGCGTCGCGCCGCCATCTTCTCCTCCCCTCCTCCTGTTGATGATCTAACCACTGTGCAATCTGCACTAAAACAACAGCAAAGTGATGGAGGATCTTGTTGATGTTCACTAACTCACTAATGACCAACACACTGTGATTCCAATGGCATGAGTCTCAAATAGCCTCGACAACCAAGGCCGGCTTCTAGCATTCACATGTGACTTAGCTACTAAGTCTGGTGGAACTGTTTCCGCTAACAGGAGAAGGGGCAAAAACGGATACGGGAGCCTTTAAAACCAGTCACCTGGGGCAGATGGGGCTTGTCAGCCATGGTTGGCAGGTCATTTAGGAGAAAGAAAACTCTGATCTCAAACCTTCACTGTCTTGCAGCTATACCCACTCTTTGGGTAGGTTTTGCGAGTGAACCCCGAGGCAAAATCCGGAGCTGGGTTCCCTAAGGTAGCCCTACATTGTGTTCAACACTGACTGGCAACTCCTGAAACACTGCTGGTGCCAAATCATTCCACTGGATTCATCAGATGCGTGGAGAGGGGGGAGCTCGCTGCACAGGCAACAGCTTGCTTTCCATATCTGACGTGTGTATCACGTAGACAGCCACAATTCATACCTCAGAGGAGATCAGTCAGTGTTTTGCCAAGGGCATATGTCTCTGAAACTCATTCCAGCATTGAGTCAAGCTTGACTAAAGAGTAGAGTTCCAGAGATGCAGAAAAATGACTGCTCCAACATCAAGGCAGAATTTAACACTCGGTTAGATCAAGACAAGAATAGTGATGTTTTCCAGACAGCTCGCAAAACTACTAGATACTCTAGTAGATATACTATCTGTGAATTAGGGATGCAGAATCAAACAGGGTAACAAATAGAGCACTAGTGCTATATCTCAATACATGGAGAATAAAAAATAATGTAGATGATCTTGTTGCACTTTTACAGTTTGTCAGGTATGATTTTGTGGCTGTCACTGAATCATGGCTGAAGGATGGTTGTAGTTGGGAGCTGAATGTCCAAGGTTACACATTGTATAGGAGGGACAGGTGGTGTGGTTCTCCAGGTAAAGAATGGCATCAAATCATTAGAAAGGTGTGACATAGGATCAGAAGATGTTGAAGTCTTGTGGGTAGAGATAAGAAACTGCCAGGGTAAAAGGCCTCCCAACAGTGGCAGGGATGTGGACTACAGGTTACTACAGGACATAGAAAAGGCATGTCAAAAGGCATGTTATGATAGTCATGGGAGAGTTTGACATGGAGGTAGATTGGGAAAATCAGATTGGTAATGGATCTCAAGAGAATGATTTTGTTGAATGCCTACGAGATGGCTTTTTAGAGCAGTTTTATCATTGAGCCTACTAGGGAATCAGCTATACTGGATTGGGTGTTATGTAATGAACCAGTGGTGATTAGGGAGCTTAAGGTAAAGGAATCCTGAGGAAGCAGTGATCACAATATGATTAAGTTTGACGTGAAATTTGATAGGGAGAAAGTAAAGTCTGTATTTCAGCAGAGTAAAGAAAATTACAGTGGAATGAGAAAGGAGTTGGCCAAAGTAAATTGGAAGGAGATGCTGGCAGGGATGACAGCAGAGCAACAATGGTTTGAGTTTCTGGGAAAAGTGAGGAAAGTGCATAGATGTATTTCAAAAACAAATGAATATTCAAATAGCAAAATAGAGCTAAACAGATAGGCTGCAGAGGGATTTAGATTAAGAGAATGGCAAGAAAGGGGAAAATGAAATTCAATGTTGGAAAATGCACAGTCATGCACTTTGCTTGAAGAAATAAATGTGCAGATTATTTTCTAAATGGGGAGAAGATCCAAAAATCTGAGATGCAAAGGCACTTGGGTGGGAATCCTTGTACAGAACACCATAAAGGTTGAATCGGTGGTGAGGAAGGCAAATGCAATGTTAGCATTCATTTCAAGTGGTCTAGAAAACAAAAGCAGGGATGTAATGCTAAGGCTTTATAAGGCACTGTGAGGCCTCACCTTGAGTATTGTGAACAGTTTTGGGCTCCTCATCTAAGAAAAGATGTGCTGGCATTGGAGAGGGTCCAGAGGAGATTCACAAGGATGATTCTGGGAATGAAAGTGTTATCATATGAGGAACGTTCGATGGCTCAGGGTCTGTACCCAGTGGAATTTAAAAAGATGAGGGAGGATCTCATTGGATCCTTCGAATATTGAAAGCCCTATACAGAGTAGATGTGGAAAGCAATTGCTGTAGTCTGCAGCCTGTAATTTCCCTTTTAAGGATGCACTTTTGATTTGGCACTTTTACGGTCTACTGGGGCATTCAGTGAACTAGTGTCTCGAGAGTGCTGGGCAGCCATTGCTGTGAGATGGAACTGCGCCGGAGACTGATAGCGAAAGCCAAGCCTGTAGTGGGCTCCATTACTTCACGGCAAGATTAAAATCATCGAGGATGAGTGCAAAAAACAGATATTCAGCATCGTCTGTCTGTATTTAGCCTGTTTCCCTTTCTTCTTGCACTACCATCTGGCGGGAGGTACAGGAGTCTTGGGTCCCACACGGCTAGGATCGAGAGTAGTTGTTTCCCTGCAGCCATCAGGCTCCTGGACGGGATCCACTTGCCTCAGCGCTGAACAGCCTCCACAGCTGTGGACTTGGTTTTGGGGAATCTTGGGTCCACGTTCCATGCGTTCTTGTTTTGTTTCCCTTTTTTCTACTATTCGGATTTGTTTGCTTTTGCAAATTGGATATGTGATGGTTTTGTTTGTGTCTTATAGCAAATTCTGCTGTATTTCTTTGTTTTGCAAGTGCCAGCAAAAAGATGAATCTGGGGTTGTAAACATTGAGAATAAACTTGAACTTTGAAGGTTCAATAAAAGGGACAAAGAGGAAACAATCCAGTAATTGGAGTCATGCTTTGCACAAAGGATGGTGAATGTGGTTGTGTGAGGTTTATCACCCCATCAGTGCAGGAGTCTCTTCAAGCACTGTCCAAGGTCCAGCCATCTTCACGTAGTCCATCAATGAACTTCTACAAAGCCAGAATTGAGAAAGTCCACTGTGGATTGTTTTCTTTTCCATTGACACCTCCCCTTGTGTGCAGCAAGATTCAGACATGGTCAGATTTGTGGTATTTTAACACTCATGCCAGAATAGTGTCAGACAATGACCATGTCGAACAAGAGAGAATCTAACATACATAAAAAGCTGGAGGAACTCAGCTCGTCAGGTAGCATCTATGGAGGGAAGTGAGCCATCAAAGTTTCAGGACCCTCCATAGATGTGCCTGACCAGCTGAGTTTTGTGTGTGCTGTTGAAGACCTCCAGCATGTGCAGAATCTCTTGTGCCTCAAGACAGAATCTAACCACAATTCCTTGCCATTACCATTGGTGTGTCTCCCAGCATCAACATCCCAATGATCACGCTTGACGAGATAATCAGCAGGACCCGTCACATAAATACTGTGGCTACAATCACAGGCTGCACATCATGCACTGAATGGCACACCAAGACCTTTCCACAATCTAAACTTGACCAGTCGTATGATTCCCGGGCATTATGACACACTTCCTGATATCCAAATCAAAACACAGGGTAGGCTTGGCGAAAATTCAAATTCAGATTCATTTACTTATCGCATGTCACAATCAAGATTGTTTAATGTCATTTCCAGTACACAGGTGTAAAGGAGAACAAAACAATTGTTACTCTGGCTCCAATGCAGCGCAAAAAAAAACACACACACAATAAATATAAATACATAAGATGGCTTATAGAAATAGATTGATTGCATGTCCATACAGTGACTCTAGGCCCAGGAAAGTCTGTATATAAGGTGACTGACAGGAAATGATAAAGTAGTGGTGGTTGTGGGTGTGGACGGGTGGGTTAGTGGGTGGGGGTGTTGGTCAACCTTACTGCTTGGGGAAAGTAACTACTTTTAAGTCTGGTGGTCCTGGTGTGGATGCTATGTCGCCCCCCTGATGGGAGTGGGACAAACAGTCAATGTGCAGGGTGGGTGGGATACTTCATGATGTTACTAGCCCTTTTCCAGCACCTTGCTGTATATACAGTATGTCCTTGGCGGCAGGTAGGCAGGTGCCAGTGATGGGGTGGGCAGTTTTGATTACCTGGTGTAAAGCTTCCCTGTCTGCAGCAGTGCAGTTTCAAAGCATGCAGTGATGCAGCTTGTTACTGTGCAGCTGTACGATGATATGAGTACGTACGAATGTGCGCACACTAGCCCTCTTCAGCCCCATCAGCAAGTAGAGGCAATGGTGAGCTTTCCTGAACTGTGCAGAATGTGGTTAGCTTGAGTTGTTCTCCAACGTTACCAAGTTACTCACAAGCGTTTCATTACTGTGTGAGGAGACACCGTCAGTGCGCTATTGATTGTGGTGAATGCTTTTCAATCAGCTGATTGGACATCATTTCGGAAACTCATCTGGGATGTGGGGAGGACATCTTGGCACTGGTTGGCTGTGTGGCAAACTTCATGCATTGTGGTGTGGAATTTTACCCTCATCGGCTCATAAATAGGATCGAGGTCTATGTGCTTGTTTATAGAATTATTCGCAGATAATGATGATTCTAGGAATTACACCGTGACTTTCACTGATGCCCAGTCAAATTTGTGCTCCTCTCGATCTTCATGGGTAGGGACTAGGAAGAGTTGGTGATGGTGCTTCACACCACCATTGGCAAATCCTCCTCTTTATCACACAACACCGCAAAGTGGAAATATGTGGCAGAAAGTTCATTATCATCAGGTCCAGGTCTGGAACTCAGCCCCACAGGAGGACCTTCACCAGAAGCTTGGCAGTGCTTTAAATGAACACTCACAATGCGCTGGAGGAACTCAGCGGGTCAGTCAGCATCAGTTGAAAAGATTAGTCGATGTTTCGGGCCGAAACCCTTCGTCAGGACTGAAGGAAGAACTTTGGGGAGGGTTTGAAGAATGCTGGTAGTTGAAAAAAACAGTAATTTGAAAGACAAAGGGGTGGGGGAGGGGAAGCAGGGAGGTGATTGGCAGGAGAACAATGCGCAGTAGTAGAAGGAGGCAGAACTATGAGGGAGGTGATGTGAAATAGGGATAGAGGAAAGGAGGGGCAGGGAATTACCTGAAGTTGGAGAATTCTATGTTCCTTGTTTAGGATCTCCCGGTAGCCACCCACTTCAACTCTGCTTCCCATTCCCATTCGGATATGTCCATACATGGCCTCCTCTACTGCCATGATGAAGCTAAGCTCAAGTTGGAGAAGCAACACCTCATATACCGTAGAGGTAGTCTCCAGCCCCTTGGTATGAACATAGAATTCTCCAACTTCTGGTAATTCCCTGCCCCTCCCTTCCTCTATCCCTATTTCACATCACCTCCCTCATAGTTCTGCCTCCTTCTACTACTGCGCATTGTTTTCCTGCCAATCACCTCCCTGCTTCCCCTCCCCCACCCCTTTGTCTTTCAAATCACTGTTTTTTTCAACTACCAGCATTCTTCAAACCCTCCCCAAAGTTCTTCCTTCAGTCCTGACGAAGGGTTTCGGCTCAAAATGTCGACTAATCTTTTCAACTGATGCTGACTGACCTGCTGAGTTCCTCCAGTGCATTGTGGGTGTTCCTTTGACAACAGCATCTGCAGATATTTTGTGTTTAGTACTTTAACCGAGTGGCCAAACCTCTAATTTCTCAAGGCCAGCTAGGTATAGACAATAACTGCAGGTCTGGGTTTTTCAGAATATTGCCTGATCCTGAAAATGAACTAGCAAACAGGAGGCTTCCTTTATATAAAGTTGCCACAGCACAGTGAAACAATGGTCACTCCTCAGAAGGGAGTGAGTTAAGTTCCCAGGTAATAATCCACAGGCGCTCTCAACAATGACATCATCCCATGTACACCTGGAGCAGAAATGTCATTATTGTTGCAAAGGTGACTTACATCAGAAGTGTCCTGTCAGAATCCTACAAGCATGGACATTCACCTGGAAGTAGATGTAAATATGTTCCACCACAAAAGCAAGCAATTTTCATACAAAGAGAGCACAATTATCTAGACTATTACCTTAGACAGGTAAATCCAGAATGTTACATCCTATGGTTGTTATAGCCAGGGTGGTAATGGCGACAAGCTCTGACTACCTATTAAATGCCTCAATGGTGTGTACCTCAGATGGTCTCTGACCACCAAGTCCGGCTCCTGGCCGTCACGTGTGGCTTAGCTACTAAGTCATAGTCATAGTCATACTTTATTGATCCTGAGGGAAATTGGTTTTTGTTACAGTTGCACCATAAATAATTAAATAGTAATAAAATCATAAATAATTAAATAGTACTATATAAATTATGCCAGATGGAAATAAGTCCAGGACCAGCCTATTGGCTCAGGGTATCTGACCCTCCAAGGGAGGAGTTGTAAAGTTTGATGGCCACGGGCAGGAATGACTTCCTATGACGCTCAGTGTTGCATCTCAGTGGAATGAGTCTCTGGCTGAATCTACTCCTGTGCCCAACCAGTACCTAATGTAGTGGATGGGAGACATTGTCCAAGATGGCATGCAACTTGGACAGCATCCTCTTTTCAGACACCACCGTCAGAGAGTCCAGTTCCATCCCCACAACATCACTGGCCTTACGAATGATTTTGTTGATTCTGTTGTTGTCTGCTACCCTCAGCCTGCTGCCCCAACATACAACAGCAAACATGATAGCACTGGCCACCACAGACTCGTAGAACATCCTCAGCATCGTCCGACAGATGTTAAAGGACCTCAGTCTCCTCAGGAAATAGAGACGGCTCTGACCTTTCTTGTAGACAGCCTCAGTGTTCTTTGACCAGTCCAGTTTATTGTCAATTCGTATCCCCAGGTATTTGTAATCCTCCACCATGTCCACACTGACCCCTTGGATGGAAACAGGGGTCACCGGTGCCTTAAGTCTGACAGAACTATTTCTACTGACAGGAGAAGGGGCAAATGTCATCTTAAAACCAGCCACTTCGGGCAGATGGGGCTCATCAGCTGTGGTTGGCAGCTCACCTAGGAGAAGGAAAACTCTGATCTCAAACCTCCTCTGCCTTATGGCTATATCCACTCATGGGGAAGGCTTTGGGAGTAAACCCCAAGGGAAAAATCTGGAGTTAGCATCCCTAAGGCAGTCCTACGTTGAGTTTAACGCTGACTGACGACTCAAGCGATACTGCAGGTGCCAAGCTGTATTGGTCTCTGCTGTTCCTTTGGGTTCATCAGATGCGTGGAGAGGGGGAGCTTTCTCTCCATATTCTACTGCCCAGGCTTGCGTATCTACACAGCTAGGATGCAACATTCATTGTCAACTGTGACCAATGGAGGCCCCAGAGAGATATCAGAAAAGAACACTATATACAACTGAATTTCTAGATTATTATTTTAGACTGTAAATTTTAGACTATTATATTAGGAAAATATCACCATATATGTATAGCTGAACTTCTAGACTATTTTTTTGTGATGATATAAGGAATATTGGAGAAGTGTTGTACGTGCATGTTAAACATCCTTCGTCTCTTCCTGATTTTGAAATGATTGATAAGACAATAAGAAAATGCAGGTAATTCGTAGATACACAATGAATTCATCATGAAATGATTTGATTGAAAAGGGGCACATTTTGATGTAAGCAGTGAGCATTCTGCCAAAGATGTCTGTAACATTTGTAGTTGCCTCGAAAATGTTAACGAGCTTTGTGTTGAAGGTTCTTGGCAACCACCTAATCAAAAATTGCAGAAATCTGCAGGGAATCTCCAGTTTCTGGAGGAAGAGGTAAAGCAACCCTTTACCTCCTGAACCTAAATCAGAATGAAAGTCAAAAGCAATGTCAAATCATTTACAGAAATCAAAAAAAAATAATGACAGGATAATAATAAATAATAGGAATGTAGAGAAAAGTCTCACAGGCTCTCCAGCCTGCTGTGGAACACGCAGACAACCACAAAATATATATCAGGCTGCTGTTTATCGATTACAGCCCTGTGGTCAACACCTTCATCCCCTCAGCATAAAGGTTCAAAACCTGGGTTCCTGGACCGCTCTCTGCCAATGAATCTACACCTTCCTTATTGGGAGACCACAGTTTTGAACTAGTTCTTGAATGAAGAGTATTTTATAATAAAGTTAGTACATTTGAAAGCTGTTTCCCTTGGCAAACTAATTGTGGAGCTTTCCAAGATACAGGGCATCGAAAAACAGAAGTGTAACCCTTAGGTTCTGTTGGCTGTGTAAGTCTGGGGAAGGCAATCTCTGACCCCGCCAAACGGGTGAGATTGCGATGCGAATCCACCGCGAAACCACCCTGTTTTTATGGATGCTGTGTGATTTGTTCCCCTGTTACAAATAAAATACCACAAAATAACAGACAGTACACCGCATACAATTAAACGATTTAGCTTTATAATTCTTAATTTAACTACAGGGCTAGTGAAGAAAAAACAAAAAAAGGGAAGTGCCCATTTTAATAAAACAGTCTAATGTGCACAAGTTGGAGCTCATGGCTTCCCCGTCGCCAGTCCTCCTTCGATCTCCCCGCCTTTGTCGGATCATGACTCCACTCCGGGTCGAGTCCTACGACCTCTTCCTTCCCGCGTCTCCTCGCTCCATCTTCCACCGAACAAAATAACCAGATCACTCCGGTGTCAGGCACACAGCACGAAAACACCCTCCCGCCATTGGACGTCTCACATTCCAAAGCACCCGTTATCTCTAACCATAACCCAAACACTGCTTCTACAGAAAGACCATTTCATTAGCAGTGAAACCTTTCCCAGGGTGTTACAGAAGCTTCCCAATTTACCCAATTAATTCCACATGATCTCACTGGAAAATGCTTTCCACTTGCCAGATAAGTAATGGGCAACATTATTGGTTTCACTGACTACAGCATTAGAAATCTCTGGTATCTCCATTATTGGTGTCACCCATTTTCCTACAATCCTGGACCTGCCTCTGCACTAGTAAAGAAGGAGAGAAATTCTTAGAGTCGATTGTGATTTGTTTTATGACTCAGCTTGTCAAAGAGCCAACCATAAAATAAAGCAATTAAGTTTCCATGAGTAATAGGGATGATCAAATTCTCAGCACAACATTGGGTAAGGCTATAAGTATCAGTAGTCATAATGTAATTACATTTGACGTTAATAAATTAGCTGTATGAATCACTGTGCCCTCTAACTCTTTTTACAGTTGCACGGTCCAATCTTTGCTCTGAGTAGGAAATTTTTACACGGCCTGAAAACTGCATGGCACATTACATGTTTTTTTGCAAACATGCATACTCTGAATAACAGAATAAAAATTGAATAATCACATACTTTTGATTTTATTTATTAATTGAGAGATATAATGAAATAAAATATAATGAAGAAAATTAGATTAGATTATGAGGACACGCAGTCCTCTTTTATTGTCATTTAGTAATGCATGCATTAAGAAATGATACAATGTTCCTCCAGTATGATATCACAGAAACACAAGACAGACCAAGACTGAAAAACTGACAAAAACCACATAATTATAACATATACTTACAACAGTACAAAGCAATACCGTAATTTGATAGAACAGACCATGGGCACAGTAAAAAAAAGTCTCAAAGTCTCTTGGAAGTCCCATCATCTCATGCAGACGGTAGAAGGAAGAAAAACTCTCCCTGCCATGAACCTCCAGCACTGCAAGCTTGCCGATGCAGCACCCTGGAAGCACCTGACCAGAGCAACTCTTGAGTCCATCTGAAAACTTCGAACCTCCGACCAGCCCTCCGACACTGAGTACCGAGCACCATTTCTGCCGAGCGCTTCGACCCTGGCCCCGGCTGCCAAGCAATAGGCAAATCCAAGGATTTGGGGCCTTCCCCTCTGGAGATTCTCGATCGCACAGTAGCAGTGGCAGCGAAGCGGGCATTTCAGAAGTTTCTCCAGATGTTCCTCCGTGCTTCTCACACCTGTCTCCATCAAATCAGGATTGTGCACGGTACTTACTTAACAAATACAGATATCATTCTGGAGTGGCCGCGTGCGCTGCATCGCGCCACCATCTTTCTCCTCCTCCAAATCTTTCACATTTCATAAACTATTTATTTATTGATTGATTGATTGAGTGGTTGATTGAGATACAGCGCAGAGTAGGCCCTTTCGAGCCACACAATCCCACGATTTAATCCGAGCCTAATCATGGGACAATTTACAATGACCAATTAACCTAGAAACTGGTACATCTTTGGACAGTGGGAGGAGACCCACACAGTCACAGGGAGAACGTGAGAACTCCTTATAGGCAGTGACAGGAATTTAACCCCTTTCGCCTTTACTGCAAAGCGTTGCGTAGCCACAACACTACCATTCTTATCTGTCTTTCTTACGTGGCAACAAAAGTTATGGGCCCAGAAGCATTTCAATTACGCACCAGTACAGCTTAGGGAACAGTGGTGTGAATAGAACCAAAATATTAAAAATTCTCTTAAGTACTCAAGGACTGTTGTCAGTTTCGAAATATAAATAGAAAAATGAAGGAATTCTGAAATTCATTCAAGGAAATGGTTTTGAAATAAGGAAACCAATTATACACTTTACCTGTGAATAGCAGAGATGGTGCCTGTGCTGGTTAACCATGCAAACTATAAAGGGCGAGAAAGGGAATTTAAAGGAATGATGGAAAATGGTGGAGTATCAGGATGCGCAGAGTGTGTCAGATGTTCAAAAACCAGCATTGAAAAGACAAAGTAAAGAATTGAATAAGGCAAAATGAAAAGGGTTGTAGATGGAAACAAGAAATTGTTAAGCCCAGATGAATGGACGGCACAAATGTTGCAAGGCAGATGTGTGGCTTTTGTTGGTACCTCAGTTGATCTGGAAATGGTTTTGTAGATTTAAGCTTTGATATTATTCACTATTCATATTGCTACCATCATGCTTGTTAAACTGGTATAAAAATATAATGCAAACAAAATCTCAATGCCTGCTCGAGGTAGATTCAATGACCCTCGGGAAGCTGCAGAAGCTTTGGCACAAATCTCGTCAGAACGATTTGAGGCTTGAGAGATGCCTGAGAAGTGGGAAATAGCAGAAATTAATCCTGTTTGTCAGAAAGGTGACAGAACTGACCCAGAAAACAAGAAGCATGTCTTTTGAAGCTCATTGTCAAAGTTAAAAGTCAAAGTTAAGCATATTGCCACACTTACTTGCAGCTGCATTATAAGCACATCACATCATAAATACAACACTTACAAGAAAAAGCATAAACCAAACTCAATTCCAGTAAAGTTATACTAAACTTTATTAATGATGAGATTATTGAGGAACTAGGAAGTAACTAAGAGACGTGTAAGTTATGTGTATATATTCACAAAACAATTGTGAAATCAATTTACTAATTTTCTTTGAGGATGTGACAGAGGTATTTTGATGATATTGAAGCACAAGATTTTACATTTAGAAGTTATAATTTGTTTTGTTTACAGTCCATTATTATACAGTTCATCTGGAAGGCTGGTACAAATACAAATGAAATGAGGAATTATTTGAAATAAATACCACCTCAGTGCCATGTAGTGTAATAGCGCGATGTTGTTAAAATGGAGTTTGGAGTTCAATTTCAGCGTTATCTGTAAGGCATCTGTTCATCCTTCCCGTGGAATGTGTGGGCTTTCTCCTGGTGCTCGGGTTACCTCCCACAGTCCAAAAGCATGCTGACTGATAGGCTAATTGGGCATTGTAAAATGTCCCGTGATTAGGCTAGGGTTAAGTCAGGGGTTGCTGGGCAGCATGGCTCGAAGGGCCAGAAGGGCCTATTCTGCACCATATCACAATAAATAAGAGAATTATTTGATTAAAATCAATTCTCAATATATTAGCTTATAGGATCCATGCAGTGAAAATGAGCAGCTTGGAGATCTCATCAATGTTGGTCCCATGAAAGCCTAGAGGAGGAGCTTTTAAAATGTTCCGATATGATCTGGAGCTAAGATTACAAAGTACAGCAGATAAATTTGTAAAGGGCACAGGATAAGCGCAAAGATTTCTACTGATAGCTTGCCATTAGTTTCTTAGAGAAATGCCAGTGGCCAAGTGATAAATGTAAAGAAATGGCTTGAAGACCCCTCTGGTCTTTTTGAAAAAGATCAGCAATTTCTTCTGGTGTCCTGGGAAACACTTATTCTGCAGCCAGAATGTACAGTGGATGATGTGATAACTTATTTCATTGCTTTATGGAAGTCTTATTCTTGTACATCTGGGTGCCACCTTTCTGAATTTCAATCATTCAAAAATAGTTGGTTGACCATGAGTATCTTAGAATAACGTGAGATGTCCAATATAAAGTTTCTTCTTTCTGTATACACACATAAGTTAAAAATTTAGGAAATTTAATTTTCCAAGAATCCGGTAGGTAAAGGGTTAAGATATTGCACCTGTTATTGTACACCTGTCTGACTCACCTGCAGGCGTACCTGTATCTGGGGAAGCCAATCAGAATCAAGGCAGGAGAACCTACCTGTCAGCAAAATTCCTGCAGTGAACCTTAAGGGAAATAAATACAGATCTATCATTGATGTGGTTTGCTTTTAACTTGAAATATCACACAAAACCACCTGGATGTTTTTGTCCTGAGAGAGAAAGAGCAGCTGTTGTAAAAATATATCCCTTGTGAAGGTTAGTGTGAAGAGGCAGACTATGTCCAAAGAGCTTGGGTAAGTGAATCTTCTGGCTAGTCGCTATAGTTGTTATAACTTTATTTTAATCTATAACTCCTAACTTGGAATAGTCAAATCACAGACCAGATTAAACCATGTTATTATGTTGCTGTGCTTACTGACAGGACCAATGTGGTTTCTGAGACAAGTGTCTGTTTTCCTTTTATTTTTGCTGTGTACTTTTGGCTATTCAGTGAGGAAGAATTGAACATTAGTGGAGGTTTCCACTGCTCGTTTGCTCTCCAGGGGATCAGCGTCTTCCCTTGCCCGGGCTGTATAATTAACTCTTAATTCTGGCCACGTGATGGCATCAGAGCATCCTGTAACCATGGTTTCAGCAATTGTTGAGTTTTATCTTAGCAATGGTTAGTAATTAGAATTGAAACATCAAAAAGGAAATATGATGGGCGAGTTAGGTAAGTTCTGACTTAATTTTTTAATTATGCTATGTGATCCATTTCACTGTCCAGTGATAGATTCACTCATAAACTGAATTTGATTATCATATACTTAAATTCACTTTGAAACTGGAAGACCACTGTTTTTATTTACTGGACACTCTCCTTGTCGCTCTCAATCCTGACGCATGGTTTGACTAATTTACTTACTTACTGCCTGTTATGCCACTAGCATTAATAAATGTCCTCCATCCCTGCCAGTGTTCAGGGCTTCCTTCATCATGTCAGTACCTCGGTTCTCATGCAAGTCCCAGATGGAGACTCAGGACCACCATTGCATTCAAATGTAGAAGGATTCTTAATTACCGTTTCTGTAACAATTTTATTTCGCCAGTCAGAGTTGGTAATCCTGAGCTGAACCCTCAAACCTGGAGGGCTGGTGGACCACTCTTAGTCTGGCCTCTGCCCTTTGACCTGTTTGGCATGGGTGACCCGGCCAAAAGCCAAAGCATAAAGCCTCGACTCCAACCAGCATAGGACAAGGTTGTGGTCATCTTGAAGCACTTTGACTCAAAATATTCCTGTTTCTGCCCCCCTCCCCAACACACAGATGCTGCCTGACCCCTCAGTTCTGCAAGCAGACTGTGAATGCTCCAGATTCCAGCATCTGCAGTCTCCAGCGTCGCCGTTATTTTGATTGTTCCCTTGTGGGCTTAGAAGCACTTATGAATGCCCATTCTTTACATTCATTGAACCAAGCTCTATTTCCACAGTCAAGTCTCTTTTTCTCCCCGGACCTTTATTAGTCAGGTTCACAGCCCTATAAGGACAACAGCCTGGGTACAACGCAGGGAAGTCACCCCATTCTGACTACTTCTTCGGATCCCAAGCTGCTATTTAGAGATTGCTGGACAAGATATGGATGCAATGGCTATAATATTGAGCAGCTGGCAAACATAACAAACATTTATCTCTCATGCTGCTCAACCAACACAAAACCTACATTTAATTGCAATGGATCCCATAGAGTCATAGTGTAACGTAGCACTGAAGTAGGCCCTTCGGCCCAACATGCCAATGCTAGCCAGGATGCCTATTGAAGCTACTCCCATTTGCCTCTGTTTAAGTTTGCCTGCGTGTTACAGAAGTGTAATGTGATATGATGCAAGTAGTTTAGAAATGGTGTTATTTATTGACACATATTCTAGGCAGGACTGAAGTCTCCTCCCTAATCTGGGTGATTTTATTTTATTACGTAGTACCATGTAGACAAGTAAAAACTAGCAAGCTTAGCTGAGCCTATTAACTTAAAAAAAATACACCCACTTAAATATATAGTACATGTTCAAGAATAGGCAGAAGCCACTGAAGTGAAAGATGAACTGTCAAGATCCATAACCTTTCTAAACGCAATTCCTGATTTAAAGTGGAGTGACCAACATCCGGTGAATGCTTATTAAAGATCAATTTTAAAATTCCAGAGCAATTACGAATCTGCTCATTTTGTTTGTATTTCCACCGGTTTGGGGTTGGTATTCAGTGATGGGAAAATAGCAGGGGACACAGACTAAAGCTGTCATTGAGACACCGTTGATCAAAGCAAATGTCCGTTGCTGACAGTCCAGTGTGTCTTAAAGGCGTTTGTTTTAGTTGGCACTGAATGTTCGAACAGCAATGTTTTGTGTCTTTTGGCAAAACATTACTTTTAATGTATTAGACCTCCTCCATCATTCTGCCTGGGAGTGACACTAAAAAGAATGAAGGTGTGTGTTAAATAACCAGAGTCCATCAGAGATGTTGCCTCTGGCTTCTATATTGGAGAATATTGTGAGCAAGTATGCCCAATCATTTTGTGAGATGGGGATTCGTGAACTTTGTCACTTTCTCTCATCACCAATGTGAATACTAAAAAAAGTTTTTAAAATTAGTTAATGTATATTACAGGACATTGCTGCAGTATGTATTTTTGACACCATATTGTTCAGTTTCCATTTCTTCATCTCTTGCCTGAATTATGTTAACTTTTGTTATCAGTGTCTACCAAATCACAACTACCTTCAAACTTCAACAGGGAATAATTCTGAATCTTAGCCCTAGGACGCTTTTTATTTATTAATTTGATTTGCAAGGAACTTAACTGAAGGTTTAGAATGTTTGACTTTGCAGTGAGGGAGGTGAATTTACGGCCAACAGCACAATGCCAAGGTTCAATAGTAATGGCAAACGGTGAGAGGCACGAAATTCTGTTCATTCCACCCCTCGGTTGACATGAGCTTCAGCGGATTTCAGGCAGGAACATTCTCATCTCAAGAGGCATGGACCTCACAAGAAAGGAATAGGTCACGCAGTGCCTGGGGACTGATCCACCGTTCACGAGCAGCAGAGCTGGCCTGATTCCCATGCTCATTCTTGTTTAGATAAATGAGGACTATATATATATATGTATATATATATATATGTATATGCAACAATATGATTAACATGATCAGTCAAATGCCGAGTTCCTCAGCAATTAAAAGTGAAGATTTAAAAACTAATACACAGAGGAACAGAGTTGAATGTTCAATAAATAAAGAGTAAAAAGGGAACAGAAACTAACTTTAAAAGTAGGATTTAGTCAATGGGATTCAAATGGTGATGCTTCATCTATAATTTGGACTACTGTCTTCCTCTCTGATGTTTTCTGAGGTCAGCAGAGTTTTTTTGAGACAGCATTTAATATTTTTTTTCTTTAAGTATATATTCTGGATAGATCAGCCTGAACTCCAAGAGTTTGCCTATTTATGTAAGTGCAATTTTGTATAAAAGCAGAAGCTATCTTTTCACCCCTTACTAATCTGAGCTGCCAATGGTACAGGATTGTGAATTTTCTTTTGGGGGTTGTATTGTGCCATCTGTTGCATGTTAATCACTTAATTGCCTCACTGTGGACAGAATATAACCATTCTGCTCTTTAAGTTAGTCCCAGACTCATTATTGTAAATGCAAAGGAGCAAGTAAAAATCTGTCTAGTAATAAATTGGGGGAGTTAGGGGAAATATTTTACAGGTACAGCTTGCAGAGCAGAAAACATACATCACTACTTAATATCAGATACACAGTGCTGAGAGCCATTTGTGATCCATTTCACAGAAATGTGCCTTGTCATTAAGGAGAAATGATGGGGTATGATTCTCAAAAAAGCCATAATATTGTGTACTTTAATTTAGTTTGAGAATCAGTGTTAGCTTATTTTGCTTAAGTATCAGTGCACTTCAAAACTGACTCTAACTTTTTCTTTAAATGACCAATATTTAACTGACGATTTCTTCATCATGCAAAGTGAATATTTTTGATGAAACTAGTGGTCCACAAGGATAAAAGGATAGGTGATGAAATTTTGGACAACCACCAATGACGTTATTAAGTAATTATGGAGTTATAGCGACATAGAGCACTACAGCGCAGAGGCTGGCTCTTTGACCTATGTAGTCTATGCACAACTGTTATCTTGCTTTATCCCATTGACTTGCTCCTGCACAATAGCCCTCCATGACCCTCTCATCCATGCACTTATCCAAACTTCTCTTAAATATTATAATCTTTTCCAAGGACTCAGGTAGGAGAAACCCAGAGAGCATAATGCTTGAACTTGGACTTTGTAGCTCAAACTAGCTGAGGGCACCACGGTAACGGGGTGGTTAGCATGATGCGATTACAGCCAGGGGCATTCTGGAGTTCAGAGTTCAATTCTGGCACTGTTCTGTAAGGAGTCTCTGTACATCCTCCCCGTGGGAGCTTGCATTTTCCCCAGGTGCTGTAGTTCCCTCCTACCGTCCAAAGACATTCCCAGTAGGTTAATCGGTCATTAGGTTAGGGTTAATTGGGGTTGTAGAGTTGCTGGGGCGGTGATGGCTTGAAGGAATGGAAGGGCCTGATTTGTGCTGAATCGCTAAATAAATAAAGACCTGTAGTTACAAACAGGATCCTACTCCACGTGTGTACAAGTGGCTGGACATTGTCAGTCACATAATTATAGTACTACTTGATCCTTAGGATTTCCATTAGTGTTTTTTTTAACCTGCGACTCCTCCCAAATTTGATGATCAGGGCCTTTTATCTTGAGGAAGGAGATGTTTGCATCATTTCCAGATTAATCTGAACACCCACCTTGTGGAGCCCTGAGAACACGTTGGTGGAAGTTTGATGATACATTGGAGCTGAAAGTCAACAGCTGAGCCTGGTCAAAGAACATTAAAGAATGTCACACATGAAAGCTTTCATTAGCAATTAGCTTTTAGCTGGACTCAGATTCTACAAAAATTCATCTGGTATATATCTATATTTTAAATTTTTATTGAATCAAAATTTTATTTTATTTTTATCGAGCCACGCTGCCCAGCAACCCCTGTTTAACCCTAGCCTAATCACGGGACAATTTACAATGACAAGTTAACCTACAGACCGGTACATCTTTGGACTGTGGGAGGAAACCGGAGCACCCGGAGGAAACCCACGCGGTCACGGGGAGAAAGTACAAACTCCTTACAGACAGCAGCAGGAATTGAACCGGAATCGATGGCACTGTAAATCGTTGTGCTAACCATGTTGTCCCATTACTGGGAATAATGAAAATGGTGGGATCTATTAATGCCAATTTAATGCTGGTGCCATCGTTTCTGGTCTCACAGATTCAGAATGAATAGTTAGTGAAACGTCACAATGAAGAAAAATGAGCAGACACTAGGAGGAACTTTCACATCACCTTACTCAATCTATGCTGTCTGCTATGGCACTCTGCTTAGCCCAGGGGATTTTGAAGCCTAAAAGATTCTGCTGCAGGACTTGATAATAGCTTTACCCTATAACTGTGGACATGCATGATAAGGAGATTGAATGGGAAATAAAGAACAGCAATTAATGACCAAAAGATTCATAAGCAAGGAGAAATTGAAGCATGAAATAAAGCCAGTCAGAAATATAAAAGCGAACAGTGAGAATTCATTTAGATATTTAAAAATGAATGGAGTTGGTCTTACAAAAAACGAGTCTGGGGAATTAAATTGGAAAAGAGGAAGATAGCAGACTAATTAAACTGATAGTTCCCCCACCCCAATCCCGTTTTAACTCAGGCTTTAAATAGGAACTGGATTAGAAGGAGGAACTCAAGAAAATAACTATCACCAGCACAGTGATCCTGGGCAGGTTGTTCAAATTTCTAGCTGAAACGTCTTCTGGTATCACCCTGGGGTCTTAAAACATGGAACTGGTGACGCGGGTGACGCATTGGTTTTAATTTTCCAAAATCTTGACTTAGGACCGTCCCACAAGAATGGAAAATGTAACTTCCTTATTCAAAAGCGGACAGAGACAGAAAGCAAGAAACTACAGACTAGCTAGCTTGATGTCTGTCATAGGGAAAGTGTTAGAAGCTGTTATTAAAGATCTTTAATAAGAGCTCAGAAAAATACAGGTGAACAAATTCACCATGGTTTCATGAACGGGAAGTTAGGTCTGAACAATTTATTGGAATTCTTTGAAGAGGTAACATGGACTGCAGATGAAAGGGAGATGGTTAGATGACCATTAGTTAGATTTCCAGAAGGAACTTGATAAGGTACTGCATCAAGTGTTATTTCTGGTATAAAAGCTCATGGTGTGCAGGATTACACATTGATATAGACAAAATAACCATATAACCACATAACAATTACAGCACAGAAACAGGCCATCTCGGCCCTTCTAGTCAGTGCCGAACTCTTACTCTTATCTAGTCCCACCGACCTGAACTCAGCCCATAAACCTTCATTCCTTTTCTGTCCATATAGCTTTCTAATTTAACTTTAAACGACAACATTGAACCTGCCTCAACCACTTCTGCTGGAAGCTCGTTCCACACAGCTACCACTCTCTGAGTAAAGAAGTTCCCCCTCATGTTACCCCTAAACTTTTGCCCTTTAACTCTCAACTCATGCCCTCTTGTTTGAATCTCCCCATCAATGGAAAAAGCCTATCCACGTCAACTCTATCATATCTATGATATCTATCTATCTTGCCCTCATAATTTTAAATACCTCTATTGTCCCCCCTCAACCTTCTACGTTCCAAAGAAAAAAGACCCAACTTGTTCAGCCTTTCTCTGTAACTTAGGTGATGAAACCCAGGTAACATTCTAGTAAATGTTCTCTGTACTCTGTCTATTTTGTTGACATCTTTCCTATAATTCGGTGACCAAAACTGTACACAATACTCCAAATTTGGCCTCACCAATGCCTTGTACAATTTCAACATTACATCCCAACTTCTATACTCAATGCTCTGATTTATAAAGGCCAGCATACCAAAAGCTTTCTTCACCAATCTATTCACATGAGATTCCACCTTCAGGGAACTATGCACCAAAATGTCTGGCTGATTAACAGGAAATAGAGAGTTGACATAAAAGTGTCTTTTTTTCTGGTTGTCAAGATGTAATGAGTGATATGCCACAAGGACCGGTCCTGTGGCATCAAATTTATTAAACTTATTTAAATGATTTGACCAAGGGTAAAGTTGTTAAGTTTACTGGTGGCATAAAGATAGGTGGGAATGTAAATTATGGCAAGGATATAAGAAGGCTGCATTGAAATAAAGTTTGAAATAAAATTTATTACCAGAATACATACATGTCACTACACACAACCCCTGAGATTCGTTTCCTTTTTTTATGGCCATTCTTACCAAATTCATAGAACAGTAACTGTAAACAGTAAGCATCAGAAACTATAAACTGTAAACAAACTGGACAAATGCAGATATAAACAAATAGCAATGAATAACGAGCAGGAAATAACAAGATAAAAGAGTCCTTAAATGAGTATAGCTACCTCCTTTTGTTCAAGAGCCTGATGGTTGAGGGGTAGTAACTGTTCTTGAACCTGGTGGTACGAGTCCTGAGACCTTCCACCTTCCACAGCAGCGAGAAAAGAGCATAGCCTGGGTGGTGACGATTTTTGATGATGGATGCTGCTTTTCTACTACAGCGTTTCGTGTAGATGTACTCAATGGTTGGAGGGTTTTACCTGTGATGTACTGGGCCAAATCCACTACCAAATCCAATTGTAGGATTTTTCACTCAAAAGCATTGGTGTACCCATACCAGGCTGTAATGCAGCCAGTCAATACACTTTCTATTACACGTCTCTAGAAGCTTGTCAAGGTTTTCGATGACATGCTGAACCTCCGCAGATGCCTGAGGAAGTGGAGGCGCTGTTGTGCTTTTTTTGCAATAATACTTATATGATGGTTAATTGATTGAGCAAAGCTCTGGCACTCACATATGGGAATGATGTGGAGATATCACATATCGAATGATATGGGAATATGGGAAGATGTGGAGTTGTCTGTTTTGGCAGGTAACGTAGACTATGTGCAAAAGTCTTGGGCACATGTAAAAAATTCTTTAAAATGAAGAAATTTTCAAAAAAATGAAATATAAAGTTTCTAAATATCAAAAAATACTATAGAGAGCAATTAACAGTAAAAAAACCGAAATCAATTCAATATTTAGTGTGATCACCCTTTGCCTTTAAAACTCTATAAATTATCATAAATACACTGTCTTGCAGTTCTGTAAGAAAATCAGCTGGTTGGTTGTTTCAAGCATCTTGGAGAACTTGCCACAGGCCTTCTGCAGACATGGGTTGTCTTGCTTGCTTCTCTCTCTTGGACAGAATCCCAGACAGCCTCGATAATGTTGAGATCAGGGCTCTGTGGAGACCAGACCAACTGAAACCGTATTAAAAAATCTAGGGTGCTTAAGACTTTGGCACAGTACTGTGAACAAGAAGTATCTGATCTAAATGATGAGATATTGTGGATGTTTAAGATGCAGAAGGATATCCGGGTGTCCAATTGCATGAATTGCATGAGAGAAGAGTGCAAATACAGTAAGTAATTAGGAAAGCTGACAGAATGTAATTGTCTATTGCTGGGGAACTGAACAGAAAAGTAGGGCAATTATGTTTCACTTAGATGGTACATAAGAGACAGAATACCTGAATAATTATATTAGTCTCCTACTGAGAAAAAAATAAATGTGTTGGAAACATTTCAGAGGAAATTCACTAGATTGCTACATGGAATGGGTAGATTGTTTATGAGGAAAGGTAGCAGGAGATAAGCTCACTTGCTGGTGTACAGGAGAGTTGATTCAAACATATAAGATCTAGTGGGGTCTCAGCATGGAGGATGAGGGCAGAATACCTATGAGGGCATATGATATGAAAATCCTACAACTAGAGATTGTTGGTTAAAAATAAGGGGTCAACTATTTAACATTGAGATAAGATGAAGCCTCTTCTCTCAGAAGGTCTTTTTTTTTAAACTCCTGTCCTCAAAAGGCTGTTGGAGAAAAGTCTTTGAATATTTCTGAGATCCTTGCTAAGGGGTGAAAAGTTACTGTGGGGCAACAAGAATGCAGGTTTGAAATTACAATTGGATCAGAATTTACCTTATTCAATGATGAAACAAGTTTGAAGGACTGAATGGCCCATTCCTTCTCCTTATTTGTATGTTCATATGTTAATATTGGACAGCAACTTCAGGGTATAGAAGTAGAAATGAAGAAAGAGGTTACTTTTATAAAGTGTCTTCAGTTCAAAATGATCCAAAGAGCCTGAATGATGTTTGAAGTATAATGACTGTTGTTAAAATGAAACAGAGGGAGAGTATTTCTTATAAAGGACACAGATACAATTTATGTTATAGCTTACTTACTGCCCATTATGCTGCTGGCATTTAGGGCAGCCCTGAATGTCCTTCATCTCTGATGGTGTTCGTCATGTCAATAGCATCCTCTTGGTTTTCACTACTGTCAGTCATACAAGTCCCGGCTGGAGACTCAGGAATATCATCAGACTAAGATGTAGAAGGGTTCTTCATTGCTGCTCCTGTAACAGTTTTGCTTTACCAGTCAGGGTTGTTAGCCCTGAGCTGAACCCTTGAACCTGCAGGATCAGTGGACCACTCTGAGTCTGGCCTCTACCCTTTGACCTGTTTGGCATGGGTGACCCTACCAAGAGTCAAAGCATAAAGCCCTGACGCCAGCCAACATAGGTCTCCGGGTCATTGAGGCACAGAAGCTTCCAAACCCAACAACAAGGTTGTGGTCCTCTTGGAGGTAATGTTATAGCAGCAGGTTTTTATTTCCAAAACTGATATACTTAACACACGCATTCTTTTCTTACTCCTTCCTTTCAGAAACCAATGAGCAGAAAAAGAAAGGTACAGTATCATGTGAATATTGCTGCAGCATTTGCCTAGTTTAAAAATTGTGACAATGAAAACGGCATAAAAATATGCCTTTCTTTTAAAGCAACTCCCTTGTGTTGTAATGCACTTAAACTTGATTGCGTGAGTTGAAGGGAGCAGGTTAGGAAAGGCTTTCTATTGTCAATAAAACTCTTAGTTTCTGTTATGATATCGTAAGTCAAAGTGATCACAGATAACTTGTCACGTTGTCAGACCAAGCCCACCATTAGAATTAAACAAACTTAAAGTACTCTGTTGTCATTTGGCGGTTTCGACAGCAGAACACAGTGTTGCCGGAGGCAAATTTTTATGCATGCAATTTTCTTCCTTATTAAATGGGTGTTGGGAAAGTGAAGATTCTGATTCAGAAAAAGTAACACTGCCCATATCTGCAAAGCTGGGCTCTCACTTAGACATTAAAATAATCCTTAACTGCTGTAAAGTGAAGACCCTTTACACAAAACATCACAAATAGGTTGTCCCGAGTAACATGAATGAGAGGGCACCTGTTTGCTCCTGGTTTTTGAGGTCAGAGTTTATTTTGACTCGAGGCAATTGTAAGTTCTGAGACAGATACAGATGTGTTAAAAACAATAATTAAAGATTATGATTGTACATTGGGAACATTATCAGTTATTAAAATTACTGCTTTATTGCCAACCTTCTTGCTGGTTACAGCTGTTGTATTTCATAGTGCTTTTGCCTGAAGATATTGCTCTGTATCAAGTCTCTCCTTCGAAACATTCTTACTCCCTTGTTAGTACAACAGTGAGCATGTAGCAGAATCGCGTTACCAAGAGTCCTGCCAGCTTTTTTAATGAACGAGCCCGCCAACAACTCGGCTTTTGTTGTGCTGGGTCTCAGGACGGGCTCGCAATCTGATACACAGGTTGGGGGTGCGCGAGGGATTCATAATATCTGGTCCTTTACCTCCTTCAAAGCTGAACAGCGAGACTTCAAGAAAACAGATTTTCCACAACAAGTCAAGTTTGAGCAAACTGTAGTTCTATATATGGTCCAGCAAATTAAAGATGACGTTAACACAAAATAATCTGCAGATGCTGGGGTCAAAGCAACACTCACAACACGCTGGAGGAATTCAGCAGGCCGGGCAGCATCTGTGGAAAAGATGGGTCGATGTTTCGGGCTAGAACCCTTCGTTTCACACATTATTACAGCACTGTCAGTGAGAGCCACATTTGGAGTATGGTATTGTTAGAGAGATTGGATTCATATTCAAAGATATTCAACTGTAGCAGATAAATTGGAGACTCATGATCCCTCCAACTGGGCTAACAAAAGGTACATGCAATAAATATGACAAATGAAAGATCTGGATATAGCTGGTTGTGTGGAAGAAAGGAAAGAATCTGGATCCACGAAATATATATCAAATAAGCAGTTGTCATTCTACCTGCCTGTAGAACAATATTTGGATCCAATATGCAGTAATGACTTTCCATTATGAAAGCCCGATAAACTGTATTTACTTATAATTTACTGTCATATCATACTGATAAGTCTTAACACATTTTCTACTCAGAGCTCCTTTCCAAATTATACTGTCGTGTGAGCGAATCAGAAAGGAAAGCAAAATTGTGTGACAATTTGGTACCAACTGTTCAGTGAAGCATCTATGATTTGTAGTCTAAATCTGAAAAAAACCCAAAATTAATGTATGTTTAGAGTCATAGAGCACTACAGTACAGAAACAGACCTTTCAAATCACCTAGGCCATGCTGAACTCTTATTCTGACTAGTTCAATCGACCAGCTCCTGGACCACAGGCCACCATTACCCTCCGATCCATGTACTTATTCGGACATCTCTTAACTGTTGAAACCTTTTGCAATTCTTTCCAAGTTTCATTCTTAAAAAAAGCTCAAGTATTGAACATTATGGGAATAAAGAGATTGCAGTGATTCTGGAAAAAACGAGCTCTCTACTCTGAAGAAGAAGGACCTGACAAAGCTTTTCAAAAGTAAAGAAAGGATTTGAAACAATGGATCTGGAGAAACTGTTTCCACTTGTGAGACTGGACCATGGGGGCATAAATATAACGTTGCAGACAATAGATTAAATAAACAGGAACACACACAAAGTGCTGGAGGAACTCAGCAGGTCAGGTAATACCTATGGAGAGGAATGAACAGTCCATGTTTTGGACTTCATCAGGAATCGGCCCGAAAAGGTAACCACTTATTCCTCTCCATAGGCTCTGCCTTATGTGTGTTCCTCAAGATTTCCAGCTTCTGCAGAATTATCTGCTAATGTGGAAATGGTAGTGTGGAGGATGAGGATAAGGGGAAACTCAGCTTAACATCTGCTGTAATCTGGGTTTTTGCAACAAAAATTGCCTGTTTTCAAACTGTAACTTTTTATCATGTGTAAGCTGATTTGGAAGGAAGAACATGAAAGCATCAGCTAGAAGTGAAACCATTATGTTTGAAAGCTGGGTCAACTTTAGGGGAAGGGCATCTTTTACATGTTCCAGTTCTGATGAAAGTTTGTCAACACCGGGTCAGATCTTCCAAAGTCACTCTCGTCATTGTTGTGCATTGTAAAATGTGTTTTTAGGAAAAAATAAAATATTTCAGATGTATCAGAGTGGAGGGCGGTGAAATCAGAGTAGAAGTGATGAAGACAGGAGAACTGAGAATGCACTGGAGTCCTCAGAATGACTCAGGTGACAGAGAGCTTTACTACATTTGTTAAATGTTTGTGTCAGCTGATTGAAAGTTTCAAACGTTTCCTCTGGGATTGAGATATTTCATCTAAGTGACTCTCTAGCTCTTCCCATTCCTGGATATTAGGTCAGAGTACATTCTAGTAATGACATAAATTCGCAAATATACCACCAGGGGTGATGGTAGAGGTAGGTACATTTAGGTCATTCAAGAGACTGTTAGGCAGACACATGGATGAAAGCAAGATGGAGGGCTTTGTGAAAGGGAAGGGTGAGATTGATCTTGGAGTAGGTTAAAAAATCAGCACAATATCGTGGGCTGAAGGACTTGTACCATGTTGGACTGTTCTGTATTCCTGTTATATATATTCTCTCAACATTTGTATCACTAGAGCTCAGTCAAATATAAAGTAGGAGGAAATGAGAAAGGTCAACATATCGGAACTTCTGCCTGTCGGCTTTTTCTGTCGCACTCTGAGGCAAATTAAATGTCGAGCTACTGCTGGATATCTCAGACCTTTACCTTTCACGTTACAAATTCTTCTATATTAGATTGTACAATATGAGCAGGCTGAACACCAAATAACAATCAGAAAACATTCTAAAAAAAAAAGAATACTTTTATAGGGCAGCTTTCATAAACTCAGAATGTCCTTAATGTTTTTGAAACATAATAGAACGTAGAATGTTGCAACATTGAAACGGCCCTTCAACCTACAATGTCTGTGCCGATCGTGATACTAACTGAAACTGCACATCTGCCTGTATCCCTCAATTCCCTGTATCTGTCTAAATGCCTCTTTAGCATTATTGTAGTAATCATATCACTAAGCATTGCTGGAATATAAGTAGTTCACTGTAAGATGGATTTTTTCCCCCGCAACACACATGAGAATTCAAGGTTTCTTACATACCCCACAATATGTAAAGGGGTCCTTCAGTAACCAAGTAATTTCTGAGGTAAGGACATGTTCAGCACAGCTTTGAGGGCCGAAGGGCCTGTATTGTGCTGTAGGTTTTCTATGTTTCTAATAACATTTCAAGATAGTTAGATACTCAGTGTTATCAGAGTACAACTCTTTTTAAAATGGTATTGCAGACCCTGATTTTATTGAAACTGATGTTAGTTTAGAGCAGAGTATAACACATAAGAATTAAAATCTCAATCATTTGAGATTTCATCTCAATATTGATTACACTTTCCTGCACATTTTAATTTATACCAATGATTAATTTATCATAATATCCATATTTCACTGTAATTTATTTTAACGATATTTTAAGACCACAGTCCACCCTTGATGCTAAGTGTGATTTCTCCATTCTTTCGAAATGACTTCAGAATTGCGTGAATTTTGCTGACTTTCATGATTCACTTTCTCTTTGCTTAATACCTCGGTGTTATAGTTGGTTTACAATCTGCAGGTAAATGGAAAACGTAGCCTTATGCAACATTACTGAAAACAACAGTTAGGCTAATGTGTTTATTAGCAAACAAAGGGAATACCTATCAAAGGAAATTGGAAGTTAAAAACTGCATTTGCTGAAATAAAGATGGGAAACGTTGTAAATAACTCAGTACATTCAGTACCATCTGGTGAAAAAGAACCAGAGTTATTACTTAGGTTGAAGATTTTCTGTCAGAAATTGGCAAGTGAGGTATAAAGTGACTGTTTCTAGTTCTGACCAGGGTCTCTGACCGGCAGCATTAACTCAATTGCACCCTGACCTGCAGAGTAAATATTTTCTGTTAAATTTAAACATCTTAAAAATTGTTTTAATTGCAAAAGCTTCATCAGATTCTTCATGCTATGACAGAAATCATTTCCACTCTCCAACCAACAAAAATGATCAACACCAGGAATTTAAAGTCACAAGGGAAGAATATAAGTGATTTCTCGGATAATAATTTGGCAATGGGAAAAATCATATTTTAAACATTATCTAAGAGAAGGACAAAGTAAACGAAAGCAATCATTTATTGCCTTAAGAAATCCAAATATCTGAAGATGCAAGTTCAGAAGTTAAAAGTGACAAGTGTGGAATTAATTTTCACAAAAGGTAAATGGCTTGTGCTTTAATTTACTAGGTGATGTCTTTTAAAAGTGAAGCAATTGTATAATAAATAGATGGGTTCAGGGCACAACTACATATCTCAGGAGAGAGAAAGGAGACTGAAGGATAAGCTGAAAACACAGGGAGTTGGCTGGAAATCAGTCAAATAGGACAGGCTTGTAGAAGCTAAGAATCTTTTTCTGATCCTCAAACTTCTTTCACATGCATAAAGTTAGACTTGCGCTTTCTCGTAGCCCATCTTATAAAGAAATTAAAGGATTGTGTTTATAAGTATTCATTCCATATATTAGACTTTGATTGCATACTCCCTCAAGCAATCAGAGTGTACATTGGTAGGAGGAAAATGCATATATCATATTTGACCATTTAATATAAAATAGGTCTGACATTTCACTCAATGTTAGCAACAAGTTGTACTCGGTTATTACTTCATTATTGAACCTGTGATGTTTTACGAAATTATTTGGCTATTATGACACATTGTAATTCAAGAACTCTGTGAACTATATGATGAGTAACACCAACTTTGAGATAATTATTTGCCATGTTACATTATTTAATGGTCTGTATAGGTTTCAGTGTCTGTGCCGGAGGTGTAGTGGTATCTGCACCCGAACCTTGGAACAAGAGGTCCCTGCTTCGAAAAGGACCGGCTCCTTGCATGCTTTCCATCCGTGCTGGGATGTGCGTCGAGCTAGCAACTCGGCCTCGTAAAACATGCAAACGGTAAAGAAATGGCCCGATGCACCGAACAAGGCACAGGGAAGAAAACTTTACCTTTCGTGGTTTTCAGTGTGTTTTCCATATCACTTATTTTTAAACATTGATACACCCAGGAGCAGCTTTTGTGGAATCTTTACACGGCCAGCATTTTTATGTATAGATGCACTTCTATATCAGACTGGTTGTAGGAAACAATTACAATCGGAATGTGGTTTGGCACCAGAGATTCATTAGAATCCAATAACATTGTCAGGACAGACAAAATAACTTTAGCTATGCAGTCAAAATAGCGTTTGTCGGACAATCAGGATATTGAACTCACCCATCTTCTTTTTTCCTTGTGGGGATCGACTCTTAATGTTTCCTTGGGTTGGTGAATGTACAATTCCCATTACCCACTGCAATGAGGAGGAAATGGGTGTTCTCTTCAGATTCTTGGCTATGGGTCATGCTCCCACATTATAAACAGTTGTGATTTTTTCAACTGTCAAACAATGAGGGGATATCAGGATGTGAGCAAAGTTCCCGCTCCTGATGGACTCGGTAGACTACTACGACCATAAATCCATAAGCCATAGGAGCAGAATTAGGCCATTTGGCCCATTGAGTCTACTCCACCATTCCATCATGGCTGATTTATTATTCCTCAAAACCCACATTCTCTTCTCCCCGTAATCTTTGACACCATTACTAATCAAGAGCCTATCAAATTCAATTTTAAGTATACCCAATGACTTGACCTTCACAGCCATCTGTGGCAATGAATTCCACAGATTCACCACCCTCTGGCTAAAGAAATTTCTCATCTCTGTTCTAAAGGGACGTGCTTGTATTCTGAGGCTGTGATAAGAATAGAATAGCAATGTCCAAGCTCAAAGTTGAAAGTACTGTAAATATATTATCAAAGTATATACGTTACTCTGTACCACCTTGGCATTCGTGTACTTGCAGGCATTTTTAGGTAAAATGAAATAAAACAGAATTTACGAAAAACTGCACATAAACAGAGCAAGACTGACAAACAGCCAATGTGCAAAGGAAGGCAAACTGTGCTAATAAAAACTAATAATGAGAACATGAGCTGTAAAGAGTGTTTGAAAGTGAGTCAGTAGGTCGCAGTATCATTTCGGAGTAGCGGAGAACGAAATTATCCGCAGCGGTTCAGGAGCCTGATGGTTGTAGGGTTCCTGAACCTGGTGGGGTGGGACTTAAGAATTCTGTGCCCCTGCCCAATGGAGATATTACAGATGATTGGATTTAATTAATTCCAGCACCTGTTAGTGAAGGACATAACATCACAATCTATAGCTAATAATCAAACTGACTCGAAATCAAATCTCTGGATTAACATCACTGGCTCATTGGCGTTCTTCAGACATGCTATGAAATGCCATGGTTTTCAGATCCTCCATAGTGAAGATGTAACATTTTACAGAGATGCACGCAACAGATAGAGGAATTCATCTGCCTCTTTGTACTCACCTTACCTCACTCTTCTCTCGAAATCCCGCTGGAATTAAATATCTGACCTGGAATACCAAGTCTAACACGCTTTCACCAATATTCTTAAATCAAACCATTCTCATATATACAGTACTGTGCAAAAGTCTTGTGCAAGCATCTGTACGGGTCTCTATTGTGGACTGAGAGTGGGAAGGGGGCAGGGAGAAGGGAATTACGTTTGGGGAAAGGGGAAGGGAGAGGGAAGCACCAGAGAGACATTCTGTGATGATCAGCAAACCTATTGTTAGGAATCATATGAGCTTGCCTGGGGTCTCAGGGCTGGGTATGTTAGCACCTGCACCACCCCCCCACCTTTCTCTGCCCACCTGTCCCACACCCCTCCTGCAATGACCCTCCCTCACATTCCAACATCCTTTGCTCCCGCCAGGTTTACGGACTCGCTCTCCGCTCCACATTGACAAATACAGTACTCTGCAAGAGTCTTAGGCACCCTAGCTTTATATTTATGTGCCTAAAACTTTTGCACAGTACTGTATATCAGTTTGTAACTCAGAAAGGTACCATAGCAAAATGAGTTACGATATAACAAAGGACCACGGCATATAAATAGGAAATTTGGTCAATATAATATCTAATTTATATACTGAGTAATGTTTCTGTCAGTCCCAGGGAAAAATTATAATAGCAGCCCTGGAGATCTTAGCAGCTTTGTGGCAGACTATTCAGCACAGACTTGGATTTATACAGTATGTTTCCAGTGTTTTAATGGATGACAGAAGTTGTGTGATTGCCTTTCAAGTTATAACTGATATGATCTGGAATTCAAATGAAGTGACTGAACACAAATACCCTTATGTTTACTGATAATATTTCTCTTTTTCCCCAATGAAAAACTGAACAAATTTCTGCAAATAGAGCTAGAATTAAAAGACTAATAATTATTCTCATGCAATGATACAATTTGAGACCAGTACAAATAAAAACCTTTTTGAAAAGTACATTCAACCTCCTTTCTCGCCTACCTGGCTTCATCTATCACCTTCTAGCTATCCCCCTTCCCTTACTGCCCGCAACCCCCACCATTTTATTCTGCTGTCTTCCCCCTTCCTTCTCAGTCCTGAAGAAAGGTCTTGGCTTAAAACGTCGACTGTTTATTCCTCTCCGTAGATGCTGCCTGACCTGCCGAGTTCCTCCAGCGCTTTGTGGGTGTTGCTTTGGATTTTCAGTATCTGCGGACTTTCTCATGTTTATCGTTCCTCATTCAACCCGCTTTCTTCCAAATGTGTGAATGGTTGTGAATGATCAATTGCACAGTTATTGCGTTTTCTTTCCTCTCCTTCTTCTTCTGAGGTGTTATAGCATTGACAAAGAGCTTTAGGTGTATTACAGCCACCTTCTGAACTTGAGTATGAATCAGGATTCTACATCCTACTGTATATATTTATATTTGTATCACATTCAAAAAAAATTATTTGTATTCTTAACTCTTTTTCCCCAAAACTTCTTGTAATCACTCTCCATTGACAAACTGCACAGGCAGCATGACCAAACGAGTCCATAAGATGTCTGGTAGCATTAAACGATCTCTGCCCATTGCTCTGCAGGCATGGGATGTATTTATCCACAGTAGACTGGCTGGTTATTAGCCGGGGCTATAGAAGTGACTTTACAATCCAGTGCAGCGCACACAAAATGTTGGAAGGACCAGCATCTGCCGATTTTCTCTTGTTTACGATCCAGTGCGTTGATTTTCTTATTGTACCAGACCGGTTAATGTGATATTTGGATCATAAAGCATATTCAGTGATAACCCTTTCCTCATGTTGTCTGTGTTGAGCATTGGCTGCTCACAGCATAGTCTCCAGCTTTCATGAGGTCAATATCAATTCAAGGTCTTTTCGAGAATCCACACAGTAGCTTATGTAATAAGTACACTCAGTGATCATTTTATTCGGTACCTTTTATACCTAATAAACTGGCCACTGAGTGTATGTTCATGGTCTTCTGCTGCTGTAGCCCATCCACTTCGAGGTTCGATGTGTTGTGTATTCAGAGATACACGTCTGCACACCGCTGTTGTAACCACTGCATGCTTATTTGAGTTACAGTCACTTTCCTGTCAGCTTGAACCAGTTTGGCCATTCTCCTCTGACCTCTCTCATTAACAAGACACTTTCACCCAGAGAACTGCTGCTCATGGATTCTTTTCCTTTCGCACCATTCTCTGTAGACCGTTGTGCCTGAAAATCCCAGGAGGTCAGCAGTTTCTGAGATACTCAAACCACCCTGTATGGCACCAACAATCAATCCACAGTCAAAGCCACTTAGTCGACACATTTCTTCCCCATTCTGACATTTAGTCTGAACGACAGCTGAACCTCTTGACCACATTTGCATGGTTTTATGCAATGAATTGCTGCCATATGATTGGCTGATTAGATATTTGCATTAACAAGCCGGTGTACAGGTGTACCTAATTAAGTGGCTTCCGAATGCACAAACCACGTGGGATATGGAAGGTCAGACAGAACCTGTGGACAGGGAAGCGGAACTAATGTTTGAGGACAAAGGGCCCTTATCAGATTTCCAGCATATGCAGTTTTTGATTTTCACTTTGGCTTATGTTTTGCAGGCACACATCAGAATTTTCATATTGCTCTTTTCAAGTACTCTGAGTTAGCAAAATGCAGCATTTTATGAGATAGTCCTTCAGGAATATTTTACTCTGAGAATGATGGATCTTACGATCGGGAATAGTTGAGACAAATGACTATTACTTATTCATGTTGAAACTAATTATACAGAAAGGTGAAAGAGTAGAAAGTTAATAGTTGGGAGAAAGGCTGAATGAAGAATAAACAGAGACTTAGATCTTTTAGACTGAATGTATAATTGTGTGATTAGCACTCTCTGTCACCCTTTGTACAGGGATTCTCCAAGAACAGAAGCATGGGTGTGCTGCCCACTATAACATATAACAGTTCAGGGATAGAAAGAGTTTGTAGTTTCGAACCGCCCATAGCAACAACATGTCTGGATTTGTCAGGTTTCGCTCATGACTAACGCTTTAGGAAATTAACGAGCCTTCCCTCCAAACAGTTCCAAAATGTAAAAATTGTGCAATGGTTTCAGGACTTATTACGCAATGTTGGAATTTCATTAAAATGTTAGATTCCTGTGGGAGTACCCTGCCGAACATTGAAAGAGACATTGGATGTCTCTGCTCCTGGAAAATAAGGAACACATAGCTATAAGAACAAATAAGAGGGTGCAAAGTCAGAACGACTTTGTAAGTGAATATGGGGACTGTGATGCACAATTAGCCCAGGACTGGTGCTTTCAAAACAGGTAGCATGCAAACTTGTGCTCCCTACTCAGACGTAATTGCAGAAGGTGGCCAATAGGAGGCAGAGCTGAGTGGCTACGTGCCTCATTTTTAATCACCAAGAATAACTGCATTTCTTAAGGGAGAGAATATCGACTCAGACCTTGAGAGGCCTGAGTTGGGCATTTTCATGCCTTACAAGGTGCAGATTGGAAGTCTGTGTGGGGGGGCCACTCGTAATGTGTGGTTAAGTGCCTTGTTCAAGGACACAAACATGCTGCCACAGCTGAGGCTCAAACTAGTGACCTTCAGATCACTAGATGAACGCCCTAACCACTTGGCCACATTTCTTATACTTTGGCTGAAATTCACTTTGGTGGCCATTCTGATTTGAGGGACTTTGACCTGGGCACAACACCAAGGGGAGGAACTCTTCATATAGGATTTTCTGCTGTTTTATTGGAGATCTCGGTAGGAAACTGTTCCATGAACAAGGGAAGATGAGGCTAAACTAACAAAGTCTGTAGGTAGAAGCGTTTGATAGTCATGAAGATTAGTGCCAATAGATCTGGAGATTTGAATACAATGCCATAAAATTTCCATTGACCTCACTCAGGTTGTAAAATTCATTGCATGCTTTTTCAGATGCCATATATGACCATTTCATCACCATCCTCAGATATTGCCTAAATTTCATCATCCCCAGCATCCAATTATCAGCAGTCCCTTTTCATGCCTCAATCCCCAGAGTTCAAATTACGAAGTTCAAAGTAAATTTATTATAGAATAACATATATGTCACCACATTCAACCTCGAGTTTCATTCTCATGTGGGCAATCACAGTAAATACAAGAAACACAGTAGAATCAATGAAAGACTGCACAACAGGAGGGATGGCAACTAATCTGCAAACACAAAAAGAAAGGGAAAAAAGAAAATAATGATAATAACAATTAATAAATAAGCATAAATAGCAAGAGCATGAGATGGAGTCCCAGAAGGTGAGTCCATAGGCTGTGAGAACAGTTCAGTGATGAGGTGAGTGAAATTGAGTGACGTTATCCTTGCTGGGTCAAGAGCCTGATGGTTGAGGGGAAATAACTCTTCCTGTACCTGGTGGTGTGGGTCCTAATGCTTCTGTACCTTCTTTCTGGTGGCAGCAGTGAGAAGAGAGCATGGCCTAGATGGTGGGGGACCTTAATGAAGGATGCTGCTTTCCTGTGACAATGTTTCATGTAGATGTGCTGAATGGTGGGGAGGCCTTTACCCGTGAAGGACTGGGCTGTCTATTACTTTTTGTAGGCTTTCCATACAAGGACATTGGTGTTTCCACACCAGACTGTGGTGCAACCAGTCAAAATACTCTTCATCGCACATCAATAGTAGTTTGTCAAAATTTTAGATGACACACCAAATCTTTGCAAACTTCTAAGAAAGTAGATACGCTGCCGTGCTTTCTTTGCAATGGCACTTCGTGCTGGACCCAAGGGCAATCCTCTGAAATGATAACACAGAAGAATTTATAATGTTGTTGATCCTCTCCACCTCTGATATCCTGATGAGGACTGGCTCATGGACCTCTGGTTTCCTCCTCCAGAAGTCAGTAATCATCTCCCTGGTCTTGTTGGCATTGCTGTGGCACCACAGTATTCTAGGTTTTCCCTCACTCAAAGCACAATAGCTTACTGTTATTGGTTAATTGACCATATTGGACAGCCATCTTGGGTGAACAAGTCATCCGATTAACTCACTGTCTGTTTTTGTTGTACCAAGAAATATACAAATAAATAACTGAGATTTCTTCTTTACTACATTACCTATGTGCAGTAATAGTACTCAAGAGTAAAATGGCATTAATATTTGGTATTGCTACACTTCTTTGGTGACTGTATATCAACAATGCCTCATTGTCCGTGGTGTGTTTTGGGATGAACTGAAGTTATGAAAGTTGCTTTATAAATGTACAACTGTCTTTTACTTATTTATACTACGTGGCATTATTATGTCAGGAGATGTATTCAAATAATGTATTTGAAGTGCATTGAAGATGAAAACTGGATGAATACCAGATTTCAGTGATTTCATCGTCATTATGTGTCATGTCATTTGACGTGGGCGATCATGATCCCATTGCTCTTGGCAAATTTTTCTGCAGAAGTGGTTTGACATCGCCTTCTTCTGGGCAGTGTCTTTACAAGATGGGTGACCCTAGCCATTACCAATGCTCTTCAGCGATTGTCTGTCTGATGTCAGTGGTTGCATAACCAGGACTTGTGATATGCACCAGCTGATCATACAACCATCCACCACTGGCTCCCATGGCTTCACATGACCCTGATCGTGGGGCTAAACAGATACTACACCTTGCTGAAGGGTGACCTGCAGGCTAGCGGAGGGAAGCAGCGCCTTACACCTCCTTTTGTAGAGACGTATCTCCACCCTGCCACCCGGTGGTAACAACTGACAAAAGAATGCAGAGAAAAAATGACCATAGGAAGTGAGGTTTGCGGACAGGAAGTCTGCATTCTTTGCAGAAGATTGTTGATAATTATACAAAATTTTCAGCAATGAATATTAATGGCTTATCATGTTGTAACTTTTTTCACAGACCCACCAAACTCTTCAAAGGCTTCTGTAGTGTAAACAGAAAGTTAAAATTAATGTGTTTTCCTCTTCACTGAGGCCAGTTTTGGGCTGATCTTCGCTATGGTACAAGCAGGTGCCAGGTTCTCCAATCTGTGCATTCAGGCAGCTAGTTGAAAGAACAGAACCGTTTCATGGGAAAAAAATAATAGACAAGTGCTTTGATTGTAGATCTTCGTGGCCAAGATCACCAGATCCTTGCTGAGTTTGATTCTGCATGAGATCCAGATGTTGATTGTTGGTGGTAGCTACTTCCAGATGTGGATCGCTCTATAAGTGCAATATCCCCCATGATTTTTGCCTACTCTTAACTGATTACTCATAATATTGCTGCAATTTATAATGTTTTCATCCATCCACTATTAGTGTAATAATGACAGGAAAAACCCTCACCACCATTGAGCAAAGCAGCATCGATCATCAAGGACCCCACAACATCCAGGCCATGCTCTCTTCTCACTGTTGCCATTGGGAAGGACTTACAGGAGCCCGAGATCCCACACCACTTGGTTCAGGAACAGTTATTACCCTTAAACATCAGGCTCCTGAACCAGCCTGGACAACCTCACTCACATCAACACTGAACTGATTCCACGAACTATGGGCTCACTTTCAAGGATTCTAGACTTCATGTTTTCACTATTATTTATGGGATTTGCACAGCTTGTCTTTTGCACATTGGTTGTTTGAAAGTCTTTATGTATAGTTTCTCATTGATTCTATTATATTTCTTTGCTCTACTGTGAATGCCTGCAAGAAAGTGAAACTCTAAGTAATATATGATGACATATACTGTAGTTTGATAATAGGTTTAGTTCGTGTGGGAAATTCTGTATAACCTAAATGAGAGGGTTCAACTGCTTAAAATATCCCAGCTCTGGAATCAGATCTCCTTCAACCAGTCAGTATGTATTTAAGTATTGCCCTACTAACCTCATGGGTGGCTTGGTTTGATTGTGGTGGTTAGCACAGCGCTTTACAGTACAGGCAACTGGGGTTCAATCCCCACTGCTGCCTGTAAGGAGTTTGTACCTTCTCCCTGTGACTGCCGGTGTTTCCTCCCACAGTCCCAAGAAGTATCGATTGGTGGGTTAATTGTTTGTTGTAAATAGTCCTGTGACTGGGCTGGAATTCAACAGGGGGATTGTGGGTGGCATGGCTCAATGGGACCAGAATGGCCTATTCTCCACTGTTTCCCAATAAATAAATGAAATAAACTTAAATAAATGAAAATAACTTGATGTTAAAATATGTCAAAAATTTTAAGCTTTCAATATCATAATACTGATACAGTTACAAAACTGATAGGCTGACTCCAAGATTTTCAACTCGGGGCCTTAGTTTCGCCTCCCTGTATTGGTTAACAATAAGGTGGGGATGTGTGGCCACCTGTATTGAAGCTACTTTCTATCATGTCATTCAACAGGGGTATAAGGAATCATTGACTGATTCCATGTGGCTGTTTATATTCGGCTTGCACACCAGGAATTTGGGTGCACACTCCCTCCAGCTTTCTGCTCACTGCAAAAGAAAAGAATAACAGATCACACGATTAATAAAATGCCATTCTGCATTGTTGAATGCATGAGTGTGCATAATGTCTGAATGGATACTCTGCAACAATCATTAGTGCCTTTCTATAGATCAACATACAAGGCCATTTCACAGAGGTGGAAGTGGATAAGAATGCCAAAATGAAGGCAGATGGAGATGGAAAGATGCGGAGGGTGTTTAGGCAATGAAGTCCAAAGCTTAGGATATTGTCAGATGAAAGAATGATTAGCGCGAGCAGATGAAGCGGTGAGCACAAGTTATCTGTAGATAGAAAACAGTGTTTAGGTGGGCAGATAGTGGCTGAGAGGTTAAAAAGAAGACACCAAGGAAATTACAACATAAGATAATTCAAAATATTAGAAGACTGGAAGTTAATACAGGGGAGAGGTGAATGAAGAAGAAATTGCTTTGTTTATGGAGAATAGAGCAAAGATAAACAAGGGAGCATTGCAATTGCTGCACTTGAGGGGAACAAAAGCAAATGGATCAGGGGTTCCCAACCTACTGTGTGCAGACCCCTCAGTTAGTGTTCAGGGTCCATGGCATTAAGAAAATTGGAACCCCCGGCATAGATGAAGGTTCTAGCAGCAGAGGAATTGAGGTGCTTGGAGTGGTTTCATAAATGGAAGTAGATTGTCATTGGTGAAGATATCCTTGCTGGAGGTTACATGAGCCTCAAAGATTCAAACTATATAGTGGAGACCAACAGAATAAATTTGATGATGGTAATCGGGGGAATAGATTTAGGATGGAGATGAGGAGGAACTGCTTTTCCCTAAGAGTGGTGAATCTGTGGAATTCTCTGTCCAATGAAGCAGTGGAGGCTACCTCAGTAAGTATATTTAAGACAAGTTGATGAATTAAGGGTTATGGGGAAAAGGCAGGTAGGTGGAGATGAGTCCATGGCCAGATCAGCCATGATCTTATTGAATGGTGGAACAGGCTCGATGGGCCGGATGGCCTACTCCTGTTCCTATTTCTTATGTTCTTATATTCTAGAAACATATAAACATAGAAAAACTACAGCACAATACAGGCCCTCCAGGAGTCTCTTAAAAGACCCTATTGTATCGGCCTCCACCACAGTCGCCAGCAGCCCATTCCAAGCACTCACCACTCTCGACGTAAAAAATTTACCCCTGAGATCTCCTATGTACTTACTTCCAAGCACGTTAAAACCGTGCCCTTTCATGTTAGCCATTTCAGCCCTGGGAAAAAGCCTCTGACTATCCACGTGATCGATGCCTCAATTCTGATAGCCAGGTTTTCTCCGTTTTGCATATAAACTTGGACTATAGACCTTTTCTTTCTTAGTCTTAAAGTTTTTTATATTCTGTGTTTTTTGCCCAATTTTTCTCAGTTTCTTGTGTGTGGAGGTAGGGGATATGGGAGCCGATGTGCCTGTTCCATTTTTGTTCGTTTTTTTGTGCGGGATTTGAGGGTCGATGATTGTACTGCCGTTATTTTTCTTTCTTGGTTTTGTGGTGATCTGGAGAAGAAGAATTTCAGAGTTGTACACTTTGATAATAAATGAACCTTTGAACCTTTGTGGCAGAGATTGAAAACAATAGTTTTCAGTCTTTTCCCCATGTATCTGAAGGAGGTTCTGGATCATTGAAGGCTGGGAGACATGGAGTGATTGTGTAGAAAAGGGCAAGTGGAGAGCCCATATTTCCTGTAGAGTTGAGGGAGGAGAAACAGAGGGCATTTTGAGCCAGCAGTAGGTGAAAACATCCAGGAAGGCTGTCCACCCATATAACCTTGGAGTGTTGTAAATTATGCAAGATGCCAGTTAGTAAATCAAAGTTAACTGTCTCCATTTCAGGACAGATTGAAATTGGTAGCAGGGGCTACAGGACTGGATCAGCTAAGGGCTGCCATCATTATTTTCAGAGTGGCACTGTCCTGCTCCCACTTGCTGATGTGTGGTTAAGTAAGTATCAATGATAGATGGCTGGTGGTCTGCTAATCCAACTGGTAAACAGTAGCTTCTAAAATGCATGGAAGGTAATGACATTGCCTTTAGGATCAGTGTTGGGAGTAACCAAGTATTATCTTTGTCTCGAGCAATGTACGGGCTCAAAGTTTCAACCCAGATTGCTGTCCTTGTTTCTTTAAGCTTGATAGGGACCATTTACTTATGACCATTACACAAACATGGAACCTTTTGCATTCATTTTACCCTTGAGCTCCATCAAGATGGTGTGACCAGCTTTAGCAGACCTGGACTTATTTTCTGGTAATGTTCCATTTTGAGTTATTGAAATAATATGGCCTAACATTAGAAGCATAGCATCCTGGAGAATGGAAAAAAACTCTTTGTCCCATTGTGTCTGAGGTGATCATCAAGCACCTGTTTACACTAATTCTAGCAGCCAACAATATCAAGGACCATAAAGATCATAGTCCCATCCTGGTCATTCTCCCTTTACCACTCTCATGTTGGGCCAAAGATAAGAAATCTTTAGGCACATACCGCTAGACTCAAGATAACTTCAATCATGTTATTATCAAGCTCACAAAATCCAAAGCAAATTCATTATCAAAGTATATATATGTCACCATATACAACCCTGAGATAATTTTCTTGGAGGTATTCTCAATAAATCTATAGAATAATAACCATAACAGAATCATGGAAAGACCACACCAACCTGGGTGTTCAATCAGAGTGCAGTAGATAACAAACAGTTTAAATTAAAAAAAAAGAAGGAAATAGTATTTATAAACAAATAAGCAATAAATGTAGAGAACACGAGATGAAGTCTCCTTGAAAGTGAGTCCATAGGTTGTGGGAACATTTCAATGATGGAACAAGTGAAGTTGAGTGAAATTAGCCACCTTGGTTCAAGAACAAATCTAATGGCATGAGTCCTGAGGCTCCTGTACCTTCTTCCTGATGGCAGCAGCAAGAAGAGGGCATGGCTTGGCTGGTGGGGACCCTAGATGATGGACGTTGCTTTCCTGCTACAACGCTTTGTGCAGATGTGTTCAATGGTGGGGAGGGGGGCTTTAGCCATGATGGACTCAGCTGTATCCAGTACTTCTTGTAGGATTTTCCATTCAAGGGAACAGATTTTTAATTTGCTAAAGGTGAATTATTGACCTTCAAAGGACCTAGTAGTGGTCTGTGCACTCTACTTGTTTACTTGTGCTGCCCTTTATCTGTAGATGCTACACTATGTTTTGTATTCTGTTATTTTGTTTGTTACCTCAATGCATTTATCTGCCTGGATAATACGCAAGCAAACTTTTTCACTCTATTGCTGTACACATGACAATAATGAATTAAAAAGCAATACACAAAATGCTGGAGGAACTCAGCAAGTCAGGCAGCATCAATAGAGGGGAATAAACAGTCAATGTACTGGTCCGAGACCCTTCATCAAGACATTTAAAAATAAATACATCTTCTCCTCATTCCCATCAACTCTCTTGTGTACTAGGGATAATTCTTAGTCACCATGTCCTTCGAACGAAGGAGAAGACTGGAGCCCCAGGGGAAACCCATGGGGTTACAGCGAGAACTTGCAATTGCCATACAGACAGCTCTGGTGGACAACCGTTTCCCTGGAACAGTGAGGCATCACCTCTACCAGCTACTGCTGCAGCAAATTCACCAGCATCATTATAATTGTCAAAATGGATGACAAGGAAGTGGCTTAAAACATTTAAAAAGTTGGCTCAGTTTTCAAACTCCTCTACTTTTCTGGGAGATGAACTTGCACAGTTAACCCACTTAATTAAAGACAACTTTTGTTCTGATTTACCTGAACGCATCAAGATACTTTTTGTGACACAAACTATTCTATACCATCAGAAGAAATTGCTTAAAATTTATTTCATCCTGTGAATTAAAAATATTTCTACATATTACCATTTACTGTTTCGAATTTTGAAATATCCTGAAATTCACATGGCATTTATGCCAGTAATTCACAAATAAACTTGAAGGGTATTCAGTCAATAACATCTCTAAATGCCACTTAAATCGTGACACAAATATGTTCATTTTCTTGCTGTTGCGATTATTACAGAGGAGATGCGGCCTGGTTCTCTGATTCTGCGGAGATGAGAGAGACTACGGATGCTGGAACTAGGAGACACATGCAACCTACTGGAGGAACTCAGTGGATTGAGCAGTGACTGCTAAGGGAAAGAATGGTTGTTTTTTTCGGGTTGTGATCTTGCATCAGGACGTCTGGACCAGATGCTGCTCAACCCAGTGAGGTCCTCCAGTAGGTAGTTTGCTTCTCTAATCCTGTGTGTGAGGGAATGTGTGCAAATGCACAGGCAGGTTGGAACAATCTGCAACTCACTAATACCTGAGATTTGCCTCCAAGGGGACTACAACCTTGTCATGGATTGGAGGCTTGCGTGCCTCAGTGACCTGGAGAGCTAAACAAAATAGGTCAAAGGGCTAGGCCTGGTCCACTGGTCCTCCAGGTTCAGGGGTTCAACTCAGGGCCAAAAACCCTGACACGTAAAACAAAACTGTTATGGAAATAGCAATGAAGGATCTTTCTACATCTGAGTGCGACGGTATTCCTGAGTCTCCACCCAGGACAGTATTCCTGAGTCTCCACCCAGGACAGTGTTCCTGCGTCTCCACCCAGGACAGTGTTCCTGAGTCTCCACCCAGGACTTGCATGACCGACGGTAGTGAAAACCACGAGAAAGGTACTGACATGAATTTTGAAGCCCTGAACACCGCCAGAGATGGGGGACTTTCATTGGTACCCTCAACACTAGTGATATAACAGGCAGTCAGAAAGACCTGAGAGTTGCATGCATGTGAAAGCCACATTTGCAGGGTTACGTATTCTCTCTGGGGAGGCAAAAGTATTATCTTCTGATTCAATAACCACGTGCCTTACTGCTTTGATTGATAGCTCATGTGAGACTTGTTGGTGCTCTTGGATTACTGAGAAAGAAATGTACCTTTTTCTATCCCTGTATGAAAATCCCCAAAATGTCACTTTTGCACTCATTTCTCATATTTATATGTATATAGAATTGTCAATTTTAAATGCATATTTACTAACACTCAGCAGATCTACAGCAAAAAAAAAGCTGACATCTGAATCTTAGTAGTACCATTTAAAATAGGGCAAATTACAATAGAACTCAGATTCTTGATTGTTAATATGACTCCTGTTTGGTTCCAAGCTGACAATTCAGCATAGTACTTGAGAACAAGCCTCAGCAGTGACCTTTCACACACTGCACAAAACTAAAAAATTTGACTGTCCTCTCAGCTAGACAACACTTCCATAGCAACTACATTTCAATAATACTTTGCAACACTTTTTGAATATTCTGAAGAAGATGTATAAAAGGTATTGTTTAAAAGAAACTTGTATTGTTTTCACTTCATTGTCTACCCAACTATATCCAGAATATTTCTTGATGTTGCTAAATAGAACTTCAAGTGAACAGGCAAGGAGCATTAAGGTATATGCTTTTAGGAGAAAACAAGGCAAATGTGGAAGCTAGTTTGAATAGCTGAAGATTACCTGTGTTCGGTATGTCTTGGCAATGATTCATTAAAAATGCTCCAAAAATTGAAGTTCCTTTTTGGCATCTTGTTCCATTCTCATAGAATTGGGACGACACAATGCTTTACAGTACCAGCAATCCGGGTTTATTTCCCGCCACTGGCTGTAAGGAATTTGTATGTTCTCCCCGTAAGCATGTGGGTTTCTCCCAGGTGCTCCAGTTTCCTCCCACAGTCCAAAGGCGTACTGGTTGATAGGTTAATTGGTCGTTGTAAATTGTTCCGTGATTAGGCTAGGGTTAAATTGGGGGATTGCTGGCAGGCGCGGCTTGAAGCAAATTACACCAGACAGTGAGTTAATTCTTTCAGCATTGGGAAATGGATTTAAGCTAAGTTATTTTCTCCAATATAAACAGACAATGCTTGGGATCACTCAGCAAACCAACAGCATTCCACTAAAGAGAAACAGAGTTAACATCTCAGAACTTTAGAAGATAGAACATATTTCTGATTTCAAGTCTGGGACTTTTATTTCAATTTAGAGGCATGTGCTATCATGAGAGGCTGGACAAACTTGGGTTGTTTTCTCTGGAGCGCTGGAGAGTGAGGGGGAGATCTGATAGAGGTCCATACGATCATGAGAGGCATAGAGAGAGTAGACAGGGAGTACCTTTCTCACAGGGTAGAAATGTCTAACACCAGAGGGCATCTATTGAAGGTGAGGGGGGTTGGTTCAAAGGGGATGTGAGGGGTAAGTTTTTACTCCGAGGTGGACGCCTGAAATGCTCTGCCCGGTATGGGGGTAGAGGCAAATACATTAGAGGCTTTTAAAAGACCTTTAGATAGACACATGAATATGAGGAAGATGGAGGGATATGGATATTGTCTAGGCAGGAGGGAATCTTATTTGTTTTTTCACTTACTTTTTAACTAGTTCGGCAGAACATTGTGTGCCAAAGGTCCTGTTCCTGTGCTGAACTGCTCCATGATCTATATTCTATGTTCCATGTTCCATCTTCTATGTATCTAGCATCTGCTGTATTACCTTTATTTTCTCTTAACTTTAACTCTGGCTATGAGATTTCCAAATGAATTCAAGAGCTTAATTGACTTCCTTTGGTACATTCAACTGAAATTCAATCCTGAAGTACTTCTGAAGTTCTAATGAGGAAATGTTTGACAGTTTTTGCCGGTAGTTGTTTTAACATTTATAAGTATGAACACTGCATCATTATGATGGCTTATTGTTGAACTAAAGAAGCAAAATTTTCTGTTTGGTCTGTCATTTACTGAAATTTATTCTGTTACTTATTCCGGTGAAAGAGAACGGATGCCCACTTTTACTGAGAAACCATAATGCCCAGAATGACAAATGAAAGGTTTCTTTGTTGAACATAAAAGTGTACAATCTGCTCCCCAGGTCTTGGTCCCTGAAGTCCTTTGGCCGAAAAGGGAAAGCGTTTCCTTGCATTTTGTTGCGGGAATATTGGAGTTAGAAATGGGGCACACACAAGAGTAGTACAATACAGACAGATACAGCACCCTTTCACTTCTCTCGGAAAATCAGACTGAGAATCTGTAAAGACCTATTAATTATTTTAAAACTTTTTTTTCTCTGAAGTACACCATCTTGTAAAACCCATAGTTAAATCAATTTTATGAGATTTTGACCTTCCCCAAACTTACACACAGATGTTAAATGACTTAACAATGTCTGTAGCCAACCTGAATTCAGTGGAGCTGATCGTGTTTACTTATTGGATAATATCAATCACTTTAAAAATGAAAATCAAAGTGCGTTTTTTTCAACAGACTTAGAATTGTCCTGTCCTACAACATAACGTATACTTTTGTTAGGAATGTGTCACTTTGAAACCATCTTATTTCTGCAATGTCTATTCTAACTCATTACAATATAAAGCAGTACACTGGTGTTAGCCCTGGATGGAACACAAAAATGCAACCTATATCCCTTTTGCGTAGCAAATTCATATTTTGTTTTGAAAAAGTAGATTGCTAAATGAGACTGTCCATAGAAGGTTTAGAAAGCCAATGTTTTGGAGTGACGTAGAAAACACTATGGTTAAAATGTCGCCTGTGGTATGATAAGCTTTCAAACCATATTTCAAAAATAGAAAAATAAACAAGCAATACTAAGACTAATCAGATCATCATTACTGGAGCCATTAGGGACATTAAAGCAGGTACTTACCAGTACTTATGCTCAGATAACACTATTCTGTATGGGCAATGATATTTTACAACAGAACTCTGGTGTTCTGTTAATCATTCTTTTATTCCTTGCCATTTTGATCAGATAACAATTAATTCACAAACATTCCTATTTTGTTTTAAGTGAACCTTTGAAAGGGTCAAATCAGATTGCTCACTGATGTGATTCTGGTGTGAATTACAAGCTGAACTCTGCTCTAGCACCCAGTTCTATATTTGTCCCCCAGATCAATGTCTTTGGCTATGTCCACACTAGACCAGATAATTTTGAAAACGTCAGTTTCACGTAAAAACGATAGGCGTCCGCCCCAGGTGTTTTTGAAAATACCTCCGTCCACATTAAAACGGGTATTTGGGCGAATCTCCTCCTACTGGGCATGTGCAGGACACATCTACAGAAAACAGGTGAAGAGGAAACGGTACAGTTGGAGCGCATTTGTCCAGTTACAGACTAGAAAAACTTAAAAGGAAATTGCCAAGCGATAGACAGCTGTTGGCTTTCGTGCAGGAGGACTTAAAACTGAAAAAACAAATACTGGAGCATATGGAGGCAACCGACAGGGAGTTCGCGGACAGTATGACCCGGCTGACGACGAACATTGAAAAACTGACGAACTCTGTTGCAGAGGGATTTGCAATGATGAGGAATATGATAGCTCTCCCCCCGTAGTTTTCACCGCCACACTACCAGCCTCACAGCCACTACAATAGCTACACATACGGACACACAGACACCCGGGTGGCCCCACCAACATCTCCCCCACTCCCACAGAGGGGTCACCCTGGAAACATTTCCTACAGCCATAGCCTCTTCACCAATGAAAGGACAACAGGTTTTTTAAAACTTCCGGTTACCCCGTACACACTAAAATGCCCAACCGGCGTTTTCAGATTTAAACACTCTGGAGAGTGTTTTAGAAAAGCTCTGTTTTCGGGGGAGGAAAACGGTGTCGCAGTGTGGACGGAGGGTCGAAACAAAGAGAAAAAGCTTTGGTTACGGATTTATCTGGTCTAGTGTGGACGTAGCCTTTGTCAAGGAACGAAATGCTTATCATAATGTGAAGACTTCAAAGGAATCATTTGGATCGTTTAGAATCCCAGCTGCACTAAATATATTGTTAGAGGCAGAAGTCAATCCACAATTCTCTGCATTTTACTGATCTCATCCGAGCTGACTATTGAGAAGTGATATCAATGAGTGTACAGAATTCCCCGCGTGGCTAAAAACATGTCTGAAACTGGGACAATTAAGACTGTGGCATCTTAAGTCGAAGGGCAATTAAATAGCAGTTCTTTTTATACCCACCACTGTATTTTTTGCCAAGAATAACCATGGTTATGGAATGGAAGACAATGATTGTCCATGTTATATGACACGACACATAATGATAATGATGACCACCATAATTACCAAAAGACCTTATTTTGGTTTTATGCAATGTGCTCCGATTATTTGGTTTTCATTAGAAATTCTGGTGAATTTGTTTACAGGATGAGGCCAGTGATGGTTCTGCACAATGATAGCGTTAACTTCCAATTGCATTCCGTCAGCAATGAGGACGAAGCCTGGAAAAGCTACCTGGAAAACCCGTTAACGGCAGCAACAAAAGCCATGATGAGCATTAATGGTGACGATGAAAGTGTGGCTGCTTTAAGTCTTCTCTATGACTATTATAAGGTATTTGTTGTGAATGAAGGGCATGCTGTCAAAGGGACATACTAATGCAGTATAAAACAAGTGTTAAGAACAAAATCTCATTCCAAGCTTCTCTCTACTCTCTGTATCTGCTCGATTACAACATGACATCAGAATAACTGTTGTGAGAATTTCTTCCAAATTTTGATCCCCTCCCCTTTTCTGCGATTCTGTACTTCTCCATTTCTTTACTGCCTCATCACTCTTCTTTACTGGGTGGGTGGAGTTGTCCAAACTTGTTTTAGCGATGGCATGAAATTATTCCTGGATTTTTGGCGAGAAGTACATATTCCGCACTTCACTCGGACTTTCTGAAAGTTAAAATCAGTCTAATTTGACATTTATTTTTAAAGATTGTTTTTGATATTTTAAAGGTCTTAAGCGATAAAAATTTATAGGTAATATGAATATTTAATCACCAAATTTACTGCATGTATACATAATCTAAAGAATCATTTTTGAGTTAGATTTACTAACATCAGATTAATACTATTTCCTGCAAATTTAACCACATAATATTTCTGCACGTAATAATCTAAATGGGAAGTGAAATTTCCCTTTTATTGCTGTACTTCACAAACAAACTCAGTGATCACCTTATTAGGTCCTTAGTAAAGTAGCGCTGAGTGTACGTTCATGGTCTTCTGCTGCTGTAGCCCATCCACTTCAGGGTTCGACATGTTGTGCTTTCAGAGATGCTCTTCTGCACGCTAATGTTGTAATGTCTGGTTACTTGTCACCTTACTTTCAGCTTTACCCAGTCTGAACATTCTTCTCTGAACTCTCTCATTAACATGCTATTTTCACCCTCAGAACTGCCGTTTGTTTCTCGTGCCATTCCCTGCAAACTTTCGAGCGGGGTCCCCAAACTGGGGTCCACAGGCTCCTCAGTTAATGGTATTAGTCCACTGATCCATGGCATAAAAAAGGTTGGGAACCCCTGCTCTAGGGACTATTGTGTATAAAAATCCCAGGAGATCAGCAGTTTTCGACATATGCAAGCCACCCCATCTGGCACCAGCAAATCATTCCATGGTCAAAGTCATTTAGATCACATTTCTTCCCTATTCTGATGCTTGGTCTGAACAACAACTGAACCTCTTGACCATGTCTGCATACTTTTATGCATTCAGTTGCTACCACATTATTGGCTCATTAGATATTTGCATTAACGTTTGGATGTGCAGGTGTATGTAATAAAGTGGTCAGTGAGAGTACATATTACCTCCTTGCTTTTGGTCCGCAAGAATGTACTCCTTCTAAAGACCAAGCAAGGAACTGAGAAATTAGTAGAGATCATATTGCTAACACAAAAGCATACCATGCAATTATTTTCTCTTCAAATCAGAAAGGAGAAATGAGTGTATAGGGATTTGAAACAAAACTTTAATGTGTCTCAACTGGGACGCACTGTTGCTAAGAAATTATGGACAGAGTTCTGATAAATAAAATGGAACCAATATTAATATTTCATTCTCAATATGCAAAGATCGACATTGGTCCAATGGCACCAGTGTGGTAAGGCAGAATTTCGTGGGATCTGAACAGTGAATCAAATTGATACTTCACTGTGGCACTGGGACAGAGTGACACTTGAGCAAGTTCAGTTTCTCAGATAAGATATCAAACCAAAACTCTTGCCACTTTCTTGTAAAATGTAGCAGATCTAATCATTCAACTTTGAAGAAGGGATGTTGATTCATCTCTGCTTTGCTGTTGTTAGTTCTCTCCGTGCCTTGTGGTGTATCGGGTGGCAACCTTGCTGTTTCTTCAGCATTTTGTCTGCTTTTTTATGAGGTCAAGTTGCTAGCTCAATGATCAACCCAGCACGGATGGAAAGCATGCAAGGGGCTGGCTGGATTCGAACCCGGTACCACCTGTCTCAAGGTCCAGTGCTGATGCCACTACACCACTAGCTGGCATTCATCTCTGGTACCTTGGCCAATATTTATCCTCCATTGACATCACATGATTTATATCACTTTCTTTCTGGGATTGTGCTGTGTATAGTTTAACATTACTGCATTGAGTACATTTCAAAATAATGTAATTGGACATAAGCACTAGAATGTTTGATCTGGTTATAAATAACTGAAGTGATTATTACTGGTGGGTGAACCTTCTTAAACATGTATTCAACAATTGCTACCATTAGTTCAACCAGTCTCAATAACGTGGCTTTCCATGTTCATGCTGGTTAATCCATTGCTATTTCTCCTGAAGGTTCCAAAACAGGAAAGATTTATACTGCCCGGAAAAGTAAATCGTCCCTGTGAAGCAAATGCAGTAAGGAGGTATGAGAGATCAAATCCTGATGTATTCTTTTCCACATTATATTGTATTCATTTGAAGTAGAGATAAACAGTATTAGATTGAATTATTCTAAAGGCGGTCTGTGCTTTCTATTCCAAATGGAACTTTCTCTGAAATAATCAGAATCAGGTTTAATATCACTGGCATATATGGTGAAATTTGTTGTCCTTGCGACAGCAGTACAATGCAATACGTAATAATAGAAAAACTGTGAATTACCATAAGAAAACTATATAGATAGAAAATAGTTAAACTAAATATGTAGTGCAAAAAGAGAAAAAAAAAGTTGTGAGGTAGTGTTCATGGGTTCAATATCCAATCAGAAATCTGATGGCAGAGGGGAAGACGTTGTTCCTGAATCATTGAGTGTGTGCCTTCAGGCTTCTGTACCTCCTTCCTATTGGTAGCAACGAGAAGAGGGCATGTCCTGGGTGACAGAGATCCTTAATGAAGGATATCAACTTTTTGAGGTATCCTTCCTTGAAGATGTCCTGGACACTATGGAGGCTGGTGCCCATGATGGAGCTGACTGAGTTCACAACTTTCTGCAACTTATCGGTCTTGGGCATTGGCTTCTCCCCCACCCCCCATACCAGATGGCTATGCAGCCGGTTGTAATTCATTCCGCAGAAGAATTTGCTTCATTTTCAGCATAGGCAGAATGAATTCTTGTCCTGCGGCTGGTATCAGGCAAAAGCTCTCCACCAAAACTCCATAATGACACCTTACCACGGGAAGTGGCAGGGGCTTTCAAATGGGGCAGAGGGTATCTAGTGGCTCCCTTGTTTTCATAGCAGTGTATCCACATCTGGTTGGTGAGCCAAATGGCTGCTCCAACAATGTACAGAATGTGGGGTCATCCCTTATGGAAGGCATGGGACCAATTGTGACCAAGTCTAATTTTGTGGAGCCAGGAGAATTATTCCTAACTCAGACCCACTAAATGATAATTAATTATTTCGATAGGCCCACCATTTCCTTCTCTCTTTCTGTCCTGAAAAGCTAGACATCCCAAGGAAAATGGAAAGAAAACAGCCCAATATAACCTTCTCTGCTTCAGGGTCCTGACTTAGCAAATTAAGGCGAAGAGAACACAGCTGACATGGTGCTTTCAAAAAGACATTTGAAAAAGTGATGCATATTAAGCTTTTTATCAGGATTAAGGCCTGTGGAATTAAAAGTAGCCTGGCAGCATGGATGGAAAGTAGATTAGGTGGAAGGAAATGGAGCATAACATATAGTGATTTGTCAAACCAGAGTGCAGAGTTCCTCAGGTATCTGTAAGTCCGAAATAAAAACAGGTAATGCTGCAGGTACTCAAAGGGTCAGCAGAAGGATTTTCAAGCTGAAATATTAATCTCAGTTGAGTGCCTTTTCAACTGATCCTTCTTTTCCACAGGCATAACACTGGGACTGAATTTGATATTGACAATATTTCATTTCTGGAAAATTCAATTCCAACGATGAAACCTTTGCCTGAAGATACCATTATGTCCACGGAGTTTCCCGATCCAAACAGAAGATCTCAACGATTCCATTCAGACTCGAGCTTTCCTGTTCCTAAGTCTCAGCCATTGTTGGATACCTGTATCACAGATTTATATGACTGCAACCTCACTGAATCATTTGATAACATTTTAATGACACAGCCACAACAAAGGTGGACGGCGGAGAACATGGCAGATGAGGTTCGTAATCTCCTTTAGCGATGCAAATATCTCAAAGTCAAAGTCAAGTTTATCACCATCTGCACAAGTGCAGTAAAAAACTTACTTTCAGTAGCATCAGAGACAGAACATTCACAAGAAAAACGCAAGGAACACAAAATTATACAAGGACAGACATAATTAGAACAACCATGTCCCAATCTTATCGTGTTCTTGAGGGTAACACATGCTGGGCTTGTCAACTATACCCACATCTGAAAAACTTTAGTGAGGTTATGATATATCTGACTTACACCAGTTAAAGTATCTACAACGCTAATTGTTGTTATCGGATTCACAGAAAAGGCATTTATACAAAGCAGGTTAGAACTTGCATTTCTGCTCTTGGCAGAGTGTTGATCTTAATTTGATTGTCAATCGTTGTTGGGGGTTGGATGAGATGTAGTTTTCCTATCCTGCATGATGGTTAAAGGGTGAAAGGTGAAACGTTTAGGGGGAATATGAGGGGAGACTTTTTCACTCAGAGGATGGTAAGAATGTGAAACAAGCTGCCAGTGGAAGTGGTGAATGCAGGTTTGATTACAACATTTGGATAGGTTCATAGATTGGAAGGGTATGGAAGGCTATGGACCGGGTGCAGGTCGACGGGAGTAGGCAGATTATTAGTCTGGCGTGGACTAGATGCATTGAAAGCCCTGTTTCTGTGCTGTGGTGTTCTATAACTCTGTGGCTGTCTGTAGAACACTTCTGTAAAAGTCTCAAGATGAGTCAGCAGACTCTACTTTCTGTTAAGTGGTAGTAAACATGAAGCAACAATCCAGAGAGGAAAATGGCTTCTATATCCTTTTCTGGGGGTGGAAGAGGACTCTGATAACTTTTGGGGCTCCATGAGGCATTTCTTCAGAGTTAACACATAGCTAAATCTGTCAAGTGGAACTACAGCCTATGGTAATGAATTACACTTGGGATTAACAGAAACTGATGAAAAAAAAAGTTGTTTAATAATTGTCAAAACTGATTGATTCGAGAATGGGCAGGAAGTATGAAAGGATCTCCACTTTGGACATACCTTAAGAAGAAGGATTACTATACCATTCAGTTTTTGAGTATGTTAGAACTTCTAGTTCAAGTTCACTTTATTCTGGGCATATAAACATAGAGTATAAATACCATGAATTAACAGATGAGGACAAACAGAAGTTCACATAAACCTAAGTTAACATATACATGTACTTACTAGTACATGATGTGATGAATAACTTTAACATTACAAAGTTTATTTTCCAAACAAAAAAAAATCACAATGTTTAGTGGTCCCAGCAGCTTCCACTGAGTATATACATAATTTTCAAGGTCTTAAAATGATCCATATAGTAACCTAAAATACCTCAGGGCACTGACGAGCAAAGCAGAAACTCACCCTTGCTCCCAGCACAGAGCGCTGCCACGCCAATTGGGATTGGTGGACAATTACGCAGAACAAAACTGATTTAACATTAATGTCACTCAAACTCTCAGTAAAGGGCAATAATATTTGAGCATTCAAGTCCTTAAATTTAACTATAAAAATCCAAGCAGGAGCCGTGAGGCAGTCCAAAGAGCCCACATAGCAAAAGACAATCAAAAATTTGCTGGCTTTCACAGGCAGGCATTCCAGAATGATTTGCAAACGTCTTGCTTTTGGCTCTAAAAAGTTCACTTCAGTATTGATGTTCTGTTCCATAGGTTCTGGGTAACATTAATATATTTCCATTGACAGTGTGTATTAGCCAAGGAATAGGTCTAATATGAATCTCTAGATACAAATCAGGTGATAGAATCTGAGCTAATTTCCTTTTCCTTGATCATTAGGGCTAGAGATGTGGCAGTTGTGGTTATATTTAATTGGTTGCTGTGAGACTGTTAAACTTAGAACAATATTGATCATTGAATCCATGAACTTCCTTATCTGAATAGTTCAGTTACCCACTATTTTAGGTAGTTTAATAATAAAGGACACTTGCAAATGTTATTGGTATGCTGAATATTTAAATAGGGAGGCAATTCTGTAGCTAAAACACTATAAAATTGAACACATTTAAGAGAGGCATATTTAAAACCACTGCTTTCACTTATATTGACATTTAGATTCAAGGTTTTTAAATGTCATTTCCAGTACAGGAGTTTAAAGGAGAATTAAATAATTATTACTGTGGATCTGATGCAGCACAGTAAAAAGACATTAAGATAAGGAAAACAATAATGAAAAAAAACACCATAAATACAAATACATATGTTAGGTTATATGCATGGATTGATTAAGGCTACAATAAAAAGATGTAGAAACACACAGCAGGCCAGGCAGCATCAGTGGAAGAATTCCTTTAGTAGTTCCTGTTTTTGTTTCAGATTTCCAGCATCTGCAGTTCTTTGACTATCAGGGCTTTTTGAATGGATATATTCACTTGATAAAGAATTTAAGAGAAAAAAAAGATAGAAACTCAAGGAGGGGAAATCCTTCTTGCTATTCATACTCGGAAGACTATTGAAGAGCATTGATGTCCCCATATCACAATGGGTAAATGCAGGCTAGAATATGCATTTGAGGAATAACAAGATGGGTGTAATAAAAAGGGAAGGGTACGTCACACACGGAGTTTCTCCAGTTAGCAGACGATTTCCCTTTCTGGGGAACCACGTAAAAGGCAAGTTACAGCAGTGGTTGGCCATTGCCTTCTGCCAGGTGAGTTTCCAAGGAGGATCACCAGCTCGTAACCCAGCACGGATGGAAAGCGTGCAGGGGAGCCGGCTAGATTCAAACTCGGGACCTTTCGTCCTGAAGTCCGGCACTGATGCCACTACACCACCAGCCGGGTCAATAAAAAGAAATAAAATAAAAGTAATTTAAATCTGAGGCCTCTGTTGGCCAGAGTCTTCCATGGCTGTTGTGTCCCAACTGCATAAATACGTAAGCTTGGGCAGTACAATATGGAGTTTAAGCTATTGCCCATGTAGTAAGCTCCCATTCTTCACACAGTTGATGAACCAAATTTGGTATCAGCAGCATCACAGGAGTTGCCGGTCAGCGTCGAACTTAATGTAGGACTGATTGCCCTGAGATCAGAATTTTCCTTCTCCAAGATGAGCTGCCAACCATGGCTGACTAGCCCCATCTACCAGAAGCGACTGGCTTTAAGACGTCAGTAGCCTGCCTTTGCCCCTTCTCCTGTCAGTACAAACAGTTGTGCCGGGTTAGTAGCTAAGGACATGCGAAGGCCGGGAGGTGGACTTGGTTGTCAGAGGGAGCCATTGGGAGCATTTAATAGGTAGTGGGAGCTTATCCCCATTCCTACCTCTGGCTATTATAACTTTAAGAACCATAAGTAATTTAAATATCTCTTGCTTTTTTATATTATAGGCCTTTTTAAATGATTTGATAAGACCGCCTTGTGATGAAGACAATGTTACGAACAATAACCCAAGGTAGGTGAACTCTACACTATTCAGAGAGTCAGATTTTATTGCCACATTAAAGTTAGACTGTTAAAGGATGTGTGAGAAAAGCAAATGCTCCCAGGACTTACTTATGCAATACTTGGACAGATTAAATGAAGTGATGACTTCATATTGATGATTGATATTGATATTAATATGATATGATGTGATATTGATTGATGGATACTAACATTCTTAGGCAGAGTACTCAATACAGCTTAGCTTATTCTATTATTTTGTCTGACACATGTTGCACTGAAATTGCACGTAAGTATTTAGAAATACACCAGCTGGTGGTGTAATGGTATCAGCACCAGACTTCAAGGTGAGTGGTCCTGGGATCAAATCCAGCTGGCTCCGGTTCTTTGCACGCTTTCCATCTGTGCTGGGTTGAGCATCGAGTTTGCGACTCGACCTCGTAAAAAACAGCAAGACTGCTAAAGAAATGGCAAGGTTGCCACCTGATACGCCGCAAGGTGCAAAGAGGAATAACAGCTTAGAAATATGATTGTATAGTAGTGTGTATTTTGTAACTGTAGCACATTATTTTCCTGGACTGAAATGCAGTAACAGTCATTTCCAAGGTGTTTTATATCACTACAGAAATTCTCCCAGCTGTTTCTGGACGTGAATCACCTCCATGTCTCTAACATGATTTCTTTATCAGCCATGCATGATGAGATACCATTCCCTGTGTAACTGTCCTTCAGTAGCATTGCGGGAGAATTTAGGCACAGCTGTCTGAGCTTACTCCCAGGATAGCCATTTTTTTTTGTTATGAAGCCTTGGATTGGGATCCTTGTCACATAGATTTCTTCCCTGCATTGCACTTTTTCCCACCTCTCAGTATGATCAACCAATCTCACTCCAGATCCCAGCAGTTCGGTGCCAATATTTCAAACCCTTTTACCCAAGTTTCTGGGCCGGGATCAGCAAAGCAATTTGCTTATTATAATTAGTTGTAAAATTCAGTTACATTGACAGAAAGGACAATATATTAAAGAAGTTCCAGTTAAGTGAATAGCTCATAAATCTTATCTAATAATACCGTGTATTATTGTTTTGTTTATTTGATGTGTCGTATGGAAAATTATTTCCAAAGTACTAGGATATGGCTAGGATTTTTAATGATTTCCAGAAGTTTCTTTACAGAGTACATAAAACTGATATTTTATTAAATTTATCTCGTTTATTTGTGGGCGCCATGGTAGCACAGCAGTATTACAGCTCGGGGCTCGGAATCTGAGCTCAGTTCCGATGTCTTCTGTAAGGAGTCTGTACGTCCTCCTCGTGGGATGCATGGGTTTCCTCCGGAGGTTCCGGTCTGCTCCCGCATCCAAAGACGTACTGGTTAGTAGGCCAATTGGTCATTGTAAATTGTCCTGTGATTAGGCTCGGGTTAAATTGGGGGTTGCTGTGCCACGTGGTTTGAAGGTTCAGAAGGGCCTATTCCACGCTACATCGCAATAAATATTTAAATTAATAAATACGTTTTGTGATGTAAATAATAACAAGGTGATGATTAAAAAAAATCTCACTGTGCAGCACTAGGTTCCTAAGCCGGAACATGGAAGAGCAACAAAATCTAAATAATTCATTTGGTTAATCTTCTGTTGCTGACTTCACAAAGGAGGAATTACTTTGTGCCTGCCTAGATCAGAACTTTATTGAACTTAGAAAAGATGACAGCATTGAAAGAGCCAATTTGTTCCATCAATTTATTACACTGGTACCTGTGTTCAAATAATCAGAAAACCATAGCCTAGTAAGTGAGATTGGCTACGGAAAGCCAAGTTGCCTTAAAGGCACAGTCAAGTTGAAAAATGAACTCTTATTCATTTAAGAACAGTGGCATCGATGCTTTCACGTTCACACATTGTCATCTCTTAAGGGTCGACTTTGAGTACATGCTGGAGGCACCTAAATCTGTCAACCAGAAACTCGGGGAAGAATCGCTGGGTTACCTCAACAAAGGACAGTTTTATCCAGTCACACTGAGAGCTGTGGAGAGTGACAAATGTTTGCAGTCACAACCAACCAAAGTTCGAGTAAGATATCTTGGATTCTTTGCATTGATTTCTGTTTACACTGAAGTTGTGCACCTCCTCCCTTTCTATCTCTACTCTTGGAAAAGTGCTTGAATCATTTCAAATCCTTTCAGAATCAGAATCAGGTTAAATATCAACAGCATGCCGTGAAATTTTTTGTCTTTGTGGCAGCAGTACAATGCAATACATAATAATAGAAAAAAACTGTGAATTTTAGTAAGTATATATGTATATAAAATAGTTAAGTAAGTTGTGCAGAACCAGAAACAAAAAAGTATTGAGATAGTGTTCATGGGTTCAATGTCCATTCAAAGAGTGGATGGCAGAGGGGAAGAAGCTGTTCCTGAATCGTTGTGGGTCCCTTCAGGCTTCTGTATCTTCTCCCTGATGGTAGCAATGAGAACAAGGCATGACTTGGGTGATGGGAGTCCTTAATGATGGGTGCCACCTTTCTGAAGCATTGTTCCTTGACGATGCCTTGGATACTACGGAGGCTAGTGCCCATGATGGAGCTGACTGAGTTTACAACTCTCTGTAGCTTATTTTGATCCTGTGCAGTAGCCCCTCAAACCCCCACCAGACAGTGATGCAGCCAGTTAAAATGCTCTCCACAGTACAAATGTAGACATTTGCAAGTGTCTTTGGTGCCATACTGAATCTCCTCAAACTCCTAATGAAATATAGCCATGGTCAAGCCTTTTTTGTAGCTGCATTGATATATTAGATCCGCAGGTTAGATACAGAAACACCTTGACTTCTCTATATGACCATTGTCAACATGAACACCAAATGTACTTTCCCATATTCACTGAGGTTACATAAGGGAGATTATCACAGCTATATTTCAGCCATTTTTTTTTTGGAAGCAAACATTGAGAAAGTTGTGTTGAAACTCGAGCTTCAATTATACCCTGTCTCAGATGAGCCAAGAAATACAAAGCTGCTTTCATTGAACATGCTCGTCCAAAACAGTTTATTATGTTGGCAGTTGCTTTGCATTTGCTGCATGTGCATATTATCACGATTTCAGTGCTTTAGGCTGCCTGGACTTCTGCTGCAAACATGTACCTTCATTATCTGGCATTTGGCTGGGACTTTTATTGAAGCAGTAATTACATATTCTGTTCTTCAAGAAACAAAAACACCCAAATATGCAAATCCAAAGCAATGAGAAAATGTGGCCAAAGGATCAGCTAAACAGTTAGAATCAGTAGAAAGAACAAATGGCCCCTTTAGATTTGATTCATTCTTGAGGAAATTTCCAAAAGCATTGGCTAGAGATGAAACCCCTGTGGACTTTGTATGTGGATTGGTTTTGGCAAGCACGTGAATCTGTTCAGTTTGAATTCTTTGTCCCATACATACAGGGCGCTGGAGGAACTGAGCAGGTCGGGCAACATCAATGGAAATGAACAGTTAGGCTGAGACCCTTCTTCAGGACTGGAAACAAAGGGGGTGGGGGGATGCCAAATGAAAAGGTGGGCGGAGGGGAAGGAGGCTAGCTGGAAGTTGATAGATAAAGTCTGGTGGGTTGGAAAGATAAAGGACTGCAGAGGAGGGAATCTGACAGGAGAGGAGAGTGGGCCAGAGGAGAAATGGGAAGAGGAGGGGACCCAGGGGGAAGTGATAGGCAGTAGTAAGAGGTAAGAGGCCCGACTGGGGAATAGAAGGAAAGGGGAGGGGGAGGGTTTTTTTTTACCGGAAGGAGGTCAATATTCGGGTTGGAGGCTACCCAGAGGGAATATAAGGTACAAGAGGAGGCCGAGGACCAACATATTGGAAGGGAAATGGGAATTAAAATGTTTGGCCACCAGGAAGTTCCACTGTTGGCGGATGAAGCAGAGGAGCAGGACAAAGCGGATCCCAATTTATGACAGATCTCAGCAATGTAGAGGAGCTTGCATCAGGAGCTAGACGACCCCAGCAGTTTCACAGGTTAAGTGACGTTTTTTGTGCAAGTGTTCAACTGAACTAGACTGCACTCAATCATAGAAATAATCTCCATTCATTTACCCAAAGCCAACAGCAAATATTTAAGGGCAATTAACCTGCTCCTTTCTAGCATTCCAACTAATTTGCATCTGATTGAGAATTACAAAAATGACAGGTTTCCATGCTTATAAGGGTTTAAGGTGTTTTAAATGAACCACTTTCTCAGCATTATTTCCGAACATCAACACCATTACAATTCAGTCCAGATGGTGGCATTGAAATTATTGGAGTGATTGCCTTTGATTTCAGTGTGGACTTCCTGTTACATTTGGTAAGGGGTAAATGAGGAAAGATAAAGTTATGATGTAGTTTATGTTAAATAGTAAGCATCTTTTACTCCATTTTTTGTGTTCTTGTGCCATTCAAGGGTCTCTTTGATCTGGATGTGGCAATACTCTTGAGAGCAAGGTGGCACATGGATGATAGAAAAGTGGAAGTTATGTAGGTGAGAAGGGATAGGTTGAACTTAAAAGGTCAGCACAGTATGATGGGCCAAAGGGCCTCTACCTAGCAGTAATGTTCCATTTTCTAAGCTCCCAGGAAGTTCTGGACCACCCAAATGTACTTTTCAACACAGTTAATATGTCAAAGGGGTGTTGGCTTATTTTTAAACTCAATAAACTTTTTTTTTCTCTGTTATGGTGATGTGGTTCTCAGCTAGTTCACATTGGACATATGAATACAAAATGTTGGGAAAATACAGCTATTGCAACAGTGCCTGAAGCAGCCAAATCTGTGTGAAAATCTCAGGATGGAAATCCTCAGTTTATGTGGATCCCAAGCCCCCAGCATCACTTTCCCACGTGAAATGAAACAGGCTGACTGATGTTCCAGCTGAGATAATGCACGGAGCTCCAGGGAGAATACCTGAGTTTTCTTTTCTATCAGTACTTTATTCTTCCAACATCGTCACTTCCTTTCTGAAATGCGTTCAAATAAATATTGGCAAGTACGTACTTGCAATGCAGTTATCGCCTCCGAACAAAATCTACGCAGGGTTTTAATTCACTTGACAACCAAAATGAACAGACTGACAATTTTCAGCTTGTTTTGTATTGACTAAGAAGCCGTTGAGAATTATCTCATAAATCAACTGTTTCTTCTCACTTTTGAGAAAAATTATATTGAAGGATCAATATAATTTCTTCCTTCGACAGTTTATATTTACATCTCAAATTTCAATCATTTACAATTTTGTTTTATTACCATCAGATCCATGAAATCTTCCTGCAATTTTTTTTTGCAATTTTATTTGAACTGTAGGTATTAGGAAGTCTAATTTTGTGTTTGGCTACAGTTTAGGAGCCATAAACTTCTGGTCAGACTTGTTTCAGTTGCTTTTTTTTGGGAATTTTTTGAGATTCAGGGCAGAATAGGCCCTTCCAGCCCTTTGAGCCACACTGCCCAACTCCTGATTTAATCCAAGCCTAATCACGGGGCAATTTACAATGACCAATCAACCTCCCAACCAGGACGCCTTTTGACTGTGGGAGGAAACTGGAGTAACCGGGGGAAAGCCACGCGGTCATGGGGAGAACATACAAATTCCATGCAGGCAACAGCAGGGATTGTACCCGGGCCGCTGGTACTGTAAAGCATTGTGCTCACCATTACGTTACCATGCCGACTCTCTGATGAACTGGAACAGTGGTTCAAATTCACAATATTTAGCAAATAAGGGAATAGATCTTCCAGGCTCAGGGGCAGTGTAGTCTTACTGTGGCTTTCTCCACAGAGAGAGGCACGCTTCTGAAACCCTGAGACCTCCGTCAGTCAGGGTCGACCATGGATGTTGCTGTCCAAGCTGACTAGATATGCAAACCATGACGACCTTGTCCAAATCAAGTCGGCAGCTGATTTTAAATTAATGGAAATTCAACTAAAATACAATAATGTTCTGGCCCAAATTCATTTTTTCATAACTAATTACAATCAGGTAGAATAACAAGGACAGTCTTTTCACAGGAGACCAAATCAATATCTCCTTACTGAAAATATTTCCCTAATAATAACTTAGATCAGGGATTCCCAACCTTTTTTATGTCAACGACCCCGACCATTATCTGCGGAGTTCATGGACCCCAGGTTGGGAACCCCTGGCTTAGATTAATTTTGTAAATGAAACCTAGGCAAACAATTTAGTGCAGATTAATAAGTCTCTATGCAGTAAGTTATGTTGTAAAGGTGGACACTGAGAAGGGAATTGGAAATTTAAAGATCGCTCTAAATCACAGTTACTACCCCAAAACCGCCAAGCTCTTGAAAAAATGGGATAACTACACTCACTTGCCCATCCATTGAGATGTTCCCCCAACCAATGATCTCACTTTAAGGACTCTTTATCTCATGTTTTTGTTACTTATTGCTATTTATTTATATTTGCATTTGCACAGTGTGTTGTCTTCTGCACTCTGGTTGATCTTTCATTGATCCTGTTACAGTTATATTCCATAGATTTGCTAAGTATACCCACAAGAAAACAAATATGAGAGTTGTATGTAGTGATACATATATCTATATATATACATACACAAGTGTGTGTATATATATATATTAAAGGCATCCGCTAGTCTTGCGAGACCATGGATCTGCGCCTGGAAAGTCTTCACTCTCCGGGGCGCAGGCCAGGGCAAGTTTGTATGGAAGGCCAGCAGTTTCCCATGCTGCAAGCCTCCCCTCTCCACGGCACCAATGTTGTCCAAGGGAAGGGCATTAGGACCCATACAGCTTGAATGTCGCAGAACAATGTGTGATTAAGTGCCTTGCTCAAGGACACAACACGTTGCCTCGGCTGGGGCTCGAACTCACGACCTTCAGGTCGCTATTCCAATGCCTTAACCACTTGGCCACGTGCCCTCATAAACTTACTTTGAACTTTATGTAAAAACAACAATATTTTGATCATTTTTTGCTTTTTTTTCTTCGTGTAGAGTATGGTAATGGCTGTATTTGACAATGGAAAGAGCCCAGAAGACCAAATGAAGAATTGGAAACACTGGCATTCCCGACAGCACACTGCAAAGCAAAGGATCATTGATTTTGGTAAGAAAATTAGTAATATATAGACCTGAGCTTACTTGAAAAAGAGGTTTTATTGATTTTCCTTTATTCTGTTTCATCTATTTGTGTCATAAGCTGTAGTTATTGCTGAGACAGCATGGGTACTCAGTTACATTCATTTTCATTATTGTGGAAAATAACATTCAATATCAAGATTTATCAATATTTATTGAATGCTTAACATTAAATGGATCAATTGATGAAGTGAACTGCATGAAAAATTACATAAAATTGTTATTTCCAGACTGTTAAATTAAAAACATAATTAGATATTAATTCCTGGAAGAAAGTATCACATGAGAACTGGGTATTGCCATACTGGTGCAGGCAACATCACCTATGACACAAGATAGTATTTACTTACTGTCCGTAATGCCACTGGTGTTTAGGGCAACACGGCAGGTCCTCCACCTCTCTCTGTCCTTGGCCATCTTCTCTATTGTGCCTCGTGTGGCTCAGGGTCCTCATTTCTGCACTGGGAGGAGAATGACAATGGTAGCCTGAGGTGTTTGTGCTGTCCAAACTCTGGCTAATTTGGATCCATTTGCTTTAACAGCAGATTACAAGGAAAGCAACAGCACCATCAGCTGTGTTGAAGAAGTGGCATTCAATGCCCTCTCGTTCATCTGGGATACCAGCAAAGAAGCAAAGGTAAATGCAATGTCGGCATTTGTTTCAAGAGGACTAGAATATAAAAGCAAGGATGAAATGTTGAGACTTTATAAAGCACTGGTGGGGCCTCACTTGGAGGATTGTGAGAGTTTGGGCCCCTTACGTTTGAAAGAATGTGCTGAAACTGAAGAAGGTTCAAAGAAAGTTCATGAAAATGATGCCAGGATTAAACGGCTTGTCATGTGGAGATCATTTGATGGCTGTGGACCTGTATTCACTGGAATTCAAAAGAATGAAAGTGACTTCATTGAAACCTATTGAATGGTGATAGGCCTTGATAGAGTGGATGTGGAGAGGATGTTTCCTATGATGGGAGAGTCTAAAACCAGAGGACACAACCTCAGAATAGAAGGACATCCTGTTAGAATGAAGATGAGGACTTTTTCCAGCCAGAGAATGGTGAATTTGTGGACTTCATTGCCACAGGCAGATGTGGAGGCCAAGTCTTTATGTATATTTATGGCTGAGGTTGATAGATTCTTGATTGGTCAAAGCATGAAGGGATATGGGGCGGTGGGGGGAAGGTAGGAGATTGGGGCTGAGAGGAAAAATGGATCAGCCAAGATGAAATGGTGGAGCAGACTCGATGGACCAAATGGCCTAATTCTGCTCCTACAGCTTATGGTCTTATAGAATAATATGGGATATTATAGGAAAGCTAAGTGTCAGATTCAACTTCAGTGAATTTTACAGATTGAGTGGAAAAATAATACGGTGTAAACAGAAATGATGAAAGCTGTACAATCCCACCCTTCTTTCAGTTGCTATCTAAAGCTATCTGTTTATCTCTATATACTTGACAGTCTGTCTACAGATCAGTGCGATATATAAATGTGAGAACAGTTTACTGAAATTGCAAGTATCTCATGCCCAATCACATCTCCTGTCCTTTAACAGAGGTGTTAAGGCGTTAATGAAGAAACTATATTTAATTTCTGTACATGGTTGGCTCAGGTTATAACCCCCAAAAGAGCAACCATCTGAAGTATGGATATAAAAGCTGAATAATTCTTTGATAGAACAGAAATCACATATATTCTTAAAATAATTCTTATAAAATAATCTATCAACTCAGCACCAAAAGACATTTCAACAATTTGTTCAAATCGCTTTCCAATAATCTTGTGCCTACGATTGTCAATTATGAGTTGAAAATAAAATCAAGAACTAATTTGAATCAAGGCATCACTAAGGCTATAAAATACATAGAAACGTCTTTCTTTATATCCAAATACTGTTATTATATAGCTTTTTATGTTTTCCTATAGCACTGTGCAAAAGTCTTAGACACAAATGTACAGCTAGGGCACCTAAGACTTTTGTAGAATGCTGTAGTAATTTTATGTATTGCATAGTACAGTACTGCTGCCGCAAAAACAAACCAATGTCGTGATATATGTGAGTGATGGTAAACCTGATTCTGATATGGGTCTCTATTGTGGACTGAGAGTGGGAAGGGAATAGGGAGAGGGGAATCATGGTTAGGAAAAGGGGAAGGGAGTAGGAAGGAAGAACCAGGGGGAAGATTCTGTTATGATCAATTAACCAATTGTGTCACGGTGTACACTGGCCAAAGACTGAACCTAGGTGTGAAGGAATGACAGACTACCATGTAGAGATGGGGACACAAGTTTATACTTAGGAAATCCAGCAGAACATTGGTGGCTTGACTGAGCAATGCCATGAGACGAATCATTCTCAAAACAAGGACCCGCGATAAGTGCCAATTGGGAGTCCACTTTAAATAATCACAGTAATGGAAAACCCATGCCAGTTAAAATAAACTTGACAAGATTAAGCAGAAAACACAAGAGGCTAATAAATGTAGTTAGGACAACAATTAACAAATACAGGTACTCTAGACACCTAGGAGCCCATGCACTACAGCTCACCTCATGGGCCCAAAGGGCTCATGACACAATTACTTGGATTCAAATGACCTTGCCTAGTGTCTCAGGGCAGGGTGTGTCTGCACCTAGCACTTCCCTCAACCCTCCCAACTTATTCCACCCTCGCCGTCCCAACATCCTTTGCTCCTGACAAATTTACTAACTTGATCTCCACTCCATATTGACAAATATAGTACTGTGTAAAAGTCGAGTCCTAGGCCCCCTATCTGAGTATTGAATGAAGATACTTGTACACTAACTTTGGGTGCGTGTATTGCTGGTAAGATTAGAATTTATGACTAATTCTTATTTGTCCTAACCAATTCAGTGGTTATCTTGCTAATCCAATTCAAAAGGCAGTTAAGATAAGATTGTTCTTCCTTCAGTTAGTCCTGACGAAGGGTCTCGGCCTGAAACGTCGACTGCACCTCTCTCTAGAGATGCTGCCTGGTCTGCTGCGTTCACCAGCAACTTTTATGTGTGTTGCTTGAATTTCCAGCATCTGCAGAATTCCTGTTGTTTTTGTAAGATAAGATTGTTATATTTAGTTCGGGTAAGGATTGTTGGATACTGCTGCTTTTGTGATCTAAAGGTTCTTCTGAAGTTAAGAATGAGGCATAAAACTTGTTGCTTATGATCATTTTATTAAGCACCCTCTGTTCTGTTGGAGAACAGAAGGGAGGAAGCATGGAGAGGCAAGGGGAAGAGCTGAAGGAAAAGAGAGTGAACAAGGATGGTCTGATCTTCTTATACCAGAACATTGATTCCATTGAAATTCCAACAGATAACAATTAACCAATTAAATAGCCAAATTCAGGTAACCTGATGCCCATCACATAAGAAGGGCAACTGTAAGCACTGGAAAACTCATTGAACAATCACATATACAGTACTGTGCAAAAGTCTTAGGCACATGTAAAAACTTCTGTAAAGTGGAGATGCTTTCAAAAATAATGGAATGAAAAGTTTCTAAATATTAAAAAAATTACTATAAAGAGCAGTTAACAGTAAAAAAACCTAAATCAAATTAATATTTGGTGTGACTACCCTTTGACTTTAAACCTGCACCAATTCTCTTAAGTACAATGTCATGCAGTTTTATAAGACCATAAAACATAGGAGCAGAAATAGGCTATTCAGCCCATCGAATCTGCTCCACCATTCCATCATGTTTGATCCCAGATCCCACTCAACCCCATACACCTGCGTTCTCGCCATATCCTTTGATGCCCTGACCGATCAGGAAATGATCAACTTCTGCCTTAAATATACGCACGGGCCTGGCCTCCACCACAGTCTGTGGCAGAGCATTCCACGGATTTATTATTCTCTGGCTAAAAAAAAGCCTCCTTACCTCTGTTCTAAAGGGCAATTGGCTGGTAGGTTGTTCCAAGCATCTTGGAGAACTTGCCACAGTTCTTCTGCAGACTTTGGCTGTCTTGCTTGTTTCTGTCTCTCCAGGTAATTCCAGACAGCCTTGAGGATGTTGATATCAGGGCTCTGTAGAGGCCAGACCATCTGAAACCATATAAATAATCTAGGGTGCCTAAGACTTTTGCACAGGACTGTATATAGGTGATTATATAAAATACAAACACGCATACTGTAAAAAAGTCAAACTAGAAGAAAGGTAACAATTTTACAGCCCAGTCCAACAGGATGTTGCCAAAATCCCACTAAATGTGAGGAGTTGCAAATTGACACAAATGCAATACATGGAGAGAAGATCTTGGAAAAATAAATCTGCTGATAATGGCTGAGCAAGAACTCTCTCCTGGGAAAGTGCAGGAGCAATATCATGGGACTGAGATGAGCCCTTACATCCATATCTAGGTTAATGCTACAATGAGGGCAAAGGGCAACCTGTTTTTGTAGATTTGCAGTCTTACACACGTCTTTTGAGTGGGTCTTATTTACATTATCCAGTAGAAGTAACATCAGAGTGCAGTGAAGGAGCAGGGCAAGAAGTTTCCCTGTTCGTGAACCTCTAAACTCTGGCACCATATGAGAGTGCATGTAGAGTTTTAGTACCTCTCCCGTACTAGACCATTCCTGACTGGGCATTGGAAACTTGAGAGTGGTACCTTAGGAAGAGGTACCTTAGTAAGATCTCCCACTTCTGGTCAACCATGTGCAAAAATCCTTCAGTTTTGTGTCCTGAATTCATCTGCGCCTTTCTATCATGGCTGTAAAAAGGCAATATTTATGGAATTTACTAATCCAATATCTAACTCAATCTATAACCTGTTGTTTTTAGCATGTCTCTTGGAGGTAGCTTTCTATTGTACCTTCATTAAGTCAGAAACTTATTCTAAGGCAGGGGCTCCCAACCTTTTTTTTAGGCTATGGACCAATACTATTATGCAAATGGTCCATGGAGGTCAGTTTGGGAACTCCTGTTCTAAGGGAAAAAGAATTCCATACATAGTTATTAGTTAGCTTAATGAGCTAGTATCCAGAGGTGTCACTTCCAATTCCATTTTGGCAACGGGAGAAATTCTATCTAGTAAGTGACCCTTCCTCCTGGTCTCCAGGAGAACTCTTCATTGCTAGGTTACACTGAGAGTTGGTTTTCCTTCTATGCCTAACCCAACGTCATTAAAAAAAAATGGCTTAAGTACGATGATCCAGACTGGAAAAGCCGGGAACCCCATGTCTGGCCCAGGATTTAAAGAACAACAATTGTTCGGATGATCAGTGATAAAGCCAATGCCACTGTTTAGTTGACAGATGCAATAGATTATTTTGTTGAGTTATCAAGTTGAAGAGTAAGCTAAGAGCAGTAATGGTTTGAGGCGCATTCCTTCTTCCCAACAAGTTTGTCCATTTGCAACAGTTGCCTTGCCTGCTTTGAATACTAAGCAATCTTAAACTCACGTTTGTAACTACATAATAATTTCTCTGGAGGCAAATGCTGAGGACCACACCTATTTTATTGTTCAAATGTGGAGGTGGTAACCCGTGATTTATTGTCACATTGGACTCCAGGAGATGGTAATTTGCATACCTCGGTCATAATCACCAAAGTGTGTCCAAAAGGAATACAAATTGATAAAAATTAATTTTCTCATGAGGGAAAGTGATAATTTTAGAATAATAATTAGAGGTGATAAACTGGATTTAAGGCAAACAAAGATAGCTCACTAATAAGGACAAACTATTTGTGGTTACATTCCAGACTGGATTGAGCTGGTCCACTGACAGCAACTTAGCAATACTCAAATCACAGTAATAGGCCACCCAAAGTCGCTCCTGATGTGGTGGCCTAGAAATTCATCTCTGCCTGAAAGCCTGCACTAAAGAGAGTCATCTGTATGCATTATGCAAAACTTGGTGTATGAAAGTTGAGTGATTTATAGTCATTAGTATATCTTCATGTTAACAACGTATGAATTTGTGCTATCTGTTTTAATGGCTAGTGATCTTAAAACAAAACTATTCAATTATAACCATTGTAGGAAGTTGTGGGAAGTTGTGGGATGTGAGAGATTAGAAGAATTCATAGACAGGAATGTATGCACACTTCTCTGATGTTAATTTTGTAGTAGAGGCGGTCATTCAGAAAGAGGACGGTAAAAATCGGTGCCTCACCAAACCTATATAATATATACTATGAATAACAATTAGAAATGGGCTAATCTTACTAATGTCTGCAGTAACAGGTGAGACAGTCAGGGTCATCTACTGTATCCGGTGATCCCAGTGTGGTGTCCTCTATATTGGTGAGACCCGACACAGATTGGACTTTCACCCTGTTTGCCACAAAAGTCCCAGCAGCTGCCCACTTCATTTCGACCTCCCATTCCCATTCACACACATCTCTCCATGGCCTCTCAGATTGGAGGAGCAACAGCAACTCGGAAGGTGACCGACGAAGCGATTGAAGATGGTTGGGTCTTGTGCAATTTGGGTAGTGAAGTACTGGAACGGGATGATTGATTTCCTTCGATCTACAAAATCCCTCTTTGTGCAAAATACGACTCCAACCATTGGAGTTTGTGTTTTTACTCCTTGTCGCACACCGACTTCATGTTCACCAGTATTCCTTGATGTCACTCTCACATCCCTTCTGGAAGTCAACTCTTTGTCAAATCTTTGGAGCCATCAGAATCAGAATGAGGTTTAATATCACCGGCATATTCGTGAAATTTGTTAACCTTGCGGCAGCAGTAAAATGCAGTACATAATAATAGAGAAAAACAGTGAATTATAGTAAGTATACTGTTTACGTATATATATATATATATATATATACATAGACAGTATACTTACTGTAATTCACCATTTTTTTCCTATTATTATGTATTGCGTATATATATATAATAGTTAAATAAGCAGTGCAAAAATAGAAATAAAAAAGTAGTGAGGTAGTGTTCATGGGTTCAGTGTCCATTCAGAAATTGGATGGCAGAGGGGAAGAAGCTGTTCCTGAATGGCTGAGTGTGTGTCTTCAGGCTTCTGTACCCCCTTTTTGATGGTAACATTGAGAAAAGGGCATGCTCTGGGTGCTGGGGCCCTTAATGATGGTCACCAGATTTCTAAGGCAGCGCTCCTTGAAGATGTATTGGATACTATGGAGGCTAGCGCCCATGACTTGGTCCTAAATGGAGAAACTGTGAACAGGTCACTGTTGATTACGAATTGCTTGTTATCACCATTGATATGCGTCACTTCACTGCCAATTGAGAAGTGTGATTAGGCCTGTTTTTTGTGAACGTGACAAACAAAATGGCGGTGTTGTCAAATAGAAAAATAGAGGGCTATGGGTAACCCTAGGTAATTTCTAAAGTAAGTACGTGTTCGGCACAACGTTGTGGGATGAAGGGCCTGTATTGTGCTGTAGCTTTTCAATGTTTCTATGTACTGGAACAGCTGAGGTTAGTAACCTCAGCACATTGCATCATCATGATACACCACATCACATGTACAGACTGAGGCTTCATGGTAGGCAATTACAAGTCTCTAGCACTGTGAATATTTATTCGAATTAGATGGTACATTGAATATCACAAGCCTGGCAAAAGTTCCATGGATGTTAGTTGTATCTAAATATTTAATGAATTCATGAAAAAGTCCTGGAGCATGACTTGCTTGAATAGATGCTTCAGAGCAGGGGTTAACTTTTTTTATGCCATGGACGCCGACCATTAACCGAGGGATCTACACACCCCAGGTTGGGAACCCCCTGATTTAGAAGAAAGTTAATGATTTGTCTGTAATTTGAGTTAATATCATTTCAGAGTAATCTAAAGGGAGTTCAAAACTAACATTCAAAAGCAGAGATTTATGCGGGGAGAAGAGGTGTGGGCCAATTTGAATAATGCTTTTCAATGGTTGCTATGGATATAATATGCTGAATGGCTTCATTCTTCTGTAAGTGTGCTATTGATCTGTGACTTCTGAGTTATTTTCCTGTCAGTTTCACATCATTTTATTTTTGGTTGCTGCTGTTATTTAAACACCTGTTGAAGCTTAGATTATAGGCGACTCTTGTAAAGACTGAGTCTGAATGTGCCTGAGCATGGAAGATTAAAGTGTAAATAAATTGAGCTGAAAAAAATAAGTTGAAGTGGCCTTTGGGAAGAAAAGGAATGCTACCCTAATATCAATAAATCAAAGAAAAACAAGCAGAATAAAGAATCAGTGGACGTTGTGTACTTGGGTTTTCAGAAGGCCTTTGACAAAGTGGCACACATGAGGCTGCTTGGTAACTTAAGGGCCTATGGTATTACAGGAAAGATACGAGCATAGATAGAGCATTGGCAGGAGGCAAAGAGTAAGAATAAGGGGGGCCTTTTCTGATTGGCATCTGGTAACTAATGGTGTCCCATAGGGGTCTGTATTGGGACCACTTCTTTACAAGTTGTATTTCAATTATTTTGGTGACGGAATTGATGCTTGCGTCTGGATTTGGGGACAATATGAAGATAGGTGGAGGGGCAGGTGGTGTTGAGAAAGCAGGAGGCTGCAGAAGGACTTGGACAGAGTAGGAGAATGGGTAAAGGGGTGGCAGGTGGAATACCGTGTATGGCCATGCACTTTGAGAGAAGGAATAGAAGCGTAGACTATTTTCTAAACAGGGAGAAAATTCAAAAATCTGAGGGGTGAAGGGACTTGAGAGTCCTCGTGCAGGGGTACCTAAAGGCTGACTTGCAGGTAGAGTTGGTGGTAAGAAAGGCAAATGCAGTGTTAGCATTCATTTCGAGAGGACTAGAATACAAGAGTAAGGATGTAATATTGAGGCATTGGTGAGGCCTCACTTGGAGTATTGTGAGCAGTTTTGGGCCTCTTAGAAGAAGGTGTTCACATTGGAGAGGGTTCAGAGGAAATATACGAGAATGATTCCAGGATGAGAAGCTTCTCGTATGTGGAGCGGTTGATGCCTCTGGGCCTTTACTTAATGGAATTTGGAAGAATGTGGGGGTATCTAATTGGAACCTATCGAATGTTGAAAGGCCTAGATAGAGTAGATGTGGAGAAGACACTTCCTGTGTGGGGGAGTCTAGAATAAGAGAGCAAAACCTCAGAATAAAGGGCCATCCATTCTGAATGGAGACTAGGAGGAATTTCTTTAGCCATCTGCGGAATTCATTGCCACAGGTGGCTGTAGGGGTCTAGTCATTGGGTGTATTTAAGGCAGAGGTTGATAGATTCTTGATAAGTCAGGGTGTGAAAGGCTACAGGGAGCAGGCAGGGGAATGGGACTGAGAGGGAAATGGATCAGCCATGATGAAATTGCAGAGTAAACTCAATGGTCTGAATGGCCTAATTCTGCGCCTATGTTTCATGGTTTGCCAGCCGGGCACTTGCACCGGACTTCAAGATGAGCGGTCCCGGGTTCGAAACTGGCTGGCTCCTTGCACACTTCCCATCCCTGCTGGGTTGAGCATCGAGCTAGCAACTCAGACAGAAAAACAGACGAAACGGCAAGGTTGCCACCCGATGTGCCACAAGGCGAGGAAAGGAGCAAACATCAATGAATAAATAGTGAAAAAATGTATTGCTTCAAACTTTGGTTATTTTCAAACCACAGATAGTCATACTGGTGAGTTCCATGGCGTTGTCAAATTACTAAGTGAAGAAGATTCTATTTAATCGGTGATCTAAATCCATTGTTTTAATGAGTCCATTGTTCATGCGGTTTCCCCATAACCTATGCGGAAAGATTTGCAAGGTATGTTCCAATGCTGCTTTAAAATTCAACACATACCAAATATGTGTAACATAAACACTGCTGGATGAATGTTATTTTAAGAGGCGGGGATCAGGCATAGTCCCATTAAAAACACTTGAGGTATTTAACATTCCAGAGGGCTTTTTCTTATATTGTACACCTTGAAAAGGGACCTGAACATTATAAACTTTTCTCCTTAAAGGCTGTGAGGCATGAAATTACAAACTTTATTCAAGTTAATTACAGACAAAGAATTAAATTTTGAAAATGAGCAAATTATCCTAATAAAGTCTTATAAGAGTAGTATGGAGTAAATTCAATTGACTTCATTGGAACCAAGTCCGAGGAAGGTGAATGCAATCAGCAAGTGACACCCCCACATGCTTTGCATTTGCACCCATTGATTGATTTCTCCCCCACTATTAGTGTTTTTCTGCTTTTTTAGTTTTATGCGCAAAACCCCATTTTTGTGAGTGTGCATCTCTGCGGTTGGTTTATTTTAAAGATTAATTTATTAAATCTTCAGCAAAACCTAAACTGTGCCCAGACTTCTGCAGTGCTCACTAGTCACTGATGGCCTCATTAGTATGACAAGTCCACTGTATTTTATCCTCTCTCTGACACCCTGTTCTTTCTAGAATTAGCAATCTGGAATTACATCCTCAATATCTTCTTGGCAATACTGAGATTTCTTCCTGCCATGCAGGCAACCTTCAGTGCACATGATATATTTACATCCATCGCTGTCAAACAGAACAAGGAAATAAATTAGAAAAAAAAAATCCAGCTGTGACAGATGATTCAAAACTCTTCTGACAGCACAGCCTATAGATGTACTTGAAACGAAACTCCTTCAGGGTCTGATTGTAATCATTGTGCAGCTGTCCCAAGTTGAAGGGAACCTGAGAAAGGCAAAGAAAAAAAATCCAATAAGATCACATCACTGGAATGGGATTAAGCTTGGAACTAAATATTCTATTTGGCTTTCTTTATTTGTGTGAAAAAAAGAACAATTTTCACATTTGCAGTGTAGGATTGACATGATAGTTTGTGATTTATCAAATGATTAGCTTGCATTTGTACACCAATATCATAATGTCTTCTTTTGGGACTCTGAAAAGGAGCTAAATGTTAATCAGATTTGTGCTACAGGGCAGGAATTTCATCCAGAACAGTATTTCTGTTACTTTCCTTTATTTGTTTCAATTTATAGAAATTTAAAGCATTAATGAGGATTGGTTTACATTAAGGCTATTCAGCAATATCAAAATTTGGTATTGCAATATTTTATATTATTAGGTAATAAAAGTGAATATTAAAAACCTATCTTTTGTTCATTTTCCTGTGACTCAGTTGCGAAGGTGCAAATTGCTGGCCAAGTTCACTATCTAGAGAGCTCAGAAATATCTTATTGAAATAGCACAGTTGTGTAGTGGTTAGCACATGGCTTTGCAGTTGCAGGCAACCCAGGGTTCAATTCCCACCACTGCTTGTAAGGAGTTTGTACGTTCTCCCTGTGAGCGCATTGATTTCCTCCAGGTGCTCCAGCTTCCTCCCACAATCCAAAGACGTATTTTTTTGTAGGTTAATTGGTCATTGTAAATTATCCCGTGATTAGGCTAGGATTAAGTCACGGTTTACTGGACGGCACGGTTGGAAGGGTGAAGAGCCTATTCCACACTATATCTCAATATGACTGGGCTCCAACACTCTTTCTTAGGCCATTTCAATCCTCCTTCCCATACCCACACTGATCTGATCTGCCTCGGCCTCCTCCACTGCCTCAGTGAGGTTAAGTACAATCCAGAAAAGCAGCTCATCATTGTGACCTACTTGTGCAAATTCAGAATTCAGAATCGTTTACTTGCACCGTCATGAAATTTGTTGTTCTGGGGCAGCACACATTGCAAGACATAAAAATGTACGTTATAACCCAAACATTGAACGTGAAAACAAGACACACAAGATGCTGGAGGAACTCGGCAGCTCAGGTAGCATCTATGGAAGTGAATAAACAGTAGACTTTCCTGGCTAAGAGGCGTCTTCAGGACTGGAAAGGAAGGGGGAGTATGCCAGAATAAAAAGGTGGGGGGAAGAGGAAGGAGGATAACTGGAAGGTGATAAGTGAAGCCAGGTCATTAAGAAAGGTAAAGGGTAGGAGAGGAAGGAATCTGATAGGAGAGGAGAGTGGACCATAGGAGAAAGGGAAGGAGGAGGGGACCCAGGGGGAGGTAATAGGCAGGTGAGAGGAGGAATAAAGCACAAGTGGGGAATAGAAAAGAGGGGAGGGAAGGAATTTTTTTTCTACTGAAAGGAGAAATGGATATTCATGCCTTTTAGGTTGGAGGCTACCCAGACGGAAAATGTTTTGCTTTTCCACACTGAGGGTGGCCACTTCTTGGCATGAGAGGTGGCCATGGGCCGACATGTCAGAACAGGAATGGGAATAGGAATTAAAATGTTTGGCTACAGGGAAGTTCCGCTTTTGGGGGACAGAGCGGAGGCGCCTGACGAAGCGGCCCCCAATTTAAATTATATTTATAATGAACCTTGTATTTTTGGATGTTAGATTAGCCTGTGTTCCTTTCCCACTCCCACCATCCACCCAGATTCTGTCTCCCACGGTTCACCGTTTCTACCCCTTCCCTATTCCCCCAGTGGGTTTGTCACTCCTCTCCTCACCTGGGTCCATCAATTACCCTCTTCTGTCTCGCCCCCTCCGCTACACTCCTTCATACCACTCACCTTCCCACTCCTTCCTCCAGCCCCTCCCATCCCTCTCCCCACCAGTCTTGATTCTGAATCTTGACTGAAATACCTTTTTTGCTTCTGCAGATGCAGCCGGGCCCTTTGAGTTCATACGGCAGTTGAACTGGTGCTACAGATTCCACCATAATGCTGTCTCTTGTTATATATCTTTCCCTATAGATGAGGCATGCAAGACTTGGAATAGTTTCCGTTGGGCTTGACTAAGGAATAAGCTGTTATGTTTCTCTATTCTTGCACATCAATTTGCACCATTAGCTGTGGATGGTGATAAGAAAATTAAAACAATTAAAATGATGGGCCCCGGTATATATAAAACACATCACAGAAAGCTAAAATCAGCACAGGTCTACTTGTGAAATTCGTCGTCTTTGTTCTGTTGATCTACTTATGGGCTCTCAAGTGGCTTATGAGTCCAATCTTGGCTTTGAAAGTTCTTCCACATTCAGGACAGGTAGTTCCAGATGGCAGATCGGGGTTTGGTTGTTGCTGCCTCTCTTTCCATTTTCTTCTCTTTTCTTCTAATTCTGCACATCTGTTGGCTTCGAAAGTTGCTGTTCCTTCTCAGATGATGGCTTGACAGAGTTTCCTGTCCTTGGCATTGGTTTCCCAATTGCTGATGTCGATGTTACATTTCTTCATGTTGGCTTGTGAAATTATAATGTTGTTGATAGATGTGTCATTTCTATTCAAAGCATCAGAAACCAACAAATAATACCGTCCACACTCGAACACTGAGTGAAAAGGATCCATTATAAGAAGGATTTTTTCTCATCAAGTACAAAACTTTGTTTGCGCCAGCTGGGCCCTGGGAATATTCTGATTCTTGGTTCTTTAACAGCTTGTTGTCCCATTCAATTTAAAATGTAGCATCGGACAGTGTAGAGATTTAATTTTGTTTTCTTTCCATTAGGTTCACATTGGAATTAACTGCCTGAGTACAGACTTCTCCACACAGAAGGGAGTCAAAGGTCTACCCTTGAATCTCCAGATAGACACATATGACTGTGAAAGCAAATCAGACAAGCCTATTCACCGAGCCGTCTGCCAAATTAAGATATTTGTGGACAAGGTACAGTTTTGTCTGCATTCTCTGTTATTGCCATGTCTTAAAATCAGCTGTTTCTGATACCTGGAGATTATTGACTATTGAATAAATTGTATATTTTAAAAATATAAATCAAAGTACAGAAACATAAGTGGGTAAATGATCCCACAAAGTAAAATCAGAATGAAACTGATATACAGTATTTGCATGGTCTCACTCCCACTGAACCAAACCCACAAGACAAGTGCGCACAGAGCTTTGATTATCGCATAATTGGATTTCTAAGGATCATGCAGTAGATGAAAATAACACATTGATACAGTGAAATGTAGTCTTTATCACATCTGAGGTTCAAGTTCACATTCTTTTAAAATTGGATCAGATTTTTTTAGTGAAATGGAGCAGTTTACAACGTACTGCAGACACGGTGGCACAGAGACACTATGGATTCTGTGGGTTTGTTCCCTGAGCAAACAACCCAAGCCATCGGACAGAGTTCTTCATCACTAGATCTGACCAAGAACCATCAAGTCCTGACTTGATTAAAAGTTGGTTAAATATTTTTGAGCATAGGAACTGGTCAAATAATTTCCAAACTTTTGACAAACTATCATGAGTTTTCTGTTTAGTTCTACTTAGAATTTATATACTACAGATGATGCGTAAGGTGCTTATTTCTGAAACAAAAAAAAATCAAATGTTTAATAATGGGTATTTATTTCATTAGTATTTTGGGAGAATATGGGAACTTCTACCTCACCCTTCCCTTTTTAAAGCCCTTATTGATGCCAGAGATAACATTTTTTTCATTGTTGAAAAGAGGCACCAGAAATAAGTGCAAATAATTTGCCTACAGTGAGAACAGTCTTAAGGGTAGGATAGGTGTTGCACAATTAAAATGCCAAAACTTCCAAAATTGTTTCCTGAGCAGCTTGGATGAGTGCACTTGTGGAATGTACCCTGACTTGAGTACTTACTGTTGAGTAATTAGATTGTGTCAATTCTTTGAGACTTATTAATGCATCAAAAGTGATAAAAATGTTCAGGAGAAAGTGGCGGAATAGAACCTGCAGGTGTTTCTTTGTTTCTGTTTGATTTATCTGTGGGCAAGTCCAAAATTATAGCATGGAATTTGGTTTAGTATTCAAAGTAAATTTCCAGTTATTGAGCTTTTCAGCTCATGCAGAGCAGATAACCCTGTAGTCAATTTATAAATGTGAAGTATTTGATTTATAATAGATTGAAATATATCCATTCCCAAAGGATATTAACCATAGGCAATTGATGCCCAAGGAGTAGCACTTTGGCATCTGCAGATTTTCTCATATTCTAATCTTGACACGAACAAGGGAGAATGTGCAGATGTTGGAAATCCAAGCACAAAATATGCTGGAGGAACTCAGCAGGCCATGCAGCATCTATGGAAGAATGTATAGTCGACGTTTTGGGCTGAGACCCTTCGGCAAGACTGGAGGGAAAAAAAAAGATGAGGAGTAGATTTAAAATGTGGGGGAGGGGAGAGAGAAACACAAGGCGATAGGTGAAATCGGGAGGGGGAGGGATGAAGTAAACAGCTGGGAGGTTGATTGGTGAAAGAGATACAGGGCTGGAGAAGGGGGAGTCTGATAGGAGAGAACAGAAGGCCATGGAAGAAAGAAAAGGGGGTAGGAGCACTGGGGGAGGCGATGGGCAGGCAAGGAGGTAATGTGAGCGAGGGAAAAGGGGATGGGGATTGGCGAAGGAGAGGGGGGTCATTACCGGAAGCTGGAGAAGTCAATGTTCATGCCATCAGGTTGGAGGCTACCCAGGAGGAATATAAGGTGTTGTTCCTCCAACCTGAGTGTGGCCTCATCACAACAGTAATCTTGACAGCTGGCTTTAACGAAGCTGATAAAAGTGAATATTAGGATGGATTGGACTTACTTGCATCAATTACAGCCAATGATAAAAAAAAATCTAACCTTTGTTTAATGTGAAAATATTCCCAAATTAACTATAGGTCATAAACACAAGAACGTCTGCAGCTGCTGGAAAGCCAAGCAACACACAACAAATGTTGGAGGAACTCAGCAGGTCAGGTAGCATCTATGGAAATGAATAGACAGCCGATGTTTCAGGCTGGAATCCTTCTTCAGGACTGAGAAGGAAAGGGCAAGATGCCAGAATGAAAAGGTTGGGGGAGGGGAAGGAGGCTAGAGGAAGTCAGGTGGGTGGGAAAGGTCAAGGGCTGGAGAAGAAGGAACCCAGTAGGAGAGGAGAGTGGACCATAGGAAAAAGGGAAGGTGGAGGGCATCTGGGGGATGTAATAGGCAAATAAGAAGAGGTAAAAGTTCAGAGTGGGGAATAGAGGAAGGCAGGTGGGAAATTTGTTTACTAGAAGCCGAATCTGATATTTATGGCATTAGGTTGGAGACTACCCAGATGGAATATAAGGTCGCAAACATGAGGAAATCTGCAGATGCTGGAATTTCAAGGTATTATTTCTCCTCTCTGAACAATATAAGGTATTGTTTCTCCACTCTGAACATGGTCTCATCTTGGCACAAGAGGAGGCCATGGACCGACATGTCAGAAAGGGAATTGAAATCAGATTTAAAACTTCTGGTGGAATGTGTGGAGGTGCTCAACATAAACTATGTCTGCAGCCATTGACAACACCTGCATTTTTTATGCTCCAAGGACAAAATGAAAAATAAAAATGTCTGATTAGGGTAACGTGCAGACAGTTCGCCTGACCTGAGCATTGGTCGGTGTTCAACTAGGGTATTATGCTGACTTAATTGCAAATTCATTTCAATTAAAGGCTTGTAGTGTTTTACAAGCCTGGAAGGAAAATACCAGTGGTTGACCACATTTACTGTAGAAAATTTCCACTGTTTGAGTAATTACTGTCAAAGAAACCTTGAGTGTTTATTAAGATCTCTGGTGTGAGCTGAGTTTTGTTTGTTAATTTTGAATAATGATAGGAAAGGAAAAGAGATAGGATCTCTTTTAAAAACCGAGCTAGAATTAATGAAAGACATGTAATAAACACCTGTGAGTTCGGGCAACACAAGATAACTGATGAAGCTGAAATGGAATGTGCCTATGAAAGGGACTATGGGTGAGAAAGAACTCAGTGCAGTTTAACCGATACCCAAATACGGCAAGGTGAAGTTTTGTTGATGTTGTGTTTTGATATCTGATCCTATTCTCCACCCTTATATTTTTATAAGCCATGAAAATACATAGTTTCGTATCTAACAAACGTTGTAATGGCTTGTTTCCCAACTAAACATCCTGCGCGAATGCAGAAGATGAAACTGGATTAAACAGCTTATCGCACCACTTTACTTTTTAGTCAGATTGAAGTAGTCGATAAGCAAATGTCTGAAATAAGGCATGTACGGGACCAAGTGGGCTATAACAAAATATTTGTGTGCTCGGCATGGGCATCGATTTCTGAACTTCCGGTAATTGTACCCACATTCACCATTCTCCATTATTGTTTCCCTCTCTCACCTTATCTCCTTACCTGCCGATCGCCTCCCTCTGGTGCTCCTCTCTCTTCCCTTTCTTCCATGGCCTCATGTCCTCTCCTATCAGACGCCCCCTTCCCCAGTCCTTTAATTCTTTCACCAATCAACTTCCCAGCTCTTTGTTTCACTCCCCCTCCCCCTTTTCCGGCTTCACCTATCACCTGCCACCTCGTGCTTCTTCCTCCCCTCCTTACTTCCTCCCACCTTTTTATTCTGAGTTCTTCCCTTTCTTTCCAGTCCTGATGAAGGGTCTCAGCCCAAAACGTCAACTGTTTACTCTTTTCCATAGATTCTGCATGGCCTGCTGATTTCCTCCAGCATTTAGTGTGTTCCTTTGGATTTCCAGTGTCTGCAGATTTTCTTTACTTATATACTAGCATTCACAGGGTGAATGGGGTATTCGCAGGGCTCAGTATTGGGTGTACTGCTCCTTTCCAAATGCATTAATTGGTTTCTCTAACTTAATTTCAATATTTGCAGATGATATTAAACTGGGATGCTATAAGCAATGATCCACAATATAACAAATTTAGACCGGTGAAATAATCAGAAAGTTATCACATAGAATTAGTAGGAAGAATTCGAGGTAGCAATGTGAACTCAACGCACAAAATGTTGGAGGAATTCAGCAGGTCAGACAGCATCTATGAAAATGAATAAACAGCTGACGTTTTGGGCCGAGACCCTTCTTCGGAACTGAGAAGGAAGGGGCAAGACACTGGAAAAAAAAGGTGGGCTGAGGTGAAGGAGACAAGCTGGAAGCTGAAGCCAGGTTGGTGGGAAAGGTCAGGAGCTGGGGAAGAAGGAATCTGATAAGAGTGGACCTTAGGAGAATGGGGAGGAGGACAAGATCTAGGGGGAAGTGACAGGCAGGTGAGAAGAGGTAGAAGGTCAGAGTAGGGAATAGAGGAAGGGAGAGTTATTTTAACCTGAAGGAGAAATAGATATTCATGTCATCAGGTTGGAGTGCACCCAGACAGAATATAAGCTATTGCTTCTCCATTCTGAGGCTGTCCTCATGTTGGCACAAGAGGAGGCTTTGGACTTGCATGTCAGAATGGGAATGGGGACCAGGATTAAAAGGTTTGTCTACCAGGAAGTTCTGCTAGTAGCAGATTGAGCTCATTGAGCCGGTCCCCCAGCTTACAACTGGTCTCACCAATTCAGAGGAGGCCATTCATTTTCATTGACGCTTCTCGACCTGTGGAGTTTCTCCAGCATCTTATGTGTGTTTCTCTGGATTTCCAGCATCTGCAGACTTTCTTGGGACATAACGTAGTTTTATAGCAGAGGTTCCAACCTTGTGGTCCACAGACCCCTTGCTTAATGGCATTGGTCCATGACATAAAAAAAGTTTGGGAGCCCCTAATGTAAATGATTTGAAGGAGCAATGAAGTCTGGGGATGCACGAATTCTTTGAAGATGGAATTAAAGTTGAGACTATTGATGTAAAGTGTATGGGATTTTTAACTCTACTGATAGTGGAACAGAGAGCGTAAGTAAAGTATTTCTTTAATTTCTAAAATATGAGTTAATCTGGGATAAAGAATGGTGTTCAGTTTTGGGCCCTTCACCTGGATGATGATAAAACATTGGAAGAAATTTTCCACGGATTTATTAAAATCTAACTAGAAATGAGGGTCCACAGAGTTCTAGAGGGAATCAAGAACCAGAGATTGTTCCTCTGAGAGCAGAAAGATTCAATTGGATCACAATTACAAAAGATTTTGATAGAACAGATACAAAAAGAATCAGGGTAGCGTATATATATTTGTGTGTACTTTGATAACTGATTTAGTTCGAACTTTGAACTTTAATAATCACTAGCTTAGATTATTAGCAAAAGAACTATGGACAAAAATCAGCTTTTTGTTTCACTTGACACATTATGGTGATCCAAATTGCACTGCCTGAGAGGTACTGGAAGCAGATGTAGTGTTAATGTTCAAAAGAAAACTGGATAAATACTTGAAGGGGGTAAAATAACAAATCACAATGTTATAGAGGCAGAACAAGATATGGAGGGAATCATTAAATGTTACCAAAGGTCTGGCACAGACAGGGTAAGCCGATTGAACTACAGTGATAAATCAATCTATGATGTGTAATTAGTGGTAAATAACCTGCACCTTTAGAACATAATGAAGTCAGAACTGGTCTGTAATGAATATTTTGGAATTTTGTACAAGGAAAGGGTATGTCATTTTGTTGTACAATATTCATTCATCTGGAATTCTCATTATGGATAATCATTCTAAACTGTTTTTGCATCCTTTGGGACAGGGCGCTGAGAGAAAAATGAGAGATGAAGAACGCAAACAATCTAAAAGAAAAAGCAAGTACCCAGACTCCACCACGGATGGTGAGCAAGATAATGACTGGGATTTGACCGTTTACTTTCAGCTTTCTCTGCGATCCATCAGGGTGCAGCGTCTGGCTAAGCAAATGCGTGACTGTAATGCTGGGTTAACACGTGCAGCTCTGGAACGGGAAGGGACGAGGAGGGGGGACGTGAGTTTACAAAGTAACAATCTTATAGAGAAGGGCTTATGATGATGAGGGGTTTAGACAGAGTAAATGTGAGCAGGTTATTCCTACTCAGGTTGGGTGGGGCTACACCTGGAGGTCATGGATTAAGGATGAAAGGTGAAAAGTTTAAGGGGAACATGAGGGGAAACTTCTTCACTCAGAGGGCTGTGACAGTGTGGAATGAGCTGCCAGCACAAGTGGTGCATGCGAGCTTGATTTCAATATTGAAGAGAAGTTTGGATAGATACATGGATGGTAGGGGTATGGTGGACTATGGTCCCGGGAGTCGATGGGAGTAGGCAGTTTAAATAGTTCAGCAGGGACATGATGGACTGAATGGCCTGTTTCTGTGCTGTACTTTCCTATGCTTCCAGTATGGTTCTTCTCCAGAGCCATAAATGTGCATCCAATATTGCAGATGTTGAAACTTAAAACTGAGTGAAGTGAAGTTTTAACTCCCACAATTCCCCCCCCACATGCCAAAGCTAACATCTGATAGACATTTAATCAAGTCACTGCATAGCCAGTAGTCCATTACCCTCTCTCATTTCAGATTAGCATTTTGCTTCCCTTCTTTACCACAGTTTACCTTCTGCTGCACCCAAAATCTTTCACATTTTTGTTTCTTAATGTTTATTTAGTTCGCAAGTGTGCATTTGCTCTGAGGCTCACCTTTGTCATTTCATCCCTTTCTTCATTATTTGCACATTCTTTTGCCCTTTATGCTTGTTTGTATTATCTCATTAATGACATTTAATTACTTTCATCAATTGCTTTGCACTTACCAAAATTCAGTTGACTTGATTCATTAACCAGCCTTGTCTGGTTGGATAGCTTGTTTTCCTTCCTCCTTTCTGTCAACTTCTTTTTTGTCTTCCCATACAAAATTAACTCTGATGTTCTGCCTGATAAAGATTGCACACCCAAAATATCACTACCTATCTTCTCTCAAAACAATGCTGATTGAACAGACTTTACCTTCCAGTGTCTTCTGAAATGTTTTAGTGGTAGGTCTCTCACGCAGTGCAAGCACAAAGACACAAAGTAAAATTCACAAGCATGTACTGGGATGTACTCTTCAGTTGAATCACTTTGGGAAAGGATGACATTACAAATTGAGTCAGCAAAAGATCTTAAAAGAAAGTATTCACAAATATTCACAGAGAGTGTGCAGAGAGGTGGGACAGAAGTTGAAGAGCAGCAGGGAGCCTTTAATCTAAGAACCTATTATGTTTAAATCAGTTTTTCACTTGCCATCTGGGCAAATTAGTGAACTGGCTGGAGTGGAGAGATCCAGTGACGGAAGAATGCTCGGGAATGGTCTTCAGCGAACTTGGGCTGCGAGATCTGGGGAGATTGTGCCTGACAAGAGATAAGGCCAGCAAGCTGTGCCTTGGAATGAAATAGTGGTTATGTCTTCCGGGGCCATTTTTATTAGTTTCATGAATAGACTTTATTGAAGATAGAAAATATACAGAGAGGAAGAAAGAGCACAAAAACTCTGCATTTGTGTTCACTACATTCAGTAGTGTAAAACTTAAAGAGAAAACACAAACAAAAGTAGCACTATTGCCATTCACATGGCTCCTTGATGAAATACACTTTTCATTGTTCAAGGGTTTTCTCCCACCCAGCTGTCCTGCTGGTGGTAGCCAAGACTGTGGTCCTTCCCCACAGAGTCTTAGCTGGTCGCAGTGAGGATCAGTATGCCCATCCACATGTCCTCCTGCAGCCTGGAGTATGCCAGGCAGCAGTATTCACCTTCTGGACCGAGCATAAGTTTCGGGCACACCGAAGGGCGTCTTTCACTGAGCTGATAACCTTCCAACAACGCCTGATGTCTGTCTCGGTGTGTGCCCCCACAAGCCGCCCGTAGATCAGAGATTGCTCTGCTATGCAGCTGCTGGCGACAAATCGGGACACAGATCCTCGCATCTGTCTCCGTCTCCACACCCTCTTATCAATTCTTCAAAGAGCTGGGTGACCACTTCTTCCCACAGCCATCCTGATGACAGCCGATGTTGGTGGTGATATGTCGTCTGTGGAGGAAGGCTTTGTCTAGGAGGGCGTCTCCCACTGCCAGTGTGAGGTCTTGATGTTTCTTGGTCAGATCTCGTGATGAAGAGTCCTGTAAGATGGCTTGGGCAAAGAGCAAATCACAGAATCCATAGTGTCACAGTGTCTGCTGCACATTATTCACTGATCACTATCAACTGGATTTGTAGACAAAGTCATATAACCATATAACAATTACAGCACAGAAACAGGCCATCTCGGCCCTTCCAGTCCATGCCGAACTCTTACACTCACCTAGTCCCACCGACCTGCACTCAGCCCATAACTCTCCATTCCTTTCCTGTCCGTATAGCTATCTAATTTAACTTTAAATGACAACATCGAACCTGCCTCAAACACTTCTGCTGGAAGCTCGTTCCACACAGCTACCACTCTCTGAGTAAAGAAGTTCCCCCTCATGTTACCCCTAAACTTTTGCCCTTTAACTCTCAACTCATGTCCTCTTATTTGAATCTCCCCCATTCTCAATGGAAAAAGCCTATCCACGTCAACTCTATCTATCCCTCTCATAATTTTAAATACCTCTATCACTTCCCCCTCAAACTTCTACGCTCCAAAGGATGAAGACCCAACTCGTTCAACCTTTCTCTGTAACTTAGGAGATGAAACCCAGGTAACATTCTAGTAAATCTTCTCTGTACTCTCTCAATTTTGTTGACTTATTTCCTATAATTCGGTGACCAGAAATGTACACAATACTCCAAATTTGGCCTTACCAATGCCTTGTACAATTTCAACACTACATCCCAACTCCTATACTCAATGCTCTGATTTATAAAGGCCAGCAAACCAAAAGCTTTCTTCACCACCCTATCCACATGAGATTCCACCTTCAGGGAACTATGCACCATTATTCCTAGATCCCTCTGTTCTACTGCATTCTTCAATGCCCTACCATTTACCATGTATGTCCCATTTTGATTAGTCCTACCAAAATGTAGCACCTCACATTTATCAGCATTAAACTCCATCTGCCATCTTTCAGCCCACTCTTCTAATTGCCCTAAACTTCTCTGCAAGATGGACCTGTGGACTTGTGAATGAACTCCTCCGCTAGTGTGGCAATACAGGAGTGTTACAAGGTAAAAGGGACAGGCCTTTCATCTGCAATGCCAGGGGACAGGTAGAACTTCAGGGTCCATGTACTTTTGGTCACACCAACTAGTACAGCCAAACTTGAAGGTGGTCATCAGGATGAGGGCAGAATTGGGTACATTTTCTTCCCATTCTCAGGGGACTTGTGAATCGAGACTCACTTCATGTCTCAATGCCATTGGGGGTTAGAGTTAAGCAGGTGCCAAGAGAGACTGTTATTGCTAGAGAGAATGCCAAAGACCCCCTTTTATGCTTGAGGAGCACATCAACATCTCTGGGCCGCAGCCAGTACTGGAAAAGGAAAGTCCATCTTTCTTTCATTGCTGCTTCCTCCCCTTTGGAACTCACACAATAGAATCACAGGCAAAGCCCATTAATAAAGTGTCCTGTCTCTCTATGGAAATGAGCTAGGGAGTTGTCATTTACAGAGATGTAAAATCCTCTCTATAAAAATTGAATCAGATCCTTGGGCGGTGTTTTGAAGTTGTGTGCCATGCAATTCAAAGATTAACAACAAGTCTTTTCCCTCCTCCTAGTGTACTCTGGCAAACCTTTGCTGCCTGTTATAGGGTGCTAAATCAAGGGTAATGTGTCTTTGTGGTTTGTTCATTCTGAATTCTCCACTTCTGCATTTTTTAAGATGATTAAACACTATTAACTGACCTTATCTCTGCCAGGTGGAATTTAAGCCAAGATGATTGCTCCTGGGATATGAACAGAATTTATTCACAAGCGATAAACCATTGACTGATTATATTCCTTCTCTTTTCCATTTCACAGCTGTGACTAACAGAAGGATTCCACAGCCAGACCACAAAGGAAATGATATCACATATTTTAAGACCATGACAGATGTAATTTCTTCTCCTGTGTTATTCACCCCAGAAGCCCATTTCATTTATTCACAGCGAACTGGATTGGTAAGTAAATGATAATGTGACCCATTGTTTAGATGTGACACCCATTGTAATTTTCTGTTCTTACCACTTTTCCTTACTTTCGCTCTTACTTGTGTAATGTCCCGTTGATCTCCTGAGGCAGCTGTTCCTCACATGTAGAATGAAATAGTGGAGGCAAGTGAGCTATTTCAGAATGGAATAGCTTCATTCTTCTCTCACTAAAGATTTCTAGTCTGATAATGTACAGTTCTACTGCCCATTACACCGCTGGCGTTCAGGGCAATGATGAAGGTCCTCCATCGCTGGTGGAGTTCAGGGCTCCCTTCATCCTGTCAGTAGCTCCATTTAGAACAATGAGGGCAGATCTTGTTGTAGCCTGTCGAATATTAAGATAGAGTGGAAGTGGAGAGGATGGTTCCTATGGTGGGATCAAAGGGCACAAACTCGGAATAGAGGGATGTCCATGTAGAACAGAAATGAGGAGGAATTTCTTCAGCCAGAGGGTGGTGAATATGTGGAATTCATTGCCACAGACTCCAAGTCATTGGGAATATTTAAAGTGGAGGTTGATAAGTTCTTGATAAGTCAGGATGTCAAAGATTATGGGGAGCTAGCAGGAGAATAGGGCTGAGAGGGATAATAAATCAGCCATAATTGAATGTCTGAGCAGACTCGATGGGCTGAGTGGCCTAATTATGGTCTTATAATCTAAAAGTCATTCCTTCTCTCTAGGCTCTACGGTAATCAAAGATTTAGAGCATAATCCCTTTACAAAAGATTAAAATATGTAGCTATATGCCAGAATGTCATAACACACAGCATTGCTTCTAGTGAGGCCTAAAAGACTGCAAAAGCTGGGATATGGAACAAAAAGCCAACTGCTGGAGGAACTCAGAGGGTCAGGCAGCATCTGCTTTGAGTGAGCTCCATGGGTGACAGGGTGGAGATACATCTCTACCAAAGGAATTTACAGCGTGGAGATACAGTACATCTCTCCTTCCCTCCACTAGCCTTCAGGTCACCCTTGGGCAAGGTGTAGCACCAGCTTAGGCCCCCAATCAGGGTCACGTGAAGCCGTGGGAGCAGGTGGTGGATGGTCGTATGAGCAGCTGGTGCAGATCACAAATCCTGGTTATGCGACCAGTGACGCCAGGCAGACATTCTCTGAAGAGTATTGATAATGGCTGGGGTCACCCGTCTTGTAAAAGCACTGCCCAGAAGAAGGCAATGGCAAACCACTTCTGTCGTGGCAAGATCACGATTGCCCACATCACATAAGATGGTGCATAATGATGACGAGCGAGCTCCAATCTCAAGCCCAGTTGTAATCCCTGCAGTACTTTAACCTCATTGCATCTCTAAAGCAGAAACTACGTTGCCATAACAGCATATTATACAGGAATATTAGCATTAATATCTGCAGATCTCTATAGTTACAATTCAAGTGACGTAAACAAAACTTACCATGGCCGCATTCAGCATTCCCAGTTTGAAACCTATCACATTGATAGCTGAGTTTAAAAACCTTCTTTCAATTTTAGCCACAATTTCTCTATTATTCATTAAGTTATATTAAAACTTTTGTTTGTTTTTAGGGGCATTCGATGGGTTGTGATGTCCCACATCCTGAGAGGTAAGAAATGAGTTCTGTTACTCCACCGCATTAGTTATTCTGTTAGCTTTGGGATATTTCACTATGCTGACAGTATTATGGGCATATATAATCTGATTTTCATCATAAGATCCTTTGCATATATGTTTTAGGAATCAAATCTTTTCACTTCGCTGCGCCCCTTCACAGTAATTTAATAATCCAGGTCAACATGCAGGAGATCATGGAAAATGCATATGGATTTGTGCACAGACAACACCTACAGGGGTTGTTGGAATTTAACATTTCAGTGCTCCTTCAAGAGTAACAGTACATCAAATTGGCTTTAAAGGAGGGATTCCCAGCATGGGGAACCCCTTACTTGGTGGTATTGGTCTATGGCATCAAAAAAGGTTGGGAACCTCTGGTGTAAAGTCTGTAGAAATATGCAGACGATGATGTGCAAAACATATGTATGTTGATGTTTGAAGTATAATCAGTAGTGCTTAATTGGACTTGCAGGCTCAACAACACGTTCATAATTTTCAAATTTATATCATTGCCCAGTTCTCTAAGTCAGGATCTTTTAATATTGATTCTGCTGTGCAGTTATACTGCCAATGTCCAACTCCTAATCCTATCCAGCACCAGTTATTTAATCTCTGCTGCCAGTCATATCGCCTAAAAACTTCTCTTCACTCTTATTTTATTGGCCGTCATCTCCTGCTTCGCTACTGGCTTAATTTCTTAAAAATTTGATGGAAGGTTATTATGGTGAAACATAAGCTCGTTTTTTTTGTCCACAAGTATATATGTTTTGTAGAAAACATATGTATAAAAGATTATGTAAGAGATTACAACATCATATGCCTGAGAAATTCCTTTTATAGAGGAGACATTTACACTGGTGGTTCATTTCAGTCTGAAGTAATAATTCAGTGCAAGTCTAACAGTGTAAACTGGGATTCAGGTTTACCTGACAGCAGTCCAGAGTGGGGATGGAGAAGTTCCCCCACTGCTATAACTCAGCGTAACCTGAAGTCCAAGCGGTGTCACAGTGATAATTTTGAATTATTCTGAAAAGGAGAGCCTATGACAGTATTTATCACCAGCCATTAAATGCTTTTTGAGAAGGCCGTGAACCATTTTCTTCTTGACTCTGTGCTGTTTGTGTAATGGAGCTGTTCTCTATGGATTATAACCCAGCAAATTTGGAAATTTCCAAGTAGTGATATATGTATGTTGGCTGGGAGGGGGAAGATGGAGATACGTCTCTACCAAAGGAGGTGCAAGGTGCTCCTTCCCTCCTGCAGGTCACCTTTGGGCGAGGTGCAGCCCCTGCTCAGGGTCACAGGAAGCCATGGGAGCAGGTGGTGGATGGTCGTACGAGCAGCCGGTACATATCACAAGTCCTGGTTATGCAACCAGTGATACCAGAAAAACAATCTCTGAAGAGTATAGCTAATGGCTGGGGTCACCTGTCTTGTAAATTTACTTTCAGCTTTATCATAAGTCCTGTTTGTGTGACCACTGATGCCAAGCAATCTCTGATGAGTATTGGTCATGGCTGGGGTCACTGCCTAGAAGAAGCTAATGGCAAACCACTTCTGTGGAAAGAATTGCCATGAACCATCGTGGAAAGACCATGATTGCCCACATCATACGACACAGCGTGTAATGATGATGATTAGAGCATCATTTGTAGGTGTTCCTGGAGGCGGTAACATCTCACCAACCTCTTACCTTTCTGTGGGGGAGGATGTACTTTTGGAAGGAATTGTTGAAGAGGAACAGATTGTCCAGAAGACACGGTTCCCACAACACATTTCCAGTATAGGGAGGGACTTTTCTAACTGGTTGCAAGGTGTATAATTTAAATGTTTTGGAGAACAGATGGCCCCTCTAGGCATTTCTAGTTGAACTTGATGACAAAGCCTAAACTACTTGCCAACTTTACTATTGAACAATGCGATTCAAGCGACAACCTAGAATGGAACTATTAAAAAAAATAACATGGGTATTCTATTAAGGAATCTCAACGCACATTGAGGCATGTTTAGGGCTTAAAACAAACGTTTTTAGTTGTTTGAACTTATGATTCTATTTGTAAAGTAATCTTATTCATAATCCTATGCTTTAAATGCACAGGTTCCCATTAAAAAGGGGAAGCAAGACACTGTACAACGATGAAGTGGATTTGCCAATCAAACTTGCCAAGCTATATGAACCAGAGAGAGGTACAATAACAGCAGACATTAAAACTCTATATTTTTGTGATGGGTAGGGCATGGGACAGAAGGAAACCTTCTGTAGGGAATTGTATCTGGTCCATTTTAACTCCTGAATATCACTTGAATAGAGCAACATTCTCTCCTGCATGGATCTACAACAAACATTATGCTGGTGGTAAAAATAAGGAGGGTGGGGTGTGAAGGCATGGGATTTGAGAAGAAGTGGCAAGGGAGTGGCTAAATACCCTCATTGACCTAAAGATATAGATCATCCAGAGATATCTCAGTAAAGATTGAAAATATTTACTTGGACTTTTCCTGAAGTGGACAACGTTCATCCTCAGTCATCAGATCATAGTTTGTGAATACTGTCTGTCTGGGACTAGGATCATGATGCATCTGTTTTTATATGAAAGGTAGGGGGCAGAAACTCACATCTGTTTGAAGTGTTTATTTTTAATTTATTGAGATACACCATTGAATTGGCTCTTCTGGCCCTTCAAGCTATGCTGCCTAGCAATCCTAGCCTAATCGTAGAACAACTTACAATAACCAATTAACCTACCAACTGGAAGAAACCCATGCGGTCACAGGGAGAACATACAAACTCCTTACGGGCAGTGGCAGGACTTGAACCTGGGTCGCTAAGACTGTAAACCGTTGTGCTAACCACTACGCTACCGTGCTGCTCCCTTTCTGTTCACCCTACTGTTCAGACCTTCCTCAGTCATCAGGTTGGATAATAAATTGATTATCACATCTACCTCTAATCACCTGGAAAAATACAAGTTACTGATTAGTGGAAATGTGTCTGCTGATTGTATTTGGTTCAGCCTTTTAATAATAAATGATAAACTTATAGAAAACCTAAGTCCTCATCACAATCTGTTATAAGAACAATATATGACCCCTTTTCATACACTTGGATCCTGTTGCTTGTGTTATTGCCAATTAATTTTCATTAAAAGAATAATTAATTATTTTTCTAAATATTTTATCTCTTTTGAGAATGAAGCTGAGACCATGTAAAGATATCTAATCATTCTAAAATACATGAAGTATATGGTATAATGCAAACATCCACAAAAGTATTTTTTACATATCCTTTCTCTCTAGATTATTTACTATTGTATTTGACAATTGTTCAAAAATATAAAATATAAGGAAATATTTTCCAGCTTTTCAAGATTATAAGATAAAGTGACCGGTGGTTTATTTTAGTTTTAAACAATAAATTTACTTGCTCAATGTGATCACCTTTATTGGTCAAAGATCAGCAGTAGGTTCCCTCATGGTGGTACCGATTTAAAAGTATTTGGAAGTGTTGAATGGGCCCACTTTTGGATTTATCTCTGGAATGAAGTAAATGTATTGTTGTAATAATAGTGCAATCTCTTTATTGATTATCTAGCATCAGGGTTTTAGCAATAGGACTTTACAAAGCAAGAACCTATTTCAATTCAGAATTTGTAAAATATGGAAAAGTGCCTTAAAACTTTATTGAGACCTTGTGTGTAATGAGCTCTTCGGTTCTGTCCAGAATTCCATGGTTTTTAGAGCATCTGAATTGGTTAATTGTTGTTTAATGACAGCCATTATTGTTTGGAGTTCATTGTGTTTTAATTGAACAACTCACTCTTTCTAATGTCTGTTGCTTTCTGCTTAAGTTTGTTATGTCTACTTTGACTGGCTCAGGGATTCTGTTTTCCTTGTGTTAGTTAAGCAGAGGCCTGATTAGCACTAATCGTGGGCTCCTGGTTTTGAGAAAGCTAAGTCTTGTGGTGTTGCTTGGCCTAGCCACTGATGTTCTTTTGGAATTATTATGAATAAACTCTGGTCACTGTCTCTACATCAGTCTTTCCTCTGTACTTGGGTTCCGATATTGTCAGCACACTTTGTGATGGAGTGAAATTTTTGAAGGCCATTGAACACAATTCAGAATGCAGATTCCTTGTATTTAAATATTTGAACAACTCTATTGGATTTCCTAAAAATATGTGGTTAATCATACAGTGTGTTCGGTCTTACATTAATATTGATATTTTACAGGACATGACTTGCCAGAAAATTTAAGGAATAATGAGCAAGTTTAAAAGATAATATAAGCAAAAATGCTTCTCTGTTCTTTTCTCAGTGCTGTTATATGTACGTAGGGAGTGTGAAGAGGTTTTCGATGCCTTAATGTTGAAAACTCCTAATCTTAATGGATTGAAGAGTGCTGTAAGTATTAGATTACACTGCTCTCTTAAATGTAGATCTGGTGATTTATTGTGATTGGAAAAATTGGGTCAAAAATCTCAGTGTAAGTTAGTAGATTTTGAAAAATTAAACTGAGTGTGTACGTCAAAATGAAGAATGTCGTGACTGTCTCAGTCTGACTTTGTAGAAACTCAGTGGAGAAGCCTGTTTTGCATCTCTTCCACTACCTCTTAAGGAAGTAAAAATCAAAGTGTCAAATGGGCTGTCAGATTGTTATCGCTTGTTTACATCAGCACACAAAGTGGATAGCTTCAGCAGTTTGCATTTAACTTGGTTCCGTGCCCAGAAGGCAACACAAACAAAATGCAGGAGAAACTCAGCAGGTCAGGCAGTACCTGTGGAAATGAATGAACAGTTGAAGTTTCGGGCCGAGACCCTTCATCAGGACTGAAGGTTGAGAATGTTTGTGGAGGACAGCTGCTCAACCGCCGTATCATTTTTAATGCTTTTTTGATGAACCTATATGTGAGATGTATCATTATTAAAATACTACCACCTTTGAAATTGAGAAGTAACACTAAATCACAGAACAGTGGTTGTCATTGGAGAAGAAAGTGGCTCAAGTACATGGAAACCAACTGTTTGTGTTGTCTAGGTAGATACAGAATTCAACTAAATTATGTTTTTAAAATTCTGCTAAGCATTTAAGAACTTTTTTAAGTGAGTGGAAAAACCGTATCAATATAGAAATCACAGCCTGCATGATCCTATGAGTGGTACATCTGTTTTTTTCCCCTTCCTGATTTAGAGAGGAGTAAATTATCTAGAACTACAGCTCCTGATAGTTCTCAAGTGATCTACTGGGTATGTATGAGAGTAGGTGGAGGTGAGGATGAGACCTTGACTAATTTAGTGAAATATCAGAGGACTGATGTATGGTTACTGCAGAGGTAACGTCACTGGGCCGATGATTCAGAAAGATGGATTACTGATCTAGAGCCAAAAGCTCAACGTTTTGCAATTTTGATGCAGTTATTTAACGCAGTGAACCTCAAAATAGATAACATAACAATTATAACTATAAAACTACCCAATCCATGATTAAGAGCTCCAGCTGATTCACTCAGATCCTTCAAGGAAGAGCATTTGCGTTCTTAACCTTGTCTTGAGCACAGGACAATTTGGATTCTATCTGGGGACTTTTAGTAGTCTTGTGAAATAACATCACTGACTATTCAGTGCAAAGGAAGTTAGGGTTGAGCAAGAAATACAGGTCTTCCCCAAATCTCATTCATTCCCATTGTGACTGGCAGCTGTGAAGCTCTCCCTGACAGGAACGTCAATAAAGCAGCAGTGAAAGCACAGATGAAAATGCATATGGATACGATGTGGCGTGTCTGTTCAGAAAGAGGAATTAGATTTATATGCAGTAAAAAATATGATTTCTCCTTCTGAAATGCAGTAACAAGTAATTGTACTCTGCTGTTGAACCATATGAGTTTTTCAGCACCTTTCTCTGACTGATATATTAATGAGGACATTAAAATTTCAAATGAGAACATTAAAATTTTCGCCATGTGCTTCACACCAATTAGCTAATGGTTTTCAGTCTTTCTTGCAATATGTTAAGGCACAAATAGAACCTCTGATACTTTGATTATTCATTTTGCAAGTTTTATTCCTGGTGGTAATTTGTACTCCTGCAAGAACTTTTTCACCGTGAACTTTATTTCTTAATATTGCCACCGGACTCCTTAACACCATCTTTGCTTTCTCAAAGTGGAGCAGAAGCGGAGACTTGGAATATTTTTTAAGACAAAGGTAGATAGACAATTGACAAGTATGGGGTGAAAGTTTTCTGCAGATAGTTAGAAATTTATTTATTGAGATGTCGTGCACAATAGGTCCTTCTGCTCCTTCGAGCCCTGCCGCCAAGCAGTCTCCCAGTTTAGTCCTAGCCAAAACAGATCAATTTACAATGATCAATTAGCCTACCAACCGGTACATCTTTGGACTGTGGCAGGAAACTGGAACACCCAGAGGAAACCCACGTGGTCCCGGGGAGAATGTACAAACTCCTTACAGATCAGCGGTGGGAATTGAACCCGGCTTGCCTGTATTGTAAAGCGTTGTGTTAACCACTACACTACTGTGTCGCCCCAGAGTTGAGGTCACAGTCAGATCTGCCAGGATCTTCTTAAATGTTGCAAACATCTCGAGGGATTGAGTGATCTACTCCTGCTCTCAATATGTGCCTTGATTCATATAAAATTCACAGCAGAAAAAAGGCATGGAGAAACAAGGGAGACCTCTCTGATCCTGAACTTCACAAATCTAGGATTCAAGAGTGTTTCTTGTTATCCTTCAGTGTATGAGCATAAGGAGAACATGGTGATTGTTACTCCGATCTGATGCAGCATAAAAAAAAACACAATAAGCATAAAGAACACAATAAAAAAGAAACACAATATATAATTATGAAAAAGAAATCCTATAAAACACAATGTAGAAGTAACTGTTCGAGTGTGGCTGTACGTACATAAGTAAATGAGTTGAGTTTGAAAACTTTATAGGCTGAGATGTGCTATCGGGGAGCCTAAAACTAGTGAATATCCAGTAAATCTGTATGTTCACTATTTGTTAATATTGAGGATGGTTTTGTACTTTTTTTAAAAGAAAGATTGTTTTAAAATCCATTAGAACTGCAATGGTCAGTAAAGCTTTCAACAGATTGTGTGACTTCCCCATGGTTCAGTTCTCATTAGGACTTGCTAGCACGAAACCCTGAGAAGAGTTGACCCTTGAAGCAATTTTGCTTGAGCCTTTTGACAATTGTATTTTGATATTCTCCACCTAGATCTCAGAGAAGTATGGGCTGCTTGAGGAAAGAATCTGCAAAGTTTACAAGAAGTGTATGAAAGGGTGAGTAAATGGGCAGATTTTTATCTCTGGTGGGAGTGCTTTGTTTACACTGCCCCAATAGTGGCAACCTTCATTGGGCTGGTGAGTATAGAAACTGGTGCATGAACTGTAGATATCATACCAAATTCAACACGGAAATCAAAATAACATCAGGTATTCCTTATCTTAATGGAATAACTTTATCTCTTGGCAGTAATGGAGTGATTTCACTCAGTTGACAAGGGAACATGCATGATTTAAAATGATGCTTTTATTTTTGAAAAGGTAGTCCTCTTTAAGTTGGCATTAATGACTAAATCTGATATTAAGATCTATCAGTAGTTTGAGAAATTTGGTGCTTTGCATTTTATTTCCGGTAAAGTATAACAGTGTCTGAAATCATGCATTTGTATGCCTTTGTTTGATACATATATGCATTTCAAAGTTCAAAATTCAAAGTAAGTCTTATTATCAAAGTATATACATGTCACCATATACAACCGTGAGATTCATTTTCTTGTGGGCATACTCAAGAGCTCTGTAGAATAGTAACTATATAACCATATAACAATTACAGCATGGAAACAGGCCATCTCGGCCCTTCTAGTCCGTGCTGAACTCTTACTCTCACCTAGTCCCACCGACCTGCACTCAGTCCGTAACCCTCCATTCCTTTCCTGTCCATATGTCTATCCAATTTAACTTTAAACGACAACATCGAACCTGCCTCAACCACTTCTGCTGGAAGCTCGTTCCACACAGCTACCACTCTCTGAGTAAAGAAGTTCCCCCTCATGTTACCCCTAAACTTTTGTCCTCTAATTCTCAACCCATGTCCTCTTGTTCGAATCTCCCCCACTCTCAATGGAAAAAGCCTATCCACGTCAACTCTATCATTCCCCCTCATGATTTTAAATACCTCTATCAAGTCCCCTCTCAATCTTCTACGCTCCAAAGAATAAAGACCTAATCTCTTCAACCTTTCTCTGTAACTTAGGAGATGAAACCCAGGCAAAAGAGTTAACAGTGGATGTTTCGGGTCAAGACCCTTCATCAGGACTCACCAAGAGCACTGATGAAGGGTCCTGGCCTGAAATAGCAACTATTTTCTTTTTGCCTTAGATGCTGTCTAGCCTGCTGAGTTCCTCCAGCATCTTGCATGTGTTGAATAAATATGAAGAGTCACGTCAGGGGAGATAGATAGTCAATTTCCAGCGACTTAAAGATTTAAATTGAGGAGACAGAACTGCTCGATTAAATCCCTTACCTTATGAACTCAGCGCCATAGAAACAGCTGAAGACAGAATTTAGAGCCAAAGTAATGAAGACTTGGAAACAGTAATTGAATATTTAGCAATATTTTGTATAATTAAAGGAAAGGATGGAAAAAAAGATGAGGGAATGAGATAAGAATGTGATGAGAATTTTAATTCAATGGAAAATAAACAGCAGCACAGAATGCATGAGTCAAAGGGCCTGTTATCGTTTATTTCTATAATCTCCAGTCAGACTTTTCTTTTAAAGTTCACTTTTCATTATTTATTGTTGTACTCTATGAATGCTGCTAAGTCAATTATATCCTTAACCTCCCTGCTCAAGGCAGGGCTGCACTGCTCAAGAGAATCCAACTTACTTGGTTTTATTCCTGGATTCCCCCAAGAGGTCCACAACCTTAGCGTAGGCTTTGGAGGCTTGTGTGCTGCAATGACCCAGAGAGCTATGTTGGCTGGTGTCAAGGGCTTGTGCTTTGGCTCTTGGTAGGGTCACCCATGCCAAACAGGTCGAAGAGTAGAGGCCGGACTAAGAGTGGTCCACCAGTCCACCACGTTCAGGGTACAGCTCAGGGCTAACAACCCTGACTGCTCAAAAGAGAAATTGTTTCAGAAATAGCAATGAAGAATCCTTCTATAACTTTGTGCATCAGAGACAGAGGTCCTTCATTGCTTCCCAAAGTGCCAGCAGCGTAACAGGCAGTAAGTAAGTAAGTATTCCTTGATTATTATACAGTGTGCAAAGGAAGGGCCAAAGTCTAACTTCATTCAGAATCTGAATCAGAATCAGGTTTAATAGCACTGGCATATGTCATGAAATTTATAACTTTGCGGCAGCAATACATAATAATAGAGGAAAAGAACTATGAATTACAGTAAATATATATATACACAATAGTTAAATTAAATAAGCAGTGCACTGTAAAGATTCACAGTAATCATTGATTAGGAAATGGTTACGATTCCATGACTATGAAATGATTTTCATGTTGGTTATTGGGGAAGTGTTACATTTTGATTGCAATGCCAGTAGTTTGATTTCAAAGATTGTTTTTGAACTTGGAATTTACACTTTCATAAAAATATCTTCATTAAATTTTTACATTTGCATATTTTGATATGATTTGATTCATGTAATGCCAAAGGTGAAGCATTTTAAACATTGAAGAATAGGTACAGCAGGAGACTTGTATTAAATTTAGATGTTCCTTAAGGTGTTTTATTCAATCCACAAAAACGTCAGTCAAAATCTTAATTAAATATGATATGTGTCTTTTATTATTCTAATATTAAAGCAATACAAAACAAAAGGAATAGGAACTGAATAAGAGGAAGTGAATGTTTTCAAATCATTAAAGACCTTGGAATGTTTGTTCGTGACTGGATCGGAATGTGACCATTGCTGATTTGAGTACTGACTTTTGCTCCTTCTTCAATGACTCATCCAAAGCACACAAAACAGGTGTTCCCAGTTCATTAGAATTAATTTTCTATTTAGTTTTAGTTACAATGAATATTGTAAGCCAGTCAGGTTATTGTAACTTTATTTTCCAAGCAGGTGAGCAATTGATGTGGCAGCTTTTGCCACAGTGACAGGTGAGGTTGAATGCTAAACCAGAGAGATTGCTAGTTTAAGGTATAATTTCACAGAAGTTGAGAACTGCCTATTGTTTGAGCTACCTTCTTGGAAGCAGTCTTCTTCCTGGTTCCCTCACGAAGTGGAGTTAACACTTGTCAGGCAGAAAGCTCTGATGTCAGAAACTTTGCTGTCTTATAAAGAGAGGTATATTACACCACGCATAGTCAGGGCAGCAATACAGATCCTCCATCTTTGCCAGTGTTCAGGGCTTCCTTCATCATGTCAGTAGCTTCCTCTCAGTTTTCACTACAGTCAGTCTCAGGAATACTGTCACCCTCAGATGTAGAAGGATTCCTCATTGCTGTTTCCGTAACAATTTTGTTTTACCAGTCAGAGTTGGTAGCTCTGAGCTGAACCCCTGAACCTGGAGGACTGGTGGACCACTCTTAGTCTGGCCTCTACCCTTTGACCTGTTTGGCATGGGTGACCCTACCAAGAGCCAAAGCACAAGGCCCAGACTCCAGCCAACATGCACAAACACAAGAAAATCTGCAGATGCTGCAAATCCCCAAGCAACACACACAAAATGTTGAAGGAGTTCAGCAGGCTTCACGAAGGATCTCGGCCTGAAATGTCGACTGTTTTCTCTTTTCCATCCTGGCCTGCTGAGTTAATCCAGCTCTTCGTGTGCCCAGCCAACACAGTTCTCCGAGTCATTGAGGCACGCAAGCCTCCAAACCCAACAGCAAGTTTGTGGTCCTCCTGGAGGTACTCAAAAAGAGAATCACGAAAATGTATGGCACAGGGAGAGGCCATTAGTGAATGAAAGTTACCTTTAAATTAATTCCACCTCCAACCTTCTGGTGCCTAGCCACTGTAATTATATATGTTCTCTCTTAGTCAGGTAGATGGAATTCTTACAGTGCAATTACTTTCTTACGGGGTTCACTCTCCGGGTCATGGTGCCCGGTCTGTTTTGTGTCGAGTTAACGATTATCACAATAAAACTTGAGTTAACGAGAAAATTTTTCTTACATTGGCAATTTGGACCACAATAAATTATCTCTATTTAACAATCATTTTTCTATCTGCTTCCTACAGAATTTTGGTGAACATGGATGATAACATTGTGCAGCATTACTGTAACCATGCTGCATTTTTGGTGGAAATAAAGGACACGTATGGAGGCTATCAAATAACACTTAAAGAGGTTTAAGCAGACTCAACATTCCTAGAAGTACAGAATATAGAAAAGACCAGGAATTACTCTACCTCTGTCCCTCTGTCCATGAACATATACTATTGGCTGCTTTGGACCAAAGAGTTTTGTGCCATGCTTCTCTTCTGAGCTAACACCAAAACAGGTTTGCTTAAGCCAAGTGTGAAGAGTTAACTTTATTCTACACTTCTCTGGGTGATAGCTGAAGCAATATTTTTCTTCTACACCTACACCGCTCAAGATGTTCCTTTTGGGATCTGAAAGTCATGTATGTCTTCACTCCATCTAACCAAGCTCCGCGGACTATTGGACCATCTACCAGGATGCCAGCCAGTCTTTGTATATTTCAGTATGTCACAGCATGTGATATTTTGGAACTATTTGTTCATTTCTGTAATCTACTTGTTTTATAAAACCACAATTCAACATTTTCAGATTTCCAGCCGGTTTCTCAATATATAGTATTTACACAAATGGATTACTATTTATGGTGCTCATGAAGTATTTGGAAGAATTCATTGCTCATAAAGAAACATTATTTCTTCTGTGGAGGGGGACCCTGCCTCCGATAGTTAAAAAGAACATTTATTTCTCCTTTAAATATTACTGTGTAGTTCCACTGAAACACACTTCCTTAATACACATCAAGAGTCTGCCCCAACCTTCTTTAATGTTTCAGTGGAAGAAGTATTTGCCTGTATTCACTTTTAATGCTGCAGATGGTCCAAGCTCATCCTGATGTGATCAAGAATTTCCATAGATTATCAGCATGTACAGAACTTATGTACTTTTAGAGTCATGGTGTTTTGTAATCATATCATGGCTTGAGACCTTTAAAGCATTGTACTATGCTTGCTTGTAAAATACTGTATCATAGGATAATAACTCTGTTACCAAAGTACTATTCGGGTTACCAGGTTTTAAATTTTTGTAGCCCTAATAACTGCCCAATTCAATGAAGGAAGATTTTGTTTATGCCCCTTTGAAGCAAGTATTTTCCTTGATTGGACACATGAAATTAATCAAAGAAGGAGTGCTTTTCTTTGCAAAAGCATTGTTTCCTGTTAAGTTCAATAGCATTTTTACTAAGTTTGCAAATTTGATGATCATTCACCTGACTAATTATTTGCAGAAATGTGACATTTCTATGCCTGAAGATATGGTAATAAGGATGATTTGAGAATTCTGTCTTCATCCGACTGATTTACTAAATGTTGATTTCCAATTGTTTGCTAATACTTTTGAGAACACTTACTTGGGTATAAAGTCAGAGATGTGCAACATGCTCAAATATTTTCCTAACATTATTAGAGGAAAACAAGAACATTTCTTGCAATGAATTGTCTTTTGTCATTACTATATTTGTGCATCTAACATGGTCAATTTTACTTTACTTTAATTTCTTTAATATTTTACTCAGGATCTCCACGATGTGAAAGCATATATATTGTAAATACAAAGAGTTAGCTTCAAGTATAGACATTGTGGTGATGGACATTTCACATTTATGATATGTTTTTCAAACTGAAGATGAGATCTCACAATGGTGGGATATATTTTTGTTATTCCATTATAATGAATTAGTATGTCTGGTGTAACACTCTAATATTGTAACTTTCTGGATGTTACTATTGAGTTCAAATATTAAAGAGTTACATAAACTTCACTGCCAAATTCCTGTAAAAATTTCAATTGATTAAAATGTAACTTGTTTTAAAAATAGATCTCCAAATTGTTCTATTCCTCACTTCACAAGGGAATGGTACTCCAACTGTGTCCATGTGTCATTACCTATTTGCTCTATGTTGAGTGTTCACAATGCTGTTTTTTTAAACTTAATCATTCTAAACAAATTCCATTGAAGCTTAAAATGCATAATATTTCTATCAGTCGCAGATATTATACAATAAGGACTCCCTTCCCCTTAATACACATCACTGCTTCCTACTCAATACACACTGAAACATAGAAACATAGAAAAATATGTGCAGGAGTAGGCCATTCGGCCCTTCGAGCCTACACCGCCATTCAGTATGATCATGGCTGATCATCCAACTCAGAACCCTGTATCTGCCTTCTCTCCATACCCCCTGATCCCTTTAGCCACAAGGGCCATATCTAACTCCCTCTTAAATATAGCCAATGAACTGGCCTCAACTGTTTCCTGTGGCAGAGAATTCCGCAGATTCACCACTCTCTGTGTGAAGAAGTTTTTCCTAATTTAGGTCCTAAAAGGCTTCCCCTTTATCCTCAAACTGAAGTATTGCACAGGTCTTTAACAGTGTTGCTGAGCAAATAGATCTTGGGATCCAAGTTCATAACTCCTTGAAAGTGGCTATGCAAGTTGATAAGGTGGTTAAGAAGGCTTATGGAATGCTTGTTTTTATTAGTCGAGGTACTGAGTTTAAAAGTCAAGGGGTTATGTTGCAAGTCTGTAAAACTCTGGTTAGGTCACATCTGGAGTTTTGCATACAGTTCTGGTCACCCCATTATAGGAAGAATATTGAGGCTTTGGAGAGGGTGCAGAAGAGTTTTGCCAGGATGCTGCCTCGTTTAGAGGGCATGTGCTATCACGAGAGGGTGGATAAACTTGGGTTGTTTTCTCTGGAACACCAGAGGATGAGAGAAAATCCGATAGAGGTTTACAAGATTATGAGAGGGGTAGATAGCATCTCTGTTTCTTGGGTTGAGGTGTCTAGCACCAGAGGATATGCATTGAAGGCGAGGGGGGTTTGGTTCAAAGGGGATGTGAGGGGTAAGTTTTCCGCTCAGAGAGTCATGGATGCCGGAGATGTGCTGCCTGGTATGGTGGTGGAGGTAAATATATTAAAGGCTTTTAAAAGAGACGTTTGGGTAGGCATATGGATGTTAGGAGGATGGAGGGATATGGACATGATGTGGATAGGAGGGATTAGTGGTTAGGTGATTTCATTTGCTTTTTATCTGGTTCGGCACAACATCGAGGGCCGGGTGGCCAGCTCCTGTGCTGCACTCTTCTATGTTCACACTCCTCCTGGGAACCAGTAGATAATATAGTTCATGCTAAAGTCCATGTGTTTCTTGCTAGAGATAAATTGATTCTAGCCTTGTAAGAACAAAACAGAATGCACAGAGTGTTAAGGTCCACTCCCATACCATTATTCTACATGTCTCATGGACCATTACTAAGCATTGTCCTCCTCACTAGTCATCACTGTGTCTGTTCCTTGTAAAGTGACCAATGGTGCCCATTATGTTGAGTAGTGAATTATAAAGGTGGTGGTGGTGATGGTGGAGTGGGAAAGCTTTCCAAAAATGTCAAAGAACTGTTAATCTTTCATTTCCATCAGCACTGCTTCATCAGGGAACCCCATTCAGTGTCAACCGATTAATGGCAATGGCGGTTGAATCAAGGAAGCATTGAGAGTTGTGAAGACAAAGTTCACCATGGAATGCCTTGTTGAACCCATACTGCTCGTGGTTTCATGAGTTAGCCTTTCCTTATGAGGTAAATTGCAAATGCCTGTTCATCCTTGCCTTGTCTTTTTGAGTCAGGTACAGTGACAACTGATTGTAGATCATGTAGGAAAATGGTGATTGAACATGTGACACATTTTATTAACTGGGAAACCTTGTCAAATGATAAAGATTTGTTTTATATTTGAATTTAAATGAAAAGTAAATAAAATAATTTTATAGCTTGCTTTGTGTTTTCTTTTCTTTGTACCCTTGAATTTCGATCTGCAATGATTTTAGAACCCTCAGCTAGTTGATGCACCCAATAAGTAAAGTGGTGAGTTAGACTTGCTTATTTTGGTTATGTGACTTTTCCCATCAATTTTCTCCCATGCGCTTTAGTGATGATAAAACAGATGCAACAAGGCTGTAAAAACGCAAACATGAGGAAATCTGCAGATGCTGAAATTTCAAGCAACACACATAAAAGTTGCTGGTGAACGCAGCAGGCCAGGCAGCATCTCTAGGAAGAGGTACAGTCGACGTTTCAGGCCGAGACCCTTCATCAGGACTAACTGAAGGAAGAGTGAGTAAGGGATTTGAAAGTGGGAGGGGAGGAGGAGATCCAAAATGATAGGAGAAGATGGGAGGGGGAGGGATGGAGCCAAGAGCTGGACAGTTGATTGGCAAAAGGGATATGAGAGGATCATGGGACAGTTTATCGCCCATCCTCTGGGCTTCCCCCTCCCCCTTTCTTTCTCCCTAGGCCTCCCGTCCCATGATCCTCTCCTACTAGCTCTTACTAGATCTTCTTTCAGTTAGTCCTGACAAAGGGTCTCGACCCGAAACGTCAACTGTACCCCTTCCTACAGATGCTGCCTGGCCTGCTGCGTTCACCAGCAACTTTTATGTGTGTTGCAACAAGGCTTAGTTCCTTCCTGATGTGTGTCAATTTTGCTCTGTTTTTCTAATTTCATTCTGTCAGTAGAAGGAGAAAGTCTTTTCCTAAACCATGGCATAATTTTATTATTTACTTATTGAGATGCAACGTGGAACAGTCACTTCCAGCCCTTCAAGCCGCGCCAACCTGATTCAACCCTAGCCTAATCACGGAACAATTTACAATGAACAATTAACTTAGCAACTGGTACGTCTGGACTGTGACCAAAGCACCTGGAGAAAACCCCACGCATTCCACGAAGACGTACAGACTCCTTACAGACAGCGGTGGGAATTGAACCCAGGTCGCTGGTACCGTAAAGCGTTATGCTAACCACTACGCTACTGTGCCAACCCAAGTCTTTTCAAGGTTGTATATAGTCATGACACCATTCCCACCTCAAGTAGAGAGGCTCAATCAATCCATTGACAGTGTTGTGCAAATATTGACTTTATGCAGAACATTTGTTCTAATTGTCCCTCTTCTTCTAGGAAAAGTTGCTATGATTTCAGTTGTATTCTATTTTCTCTGCTCTTGAGAAAACTGCTTCAGTTTAATTAAATTGACTTTATAATGCTATAGATTATTTGCAATGAACTCAATTACATTCACACCCCTTCCCTGATGACCTGCTGGCTGAAGCCAATTTCTCAATACACGCTCTGAGTTAAAATCTGGAAAGTGCCTGAAAAGGCATAATATATTGTAATTGCAGTGGAGGAGAAGAGCTAGTTTTGTTTGCCAGTGAGACTTCTGCCAGTGATACTTCATCTAATGTATGAGAATTGTCACTGAGTAGCTGACTGAAAAAGGGAGTAGCTTAGGTTGATAGATTGATATGATCATGGGGATTGATATTCAAAAATATCAGTCAGGTATAGCTAGTTGGGGGAGTTGTTGTTTGGAGCTGCTAGTTAAGTAGATGATTGGGGAGAAGATTGGGTGGTTAGTCTGTATGCAGAAAAAATGAGTGCAGGGTTGGGATCTGCATGGAAAGGCTATTCGATGTGGAGTTGAAGAGGAAGTTGCTCACTCTGAGATGCTATTCTTTGGAGTTCTCTGCATGAGAGTGCTGAAGATGTTGATTTATTCAATGTATTCAAAGTTGAGATAAGGGTTCTCTCAGAAGAAGAGTTAAAGAGTTTAGGTAAGAAAGAGGAGCTTAGGCCATGACCTTACTGAATGGACAGCAAGCTTGAAAGGCTGTGATCTATTCTGATCTTATGTACTTTATTTCCCAGATCTTCTAGAGCATCCTAGTGAAAAGTGATAATGTAGCTACCTTGTGTCCAATCTGACCTGATCCCAGTCACAATTTCATTTCCTTGCTGATTCTCTGTAAAGTGTTGTCTCTGCCATAATCCAAAATCTGTTTGACTTGGCCTCATACGTATGCATTGACTGAGTCTCCGCAATCCTATGGTGCTAAGAATTCCAAATACTCATGGCCACATGAGGAAATGAATTCCTCCTCATCTCTCTTTAAAGGAGCAACCACTTGTACTGAAATTATGACCCTAGTTCTGGACTCTCCTCTGAAGGAGAGTTCTTTTGAGTCCCTTATAATCTTGTGTCTCCATCTATTTCTTTGACTCCAGGTTAGGGACCATGAAGGCCAGGGTCATGTAAACCCATGGCTAATTAGTATGACTATACGCCTTTCTGATAGGAGCATATCTACTATTTAACCTTAATCCCAATACCAATTATATGGTCTACCTGATAAATGATCCTTGTCCTCTAAAATACTTCAGAGTCGTGGAAAACCTACAGGAGGTACCTTAAAGACTAATACTGCATTTGAAAAATCTTCTAAAACATCCTCTTCCAGTGCAACACCCTGAATATCACTTAAATAAGGACTGTGTTCACCAGAGGTGACCACATTGAAACTTACAACATTCTAATGGAACTCAGCAGGTTAGATGCAGTGAGAAGGGTATTTCCCATGGCTGAGAGGTCGAGAAGTATAACAATCCTCAAGGTAAAAGAGTATTAGAAGGCTGAGAAATTGCTTCAAGGATGCTCTTAAAAACTCATCGAAGAAAGGTACCATCCTTGCTATTTGATGGAAAACCCTGGCCTACAGCCAATCAAAATGGAGAAGGAACAGGTGAGAAAGCAGTGGAAACCTTGTATCTCTTTGAGTGGACCACAAAAATTACTGTGCCATGAGGGAAATAATGTACTGTTCATCGACCTGGAATAGCCTATGGATTCAACCATCTCAGAACCCACAGAAATGGAGAAACCATAGAAACCATAGAAACTATAGCACAGAAACAGGCCTTTTGGCCCTTCTTGGCTGTGCCGAACCATTTTCTGCCTAGTCCCACTGACCTGCACACGGACCATATCCCTCCATACACCTCCCATCCATGTATCTGTCCAATTTATTCTTAAATGTTAAAAAAGAACCTGCATTTACCATCTCATCTGGCAGCTCATTCCACACTCCCACCACTCTCTGTGTGAAGAAGCCCCCCTAATGTTCCCTTTAAACTTTTCCCCCCTCATCCTTAACCCATGTCCTCTGGTTTTTTTCTCCCCTTGCCTCAGTGGAAAAAGCCTGCTTGCATTCACTCTATCTATACCCATCATAATTTTATATACCTCTATCAAATCTCCCCTCATTCTTCTACGCTCCAGGGAATAAAGTCCTAACCTATTCAACCTCTCTCTGTAACTGAGTTTCTCAAGTCCTGGCAACATCCTTGTAAACCTTCTCTGCACTCTTTCAACCTTATTTATATCCTTCCTGTAATTTGGTGACCAAAACTGAACACAATACTCCAGATTCGGCCTCACCAATGCCTTATACAACCTCATCATAACATTGCAGCTCTTATACTCAATACTTTGATTAATAAAGGCCAATGTACCAAAAGCTCTCTTTACGACCCTATCTACCTGTGACAAGAAGGTGAAGCCCAGCCTTAAGCAGAAGGGACAGCCTAAATCAAGGGTTCCCAACATGGGGTCCACGGACTCCTTGCTTAATGGTTTTGGACCTTGGTGTAAAATAAAGATTGGAAACACTTGGCCTAAAAGAACGTCTGCATTGGCGCTGCTTCCTGCACACATGCAGAACTCGTTGACTTTATTAACTTTGCCTCCAACTTTCACCCTGCCCTCAAGTTTACCTGGTCCATTTCCGACACCTCCCTCCCCTTTCTAGATCTTTCTGTCTCTGTCTCTGGAGACAGCTTATCCACTGATGTCTACTATAAGCCTACTGACTCTCACAGCTATCTGGACTATTCCTCTTCTCACCCTGTCTCTTGCAAAAACGCCATCCCCTTCTCGCAATTCCTCCGTCTCCGCCGCATCTGCTCTCAGGATGAGGCTTTTCATTCTAGGACGAGGGAGATGTCTTCCTTTTTTAAAGAAAGGGGCTTCCCTTCCTCCGCTATCAACTCTGCTCTTAAACGCATCTCCCCCATTTCACATACATCTGCTCTCACTCCATCCTCCCACCACCCCACTAGGAATAGGGTTCCCCTGGTCCTCACCTACCACCCCACCAGCCTCCGGGTCCAACATATTATTCTCCGTAACTTCCGCCACCTCCAACGGGATCCCACCAATAAGCACATCTTTCCCTCCACCCGCCTCTGCATTCCGCAGGGATTGCTCCCTACGCAACTCCCTTGTCCATTCGTCCCCCCCATCCCTCCCCACTGATCTCCCTCCTGGCACTTATCCATGTAAACGGAACAAGTGCTACACATGCCCTTACACTTCCTCCCTTACCACCATTCAGGGCCCCAAACAGTCCTTCCAGGTGAGGCATCACTTCACCTGTGAGTCGACTGGGGTGATATACTGCGTCCGGTGCTCCCGATGTGGCCTTTTATATATTGGCGAGACCCGACGCAGACTGGGAGACCGCTTTGCTGAACATCTACGCTCTGTCCGCCAGAGAAAGCAGGATCTCCCAGCGGCCACACATTTTAATTCCACATCCCATTCCCATTCTGACATGTCTATCCATGGCCTCCTCTACTGTAAAGATGAAGCCACACTCAGGTTGGAGGAACAACACCTTATATTCCGTCTGGGTAGCCTCCAACCTGATGGCATGAACATCGACTTCTCTAACTTCCGCTAAGGCCCCAACTCCCCCTCGTAGCCCATCTGTTACTCATTTTTATGCACACATTCTTTCTCTCACTCTCCTTTTTCTCCCTCTGTCCCTCTGAATATACCTCTTGCCCATCCTCTGGGTCACCCCCCCCTTGTCTTTCTTCCCTGACCTCCTGTCCCATGATCCTCTCGTATCCCCTTTTGCCTATCACCTGTCCAGCTCTCGGCTCTATCCCTCCCCCTCCTGTCTTCTCCTATCATTTTGGATCTCCCCTTCCCCCTCCAACTTTCAAATCCCTTACTCACTCTTCCTTCAGTTAGTCCTGACGAAGGGTCTCGGCCTGAAACGTCGACTGCACCTCTTCCTACAGATGCTGCTTGGCCTGCTGCGTTCACCAGCAACTTTGATGTATGTTGCCTAAAAGAACACTTGGTTGGGTTGAGTTGTTCTCCGATCTTGGCAGTCCATTTGCAAGCAACTTGTCACCATATGAGAAGACATCATTGGTGCACTGTTCATTTATGGTGTGTCCTCTGAATTCTTGGCCTTTATGTACTTATCAATTAGGGAAATATTTGTTTGAATTTGCTAATTGTTAACACTTTCATTTGTTTATTTTTCAACAGGAGTGATGTGAACAAACGTTGCAACATCATTCTAATATTTATTAATTTTAATATTATACATCTCTCTCTGGTATTGGTATAGCTTGTTTTATTTCTTAATTTATTATTTTGGTAACATTAGGAGGGGGAGGGAAGTGTGGGTGGGGTTGTACTAAAATATATCTACAAAGGCCATGACCGAACTAATTTTTAGCAGATGTCAAACAGACTGCACATTTTCTTAATGTACTGTATATATAGATCTACAAATGTAACACTGATTGGGAATGGGATTGCTCCTGCTTCTACTGGAAGAATGTTCAAAGGACTTGAAAGCTCTGTGCTTTTCTCGTGGTTTAACAAAGCCAAACTTCTAAGGCTTTGATATATTCCTTGATGTTAAAAGTAATAGCTTAAAAGAAACTTGAGATATTGTCAAACTTGACAAAATAGCTAATTACTGCAGAACAACCACAGTTTTTTTTTCTGGAAGGATGCTTTACAGTTCATGAGGAACATTTGCTTTACACGATACAACCATTCTAGATAGCAATCCCAACCAATCTAGTCACTGCACTGTAAACTCTTTATACTGCTTTAACCTCCAGGTTGAGTCGGTGGTGAAGAAGGCGAATGCAATGTTGGCATTCATTTCTAGGGGAAGAGAGTATAGGAGCAGGGATGTGATGTTGAGGCTCTATAAGGCGCTGGTGAGACCTCACTTGGAGTACTGTGGGCAGTTTTAGTCTCCTTATTTAAGAAAGGATGTGATGGCGTTGGAGAGGGTACAGAGAAGATACATTAGAATGATTCCAGGAATGAGAGGGTTAACATATGAGGAACGTTTGTCCGCTCTTGGACTGTATTCCTTGGAGTTTAGAAGAATGAGGGGAGACCTCATAGAAACATTTCAAATGTTGAAAGGCATGGACAGAGTGGATGTGGCAAAGTTGTTTCCCATGATGGAGGAGTCTAGTACGAAAGGGCATGACTTAAGGATTGAAGGGCGCCCATTCTGAACAGAGATGCAAAGAAATTTTTTTAGCCAGAGAGTGGAGAATCTATGGAATTTGTTGCCATGGGCGGCAGTGGAGGCCAAGTCATTGGGTGTATTTAAGGCAGAGATTGATAGGTATCTGAGTAGCCAGGGCATCAAAGGTTATGGTGAGAAGGTGGGGGAGCGGGACTAAATGGGAGAATGGATCAGCTCATGATAAAATGGCGGAGCAGACTTGATGGGCAAAATGGCCGACTTCTGCTCCTTTGTCTTATGGCCTTATGGTCTTATAATGCTGTTAAGATAGGAAGTACATGTTGATATTTATGTATTTATGCACATTTTAGTCCAAATCCGCACTTCTGGTATTATTTGTATATAATTCTTTATTCTTTATAATTGTTGAATGTTGTTTTTCTTACATTGCGTGCCGTGCGAAGACGTCACAGCAAATTCCTAATACATGTAAATGTATATGGCGAATAAAGTTAATCCTTGATACAGGTGAAGCAGCTTCCAACCCAAAAATCATAAATAATCTTCAGCATTTGATTATGATCAGTTTTCTTTTGTTCTACAAAGCTATGTAGTTTATCAAACACAGCACATATCCATTGTGCAAGGTAAACTCACTGGAAGTGCAGTGAACAGTACTCCCATCTGGGCACAGGCTCCAGGCTTGGTCTTCCGTCACTGTCTATGGTGGCGCCCACTTTCTATTAAGATTGTACAGGAATGACTGTTTTTCCTTTTGCTTTGGCAGATACGAGGCTGTGGGATGCAGGAGAGATAAATAGCACATGAATACATGTTGTTTTAGTACTTATTTGTTAAAATTGAGTGACTCTTTCAAGGTTGGCAAGTATGAAATAATACCTGCAATTAAAGATTTTCCCATGATTTTTCCTATCTAAGAGTTTCGATCTCAGCCAAGAAAAACTTTTCTACTTACATTTTGAATGGACTCCAGTAAATAATTTCACCACTTTTCAGACTCCTGTACTCATCAGAAGTTCCTTGATACTTCAGAATACATCATTTCTTTAGCTGAATGTTGCACTCACTTCAGATAACCAACCTTTCGAGTATCTGTCAGGACTGACCAGCAGCTGCAGATTTTTATTTTGACGTTCATAGTCAGTTCTAAAGAGAGGGATGAACCTTTCATGAATATTCACCTGGTTGTCGCACTCCCATCAGCGAGGAGGCTGCATAGGACCACCAGACTGAAAAACAGTTACTTTCCCCAAGCAGTAGAGCTGACCAACAACTCTACCCACTAACCCACCTCTCCACACTACCACTTCCTGTCAGAGTCACCTTAGGTACAGACACTGCTGCACCTAGTGTTACTTTATGGACATACAAACAGGCTATGTATATAAACCATCTTATGTACAGTATGTATATTTATTGCATTTTTTATTTTAACCATAGCCATATAACCATATAACAATTACAGCACAGAAAAAGGCCATCTCGGCCCTTCGAGTCTGTGCTGAATTCTTACTCTCACCTAATCCCACTGACCTGCACTCAGCCCATAACCCTCCATTCCTTTCCTGTCCATATAGCTGTCCAATTTAACTTTAAAAGACAACATCGAACCTGCCTCAACCACTTCTGCTGAAAGCTCGTTCCACACAGCTACCACTCTCTGAGTAAAGAATTTCCCCCTCATGTTACCCCTAAACTTTTGCCCTTTAACTCTCAACTCATGTCTTCTTGTTTGAATCTCCCCCACTCTCAATGGAAAAAGCCTATCCACGTCAACTCTATCAATCCCCCTCAAAATCTTAAACACCTCTATCAAGTCCCCCTCTCAACCTTCTACACTCCAAAGAATAAAGACCTAACTTGTTCAACCTTTCTCTGTAACTTAGGAGAGGAAACCCAGGCAACATTTTAGTAAACCTCCTCTGTACTCTCTCAATTTTATTGACATCTTTCCTATAATGTGTTTTTCCTATTATGTGTTTTTATCTCTTTTTGTGCTGCATTGAATTTGGAGTAACAATTATTTCCTTCTCCTTTACATTTGTGTACTGGAAATGACATTAAACAATTTTGAATCTTAACTTAGTTTTCTCTCTTTATAGATGTTGTATTTGCAGGTTATTTCCACCATTTTCTTATACTTCAGGTCTCCCTCAATAGCTATGTTCTCTATTTCATAGCTCCTGCTCTGTTCTTCTCCTTGCTCCTATTCATCTCCTAATTACACATGGTCTGGGCAGATCTATTAACAAGCAAGTCTCCATCACTTTTTCTCAGGTAGCTCTGCTACTCTTGGCCTCCATCCTATCACAGGCATTCCTTCTGTTCTCTCCACTCCACACATTTTCACATATTGAGTGTTTGATGGCCTTTGTCACGCGCATGAGTGTGTGTGTGTGTGTGTGTGCGTGCGTGCATTTTTTAATGGGTTCTATTGTGCTTTTTTCTTTCATGGCTACCTACACGATGACCAATCTCAAGGTTGTATGTAGTATATATACATTGATAATAAATGTACTTTGAACATTGTATACCATTCTCTGTTAATTCCTCCACAGACACTGCCTGCCTAACTGAGTACTTCCATCATTTTTTTGTTCTTACTTTGTACTTCTAACATCTGTAGTTTTCTGCTTTTTGGCTATAATAACTTTATGTAATGTTCACTAGAATTAAGTTAATTATTATAATTCTATAGAACATTACATAACAATTACTGTAAAATTACTGTAGGTTGGATAGAGTTATCAAATGTGTTCAAGAAAGTTTTCTTAATCCGTACACAGAAGTGCCAATAAGAGAGTTTGCGATACTGGATCTGTTTTTAGGGAATATGACAGGGCAGAAGACAAAAATTTGTGTGGGGAAACACTTTGCATCTAGTGACCACAATGCCATTAGTTTCAAAGTAAATATGCAAAAAGATTGGTCTAGTCCATGCGTTGAGATTCTAGATTGGAGAAAGGCCAATTTTGATGGTATCAGAAAGGATCTGGCAAGTATAAGAAATTCTCTAACCATAAACCGGGAAATTATAGGAGTGAGCCTGACATGAGTAGTGGGAAAGTTATTAGAGGGTATTCTAAGTGACCAGATATTTAAGTATCTGGTTAGTTGCTGGGACTTGAGAAACTGAGTTACAGAGAAAGGTTGAATAGGTTAGGACTTTATTCCCTGGAGCGTAGAAGAATGAGGGGAGATTTGATAGAGGTATATAAAATTATGATGAGTGTAGATAGAGTGAATGCAAGCAGGCTTTTTCCGCTGAGGCTGAGGGAGAAAAAAAACCAGAGGACGTGGGTTAAGGGTGAAGGGGGGAAAGTTTAAAGGGAACATTAGCGGGGGCTTCTTCACACAGAGAGTGGTGGGAGTGTGGAATGAGCTGCCAGATGAAGTGGTAAATGCGGGCTCAGTTTTGACATTTAAAAACTTGGACAGGTACATGGATGAGAGGTGTATAGAAGGATATGGTCCAGGTGCAGGTCAGTGGGACGAGGCAGAAAAATGGTTCGGCACAGCCAAGAGGGGCCAAAAGGCCTGTTTCTGTGCTGTAATGTTCTATGGTTCTATTTTACCAATCTTATAGAGTATTTGGTGGCAGTTGGCAGGAAAGTTCATGAAGGCAATGCAGTAGATGTTGTCTACATGGACTTTATCAAGGCAGTTGTCAAGGTCCAGCATGGGTGGTTGGTCAGACAGGCTCAGTTGCTCGGCATTCAAGATGAAGTAGTAAATTGGATTAGACATTGGCTTTGTGGGAGAAGATGGTCGCCTCACTCACTGGAGTCCTGTGATTAGTGGTGTGCCACAGGGATTGGTGATGGGTTCATTGTTGTTTGTCATCAATATCAATGATCTGGATGACAATGTGGTTAACAGGATCAGCAAATTTGTGGATGACACCAATATTGGGGGCGTAGTGGACAGCGCGGAAGGCTATCATGGCTTGCAGAGGGATCTGCATCAGCAAGAACGGGCTGAAAAATGGCAGATGGAATTTAATGCAGACAAGCGCGAGACATTGCACTTCAGTAGGACCAACCAGGGTAGGTCTTACGCAGTGAACTCAGGAGTGCTGTAGAACAAAGGGATCTGGGAATACAAGCCCATAATTCATTGAAAGTGGTGTCAGTCAGAAAGGTTCATTAAAAAGCTTTTGGCACATTGGCCTTCATATATCAATCATTGAGTACAGAAGATGGGAAGTTATGTTGAAATTGTATAAGACATTGGTGAGGCCTAATTTGGAGTATCATGTGTAGTTTTAGTTACCTACCTACAGGAAAGATGTAAATAAGGTTAAAAGAGTACAGAGAAAATTTACAAGGATGTTGCCAGGTCTGGAGGACCTGAGTTATATGGAAAGATTGAACAGGTCCAGGTCCAAACAGGACTTTATTCCTTGGAACATGGAAGATTGAGGGGAGACTTGGTGGAGGTATACAAAACTATGAGGAGTATAGAAACATAGAAACATAGAAAATAGGTGGAGTAGGCCAATCGGCCCTTCGAGCCTGCACCACCATTCAGTATGATCATGGCTGATCATCCAACTCAGAACCCTATACCTGCCTTCTCTCCATACCCCTGATCCCTTTAGACACAAGGGCCATATCTAACTCCCTCTTAAATATAGCCAATGAACTGGCCTCAACTGTTTCCTGTGGCAGAGAATTCCACAGATTCACCACTCCTTGTGTGAAGAAGTTTTTCCTCATCTCGGTCCTAAAAGGCTTCCCCTTTATCCTCAAACTGTGACCCCTAGTTCTGGACTTCCCAAAATCGGGAACAATCTTCCTGCATCTAGCCTGTCCAATCCCTTTAGGGTTTTATACATTTCGATAAGATCCTCCCTCAATCTTCTAAATTCCAACGAGTATAAGCCTAGTCGATCCAGTCTTTCATCATATGAAAGTCCTGCCATCGCAGGAATCAATCTGGTGAACCTTCTTTGCACTCTCTCTATGGCAAGAATGTCTTTCCTCAGATTAGGGGACCAAAACTGCACACAATACTCCAGGTGTGGTCTCACCAAGGGCTTGTATAACTGCAGTAGTACCTCCCTGCTCCTGTACTCGAATTCTCTTGCCAGCAAATGCAAAATGCAAATCCAAATGCCAGCATACCATTTGCCTTTTTCACTGTCTGCTGTACCTGCATGCCCACTTTCAATGAGTGGTGTATAATGACACCCAGGTCTCGTTGCACCTCCCCTTTTCCTAATCGGCCACCATTCAGATAATAATCTGTTTTCCTGTTTTTGCCACCGATAGGGTAAATGTAAGCTGGCTATTTCCTCTGAGTTTCGGTGGGACAACAACCAGAGGTCATGGATTAAGGGTGAAAGTGGAAAATTTAAGGGGAAGTTGGGGGGAAGCTTCTTCACTCAGGAGTCGTGAGTGTGTGGAATGAGCTGTCAGCACAAGTGGTGCATGCGAACTCGATTTCAACATTTAAGAGAAGTTTTAGATAGCTACATGGAGTGGTATGGAGGGCTATGGTCCAGGAGTAGGTTGATAGAAGTAGGCAGTTTAAATGGTTTTGGCATGGACTAGATGGGCCAAAGGGCCTGTTTCTGCACTTTACTTTTCTATGACTCTGTGACTTTATGACTCTATGACTACAGACCAGAGATTTGTCTCAGTGAGGCACTGGACATCTATTTGGACCCTAATTTTCTTTTGTGTAGAAAAAAATGAATTTGCTAAAATAATTAACCTCATGACTTCAGTCTTCAGCATCTGCACTTCTCAAAATGAGAAGAAAAATGTTGCAGTGCTAAGGTTATATCGACGAAAATCGGAATCGGTCTGCAATAGAGAAAGGAGACTAGTGGTTCTGATTTAACAACATTACACAATCCAGTAAAAGGTTGGAAACATTAACTCTTCTGAACCATAACAGATCTCGAGGCCGATTTCCTCAATAATACAGCAAACTGCAAGAAACTTACTCAAAAAAAAATCCTCAATTTGGTGCTGATATGCTCAAGTGGCACTGAATTAATTGTTTGTAAACTTGGAATCACTTTTCTCTCTCTCTTTCTTTGCCATTTTATTCTTATCCTGTCTTTTACACGCATGCTGCAGAAACACATAGTTCCGCATCAGAGTTAAGCATTCACAGCTTCTTAATATGATCAGGCAGAGTGAACAGGTTCAATGGAAAGCAGAAACCCCTGGGGTAGCGAGATAGATGTAGAAAAATCGGGAGATGTATTATTTTTAGACTTCAGACAAAATTCACCAAGCTGCACACATAAGATACATTTGAAGGACAACTGCGGTGATAGGATTGGGGAGATGATAACATGGTGTGACACCTTGATAACAAAAAAGTGAACAAACAGCAGTAATAAATGGATTGATTTTCAAGCTGGTTGCCATTGTTAGTGAGTGGAGCAAATGCCAGACTATGGGCATTATCCACTTACAATTTGTTGCATTGATCTTGTTGAGGGGACAATGTGTTAGACTCTATATATGGACTTGTTCATAATCCAAAGCCAGGTGGAGAAAGAACACTCAACCATTACGTGTTTAATTTCTCAGTGCCAGTCCCATTGACAGAGTCAAAATTCCACTTTAAAATATTTGAATCATCAGTTTTAGGGAGTAATTTTTAAATTTACCGGAACAGAAAAGTTAAACGTCAAGGAGGAAGAGAAAGAAGAGACACAAGGATAAAGAACGTTTCAATCTGTGTAGAACAAGCGCAAAAACACTGCTGCTAGCTGCTCATCCATTGTCAATAGTGAACTCACCTCCACTGTTCCACCCCATCGCCCTCACCACACTCTCCAAAACAGTTCCGAACCCAGCCTATCCTCAACAAGGAAGCTAATCCAAAATCCTTCCAAGGAGCAAACTACTTTCAAGATGGTTTTAAAACAGAACAAACTGTTTCCTCAACATGGTTCCAAAGACCCATAGTTACTGATGAGCTGGCAACATTCAAAGGAAGTATCTTCATGCATCAATGATGGAAAACAAAAAAAGATGATAAATATTTAGTGCTTGCATTTTGTTTGCAAAGCAGAGCTGGTATACAGTTTGCAGATGCGTCACATTGTGCAATGGCTGAGCTGAGATATTAAGCAAGTTGCTGGAACCTGGAGCAGCATTATCTCTCTTTTGATCAGCCCTTGGTCTCTCTACTTTGCAGTCCTTCGGACGGTGGCAGATCAATAAGCAAAGGAATGGAGTTGTGGTGGGGGGGGGAGGGTTGAGGGAGCTGCTGGGTTGGTGGTGGAGGAGTTGAGAGACCTCTCATCCTCTTCCTGAAACTCTGCTTATGGAAGTAGTCCTTTTCTGAGGATCCAACACAACCGGTAAAAGCATTTTGTAAGGCTGACAGCCAGCAAGATATGCTACTTTATGCCTGTTTGAAAGGGGGGAGTGACAAATGTTTGTGCAAGTATCTAAGCTTTTACTGCAAGCAGTTCATTTATGACATCCCAGGGATCTAATGGGAGTTAGATGTAGCACAGTGTTGCCTGGTGATTAGCACCCTTAAATGGCTGGTGCTGGTTGCAATGGAAGAACCACAAAATAAACAGGGAATTAGGGAAAAACACTTTGCAAAGGATGTGAAAAGTCTTCAAAAGTAATCATACTAACTGAAAGAAAGATGCAAAATGATGTGAAATCAACCACCATGGTGAAAATATAGAGTAATTTTAAATGGTTGGATTCTGAAAGGTGTTCAAAGATTAGTTTTAATATCAATGTATAAAGTATACAACCTGAAATTCTTACTCTTCACAGACATCCAAGAAACAAGAAACCTCATAGAATGAAAGATAAAACCATCAATGCCCAGAAGCACCATTCCTTCTGTCACACAAACAGTAGTAGAAGCATCGACCCTCCCTCTCTCCCCCTCCACTTGTACCAGCAGAATCAGAATCGGGATTAATATCAACTGCACATGTCGTGAAATTTGTTGCAGTAGCAGTATATGGTAATACAGAATCATAAAAAAATCTATAAATTGCAATAATAAATATATATACAGTATATAAATTAAATAAATAGTGCAAAATGTATTGAGGTAGTGTTCATGGATTCATTGACCATTCAGAAACCTGATGGCAGAGGGGAAGAAGCCGTCCTTGAAACATTGAGTGTATGTCTTCAGGTTCCTGGATTCCCTTTCTTGGTGGGAGCAAGGAGAAGAGGTGATGGGGATACTGAATGATGGATGCCACCTTTTTGAGGCATCACCCTTTGAAGGTGTCCTAGATGCTAAGGAGGATAGCGCCCATGATGGAGCTGGCTTAACTTACAACATTCTGCAGCTATTTCCGAACTTGTGCAGTGGCACTTCCACGCCAGACACTGATGCAACCAGTTAGAATGCTCTCCAAGGTACATTTGTAGAAATTTCTATGCCTTTGGTGGACATACCAAGTCTCTTCAAAATCCTAATGAAATACCGTCTCTGTTGTGCCTTCTTTGTAATTGTGCCAATGTGTTGGACCCAGGATAGACCTTCAGAGATGTTGACACCCAGGAACTTGAAACTGCTCACCCTTTTCACTTCTTATCCCTCATTGAGGACTGGTGTGTGTTTTCTCAACTTCCCCTTCCTGAAGTCCACAATTAATTCCTCGGTCCAACTGACGTTGAGTGCAAGGTTATTGTTGTGCTACCACTCAACCAGCTGATCTAGCTCACTCCTGCATGTCTCGTCATTATCATCTGAAATTCAGCAAACAATAGTTGTGTAATAGCAAATTTTGAGCCATTGGGCTGCAGTGCTGTGCCCAGATTGGCAGCAGTGAGCCATGCTTCCATGAAGCCATGTACACTGCAGTCCCTGATGTCTCTCTGATACTGCAATCTAGCTTTAGCTCTGAGGTCTTCAATTTTATTTTCCAGAGACTGTACATTTGCCAGCAGGATAGTCAGGAGTTGTGTCTAAGGCCTCTGTGTTTCAATTGTATCTGCAGATGTGCTCACCTTCCGCACCTTCTTTTTCTTAAAGGGGATCTGCATTTATCACCCGAGTCTACAGTCTGGGGTCGGCTGATTTTGAGTATTGATAGATCTTTCAAATATCTTAAGACAATGTTGCTTACAGAAGTACCTATAGGCAGTGACGCGGATTTCAGTTGTAGCAGTCCTAAATGGGAATACTTGATGACTTCTAACAGAGTGGCACACAAAACTTCCTTTCCATACAAAGAAGATATTCTATCACCAGGGGATTGTGAATCAGAATCAGTTTTGATATCAGTGGCACATGTCGTGAAATTTGTTGTCTTTATGGCAGCAGTCCATTGCAATACATAATAATAAAAATTGTAAATTACAGTGAGTATATGTACATACAAAAAATAACTTAGTAAAAAATAGACATAAAAAAATAGTGAGGTAGTGTTTATGGATTCAATGTCCATTCAGCAATCTGATGGCAGCAGGGAAGAAGCTATTCCTGAATCATCGAGTGAGTGCCTTCAGACTTCTGTACCTCCTTTCTGATGATAGCAATGAGAAGAGGGCATGTCCTGGGTGGTGGAGGTTCTTAGTGATGGATGCCGCCTTTCTGAGGCATTGCTCCTTTCAGATGACCTGAATACTGTGGAGGCTAGTGCCCATGATAGATCACATCCCAATTATTGTTCAATTGATTTATCTTGAGGGCATCATTTGACGCTGCAATTAGTTCTGGAAATCATGGGTTCAATGTTCATTCAGAAATTGGACGGCAGCAGGGAAGAAGCTGTTCCTGAATCATTGAGTGTGTGCCTTCAGGGTTCTATACCTCCTCCCTAATGGTAGCAATGAGAAGAGAGCATGTCCTTGGTGGTGGGGGTCCTTAATGATGGATGCTGCCTTCTTAAGGCACCACTACTTGAAGATGGCCTGGATGCTGATGAGGTTGGTGCCTTTCAGCCTTTTAAGGTAGTAACCTTTTAAACTTTCTCCAGGAGGGTTCTGGAGGTTTGATTGCTGAGTATATTCAGGATAGAAGCTGATAGTGTTTTAAATTTCAAATTAATAAAAATGTCCAGCGTAAATGTTGGAAAATGACATTGAAATAAATGATCGGCCGTCACCTTATTGAATGGCGAAACAGACACAACGATCTGAAAGTCCCCTCCTGCTAAGTAATGTTAAAAAAATGTTAGTGTGGTGCTCGCCCTGATCGAGGGATAGAAAAATGATTCCTGATGGTAGCTGTTTGTAGATCTTAGTGCTGCATGGCCCTGCCACAATAAAGCATGTGAAGTCAGATGTGATCAATATACACTCAGTGGCCACTTTATTAGGTACACCTTGACGCATGCTTGTAAATGTAAATATCTAATCAGCCAATCATTTGGCAGCAACTCAATGCATAAAAGCATGCAGACCTAATCAAGAGGTTCAGTTGTTATTCAAACCGAACATCAGAATGGGGAAGAAATTTGACCTTAGTGGCTTTGACCATGGAATGATTGTTGGTGCCAGACAGGGTGGTTTGAGTATTTCAGAAATTGCTGATCTTCTGGGATTTCACTCATAACATTCCCTGAAGTTTACAGAGAAAGGTGCGAAAATGTTAAAAAAAATCCAGTGAGAAGAAGTTCTGTGGATTAAAGTGTCTTGTTAAAATGAGGGAGGTCAGAGGAGAATGGCCAGACTGGTTCAAGCTGACAGGAAGGTGACAGTAACTCAAATAACCACACAATACAATATTGGTGTGCAGAAGAGCATCTCTGAACACACAGCTTGTTGAACCTTGAAGTGGATAGGCTACAGCAGCAGAAGACCATGAACATGCACTCAATGGCCATGAGATTAGATACAGGAGGTACCTAAGAATGTGGACACTGAGTGTCCCTGAAACAATAACAAACACCAATTATTTTAATAGTACAGCATTGCTCTTTTTTTTTTCCTTATCTTACAACTGCTAGAGCATCCTACCTGGTCCTGGACCATCTTTGACATGGACATTTCCAGTCCAACGACTAGTGTTGGACACAAACACTGCACCAGTCATGTAGCGTTTTGGTGGATCGTGAAAATCGACCACATCATAATAGCCGGGTCCTGGAGGTGTTGGGTTTCTGCGGACTGGGAAAGGAGGAGCTGAAATGCACATGTAATGCTTCTTCCTGGAGAAAAAGAAAATTGTAAGGCAACAAAACAACATGAGAAATAACAAACATTTTATCAAATTATAAGCCCATGTTACAATAATTGTAAATTAAACTCGGAGACTTGTGAGGGTGACCACAACTCATTTTAATTTGTTATCGGTCTTGCACTCAATCTGAACTATTTTGTTTCTTGGCTATGTCATTCTCCTGGCTAGGGTGTCTAAAATCAGCATCACCATTTCCTGGAGTTTCAGAGATGAGAAAAATTTCATTCTGATTGTTTGTTATCATTTATGGTTCATTTCCCATCAAGTTTCAAGCTGTATCCTGTTTCAAAAGATTCTGTGAGTAAGTATCCTGATGCTTATCTCCTAACTCTAGCAGTCCTATTGTTTCTGAGGTACAGAACATCTACCTGCAACAGGGCTTCCACCATCTTTGGGGTCGTTTGGTTTTAGCATCTTCAGGGTGCCAGGTATTTAATTGAATTGAATGATCTTTATTATCATTATACATAGGTACAATGAAACTCTGTTTGGCTTCCTCTCAGGCGAGTAAATAAAGCGGTAGATAAAAACAAGACAGTAATAGAAAAACAGTCTTAAATAGATAAGTAACAAAAAATAAGTTTCAGCAGCACCAGAATATCACAGTAATGCTCAAAGTGTCATTAGTGCAAGTATTTGAGTCCTTGGGTGTGCTCACAGTTTCAGTCATGGTTCTGTGGGAGTGGTGTGATGGAGGTCACAGCTCTGGGATAGAAGCTGTTCCTCAGTCTATTTGTTCTGGCTTTTAGTGTCCTGAACCTTTTGCTGGACGGCAGCGGGTCAAACAGGGAGTGGCCGGGGTGTGTGGTGTCTCTGGTCATGCTGATTGCTTTCCTCCTGAGTCTGCTGGAGTAGATGGTGTCCAGTCCTGGGAGCTCCATCCTGACAATTCGCTGGGCCGCCTTCACCACGCGATGCAGGTCTTGTCGCTCAGCGGCCGTGCAGCTGGCATACCACACTGTGGCGCTGATGCTAATGTTTATTGCTGTGTTGAAGGAAAGTAGAAGACCCCACCAGTGGAATCCCAGACAAAATGGTACCTCCTTAACAAACAATTTGGTGTTTTTCCCTCGCCCAACCCTTCCCCAACTCTTCCCCTTCCACCCCCATTCCATCTGCTCCTCCCTGGCTGCCTGCAGGTTTCTAGCAATTCTTCACGGCTACAAGTGACATTTATAAAAATGATCAAGGGCTTAACACATTTTTAAAAATATTACTTTAAAGCAGACAGATGGTTGCATTTTATTTTTAAAATATAGCTGGTCTCAGAATGTCAAGCAGAAGTGAATGACTGAGAATTAACAATGCCAAATATACTTATCCACTGAACTGTGAATATTTTTGATGGCTGCTTACTCATATTCTGCCACGTCCAATTGGTTTAGGTTCTCACACATTGCACTGTACGTTTAGCGACATGGTAGTGTAGTGGTTAGTGTAAAGCTATTAAAAGATTATTATTATTATATGATTATGATTATGAGGACACACAGTCCCCTTTTATTGTCATTTAGTAATGCTTGCATCAAGAAATGATAAAAATGTTTTTCCAGAACGATATCACGAAAAACACATGACAAACCAACTTAAAAACTAACAAAAACCACATAATTATAACATATAGTTACAACAGTGCAAAGCAATACCATAATTTCCTAAGAACAGACCATAGCACAGTAAAGGTCTCAGAGTCTCTCAAAGTCCCATCATCTCACGCAGACGGTAAACTCCCAGCACCGCCAATTTGCCGATGCAGCATCCCGGAAGCATCCAAGCACAGTCTGACTCCGAGTCCGTCCAAAAAACTCCGAGCCTACGACCACCTCCCGACACCGATGCACTGAACACCATCACGGCCGAGCGTTTTGACCCCAGCCCCGGCAACAGGCGATTCGCAAAGCCGAGGATTTGGGGCCTTCATCTCCGGAGATTCTCGCTCGCACAGTAGCAGCAGCGGCGAAGCAGGCATTTCAGAAATTACTCCAGATGTTCCTTTGCGCTTTCACGGCTGTCCCCCATCAAATCCAGATTGATGCATGGCCCCTAGTTACACATATCGATATTCATTCGGAATGGCCACGTGCACTGCGTCACGCCGCCATCTTCTCCTCCCTCCTTAGATCGGGGTGAAATTCCTGCTGCTGTCTGTAAGGAGTTTGTATGCACTCCTTGTGACCATGTGGGTTTCCTCTAGGTGTCCTGGTTTCCTCCCACATTCCAAAGATGTATGGTTAGGGTTAGCAAGTTTTGGATATGCTATGTTGGCAGCAGAAGCCTGATGAAATTTGTTGGGTTTTCCAGCACAATCCTCACTGATCTGATTTGATGCAAATGACGCATTTCACTGTATGCTTTGATGTATATGTGACAAATAAAACAAATCTTTAATTTTAATGTTTTGCTTTACACATCATGTACCATCCAGTTACTGCATGACTACATGAAATCGATTTTGGCTAACAACAGGATTCACGTTGCATTGTCCATACTTAGAGAAAACAGACATGAAGACTGGAGACATGAAAGGGTGAATAGGTTAGAACGTTCTCCACTGGAATGTAGGAAAATGCGGAGAGATTTGACAGAGGGATACACGGTTATGAGGGGTATAGATAGGGTAAGTACAAGCAAGCTGGTTCTACTGAGGTTGAACGAGAGATCATAGGTTTAGGGTGAAAGATGAAATATTTAAGGAGAACCTGACAGGGACTTTTGCACTCAGAGGGTAGTTCATTGCTAAGTACTTGGATGGGAGGGGTATGGAGAGCTTTGATTCATGTGTGGGTCGATGGGACTAGACAGGAAAATAATTCAGCACAGATTAAATGGGCTGAAAGGCCTGTTTCTGTGCTCTAGGGCTCTATGGCTCTGTGACTCTAAAGTAGGAACATAACTCACATGTCACAATCAAGACAAAGATCATTAGTTTCTCTTGACAATTTGGGAATCTAAGTATATAGAACAATGGCCAGTAAATGAAGTTGAAGATCAATTCAACCAGAATAAACTTGAGGGAAAACATGGTCTTAGTTTCTCTATCATGCATATTCCATTGTGAATATGGCTTTGGTTCTCAAAATCTGCACTGTGTCTTTTTTCTTGCTACATCTTTCTGACTTACTTACTGTCCATTATGCCATTTGCGTTTAGGGCAGTATTGAAGGTCCTCCATCTCTGTCTGACAATACCTGGCACATAAATTTATAAGGGTTCTTCATTGTTGTTTCTGTAACAATTGTTTTTGACTAGTCAGGGTTATTTGCCCTGAGCTGAACCCCCAAACCTGGATGACCAGTGGATCACCCTTAGTCTAGCCTCTATCCTTTGATCTGTTTGGCATGGGTGAGCCAAAGAACAAGGCCCTAACTCTAGCCAACAGAGATCCCTGGGTCATTGAGGCACGCAGGCCTCTAAACCCTATGACAAGGTTGTGGTCCTCTTGGAGGTCTTGCTACATCTAGGCCTTTGTTCACTAACTCCTAACCCTAAAATATCTAACGTGGACAAAGGATAAAATCTTCACCCCTTCTGCAAATTCTGAATCTGCACACAACTGTTTTCCCCTCACAGACAAGTCTGCCTTTTTGATATTCATTTCAAAAGCAGCTACTGAAATGGAGTCAGCCACCCATACCAAGGATGCAAACGTGTGAATTGAACCTTGTCTTCTGCCATTGACTTGTAAGGTTGATAGGTTGCTGGTCCGGGGTTTGTTGAGTCAGTTGGATACTTCAGACGCACCGTCTTGGATTTGAAAGCAGAAACTATTGCCTTTGGTGACTCCTTGGTCAGGGAGTGGTTGATTCTGTAATGGCCTGGAAAAGAATTTAAAAGCTGACGCAAAACATTGGTGGTGCTGCATGTAAAAACAGATATACTTTGCTAATTATTTCCCAATGACAATTGCAATAACAGAACCTTGTTATACAGAAAACTATGTTAAAATTAGAAAATTTATATTGTCTAATATCTTTGAAACTTATGCCAAACAGTGACAAGATTTCCCCGATTGACAAGCATTCTGCCTTACCTACACACAGGTAGGGAAAACATCTTTGGGAATGTCATCAGTATTGAGCATTGGGCTTTGAGGGTTCTCCAGTACCTGTAGTTACTAAATGTTGTCTCAACGAGAGTCGTAAAACCCTTTGCTTTCTGATTAATCTAGTCAGTTAATTGTGACTGGCACGGGTTGCTCGCGATCTATGATTATTTGAAGAGGACTCCCGTTTAGTGCCTCAGTGGAGTCATTGTTTTGGAGAGAGTGGATTGTCTCCGAGCGTTGCTCAGTTGTCCCTCCGGGGCTCTGTTGTTGTTCCTATGTCTAATCTCTTATTCCCGTCTCTTCATGGGGAATCTGCCATCCGCCGCTCCTGGGTTGAGTCGGTGCCAGGCACCCTCGTGACGGAGAAAACCTTCCGTTCTTCCGCACGTGGGTCCAGTCAAGCGAGTGCACACTGTGATGGTAACACTGGCAAATGTTCATTAATCTCCCTGGACTTTTCTTCTATTCAATCTTGCAATGACATGGGTTAATGGCTGTGATCAATGCATGAACAACCCAGCAGCAGAGATGACATAGACATAAATGAATTGATAGTTCTTCATGCTGGATCAAATTATTGGCAAGTTTGGGCATATATTTATTTTAAAAAAAACATAAATGCAGGGAAGGAAAGAGAAACTGCTTATATGCCACTACTGAAGATTCAGACTTTACTCAGGCAGTCAGGAGAGATGAATCACAAACCCACAAAGGTCTGCAATGCACACAAAATGCTGGAGCGACTCAGTAATTCAGGCAGTATCCATGGAAAAGCATAAAGAGTCGACGTTTCAGGCCGAGACCCTTCTTCAGGACTGAAGGATATCAGCCCAAAATTTCAACTCTTTATTCTTCTCCATAGATGTTGCCTGACTTGTTCAGTTCCTCCAGCATTTCAGGACAGATGAACGTTGATTATCTGACTTCAGAAAACTATTTTATGAGTTAAACGTTCAAAGCACTTCAGTAAACAGGCCGATTTAATGGAAAAGAGATTAAAATCTTTTGTCACTTGTTCTTTTTCTTTCCACAGCTTCACAACTCCAACCATTAAACCTGAAATAATGGAAAATGATTGATAAATTTTTTAATGGAGTTATGTGAAATTATTATTGCTTTGTGACAGAAGATATGTTTAATACTATCAACAATAAATATTGGGAGCTAAAGTGAAATAAAATATGATGTGCAAATCAGACTACAGTTTAAAGTTGTTCATATTTCAGCTTCTTCTATAGCTCAGCTGGTCCCTTCAGTGAGGAATGCAGTCTTGTTATATTATTGCACAAACCCACTAACTTTTGATTATTCCTCCTGAAGTTACAAAATGTGCATACTTACATGGGGAGGGTCCATGCAGTAATCCTTGCGGAAATGCCCCTCTCTTGGTTCTTGATAAAAATGCTGATTCGGCAGAGACATTGTTTGCTTTCCCAAGAAATACCTTGGAAATCTGGAGAAAGAGATATACACATGAATTCCTGCAACACAAAACACTGCATTGAATGTCGTCTCACTCACTGGCCTCTCCACCTTCTGTTGAACAGAATCAGAAACAGGTCTATTATCATCGGCATGTCATTATGCGTTGCATTGAACTGCTGCTGTTAAGTTAACCAATTTTTTTAACTTGGCAACAACAGTTCAACGCAATACATAATATAGAAGAAAAAATAATAAATAAATAAGTAAATCAATTACAGTAAACAGAGATTGAATAGATTAAAAATCATGCAAAAAAACAGAAATAATGTATATTAAAAAAGTGAGGTAGTGTTCAAGGGTTCAATGTCCATTTAGGAATCGGATGGCAGAGGGGAAGAAGCTGTTCCTGAATCGCTGCGTGTGTGCCCTCAGGCTTCTGTACCTCCTAACTGATGGTAACAGTGAGAAAAGGGCATGCCCTGGGTGCTGGAGGTCCTTAATAATGGACACTGCCTTTCTGAGACACCGCTCCTTGAAGATGTCCTGGGTACTTTGTAGGCTAGTACCTAAGATGGAGCTGACTAGATTTACAACCCTTGACAGCTTCTTTCGGTCCTGTGTAGTAGCCCACCGCCCCCTCCACCCAGCCCCATACCAGACAGTTATGAAACCTGTCAGAATGCTCTCCATGGTACATCTATAGACATAACTTGAAACAAAACGGTTGTTTGAGCAAGTAATACACTCAAGTGAACTCCACTGAAAACTATATGATTAAAATAATAATCAAGCTTGCATCTAATGCAAGGTACAATTCGCTGTTCAGACAATTTAAACGCCTGCCCAGATCAGAGGTGAAAGCCTATTTTGCTCGCTCTCCCCAGAGCACTGGAGAATTTCGTTGCAGTGGCTCCCGGGTCCTAGTGCAAAGTACGGTTGGTTGTTTGGACAACTTAAGTGCCGATTGGAAAGACCAAGTGTCAGGATCGGAGACGAGAGCCGATTTTCCTCGCTCTCCACGATGGTGACACCTCTCTTCATGGGGCTGAGGCTACGAAGACTGCCCCGGCTGCTGTGGTCCGTGGCCACAAAAATAATGCACTGATACCGAGGCTTTGGGCCTACTCTGGGATGCTCCAGCGTTTGGATCTGAGGACTCAATTTGGTTTGGAATGTTGTTTGCATGATTTGTGTTTTATCTCCCCTTTCTCTTGCGCATCAGGTGTTGGTTTTATTTATTTGTTTATTTTTCTTTAATTGGGTTCTTTTGGGTTTCTTGCTTTGTGGCTACCTGGAAACAAATCTCAAGGTTGTATAACTTATACATACTTTGATAATAAATGTATTTTGAAACTTGATCTTTTTCTTCTATGTCAACTCGCGCAAGAAAAGCAAGGAATTTCCCTCAATCACAATGTACTAAATAGATTATTTTCCGGATTAGAATAGTGTGCTAATGTGTTATTACTATAGTTATGGAACAAAATATTGATAGTGTGACGTTCTAGGTGGGGGCGCGGTCGGCAGCCTGCCCCTGCATTTCTAATGACCGATACTATTTATTGTTCTTGTGTTAAAATGCTTTTGTGGGACTATGGTGGGAAGTTCCAGTTCGTTTATTGTTACATTTTAGCTCGGGTTATGCAGTTAATTGCTTGTGTATTTGTGGGTCACCCTGACTGTAACCGGGGTGTGTGATGCTCGCCTCCCCTGTCAGTTTGGGACTGCTTGGGTTCACTCTCTGGGCCAGGGTGCCCGGTCTGTTTTGTGTTCATCGCAGTAAAACAGTTGTTGAGTTAATGAGCTTCCTCGTCTGTCATTATGGACCAAATGCTTGCCACAATATTTTCCTGCAGTGAACGTGGCTGCTTATAACTGTTGAGGTTTCAAGTACATTTGCATACTATATAGATTCCTTATGTTAATGAGCCACAGTGATATAAAGCAACAAAAAGGAAGTTGAAATCCATGCATAGGAAATTCCTAGGCTGTTGGGAGCCATATAAAACAAGCTGTGCAGATTGGACCAAAGAATACTTCTTCCCCCAAGGGCCCAACATTGCAAATATTTTAGCATGAGGCCTAAGGTATTGTAAAATGTTCTTACACTGATGGACTGAAAAGCCTTTCCTCCAAGTACCGTGCAATGGCAGACTATAGTAGAGTCAAAGAATTGAACAGTGTTAAAACAGGCCCTTCAGCTTACCATAAGCATGCTGGAATTTGTATACTGATCTGCATTAATCCCATCTGGTCACATTAGCTTCATATTCAAGAGTCTGATACAAAGGTTTCTTCAGCGTAGTGAATGTACCTGATTCTACTACCTCTCAGTTCCAGATTTCGATCACTCTGTGTAAAAAGCGCTCCCCTCAGATCTTAATTTAAAAAAAAACTCATTCCTCTTATCATAAAGCCTTACTGCTTCTGGATCCTGCATGGATGATTCAGATTTCGAACATCAACTCCATTACCACAACCAACAGACTCATTTTCAAGGATTCTTCATTTCATGTTCTTGATATTCGTTACTTATTTACTTATTGATTCCATTTCTTCTTTTGCAATTGCACAGTTTGTTGTCTTCTGCACTCTGGTTGATCTGTCATTGATCCTTTTGTAGTTAAAATTCTACCAGATTTGCTGAGTATGCCCGCAAGAAAATGAATCTCAGGGTTGTATATGGTGACATATATGTACTTTGATAATAAATTTACTTTGAACTTTATCACAAGCCCTGTTTGTGTGACCTCTCTGAAGAGTATTGATAATGGCTGGGGTCACCTGTCCTGTAAAGACACTACCCAGAAGAAGACAATGGCAAACCACTTCTGTAGAAAATTTTGCCGAGAACAATCATAGTCAAGGCCAAGATCACCCACATAACCCGGCACATAATTAATGGATAAACTCTATTAATGCCTCTTTAAAATTTATATAGTTCTATCACGTTACACCTCATCCTCCTTCGCTGTAGGGAAAACTAGCCTAACCTATCCAATCTTGCTTCATTACTAAAGTCTTCCAATGTAGGCAAAATCCTGTTGAATCACCTCTGCACTCTCTCCAAAGCAACTCCAGCCTTCCTACAGTGTGACAAACCAGAACTACACACAATAGTCCAGGTGAGGTAGATCTAGGGTTTTGATAAAGTGCAACATAATGTCCTTTTTTTTTTATATATTTTATCCCCTGATTTTTGAAGGTAAGCATGTCATATACATGAGAAAATTTGCAGATGCTGGAGATCCAAGGCAACACCCACAAAATGCTGGAGGAACTCAGCAGGTCAGGCAGCATCTATGGAATAGAGTAAACGGTTGATGTTTTAGGCCGAGACCCTTCATCAGGACTCGTGAAGTGTCTTGAAGAAGGGTCTCTGCCCAAAACGTCAACTACTTACTCTTTTCCGTAGATGCTGCCTGACCTGCTGAGTTCCTTAAGCATGCCAGATACCTTCTTCACCATTCTCTCTTCAAGAGGCTATGGACTTGAACCTCAAAGCTCACAGCTCCGGGACTCCTGGGTTTGATCCTGACCCTGAATGCTGTCAGTGTGGAGTTTGCATGTTCTTCATGACTATATCAATTTCCCACAAATGCCCTGAGGTGCAGCAAAAGATATTAAAATAAATTTAAATAACAAACAGCAAACTACTTTACACCTTCATTTGGACTGTATTTGTCAGATTGCTTTACGTGATCTGAAAAATAAATTGGAATCTTATTTGAATTTAGGACAACAAAGTACCACCCAAGTACTCATCTTTTTTGAACTTCACAACTCACATTATATTCATTAGGAGCTGGTGTCCTGTCTTTGTCATTGTCCAGCTTCACAGCGATAGGCGGCTGGAACATGCTGCTGTTCCCGAAGTGATAGTCTGCTTTTGTCAGGATTGTGGAAGGAATGTTGTATGCATTTGCTCCTGGGGTATGAATAAATTTCTTCCGTTGCTCACGGGGTACCTAAGCAGGATCAAGAGAACAACAGACAGGTGTGTTGATGGACCCTAAGTCACAACCCCCTTCCTTTCACTAAGTTAGTTCATGTCCCACTTCATCTGTGCAGTTTCCGTAACATCCTCCCATTCCTGATAAATCTGGAGGGGTCCTGATCGTATACAATAGCTTATGGCATCAGAGCCCCTATCCACTGTTTCTGATGATTACCGAGATTTAGAAACCATGGAAACAATGACATAAATTTAAAGAAATAAAAATGATTAATTAAAAAACTTCTCAAAATTCTCCTGGAAGGGGGGAGAAGATGGCGGCCCGACGGCAGTGCGGGGGGCCACTTCGGTGATGATATCTGTTATCTGTCGAGTAGGGGACCGTGCACAATTCTGATTTGATGGAGACAGATGTGAGAGCACGGAGCAACATCTGGAAAACTTCTGAAATGCCCGCTTCGCTGCCGCTGCTACTGTGTGGTAACCGGAACCTCTGGAGCTGAAGGCCCCGAAATCCTTGGCTTTGCGTGTTTCAGCGGCCGGGGAGAGGTCGAAGGCGCTCGGCAGAGGATGGCGCTCGGGAGGCTGTATCGGAGAGGCTGGTCGGAAGCTCGAAGTTTTCAGATGGATGGACTCAATGTCGGGTGCTTCCAAGGTGTTGGCAAGTTGATGGTGCTTGGAGGTTTATGGCAGGGAGTTTCTCCCTTTTTCCGCCTGCTATCGGGGACTCGGGAGTCGATCGACTCGGGACTTTGAGACTTTTTTTACTGTGCCCATGGTCCGTTCTTCAAATTATGGTATTGCTTTGCACTGCTGTAACTATATGTTATAATTATGTGGTTCTGTCAGTGTTAGGCTTTGGTTTGTCCTGTTTTCTGTGGTATCACCCCAGAGAAACATTGTATCATTTCTTAATGCATGTATGCATTTCTAAATGACAATAAAAGAGGACTGAGTGTTCTCATAATCTAAAAAATCTAAAATCACATTCAAATTTGCAAATGATCTTAGAAACAATGTATTAAATAAAATAAACAAACTATTTACCTTCTCATCTCTTTACTGAAGTTCAGCAATGCAATACATTATGACAGAAGTGCCAGCTAAGATAGGCATGAATTTGAGGGGGTGAATTTGAATGGTTCTTGGTTAGTCAGGGCACCAAAGGTTACTGGGAGAAGGCAGGAGAACGGGGTTGAGTGAGATAATAAATCAGCCATGGAAATGGTGGAGCAGACTTTATGGGCTGAATGGCCTAATTCTGCTTCTACAGTATTGTGGAAAATTTTTAGGTACGTATATATTGCTCGAGTGCCTAACACTTTTGCACAGTACTGTAGGTCTTACAGGCTTAAGGACAGATGTGTATACGGTCACTGCTTCACTTAGTTCTCGAATACTCCTGGATTCAGTGGTGACACAGCGGCAGAGCAAGAGCTCAGATGCAGGGACATCAGATCATTCACACGTTCTGCAGTTCCGCACCATGTAATCATCAGCTGGACTTTGCCCATTATGGAAAAATAAAACATATTTCAAACACTGTAGGGTGGAGATATGAAACTTACCTTGGATGCAAGACCACCCATTCCTCTTTTGGAGAAGGAGGTGCTGATGGTTTCGAGCGGCGCATGAATGCAGTCGTATGTACCTGGCCCCGGGTTTTCACTCTAAAAGAAAATTAATATTACAACTGATTGGAACTGATTCAAACCATCAGCAGGGAATTAAAAAGTATTTATTATTATAAACGAGCCCAAGCTCCGTCCTCTCTATATACCTGCCATATCAGTATTGGTGTTAGTTCTTTAATGTCACCTGTACCAATATACAGTGAAAGTTTGTCTTACATATTGTTCATACAGATCAAGTCATTACACAGTGCATTGAGGTGAAGTAAGGTTAAACAATAACAAGTGGTAGAAAGAGTAAAAACCACCAAAAAAGGGCAGTGCAGGTAAATGACTGTAATGTTCGATCAGTTTCGTGGGTCTAGTAAGTGACACAAAAAGCACTCTCTGCGAGTGGGTATATTAATCATTTATTTACAAACAGTAAAAACTTGACCAAACATTCATGTTCCCCAAGTTACAGACACTACAAAGCTGAATATTTAACAAACACACGTATATTCAACAAACATACATAGTTAAAAGTGCATGCAGAGCGCACCTTCCCAATGGTCTTGTCTTAAACAAAGGGAGAAGAGAGTAAGTCCCTTCCATGTGCGGTTGTATATACCCAGGATATTTGAAACTGGACGCCAGGCATCTGTCCAATGGGAAAAGCAGCTGCAGCTTCTAAACTAGCCAATCACAACAGAAGCAACCTTCGACAATCAGAACAAGGCACACCTCCCACAGGACAATGATAAAGTGCAAGATCATAATGCAGTAGATTTTGAGGTCAAGATTCCTTCCTATCACCGAAGAAGTTGGTTCAAGGGTTTGATTACAGTGGGACAGAAGCTGGTGGTACGTGCTTTCAGGCTTTTATATCTTCTGCCCTGTGGGGAGGGGGAGAGAAAACAGACTGTCTGGTGTGGGTGGAGTCTTTGATTATTCTGGCTGCTTTACTGAGTCATTATATTGTTTCCCTTTTGTTATGCTCCTTCCTTACATGCTACATAACTTAAAACACTACCTATGGATTCTTCACTGTCGTGAACACAATGACGTTGGTGACTGATTAATACTGCAAATGACAATGTACTTGGTGTTTCTGTCCCCCACCCTCTTCGAATGCAAACATTGAAAGCCACTAATGGATTCCTTTATATCCAAGACTAGAGGCCTTTCAGCAATTCTTCCTCATCTGCTTTGAATACTCAGGAACATGCTGTAATCCTTAACCCTCATTGCTTTTAGAGAAGTCCAATCCCAATTACAACACGAATCATGATGAGTTCTCTTCCCTTCCTGGCTTTCATGCTTGAACACTATTGTTATGGCACGCACTCATTCGCGCCAACTTCTGTGGTTCAGAATCTCTAACTCCCTGGAGTATGGGTAGCTGGCATGGCCCCTTTTCAAGATTCAGGACAGTCCCGCTAATTGGTAATCATGTTTTGTGCGCCAAGTCCTGTTTAAGGGGAAGGCTCCAGGACGGAGATCCTTAGAACCTAGTCCCAGGAGCACAAGGACCATTTGTCGCAGCTCACTGCCGATGTCTGAGGCAATGGATGAAGATTTGGCTTCTGTTTTCATTAAGGACTCTTGTGGGCCTATGGAGGAGACCCTGGGGTCTGCTGAAGCAGCCCCACCACCAACGGTGTCACAAAAGTCATCATAGGAGGAGGGTTTGGGGGTAATTACAGTACCCAAACTGGTAGAAATCCCTTCCATCTACAAGGATTTGGAAGAGGTCTTCAGTAAGGGAAGGCCTTGACTTCTCCACCCCATTGACCCTACCACTGTGCAATAGATCTACTGCCAGGTACGTAGCCTTCTAGGGGTTGATTATACATGCTCTCAGGCCTGGAGAGAACAGCTATGTAGGAGTATATTAAGGAGGCTCTTGCCCTGGGATTCATTTGGCCATCCATCTCTCCATCCGGCGCTGTCTTCTTCATACAGAAGAAGGATGGGAGTCTGTGGTTTCGCATTGATTATAAAGGGCTGAATCGCATAACAGTCAGGAATTGTTACTCCCTTCCACTCATGAACACTGCTTTTGAGATTCTCCAAGGGGCAAGAGTATTCTTGAAGCTGGACTTGCTGAGTTCATGCACCAGCAGTTCTCCAGGCCTTTATAAACAACGTGTTCTGGAATGCACTCCATAAGCTCGTCTTTGTCTACTTGGATAACATTCTAATTTTCTCGAAGTCCACGGAAGAGCACGTTGCTCATGTCAGAGTTACCCTGAAGAGACTTCTTGATCATGGAGTTTATGTCAAGTTGGAAAAGTCCGAATTTCACCTAACCACTATTTATTTTTTGGGCTTCATCATCTCAAATGCCATTCTCATGATGGGCCCTAGTAAGATGCAGGCAGTAGGAGATTGGTCACAGCCATCCATTGTGAATTCCAGGGATCTGGCAACTTTTATTGAAAGTTTATCAGAAACTTTAGCTCAGTGGGGGCTTTGCTGATAGCACTGACCAAGAGATCCACAGGCCCTTTTGTTTGGACTACTGAGGTGGAGGCTGGTTTTGTAGAACTCAAACAGTGGTTCCCGACAACTCCCAGTTTGGTTGCACCTAACCTAGACCTTCCACACCTTTCGGAAGTGGATGCCTCAGAGGTCAGAGTGGGTGCAGTGTTGTCTCAATGGACACCTTCTGACAATTAACTGCACCTATGTAATTCTTTTCCAGGTGACTATCCCTGGCAGGGATGAATTACTACATTGGGAATAGGGAGCTGCTCAGGGTCAAGTTGGCTCTGGAGGAATAGCGTCACCGGCTCGAAGGGGCCAGGAACCCTTTTATCACATGGATGGACTACAAGAACCTGGCTTATACTCAGGAGGTCAAGAGACTGAATTCCAGGCAGGTGAGGTGGTCTCTTTTTTTTTTGACTGTTTTAATGTCATCCTGACCTGTCAACCGGGATTTAAGGACCAGAAGGCAGATGCCTTGTCCTGTCAGTTAGACCAACCCAAACGAGAAAAGCAGTCTACCACCATTTTGCCCCAAGCCAAGGTGATAGCGTCAGTTCATTGGGGCATCAACACACTTGTTCACAAGGCCCAGACACAAGGGGAGATTCCTCAGAACGTCCCTCTGGGTCGACTGTCTGTTCCTAGTCCCAGCCAGTCTCAGGTTCTTCGATGGGGACATGCACTGAGATTGACATCGCACCCAGAGATTGCCAGGACCCTCAAGCTCATTAGGAGAAGATATCGGTGGCCTGAAATGGCAAGGGAGTTCTGTAAATATATGCAGGCATGCGAGGTGTGCATCCAGAACAAGAAGCCCTTCAGCTCGTCAGATGACTGCATTTCTTACACTAATGGCTAGAAGATCCATTTTGCTGAATTGGAAAGAGATCAATCCCCCCATCACATTTCATTGGTTCTCTCAAACTATGCTGTGTTTAAACTTAGAAAAAATTAGTAGTGTTATTTATGATTCCCCTATTAAATTCGAAAAGACTTGGAGGCCATTTATTCAACACTTCCATATGATGTAATTTGACCTTTTCCAAACCTATTCTATTTTTTTAAATATACGTCGAGAGGAGCAGAGTTAACGACACTAATGGTTCCCGTTTTTTGTGACGTTACACAACAGCCCATGTCTTTTTCTTTCTTTAGTTTAGTTGGTTAGCATTGTTTAGATTAGTTATTCTTTTGGGTTTTTTTTTCCCTTTTTATGCTTTTTTTTGTATATTTTATTTGTATCTTGTACGATTGGGAGGTTTAATACCCGTGTGCCAACTGGGTTTATATTTAAATATGTTAATTATAATGTATTGCCAATAACTTTGTATCAATACTATGTTATGTTTATCATTATGAAACTAATAAAAAGATTGAAAAAGAAAAAAGCAACAAGGAGCCCTGCACCCAGCCTGAGGGGCTGCTTCACCTCTGCCTGTTCTGGAAAGACCATGGGCTCACATTTCCATGGACTTTGTCACAGGTTCTCCTCCTTCCAAGGGAAAGACTGCTGTCATGGTAACTGTGGATCTTATTTAGAAGATCTGCAGATTCATCGCCTAGGTCAGACTTCCTTCTGCAGTGGAGATGGCTGAGATTGTCCTGCAGCAGGTCTTTGGGATCCATGGTTTTCTGGTGGACACTGTGTTGCATCGCGGTCCACAATTTGCATCACTTTTCTGGAGGGCGTTTTGCAAACTGATTGGGGTAATGGTGAGTCCTTCCTTTGGGTTTCACCCTCAGTCCAACAGCCAGATGGAGCTCCCCAAGACCCTCAAGATCAATGCCACTTTCCACATTGCCAACTTAAAGCCAGTGAACACCAGGCTGTTAGCCCCACCACCATCAAGCCCCAGCACTACCTAGGTTTGTTGATGGGGAACAGGTTTGCCCTGTGAGAAGAAGTTTGGACTCAGGTACTGTTTGAGGTATTCTGAAAATCTCATGAGCTGGGAAGAATTCGGACTGGAGGAGAGGTGCTGGGTGCCTGATCCGGCTCTAATCCCTGACTACAATCATCGTCTCTCTAAGTGGCCAGGACTGTCAGGAGTCGGCCACTGGCGAGGGGGTCCTGATGCAACACACACCGATCCACGACAGGTTAAGATGCTCTAACTCACCGAAGTACGGATTGCTGGCACTGCCCCTTTAAAGATTCAGGACTGTCCCGCTAATCTTGTTTTGGGCGCCAAGGATTGAGAATTTAAGGAGCACATGAACCGAGGTTCAGTGTTCAATCATAAGCCTATATGTGATTTTGCGTAGTGTTTGTTTCATACTTAGGGTATCTATCCAGTTTGAAATGTGTCTCAATCCTGGCCATGGGTACTCCAGCACTTGGGTCCAAGCCATTCTCATCAAGGACTTTCGTCGCGACTATACTGAAAATTGAGATGATTCTCCACACAACTACAGAACATGGCCTGTTAACAGATTTAGAAAGATCAAATATGACTCTGGGCACAGCCAAAGAAATGATCCTGTGGATACTATAACCATTTTGTTCATCTCCTTCCAAATCCCATTGAAAACCTTTCTCTGGCTTAACCATTTTTTTGTTTATAAGAGAGATTGACATGGAGCTCTTATCTCCTGTAAGATAATTGTCACCATAGAAAAACTCTGCCTACAATTATGAACGCAAGCCCTCCATCTTCCACGTCATCACTACGACAATTCTAGTGTAGATTGTTTTTTCTCTGCGTATTAAAACATCTAACTAATACAATAGTTTTATTCTGCAGACAAATACCTTCTTCAACTTGCCTGTGAAATGGACAAAAGAACACAGCATTCTACCAAGTGCAATTTCTTAAAAATACAATCTTGTTCGTCATCTCTTAAATGCACAGAGAAAAATTGCACAGTTGGTGGTTCCAGTGATGGAGACATAATTCATATAACAGTTTTATAAAGTTAACATATCACAGCCTAATCCAGATTTCCAGGACAGTGACAGCTGGCAAAAGTAACGGGCTGTGCTGAGGGACAAGGTGACAGCCGAACTGAGCTGTAAATTGCCAAGACTGCCAATTATTGAGTTGTGCAATACAGAAATGGGCCCTTCAGCCCATCTTCTTCATGCAGACCAAGATGTCTGCATGAAGAAGATGGGCTGTTCGCATTTGTCTCTGACTGTTTTTTTTGCTCTGATGTCTTTTTATTTAATTCCTTATGTTGTATAACTTATGGGCTATTGATACTTCATGCGTTGCCTGTACCTACAGGTGACGCTGTTGCAAGCAAGTTTTCATTGTACCTGCGCACCTACAGGTACATCTGCAGGTGCAAGGACTAGAAAATAAAAGCAAGGGTGTAGTCTTGTGGCTTTATAAAGCATTGGTGATTGCTTGCTTGGAGTATTGTGAATCGTTCTGGGCCCCTTACCTAATAAAGCATGTGCTGACATTGGAGAGGGTTGAGAGGAGGTTCACAAAAAAGATTCCAGGATTGAAAGGCGAGTCATATGAGGAGCATTTGATGGCTCTGGGCCTGTACTCACTGGAATTCAGAAGAATTGGGGGGGGGAGGGGGTGACCTCACTGAAACCTATCAAATGGTGAAAAGCCGCGATAGAGTGGATGTGGAGAGGATGTTTCTTATGATAGGGGAGACCAGAGGACACAGCCTCAGAATAGAGGAGTGAACTTCTAGAACAGAGATGAAGAAGAATGGTGAACCTGTGGAATTTGTTGCCACAGGCGTCATGGAGGCCAATTCATTGGGTATCTTTAAAGCAAAGGGTGATTGTTCTTGATTAGTCAGGGCATCAAGGGATACAGGGAAGATGCAGGAGATAGGGGCTGAGAGGGAAAATGAGTCAGCCATGATGAAATGGCGCAGCAGACTCGATGGACCAGATGACCTAATTCTGCTCTTATATCTTATGGTCTTATCGCTATACATGCACACATGACATTAAACTCATCTTGACTTGAGTTGCATCAATTGTCTGTCTGAGCTAAATTCATTTACTCTACTGAAGCTAGTCCCAGTTCCTATGACAATCCGGGAGGAGGGAAAGCTCTGTGACACCAAGGATATATCTCAGTTTCTCTTTTACATAGAAGCAAGCCCACTCTGCCCATCAAGTCTATGAAGAGCATTCCCATCAATCCGATTTCCTCCACTCTTACCCTGTTACATTTTCTCTCTCACGTCGCCATCAACTCCCCTCAATTTTCCTGCTACCCACCAGCACTGGGGATAAATTAGGGATAATTAACCAGCCAGCAGCTCTCTCGGAAGTGAGGAGAGACTGGGACACGCAGGGAAAATCCCTGCGCTCATACGTAAGACGAATCTGCGAATCAGACTCAAACCCAGGTCACCAGAGCTGTGCGGCAGCACCACCAACTGCTGTGGGACCAAGCTGCCTAATTTTGCCGATGGTTTTCACCCATGGCCGGTCAGTAAATGTTAATTGGAATACATGCACTGTGGTTTTAGCCGTATCTGTGCCTATTTTACAGCCATTCTCTACTTGAATGCAGACGTGACTTTCTCCTCACCTGCATCAAACATGGCCTGCTCAACACCCTTCAGTGTGGTATGTGTCGCCACCTGGTGGTCTTTCCTGTAACTCACTATACTCCACACATTGAGAACAAGAACATTAACAGTGCAGGGAGACTGTCAAACTCCCCACAGAGAGTTTTTGAGGGGTAGGCACTAAACCCACATCTCTTTAACTACCTGGTCTTCTTGTAAATGGTGAATAAGGTATTGGGCAGAAAATAAATACATTATCAAGATCACCACTGCTATTTAGGATGACTATTTTGGATCTCTGCGCTGTCACTTCCAGTATATTGCAGCATCATATAGCATGGATACAGACCCTTCGGCCCGCTGAGTACATACTGACCATCAACCGCCCATCTACATTTATCCCATTTATTTTTTTCTCTTCAGGTTACACTCTCGTCGAATCCCTCTTGGATTTAACCATTCACTATCAAAGTGGCCAGTCAACTTCCCAACCTGCACGTGCCCGGGATGGAAAGGGGAAATCAGAGCACGCAGGGGAGCCCGTGTGGTCATGGGGAGAATGAGCAAACTCCACAAGGAGAGTATCTGAGATCAGAGTTAAACCCAAATCTCTGGTGCCATGAGGCAGCTCTGTTGGCTGTGCCACACTGCCACCCTGGAGCCCATCTTTGGTCTCCTTCAATTCAGTAACCAGATGCTAACCCTGCAGAGATGTAATCTACATAATCATACCTTCTTATTATGCAGTCACTGCAGAATCCTCCAAATTCGCCTCACAGGCAATTGAGTAAATGTTAGGGCCAAAGTTCCCAGCACCTGTAGGCCAGGTTGGAGAGGTCCCTGGGATTAAGAATGATTTACTTCCAATCTTCTTCTCTGCTTCTGAGGCCAAGGTGGGGCTGCAGACTCGTCCGCGGAGGGAGCAAGTGACGGCTGGCAGGACTGCCATTGGTTTGAGGCCCTTCACACAGGGCTCTATGTGGCTCCTTGGATAGCACAACGAGTCACAATACCTCCCCAAGTGTTCCTTCTCTATTTTTATTGTCTGAGGGTCAGAGATTTAGGAGGATTCAGAAAAACCCCTGAATCCTTTCCTCTGTCCCCTGGATCCACCCATGACCCAGATGGTGAAGATCTTTAATGAATGATGGGTGCTGCTTTCTTGAGGCTCCACTTCTTGAAGATGTCCTTGATGGTAGGGAAGTTCGTGCCTGTGATACATCTAGCTGAATCTACAGCCCTCTGCCGTCTCTCGCGAGCCTGTGCATTGGAGGTCCCATTCTAGGCAGTGATGTGATCAGTTAGGCTGCTCTCCACTGTATGTCTGTAGAAATTTGCAAGAATCGTTGGTGACTCATCGAATCTTCTCAAGCTCCCCATGAAGCAGAGCCACTGACATGCTTTCTTCATGTTTGCATTAAGGTGTTAGGGCAAGGATAGATCCTCAGAGATATTGATGTCCACGAACTTGAAGCTGCCCCCTCAATGAATCCATGACTTCCCCTTCCTGAAATCCATAACCAATTCCTTAGTCTTGTTGATGTTGAGTGTGAGGTTGTTTTTATGACTCCATTCAGCTAGCTGATCTATCTCACTCTTGTAAACCTTCTTGCCTCCATCTGAGTTTCCTGCAACAACGGTGGTGTTATCAGCAAATTTATAGATGACATTAGAGTTGTGCCCAGCCACACAGTCATTGTCTGCATTCTGCAGCTTAATTGATGAAATCGGGTGAACTTGATTCAGAAATGGTGCCTCTGTGTGTTGAACTGCTTCTCGATACTCTACTGCTGTAGCAAGTGTATTAGAAGGTATGGGTTGGGGCCGGCTGGTGGCGCAACGACATCGGCGCCGGACCCGGGAGCGGAGGTTCCCGGGTTCGAAACCAGTCGGGTCTGCCCCCCGAGTACGCTTTCCATCCATGCCAGGTTGAGTGTCGAGATCGCAACTCGACCTTGTAAAATAAAGGGAAAATACTGCGAAAGTGTCTGTGTGGGGAGTGGCGTGTCACACAGTCCCTCTCTCTCGTTCTGCGCCTTGCAAAAAGCCATGAAAAAGACATCATCACAGACGCACACATGAACGCACGGATGCACATGCAGACTCACACACACAGATGCGCACGCAGACTCTCACGCACGCAGGCGCACGCCAAAAAAAAAGAAGGTATGGGTTGGAATGCATGACTGATAATCAATCTCTTCCTTGGACTTACATTCCAGTGCATAACTTTTATCCTTCAGATTAACTTCCTCATCTCGCTGCTTGTTTACTTCTTGCTCAAGCCGTCTCTTCTAGCCATCCTGCTCCTGCCTGTTAGAACATTGATGTGCAACTGCTTCAGCACCGAACTCAAAATGTACAAACGTAAAACATAAAGGCATCCGTTAGTCTTGCGAGACCATGGATCTGCGCCTGGAAAGTCTTCACTCTCCAGGGCACAGGCCTGGGCAAGGTTGTCTGGAAGACCAGCAGTTGCCCATGCTGCAAGTCTCCCCTCTCCACGACACCGATGTTGACCAAGGGAAGGGCATTAGAACCCATACAGCTTGGCACCAGTGTCGTCGCAGAGCAACGTGTGATGAAGTGCCTTGCTCAAGGACACAACACGTTCCCTCGGCTGGGGCTTGAACTCACGACCTTCAGGTCGCTAGTCCAAATCCTTAACCACTTGGCCACGTGCCCACACTTGTAAGACATAACAAGCAACATAATCATGATATATGATACTGAAGATATTGAGGTTACCTTGAAGAGTGGTGGCTGATACATCGACTCCCTATGCTCTTTTGGGATAATCAGATAGGGAAGATCATAAGCTTTGAGTGTATAAACAACAGGATATAAAGACAACACTTCTCCTATTTTTTATATGCTTTATCTTCCTAAACTTTATGGAAGAGGTTGAAAATTCCCTTACCAGTCCTGCCATGCTTCAGGATTTGTTTGTCCATTGTAATGGACTTCATTCGTTTGTTATGTGCTGTGTTGTATGGCGTAGGTGATCATGGTCTTTCCATGACCATGATTGTTCTTGGCAAAGATTTCTACAGAAGTGGTTTGCCATTGCCTTCTTCCAGGCAGTGTCTTTACATGATGGGTGACCCCAGCCATTATCAATACTCTTCAGAGATTGTCTGCCTGGTGTCAGTGGTCATGTAATCAAGACTTGTGATATGCACCAGCTGCTCATACAACCATCCACTTGCACTGGGGGTGGTATTATATTTAAGTGCAAGGGAACTATGAATTTAGTTTTATTCAAAGGATCAAAGCAATAAAATAAATAATTAAATAAAATTTAGGATGAAAAACAGATCAGTAATTTAAGGCCACCTGATTTTGGAAGTGGAAGGTTATGGATATTCAGAAATTATCTGGCACAGCTCATTTCCTTTGATTATTTTGAAAACAGGGACACATGTTCACAGTAAGAGAAAATTCCGGGAATATTCAGCAAGTCAGACTCACCTGTGGACAATGAAAGAGAGTTAATGTTTCAAATCAAAGACCTTTCATCTATTTCTTTCCACAGATGCTGCCTTGACTTGCTGCTTCCAGAATTTTCTATTTCAGCTTTCTTGCACTCACAGTATTTTGCTCGATTCTCAGACATTGAGGTAAATATGCAGTCAAACTTCTAACTGGAAAGATGTTAGGACTGGTATTCCTCCTGACTTGGAGGATTATTATGCTAGAATTATGTGTCTTGACAAGACATAGTATCAGTTGAATCTAGTGATCAAAACAAAAGCTTATTCAATTTCTTGGGAATAAAGAAACTCAACGCTTCACATATTGGACAAATCAGTAAGCTGTCCACCTGCACAAAATCTAGTGAAAGGAATAACATGACTTTTTTTGATAAGAAGACAAGTTATTACATAACTTAAGATACAGCATTATTTTACTTTATTATTTAATATGAGATGGAAAGGCTGTGGTATTCATTTGCAGCTGTGCCTGACACCCCTAAAACCACCTAAAACAACCTTGAACCCAGAACACCTCCTGTAACCTAGGCATTAAGAGCCTTTCAGGTATGAATGAATCCTGGACAGAGTTGAAATTTCACATGTCAGTGTTAAAGAGAAGAGTGAATTTATGTCACAACCACAGACTCTGCTGCGTTGTCTACGCACCCGCGCAGGCAAGCTACAGAACAAATTCGAAAATCACGCTCGTGAGTACACACGTTCCAGCTAATTACTGTATCATTATGATGGTACTTAACTCCCTGCTTCCATTCTAATCTTGTCAACACTTGACCAAAAGCACAGCAACATTTACACACCCTGCCTACACCCATCCTTGTCTGGGAAAAGACTATCCTTTTGATTGACACTGCAAAGGAGCGGTATTCATTTACAAACGATAGTATGTAGTCACTACTTCCAACCGCAGTATTGGCATTAACTTTCAGTTTGAGAGTTTTAGTTAATGGCCGTATTCACCTAGAGTTTATTGTTTTTCTTTTCCTTTAAATTCTGTTGACCTGCTTCAGTGTCTCTCTCTCTCTCTCTCTCCACACTTAGGCCATATCCAAATGTTTTGACAATTTAAGGTCTTGTGTCAGCCATGAGTCAGAGCAGTGAATATGTCGTCTTTCCCTAGGCCAGGTCTACTTTGGGCCTGATATCAGGTAAAATAGCCATCTCCCAATATAAGTAGTTCAATTGCTTGACTTCACCAAGCCGGATTCATTCAAATAAAGTTATCATATAAAGTACAACATTGCTGTTTTATGAAGTCTATCATTCCTTAGGTTTAGCATAGCCAATGGTTCATTGGAAATCAATATTCCCTGTGATTCAGTCAATTAAAAGAGTGGGCAGAAAATAGGAAGTCATAGAGTCCGTGGTTTTGATACCATGGTGCTATGTGGATGAAACTGGTGCCCAACACATGGGTGCATATTTGTAATGGAAATCACTCAACGGTAACATTAACTACTTGCAGGTTAATTGCTGGTTGAGTTTCTCTGGTTATTGTTACGGCTCAACAAGAGTTTGTTGATCCCTTAAGAGCCCCTGTGTATGTTATAATCCTTTGATAATAAGGCAATAATCCAAGCTGTCTTTACAGATCGAAGCTCCCTTCAGAAGTTAGCCATTGTTTGTGCTGCATTGCCTGCACGTGCACCTGCTCGTGTGTGTTGCATTCTAACAGGGTCCACAAATATGTAACAGTGGTTGACCACCATCTGCATGCTAGACTGGACAATCTTCAAATTCTTTCCAAAATTATTTTCCAAGTTGGTGCTGGATTCCTCCAAGCTCCTTGGGATGAATTGCCGACTTTCAGGCAGGTTCCCAAAATGGTAAGCATTATGTGCATAACATCATGGCCCGGGTGCAATGTTTGGGTGCCGAGCTGATCTGAAGAGCTTGAGGGCGGCCGTGCTGGATGATGGAATCTGGGCCCGGAGTAGGTCGCTGGGTGGCATGGTTTAGGCCCGAAGCCTTTCTCAGCAGCGGAATACCTGATCAGAGGTGAGAGCTGATTTTGCTCGCTCTCCACAATCTTCGCCCTTCTGTCCATGGTGTTAAAGCTTTTTGATGTTCCTTCATTGAGCTAATTTATGCACAGGCCCAGATAATCTGAAAAGACAGGGTCCCTGTTGGGAGGAGAGCCGATTTCGCTTGTTCTCCGTGATGGTCATCTCCATGGTGCAGAGGCTATGAGTACTGCCCTGGCTGCTGTGCTCTGTCCCGCTAATATGATGAGCTGATAAATAAGGCTATGGGCCCACTCCAGGTGCTCTGGGGTTGGGATCAGAGGAGTCAGCTTTGGTTTGGAATGATGTTATTCGCTTCAATTGTTTACATGATTGGTATTTTGTTTTCTTTAACTTGCACATCAAATGTTGGTCTTTTATTTTTATTTTTGTTCTTTTTTTCCTTTAATTGGCTCTTTTGGGATTCTTGCTTTGTGGCCACCCTTGAGCAAGCAGATCTCAAGGTTGTATAATTTATATACTCTTTGATAATAAATTAATCTTGAATCTTGACTCAGCCTTCTTTAGAGCACAACGCCAATGAACCTTGTAGTAATCTCACCTTTCGGCCTATTGGGACCAGAGAAACCATTGACCATATCTCACTAAAGGCCGTATTTGCTCAATATTCTCCTCAGGCAGATCTTATCTCTGTGTATTCTTGAACTTGCATGTCAATATTTGGAGACTGTGAGTGTCGTGGTTACTTGAGAAATGAACCACTGTATGAAGCATTCCGCAATTACAAATTTCTAAGTCGAAGAAAGTACATTTAATCCTTTATTAAAAAAACAAGGATGAACGTGGAAAAGCTAATGAAACTAAAACTAGTGATAGAACTAGTGAGCAGTCCAAGTGTATTAAAACATACTTAAGTGTTAGCGATCTTAGCACATTTAAATGTTACTGGTCTACAAAAAATATCAATCCCCTGGCCTACCACCTGCTCTAACCAAAATAAACTGAACTAAAGGCAAAGCATGAATACATAACTATACTTTTCCCTTCTACCATGCCCCAACCAAATGACAAGCTACCCATTATAAACTTGTAACACAAAATACAATACAGACAGGAAAGAGGTACACATCTCCGACAGTGAGATTGAAATTCAGAGATGGGATGTTTAAATCAATCTTTTTTGCTCGTTGCCCAATTAAGTAGATTCTCGATCATCTGAAAGGCAAAGCCTAAAAGCTGTGATGAGGAAGAAGGAACACAATTGGTGTGTGCTTACATGATCTGCAGCTTATGAATCATAGCAGACTGTGGAATGGGGAAGGAGCAAGACGTGGATTAGCTAGGAGGTAGCTCATCTCTGAAAATTTAATCCCAGGCCCCAAGCAATTATTATTCCAGTCACAGTTAGCATCGTCTCGGTCAGAGTTTCGTGCATGCAAGCACTTTGACGCCTCTCATTGAGAGGGAGGTGCGTGTGTCAGAGAGCATCACGCATGTTGAACAGGTCCCAGTCTGCGCTGGCTGCAAGAGAAATGTGCGAGGCTTGAAGCAGCACTAGGCAAGCAGAGCTGAGATAAAATATTTGAATGTTAGGTGTGACTCCTATTTGACAGAGATTTGCGACAACTGAGTTGACCACCTGTCATATACCAGACACGAGCTACATTCTTACTCTTCAATCTGAATATTGTAACTATTACATGTTATAAGACCAGAAGACATTGGAGCAGAATTGGGCCATTTGGCCCATCGAGTCTGTTCTGCCATTTCATCATGGCATCTCACAGATTATGAGTGAATTTGGAAAACAGGGCTCACAACTTAATGTGCCGCAGTCTAATGTCCTGCTTCATGTATATCTAAGAAATGACAGATACTTGTCTCTCACCTGATTTGCATTTAGAAATTCAGGACTATGGCCATAAGACCTTAAGATATAGGATCAGAAGTAGGCCATTTGGCCCATCAATTCTATTCCGCCATTTCATCATGGCTGATCCATTTTTCCTCACAGCTCCAACCTCCTGCCTTCCCTCTGTATCCCTTCAAGCCCTGACCAATGAGCAATCTATCAATCTCTGCCTTAAATATACCTAAAGACTTGGCCTCCTCAGCTGCCTGGAGCAATGAATTCCAGAGATTTACTACCCTATGGTTAAAGAAATTCCTCCTCAGCTCCGTTCTCAAAGGATATCCCTCTATTCTGAGGCTGTCACTTCGTGTCTTCGACACTCCTACCACAGGAAACATCCTCTTCACATTCACTCCATCAAGCCCTTTCACCATTTGATAGGTTTCAATGAGGTCGCCTCTCATTCTTCTGAATTCCAGTGAATACAGGCCCTGAGCCATCAAGCGGTCTTCATATGGCAAGCCGTTTAATCCTGGGCCATTTCCGTGAGCTTCCTTTCAACCCTCTCCAGTTTCAGCACATCCTTTGAAGGACAAGGGGCCCAGAACTGCTCACAGTAACTCCAAGTGAGGCCTCACCAGTGCTTTATAAAGTCTTAACATTAAATCCTTGATTCAACACCTTCCGACCCTATGTCACCTCTAATGATTTAATATCATTTCTTACCAGCAGAGGCATGCCACCTCTCTGCCAGCCATAATCTTCTCTCAGGCATGATCCAGTGATGCCTACAACATCATACTTGCTAATCTGTAACTGCGCTATGCTCATCGACCTCATTCCATACACTATGAGCATTGAACTATAACACCTTTAGTCCTGTCTTCACCATTTTTGATTTTGTCTGCCTTTTATGTTGCAATTCATCCTGTTGATTGCAATTTTGCCCTATGAACAGTCTCTCCTTTCTAGGAGTCTCATTACACATTGCCTCTATCTGTAACTCAACTACCTCATCTTCAGCACCGTCACTCCAGTTCCCATCCTCCTGCCAAGTTAGTTTAAACCACCTGAGCAACTCAAGCCAACCTGCCCCCAAGGTTGTTAGACCCCCTCGGGTTCAGGTGTAACCCGTCCCTTTGGTACGGGTCATACCTTCCCCAGGAGAGATCCCAATGATCCATAAATCTGAACCCCTACCCCTGCAGCAGCTTCTCAGCCAAGCATTCACCTACCAAATCTTACCCTCCCTGACAAGTGGCACATGCCCAGGCAGCATTCCAGAGATTACTACCCCGGAGGTCCTGTTTCTCAGCTTTCTACCTAGCTCCCTAAAAGCTCTCTACAGGACCCCCTCACCTTCTCTACCTATGTCATTGGTGCCAATATGTACCAAGACTTCTGGCTGTGTACCCTCACCCTTGAGAATGCCATGGATATGATCCAAGACATCCCTGATCCTGGCACCAGGGAGGCAATGTACCATACGAGTGCCCCTAACACTCCAACAGAACCTTGTCTCGGTTCCTCTGAGGGAAAGAACTATCAACACTGCAGTCCTCTTCATCTCTCTGTTCTTCTGAGCCACAGCACCAGACTCAGTGCCCGAGACCTGGTCACCGTGGCTCCCCCTGGTAGGTTGCCCCCTCAACAGTATCTAAAGTTATAAACTTATTATTGAGGGGAACTCCACCCTGGCAGTTCATTTCCCCTCCTTCTCCTGACAGTCACCCAGCTGCCTTTCTCCTACAGCCTAGGGGTGGCTACCTCCCTGTAGCTCCTGTCCATCACCTCCTCATTCTTTTGTTTGAGTGGAAGGTCATCGAGTTGCAGCTCCAGCTCCTTACCATGTTCCCTCAGGACCGAAAGCTCAGTACACCTGATGCAGAGGTGTTTATCTCACATCCCACATGCAGTATGAAATACTGCCCCCGGATCCATTCTCATGATACTGTGCAATAATAGATGAGAAATGAACTAATAAGAACTCAGAGAGTAACTTGCAAGGCAATCTACCTCACCCAAGCCTGATCTCGCCAAAGCCACTCTAAAGACCGGTACACTCAAAGAGAATGGCTGCTTTGCTGCATTACTTATATTCCCCCTTTCTAATGAACCCCTCTTGCTCACTGGTCGCTCCTCAAATCAGAAAAACTGCCATGAAACTCTGCCTTTGAAATTTTGATCGCCGCCCTGATTAAAAAGTAGCTCTTTTCACACACCCCTGGTGTGGACAAGTCACCCCAAAGCCAAGATGGAATTGTCTAGTGAGTTATCTTTGTGAAGATATATTGGTTTAATTTATTTTTCAGAAGTTTTTTTTTGTCATTGTAGTCGTTTAGTGAAAACTTAAAGAAATTGGTTACCTGATTTAAATTATCATCAAACCTTCTTGCCCGAGAACCAAACCCTTTTTTCTCAGGGATTTCATACATCACAGTTTGATATTTGGATGGTATTGTTGAGGTCACCATGGATGGCTGGAACCCTACAGTGCCACAAGTACAGAGTAACAACGATATTAGATGCAGGGAATGGAACATCTATTTCATTCATCAACTAGTAAAATCTATCCTGCCAAGAAATAATGAATAACGATTACATATAATGTGGTAAATTGGAACAGGCACCTCCAGTCTGCGTTACTTATTGATTGATTGAGATACAAAATAACTCTAACTGAATTGTTTGCGCTGTAACTTTGGTGTATTTGCATGCCATCAATTCCAAAACGTTTGCCAGCAGCAGTTCCCAAGCTACGGTCCACAGACCCCTCAGTTGATGGCACTGGTCCTTAGCATAAAAAAGGTTGGGAATCCCGGTTTGCCAGGATCAAGTGTGGTAACTATAACTGAAAATTGATTGATACCTTAAGCATTAAAGAGCTTAAAATATGCTAACTTATTGCTACTAAAGATAACATCAAGTTATTGTGCAAGGATTCCATTGAATCCAGGACACCTTCAAGGAATAATACCTCAAAAAGGTGGCGCCCATCATAAAGGACCCCTGTCACCCTGGTCATGCCTTGTTCTCCCTGTTACCATCAGGAAAGGGGTACAGAAGCACGAAGGCACACATTCAGTGATTCAGGAACGGCTTCTTCCCCTCCGCCATCTGATTTCTGAATGGATATTGAACTCATGAAACTACCTCACTACTTTTTTTCCTCTTTTTTCTCTATTTATTTAGCTTTTTAAATACATATATACTTACTGTAATTCACAGGTTTTTTCCTGTCATTATGTATTGCATTGTACTGCAAGCAAAGATGACAAAGATCATGACATATGCGGGTGATATTAATCCTGATTCTGATTCTGATTAATCTTGCCTAAATCTTTACTGACCGGTTTCCTTCTCTGAGTAACTAGTACCAAAACAACGTAATTTACAAATATGTTAGAAAATATGTATGTACTAATCTTAGAATGTTGTGAAATTAGGCTTGCAATTTTTGTACTTTGTACAAAGTTACATGGAGAACATCTTTCCAGATTTTCAAAGGAAGGAGCTGTGCAGCCTATCGTTAACTTCCTGCCAATACAATTTCCCTGCTTACCGCACTCCCGGTTTTTAGCCTTCTCCCCTGCTCTCCTCCCTACGCCCAGGAGGAAATGGCCAACTTGGGCCTGAAACTATGTACCTTTAAGGTTTTTCATAATGATTTTTGATTAAGTAAAGGCATCCCTGTTCATCACCAACCCCAGAAACTCAGGAAGATATAGTACCTGTCCCACTTGAACAGCTTTGTAAAAAGGGTCAGGTAGCCCTGCAGTGTGGGCGACTTCCCACCTTGCTGACAGATCAAAGAACTATTTGGCATTCAGCAGATTATGATGTTCTTACTTTACACTTTGAACACTTCCTGTGAGTTTGGGTCGTGATAAAATCACATATTTGTTCCACTTTAGAAGCACACTGATGCAGCCATAGTGAAAATGCTAAAAAAAAAAATGCAACTAGTCTGATTTTATTGTAAAGTATTTTGCCTGAGCATCCTTTCAGATTCTGTCTGGCTGATTAATTGCCCAAAACCTTTGTGCCATTTATTGCTGTATTCCTGATTTAACCCCATCAATAAGGAGCATAAATTGTGCTGAAATAGTTTCTGCATCAATAACAGCCAAGTGCGAAACACCCAGGTGACATGGAAAGAATGTCTTATCTTAGGTAGAAAATCTCCTTCTGATTTGTGTCCTTGTCATTTGTACCGATTGGGGAGATAGTGTAGACTTTAAATGTCACTTTATCTGTGAGGATCTCTTTGACATTAACTGCATTCTTCTGGGTTCAGATTGATAAACCTGGACTAATTCTGCAATTTTTTAAGTAATTGTTTTGATGGTTCTTCGTTTCTGACTTCTATTTTATAGTTACCATCAGGCTCAAAGGTGACATTGTTTTTTTTTAGATCTGTGAGATGGAAGATTTTATCCATAGCCAGAAATTAAATTCAATTGCTGCAAAGAAGAACTTAATTTCTGAGCATTTTCTTTAGCTTACATCTGTTGAAAGCTGGAGGAAAAACCACAGACCATGAACAATGATTTCATCATCTGACTCTCTGATGCAACACACTTAAAATGCTGGAGTAACTCCTAAGTTGCATGCGGCGGGTCCCTGGGTGACTGTCAGGAGAGGGAGAGTACCCCTGTGGCTGTTCCTCTTCGTAATCAGAGTCAGCTTAGAATCAGTTTTAATGTCACTAGTATGTCATGAAACGTTTTAACTTTGCGGCAGCAGTACAACGCAATACATAACAATATAAAAACTGTGAATTATCGTAAGTATATATATTTTAAATAGTTAAACTAAATAAGTAGTGCAAAAATAGAAATAAAAAAAGCAGTGAGGTAGTGTTACTGGGCTCAGTATTCATTCAGAAATTGGGTGGCAGAGGGGAAGAAGCTGGGTGTGTGCCTTCAGGCTTCTGTGCTTCCTGCCTGATGCCAGCAATGCGAACAAGGCATGATCTGGGTGATGGAGGTCCTTAATGATGGGTGCCACCTTTCTGAGGGTTCGCTCCTTGAAGATGTCCTGGATGCAACCAAGGCTAGTGCTCATGATGCAGCTCACTAACTTTACAACATTCTGCAGCGTACTTCGATCCTTTGCAGTAGCCCCCCCCCCGCACACACCAGACGGTGACGCATCCAGTTAGAATGCTCTCCACAGTACATCCCCCCCACACCAGACAGTGACGCATCCAGTTAGAATGCTCTCCACAGTACATCCCCCCCACACCAGACGGTGATGCATCCAGTTAGAATGCTCTCCACAGTACATCTCTGGAAATCTGCAGATGTTTTTGGAGTCATACCAAATCTCCTCAAATCCCGAATGAAATATAGCTACTCTCATCTCTACTTTGTAGCTGCATCGATATGTTGGGTCCAGGTTAGATCTTCAGAGATCTTGACACCCAGGAACTTGAAATTGCTCACTCTCTCCATTTCTGACCCCTCTATGAGGATTGGTGTGTGTTCGCTAATCTTACCCTTTCTAAAATCGACAATCGGTTCTTTGGTCTCACGAACAATGAATGCACAGTTGTTGCTTTGACACCACTAAACTAGCTGGTATATCTCGCTCCTGTACACCCTCTTATCACAATCTGAAACTCAGCTAACAATGGTTATACATGTGTTGTGTATGGTAATAAGTATGCAACTTTTGATACTGTTGAGGGGGACGACTTACCAGAGGGGAGACACAACAACTGAGTCTCTGGCACAGTGTCAGGTGTTGTGGCTCAGAAGGGAAGTGGGAGAAGTTGATATGCTAGTATCCTGGCCTTTATTAATCAAAGCATTGAGTATAGCAGTTGGGATGTAATGTTGAAATTGTATAGGGCATTGGTAAGGCCGAATTTGGAGTATCGTGTACAGTTCTGGTCACCGAATTATAGGAAAGATGTCAATAAAATTGAGAGAGTACAGAGGAGGTTTACTAAAATGTTGCCTGGGTTTCATCTCCTAAGTTACAGAGAAAGGTTGAACAAGTTAGGTCTTTATTCTTTGGAGCGTAGAAGGTTGAGGGGGGGACTTGATAGAGGTGTATAAAATTATGAGGGGTATTGATAGAGTTGACGTGGATAGGCCTTTTCCATTGAGAGTGGGGAAGATTCAAACAAGAAGACATGAGTTGAGAGTTAAAGGGTAAAAGTTCAGGGGTAACATGAGGGGGAACTTCTTTACTCAGAGAGTGGTAGCTGTGTGGAACGAGCTTCCAACAGAAGTGGTTGAGGCAGGTTCGATGTTGTCGTTTAAAGTTAAATTAGACAGATATATGGACAGGAAAGGAATGGAGGGTTATGGGCCGAGTGCAGGTTGGTGAGACTAGGTGAGAGTAAGAGTTCAGCACGGACTAGAAGGGCCGAGATGGCCTGTTTCCGTGCTATAATTGTTATATGGTTATATGACAGCAGCAGGGATGGGGGTTTCGATAGTTAGAGGAGCAGAGATGCGATTCTGTGGATGCAATAGAGAAACCTGTATGGTATGTTGTCTCCCAGGTGACAGAGTCGGAGATGTCTCAGATCAGGTCTGCAGCATTCTAATGTGGGAGGGTGAGCAGTCAGTAGTCTTGGTACATTTTTGCACCAATGAAATAGGTTGGAAAAGGAAGGAGGTCGTGGATATGGAATTTAGGGAGCTTCATAGAAAGCTGAAAAGCAGGACCTCCAGGGTAGTAATCTCTGGATTGCTGGCTGTGCTATCTGCCAGCGAGGGTGAGAATAGGATGATTTGGCAGATGAATACATGGCTGAGGGACTGGGGCAGGGGACAGTGCTTCAGCTTTCTGGATCACTGGAATCTCTTTTGAAGAAGGTATGGCTTGAACAAAGGGGACGGTTTACACCTGAACATGAAGGAAGCCACTATCCTCGTGGGCAGGTTTTTGTTAGAACTGTTGTGGAGGTTTTAAACTAATTTGACATGGGGATGTGAACCGGAGTGATAGGGCTGAGGATGGGGCAGTTGGGTTACAAGCAGAGGCAGTGTGTAGTGAGACTGAAAGGAAGGACAGGCAAATGATAGGGCAAAATTGCAGTCAGTGGGATGAGTTGCAGTGTAACAGGGAGAGAAAAATGAAAAGGGTGATGAACACAGGACTGAAGATGTTATATTTTAATGCACACAGTATACAGAATAAGGTAGATGATCTTGTAGTTCAGTTAGAAATTGGCAGGAATGACATTGTGGACATCACTGTGTCGTGGTTGAAAGGAGATTATAGTTGGGAGCTCAAAATCCAAGGTTACACATTGTATCAAAAGGACAGGGAGGTAGGCAGAGGGTGTGGCGTAGCCCTGTTGGTAAAAAATGAAATCAAATCCTTAGAAAGAGGTGACATAGGATCAGAAGATGGAGAACTTCAGTCGTCACTGTGCGATCTAGTTAGGAAACTGCAAGGGTAAAAGAAGTAAGTTATATACAGATCTGCAAACGCTAGCCAGGATGTGGGATGCAAATTACAATGGGAGATAGAAAATTCATGCCAAAAGGACAATGTTATGATAGTCATGGGGGATTTCAATATTCAGGTGGATTGAGAAAATCAGGTTGGTGCTGATCCCATGAGAGAGAATTTGTAGAATGCCTATGAGATGGCTTTTTAGAGCAGCTTGTGGTTGAACCCATTAGGGCATCAATAAATCTGGACTGGATGTTATGTAATGAATCATATTTGATTAGGGAGCTTAAGGTAAATGGACCCTTGGGAAACAATGATCACAATAGCATAGAATTCACCCTGCCGTCTGAGAGGGAAAGGGTAAAGCCAGTTGTATCAGTATCAGTGGAGTAAGTGGAATTACAGAGGCATGAGAGAGGAGTTGACCAGAATTGATTGGAAAAGAACACTGGCAGGGAAGATGGCAGAGCAACAATGGTTGGAGTTTCTGGGAGCAATTTGGAAGGTACAGGATTATTACATCCCAAAGAAGAGAAAATATTATAAAGGCAGAATGATACAACCTTGGAAGTCAAAAACAACATAAAAACAAAATTGAGAGCATAAAATAGAGCTAAAATTAATGGGCAAGTTAGAGGATTGGGATTCTTTTAAAAAACAACACGAGGCAACCAAAAAGCCATAAAAAAGGAAAAGGTAAAACATGAAGGTAATCTAGCCAATAATATCAAAGAGGATAGCAAAGGTTTTTTTCAGATATATAAGTAAAAGAGAGATGAGAATGGATGCCAGACTGCTGCAAATAATGCTGGAGAGGTAGTAATAGGGGATAAGGAAATGGCGGATGATCTGAATAAATATTTTGCATCAGTCATCACTGTGGAAGACACTAGCAATATGCAAAAAATGTTGAAGAGTGTCGGGAGCACAAGTGAGTACAGTTGCCATTACTAGGGAGGAGGTACTTGGGAAGCTGAAATGTCCGAAGATAGATAAGTCACCTGGACCAGATGGAATACACCCCAGGGTTCTAAAAGAGGTAATTGTCGAGATTATGGAGGCACTTATAATGATCTTTCAAGAATCAATAGTTTCTGGCATGGTTCCAGAGCACTGGAAAATTGTGAATGTCGCTCCACTCTTCAAGAAGAGAGGGAGGCAGAAGGAAGGACATTATAGGCCAGTTAGTCTGATATTAGTGGTTGGGAAGATGTTGAAGTCGATTATTAAGGATGAAGTTTTGGGGTACTTGGAGGCACATGATAAAATAGGCCAAAGACAGCATGGTTTCCTTAAGGGGAAATCTTGCCTGCCAAATCTGTTGAGGAAATAACAAGCAGGATAGAAAAAGGAGAATCAATGGATGTTGTGTAGTTGGATTTTCAGAAGGCCTTTGATAAGGTGCCACACATGAGGCTCTCAGCAAGACAAGAGCCTACGGTATTATAGGAAAGATAGAGTATTGGCTGACTGGCAAAAGGAAAAGAGTGGGAATAAAGAGAACTTTTTTTGGTTGGCTGCCAGTGATAGTGGTGTTCCACAGGGGTCAGTGACTGCTTCTTCTTACTTTGTATGTCAATGATTTGGATGATGGAATCGATGGCCTTGTGGCTAAATTTGCAGGTGATACGAAAATAGGTGGAAAATAGGTTGAGGAAGCAGAGTGGCTACAGGAGGATTTAAACAGATTAGGATAATAGGCAAAGAAGTGGCAGGCTGAATGCAGTGTCAGGAAGTGTATAGTCATACACTTTGGTAGAGGAAAAAAGCATAGACTCATCTGAACTCGGAAAAAATTCTAAAATCTGAGGTGCAAGATCCTCTAAAGGTTAACGTGCAGGTTAAGTCGGTGGTGAGGAAGGCACATGCAAAGTTAGCATTCATTTTGCAAGGGCTAGAACATAAGGGCAAGGATATAAAGCTGAGGCTTTATAAAGCTCTTCTGAGGCCACACTTGGAGCATTGTGAGGAGTTTTGGGCCTCTTATCTAAGGGATGTGCTGACATTGGAAAGGATTCAGAGCAGGTGTACGAAAATGATTCCAGGAATGAAATAGTTACCATATGAGGAGCATTTGATGGTCTGTGCCTGTATTCACAGGGATTAGAAGAATGAGGGGGGATCTCATTGAAACCTGTCCAATGTTAAAAGACCTAGATAGAGTGGATGTGAAGAGTATGTTTCCTATAGTGGAGGAGTCTAGGACCATGGGGTACAGCCTCAGAATAGAGGGACACTTATCTAGAACGGAGTTGAGGAAGAATTTCTTTAGCCAGAGGGAAATGGATCTTTAGAACTAATTGCCACAGCCAGTTGTGCAGGCCAGGTCACTGGGTGCATTTAAGGTGGAGACTGATAGGTTCTTGATTTGTCAGGGCGTGAAATGTTACATGAAGAAGGCAGAAGAATGGGGTTGAGGGGGAGCTGGGGTTGAAATGGCAGAGTAGATTCGATGGGTCAACTGGCCTAATTCTGCTCCTATGTCTTAAGGTCTTTGGTCAGGAAGCATCTATGGATGGAATATATAGTTGATGTTTCTGCCCAAGAACCTTCATCGGGATTGGAAAGGAAGGGGGAAGATGCCAGGATAAGAAGGTTAGGGAGGTGAACAAACTGACAGCCGGCAGGTGAAATCAGGTGAGGGGAAAGTGGGCGGATGAAGTGAGGAGCTGGGAGATGATAGATGGAAAAGGTGAAGGGCTGAAGAAGAAGGAAAAGTCTGATATAAGAAGAAAGTGGACCATGAGAGAAGGGAAAAGAGGAAGGGCACATGAGGAAGGTGATGGGCAAGTGGGGAGAAAAGAAGGGGTAAGAGGGGAGCGAGAATGGGGTGTTACAGAGAGAGGGGGAGAGGGTAGAAATTACTGGTAGTTAAAGAAATCAGTATTCATGCCATCAGGCTGGAGGCTACCCAGACGGTAGATGGAGTGTTGCTCCTGCAAGCTGAGAGTGCCCTCGTCATGGCAGTAGAGGAGGCCATGAACTGACAACCCTGAATGGGAATGGGACATGGAGTTACAATGGGTGTCCACCTGGGCATCCCACCTATGGTGGCAGCTGGGATGAAGGTATCCTTCCTTTCAACACCTCCGCAATTTGTAAAATTTAATTGGACCAGGAATTCAGGAGCTAGTCACACATCGACATTTGTCCAAGTGTTGATGTATGACTTCCATGTTGAAATACATCACTCCAGAAATAACAGCAGGCAGCTCTGGTTGTGAACCTCACTGGCATGGATGATGCTTTTACCCTTGGATCATTACATTGTTCCTTCTGAAATGCTCCTTAACTCATTGATGGGAAAATTAGTTTACATTGCACTGAGGATGCATCTTGTTGGCAGTCTGAGGATAACTGATTTTTAATAGCGTTTTTACCTCTGATTTACAGGGTAATTCCCTGACCAGATCCTATCCCAGCCATGGGAACCTAAATTGCCCACTTCTTCGCTACCCTTCACCGCTCTGATCTAAACACCAGCTCCAGCTCATGACTCTAAACCAACCCACACTCTGTGAATTGTATTTTACTTCCTCAAAGATTTGGTCACTTTTAATTTCTTTTTGAAATTACACTTTTAAAGTATTGTGGAGGGGTGGAGGGCAATACTTTTGAAAGTAAACACTCACCAGTAAATTCATTAGAGTTTAGTCTGACAGACAAGCTTGGGTTGAGAATTTCCAATAAAAAGGCACGAAGATTATAACGATAAATATGGCCGACATGTTTAGTATTACCTTTACTGGAATATCCTGTTGGTAAGTAGTGAAGCTTTTTGTACTCAGGCTTGTCAATCTGTTTATTCTCAGGCACCGAGGGCTGGATATAATCTACCATAACGTCCCTGATGATAGTCAAAGTATTCCAGTCTTAGGCTGTGAACATCTAATCAGATAAAAGTAGAACTTGTTAGGCATCTTTGGAATCAATAATCAGACAAAAGAGGAACTGCTCATGCATTTTTGGAACCAATAATCTTGTAGTGACTTCTCAATGCTAGCTACCGAATCTTGTCTAGGGATTTAGGGAGGAAAACAAAGGATTCATGATATTAGCATTCATGTCCTCTCCTTACATTTGCTTCCAGGAGAACAGCATTGGCAGAGGTCAAGGAGAAAATTTTTACACAAGTTTAAATAAATCTTTAAGCACGTATTTGATCCAGTTAGCTCTGGTGGTAAGGAATTAGCAAAGGTTGTATCTATAGAGGAGAGGCCCTTTGTTGGTCAGGCTCCACTATGTGCATCCCAGCTCTCTTCATGATACAGAAGCTAGGGGAGTACGACGTGGAGAGCAAGTTGCTGCCTATGTGGCACACTCCTCCTCTCCATGCAGCTGATGAATCCAAAGCCACGGCAGAGACCAATACTTTTTGGCACCAGTGGCACCGCAGAAGTTGCCAGTCAGCGTTGAACCCAATATAAGGCTGCTTCAGGGACTCCAGCTCTCTCTCTCTTGGGGTTTACTTCTGAAGCTTTCTGCATGTGTGGGTATAACCGCAAGGCAGCGGTTTGAGGTCAGAGTTTTCCTTCTCCTAGATGAGCTGCCAGCCACTGCTAACGAGCCCCATCTACTAGTTTTAAGGCACCAGTAACTTGCCTTTGCCCCTTCTTCTGTCAGTAGAAACAGTTCTGCTAGGCTTAGTAGCTAAACCATGCGTGAATACCAGGAGCTGGACTTGGTTGTCAGAGACTATTTGAGGTACATGCCATTGGGAGCATTTTGTAGGTAATGTGCTATTACAACCTTAAGGAACCATAAAACTAGAATGTTATCACAAAATCTACCTACTCAGACAGGATGGTTCAGGAATCCACATAGATAGCCAACTAAATTTACTAAAAGAAGAAAATAAGGGCTTGACCTCACCCTGCCGGTTCATGCAAACAGGTACTCATTCACAGTGACAGCACAGAAGAGCCTGAATCATACCGATGCACCTCCTACTGGCCAGTTAGAAAACTGCACAGGAAATTATACCAGGCACTTGTATAGAAATCAATACTGAATAAATTGCTGTGGTAGGTTTATGTTAAAAGTACTGCCTAGTTTCAGCTCATGTGTTCCCAAAGTATTACCACCATAACCCTCTCCACACTTCATTAAACCAGCCTAATACTCCCGCCAAACCCCAGTTCATAACCCTAAGGCAACCCTTCACGGATCTCCCAAGGCTAGCCTTCCATCTCCTCACATTCACGCAGACTTGTTCTCTACCCTCAAGCCCCAATCTACCATTTTTTCCACCATCTGGCTGGATCTGATTACACCACACTGGCTCTCAGATCCCAGCCACCGCTCATTCTAGCTTTCAATCTCAGAATCATAATCAGAGTCAGCCTCAACATCATGTATGTCATAGAATTTGTTCATTTGTGGGAGCAGTACAGTGTAATACATAAAAAAATATAAATTACAATAAAAAAACCTTATATACATATGATAAAGGAAAGGAAAGGTACGTCTTCGTCTGGAGTTTTTCCGGTTAGCGGACGATTTCCCTCCACGCCTCTCTGACGTAGAGGCAAGCTACAGCAGCGGTTTACCATTGTCTTCTGCCGAGTGAGTTTCCAAAGAGATCACCAGCTCGTAGCCCAGCACAGATGGAAAGCATGCAGGGGAGCCAGCTGGATTTGAACTCGGGACCTTTCGTCCCGAAGTCCAACACTGATGCCACTACGCCACCAGCCGGGGTCACATATAATAAAGTAGTGCAAAAAGACAGCAATAAATACTGAGGCAGCATTTATGGGTTCATTGTCTGTTCAAAAACCTGATGGCAGTGGGGAAAAAGCTTTCTCTAGAACTCTGAGTGTGTGACTTCAGGCTCCTGTACCTTTCCTTAATGGTAGCAATGAGAAAAGGGCATATCCCGAGTGACAGAGGTCCTTAATGAAGGATGCTGCCTTTTTGAGGCATTGCCTTTTGAAGCTGTCCTGGATGCTGGGAAGGCTAGTGCCCATGATGGATTTGGCTGCGTTTGCAACCTTCTGGCAGCTTTTTCCGATCCTTTGCAGAGGCCCCTCCATACCAGATAGCAATTCAGCCAGTTAGAATGGCACATCTTTTTTAGTAACATTCAAAATCTCCTCAAACTCCTAATGAACTTTTGCCATTGTCATTCCATCTTTGTGACTGCATCAACATGTTAGACCGAGGATGGGTCTACAGAGATGTTTACACCCTAGACCTGAAACTGCTCATCCTTTCCCCTGCTGATCCCTCGGTGAGGGCTGGCATGTATTCAAACAACACACACACAAAATGCCGGAGCAACTCAGCAGGCCAGGCAGCATCTATGGAAAGGAGTACAGTCGACGTTTCAGACCGACGCCCTTCATCAGCAATATATCTTCCTTGCTTGTCAGCTCCTGCATCCTATGCCCCGCCCATCACTATGCCCTCTAAGATGCGCCGTCACGGAAATGCTCCCACGCACATAGCCTTTGTTGCTACGCAGCTGGAATTTTCTTTTGTATAATGTTTTATTAAAGTGTCGCGCGGTTTTCAAGCTGTTAAAAAAACTGGGGGGAATGCTGCCTCCCATTTAAAATTGTAGGATAAATTTTCCAATCAAAACCCAACATCAGCATTCTGTAAAGTTCATATCATTACATAGTTCACATGAGCAGCAGGCAGATCCAACCTCTGAAAATCAGTCCTTACTTCAACCCTGGGCTTGCAGGACCTAAATTTGTGGTGATACTTAGATCACATCGATTTGTTACCTCATAACTACTTTTGATGCAAGTTGTAAGGTAAAAAGGACATAGGTGTCATCACTAATTGCACCTTAAACAGGAGTGTCCTGATCATAAGACATAGGAGCAGAATTAGGCCATTCAGGGAGTGTGTCCCGTTACATTCTCAACCATATTCCTCACTCTGTGAAAATTGTTAATTGCCTCTGTAAGCACCCTCGGTTTGGATGTGATCACCCCACAGCCCACTTCATTGGGTAGGTTTTGGGAAAGGCAAACTAAACGGAGACGAAGGCCCCAAATCCTCGGCTTTGCGTATCGCCTGTTGCCGGGGCCGGGGTCGAAGAGCCCGGCAGAGATGGTGCTCGGTGCTCGGTGTCGAAGAGGTGGGTCGGAGGCTCGGAGTTTCTCGGGTGGACTCAGAGTCGGACTGTGGTCGGATGCTTCCAGGATGCTGCACTGGCAAGTTGGCGGCACTGGAGGTTCACCGTCTGCGTGAGATGATGGGACTTCCGAGAGACTCTGAGATTTTTACTGTGCCATGGTCTGTTCTTCTCAAATTACGGTATTGCTTTGCACTGTTGTAACTATATGTTACAATTATGTAGTTTTTGTTAGTTTTTAAGTCGGTTTGTCATGCGTTTTCGTGATATCATTCTGGAAAAACATTTTATCATTTCTTAATGCATGCATTACTAAATGACAATAAAAGGGGACTGCGTGTCCTCATAATCATAATCATAATAAGTGACTGGGTGGCGGTGTGGAGGTACGCCTCTACCAAAGGAGGTGTAAGATGCTCCTTCCCTTCTCTAGCCTGCAGGTGTAACACCTGCTTAGCCCACCTGATCAGGGTTATGTGAAGCCATGGGGGCTGGTGGTGGATGGTCGTATGAGCAGCTGGTGCACATCACAAGTCCTGGTGATGTGACCACAAGTCCTGGTTATGTCTGAAGCGTATTGATAACGGCTGGGGTCACCCGCCTTTGTAAAGACACTGCCCAGAAGAAGACAATGGCAAACCAGTCCTGCAGAAAAATTTGCTTGGCACAATCATGGTCATGGAAAGGCTGTGATCGCCCACGTCACCTAGTGATAATGAAACAGAGTTGCCAACCACACCTGGATCCACAAAGTTTAATCTCTTGATCACTAGCAGGTGCAACTCTTAAAAGAAAACTGTGGAGCTAATCCAAAATTTGTTTATCCATTTTATTTAAAATCTTTGAAGATAGTGCTCCCAATCTCTGTTGCCTATTTCAGTCATTCAGCTTCTGTCAAGCAGAACTATTTAAATTTCATTCAACAAACAGCAGGAAGTCTTAAGCACTATAGAAGTTCATCAACCATAAATACAGCAGAGTCTTCCCACCGTGGGTCTCTCCCCTTATTGTTTTCATCTGTACACACAGGAAATGTCTGCTCTGCGGATTAAGCAGAGAAAAACATCTTCAGTTCATAAGCACTCCTGAAATTATAGCACAGTGTGTTATCTGTGATGATTATTATCATTCCTGTAAACACTTTGCATACTGTTTTGAATCCTTGAAATGTGGTAAGAGATGAAAACTTTAAATTGCTTAGCAAGTGATCATCTTGTAACAGCAATTACAGACTTTGATTAAATTTACGATACTGTGTAGAAGTCTTAGGCACATATATACTGCTTATAGCTGGGGTGCCTAGGACATTTACATAGTACTATAGTAATTTTATGCATTGCACTGTACTGCTGCAAAAAAAACATATTTTATAATATATGTGACTGATGATAAACCTGATTCTGACAAGAGTCTCCGTTGTGGTCTGAAAATGGGAAGGGGTCCAGAGAGAAGGGAATCATGGTTGGCAAAAGGGGAAGGGAGAGGGGAGGGAGCAGGAAGCACCAGAGAGACATTCTGTAATGGTCAATAAACCAACTGTTTGGAATCAAATTACCTTGCCTGGTATCTCAAGACTGGGTGTGTCTGCACCCGCACCACCTCCCCCTCCTTCCTGCCCTGGCACTCCTTCTCTGCCACCTGTCAATCACACCCCTCCCGGGGCACTACACCCTCGCCATTCCCAGCATCCTGTGAGCCCACCAGATTTACAAGCTTGATCTGCTCCACGTTGACAAACACAGTACTGTGCAAAAATCTTCAGCACCCTAGCTATCAACGTTCCCTCTAATTTGTATTGACGACTTGTGCCCAAAAATCTTGTGCTGTGCAATTTTTTGCCCAGAGGGAACAACATAAAAATTTAAGTGGAAGTAAACCTGAAGTTATTCTAAGGAAAATAAGCTACAAAGTCCAGTTTTTTGTTCATTGTTTAAAAGAAATAAAATAACTGTCAATAAAAACTTTGATCTCCTCTGCATTTGATCATTAGGTCATGCGAGGTTTATGAATAATTTTCCCACCAGAGCTTTTGAACACCATCCATATGTGATCTGATTGCCTTAAAAAGTCAAGTTTCCAAATGTCTCTCCATTTCTTCCCGCGTGCAATTTCTCCAGCAACTTTTGCATCACGACTAGATAGATAGATAGATATACTTTATTGATCCCAAGGGAAATTGGGTTTTGTTACAGCCGCACCAACCAAGAATAGAGCATAAATATAGCAGTACAAAAACCACAAACAATCAAACAACAAATGCAAACTATGCCAGATGGAAAATAAGTCCAGGACCAGTCTATTGGCTCAGGGTGTCTGACCCTCCACAGGAGGAGCTGCAAGTTCGATGGCCACAGGCAGGAACGACCTCCCGTGCCGCCCAGTGTTGTATCTTGGTGGAATATGGCCGAAGTCCAACAGTAAAAAGTTCAATATCTGGTCTACAAGCACGTTCTTCAATCGTAATATGACCCGGATTGCACCATCTGTTGTTAACCAGAACAGTAAGCACCCAACTCCTTTACGCTTACCGCTCTCAGTGCACTTCCAGTCAGCCCGAATGGTCTGGAAGCCGTCCATGGAAAAGTTTTGATCAGGTATGTCCTCGTGCAGCCCCGTTCCAGTGAAACACATAACACTGCACTCCCGAAATGTTCTCTGATGCCTGGCTAGCGACGTGAACTCGTCCATTTTATAACCCACCGAACTCCTCTTCTCCATATGTCTCTGTTGTCTCAACCCAGTCCTCTTTCCTCGACTTTGTGATCCCCCTCTGCATCCTCTGTGTGTTTTCCTTCAGATTTCAGCAGGGGTGTCCGCTGCTCTGCTTGCTAAACCGGCCAGCATAAACTCAATCAGCTGGTCCCTGGAATACACAATGCAACCATGCTTCTGTCCCGCTAATACATGCAGGTAACTCCCGTATCACACATAAACACTTCTCATATCCGTACATTCATGGCCTCATGAGCTTTCGTTGTATCTGTTTCTACTGGTTTATTAAGTCATTCCACTTCAAATGAACTAGCAGTTCTTTTGCACTTCACGCCCTTTGCTTCTTTGGAATTCGACATAGTGAATCAATAATTTCTTCAAGAAAAACAGTATAAATAAGCCAGCTTTAAAATCTGCAGACAAATCAATGCAAACTCCACATGGTCAACACTGTCTGCATCAGAAACCGGAAAAGGAATTGTGACTGTGTAGAATTGTGAAATATACTTAACATGCCAACCAGGTAGAGGGTGACAATCATTTGTGCGCAGTTTAAATTCCTTTGTGCACTAGTAGCAGAAGATTTGTGCACACTCACACCTCACAGGCAACACTGATGAACAGCATCCTCCCCAGAGGAGCTCATGGAAACGATACCCTGTAGTTATTGAGCTTACGTATTACATTGCAACTATATTTATTTTATTTAGAGATACAGTGTGGATTAGGCTCTTCCTGCCATTCGATCTGTCATCAACCCACGGACTTAACCCTAGCCTCATTTTACAATTAATAAATGAGCAATAAATATTGAGGCCATGAGATGAAGAGTCTTTGAAAGTGAGTCCATTGGTTGTGGGAATATTTCAATGACGGGACAAGTGAAGTTGAGTGAAGTTATCCCTTTGGTTCGAGAACCTGATGGTTGAGGGGTAGTAACAGTTCCAGCAGCTGATGGTATGAACCCTGAGGCTCCTGTACCTTCTTCCTGATGGCAGCAGCAAGAAGAGAGCATGAGCTGGGTAGCAGGGCTCCTAAAACAATTTACAATTCCTTTGTGCATTAGTAGCAAAAGATAAGTGCGTACGCACACGCGCACGTCTTAGAGGGAAATTTGCTAGCTATATATATATATATATATGTGTGTGTGTGTGTGTGTGTGTGTGTGTGTGCCTAAGACTTTTGCACAGTACTGTACGTTGCTACTGAGCCAATTTTGGATGTTCCTGGATCCCATGTGCTTTCTTTTTCATGATCAGACTGTTGTATAGGACTTGGTCAAATATGCCTACATCAAATGTGCTGTCAATATCCATCTCCCTTACAATTACATTTTTGAAAATCAATTTTGTTTACTGTGTAATTTTTAAACTCATGATGTTTGGTGATTGGCCGGTACTTCTTACAACTAACTTGTTTTATCAGTTTCCCAGTTGACAAAGGCTCTTCAACCTGAAATGTCAACTTTTTCCACAGATACCGCCTGTCCTGCTACGTTTCCAATGTGTTTTGCTTTTATTATTAATCAAATGATTGATTTTAATTTAAATATTACTTCTTAAGAGACAGCTGTATTTCCATATTAAAATGTTCTAAACACAAAATGTTACTTGAGCATCATTGGTCAGAATATTCAGACAATTGTTTTTCTATTATTTCCTGCACAAAATATATTGACTTCCTTGGGAATGGAGCTAATTGATATGATAAATGGGAAACTGTACTACCTTAAAAATTAAGGTCAGTCCAAACTCTTTGACAAACTTCTATAGATATGTAATGGAAAGTATATTGACTGGCTGCATCATAATCTGGAGTGCCCTTGAATGCAAATTCTTACGAAGAGTAGTGGATACGGCCCAGTCCATCACAAGCAAAGCCCTTCCCATCATTGAATACATCTACATGATACTCTGTCATAAGAAAGCAGCATCCATCATCAGGGAGCCCTGCTACCCAGCTCATGCTCTCTTCTTGCTGCTGCCATCAGCAAGAAGGTACAAGAGCCTCAGGGTTCATGCCATCAGGTGCTGGAACTGTTACTACCCCTCAAGCATCAGGCTCTTAAACCAAAGTGGATAGCTTCACTCAGTTTCACTTGTCCCATCATTGAAATATTCCCACAACCAATGGACTCACTTTCAAAGACTCTTCATCTCATGGTCTCAATAATTATAGCTCATTTATCCTTGTTATTATTTCTTTTTTTTTTGTATTTGCACAGTTTGTTGTCTTTTGCACACTGGTTGAACACCCAAGTTGGTTCGGTCTTGAACTTAATTCTGTTAAGGTTATTATTCTATTATGAGTTTTTTTGAGTGTGCCCAAAAGAAAATGAATCTCAGGATGTATATGGTGACATTTAAAGTATGCACTTTGATAATAAACTTACTTTGAACTTTGATTTATTTTGAACTCAGTCACCAAGTTGAAGTCCAACTCATCATTATCTCATTCACTTAAGGGTACAAGAAAATCTAGATCAGAATCAGGTTTAATAACATTGGCATATGTTGTGAAATCTGTTTTGTGGCAGCAGTACATTTGAAACAATAAATAATAAAAACTATAAATTACAATGCATTAAAAAATAAATTAATATGTAGGTCAAAAAGAGAGGAGAAAAAATACTGAGGTAGTGTTCGTGGGTTCATTGTCCATTCAGAAATCTGATGGCTTAGGGGAAGAAGCTGATCCGGAAACATAGAGTGTGTGTCTCTGGTTCCTGTACCTCCTCCTTGATGGTAGCAAAGAGAGAGGGCATGTCTTGGATGATGGGAGTCCTGAATGATGGATGCCACCTTCTTAAGGTATTTCTATTTGGAGGTGTCCTTGATGTAGAGGAGGCTGGTGCCCGTGATGGAGCTGGCTGAATTTTTAGCTTTCTGCAGCTTTTTCTCCCGATTGCGTGCAGTGGCCTTCCACGCCAGACGATGATGCGGCCAGTTAGAATGCTCTCCAAGGTACATCTGGGCATAAACACCAAAGAGAACATTGGCACAAGATGGCAATCCACAGTAAATAGCCGCAACAAGATCCTGCAAATAGGGTCACTCATTGAAGTCAGATGTGGATGGAGAACTCTTATCCTTGCACAAGCAAGACTTTGTCCGTCTGAGAAAAAGAGTGACAGTGTGGTACTCTAAATGCAGCTAGACCAATCACAAAGTAATCCAGCGGGTGATTAGAATGGCTCAGCTCATCACTGGGACTCAACTACTTTACCTGGAGACAATCTCAATGCCTACTGCACGCTCATAACATCATTAAAGACCCATCCAACCCGGACACTGTCCGTTCAATCTCCTGCCACCTGGTAGGACATACAGAAACTTCTTAGCCAAGACAGTGAGTCTGAAAAACAGCTTCTTCCCGAGGGCTGTTAAATATTTACTAATTTTTACTATTTTTAATATTTAATATTTGTAATCCAGGGAGTGGGAATCGCGGAATCAAATATCGCTGTGATGATTGTACATTCTAGTATCAATTGTTTGGCAACAATAAAGTATAAAGTATAAAGCTACACTCGGGCTTGCCAATAGCTTTTGAGTGTTATGGACTATCGAAGTCACTTGCTGCATGAAAATATGGGATTTAAAAAAAAATTAAGCCATATCACATGCTTATATATACCTATTTTGCACTGACTGGAGTAGCACCGCAATCTCGTTGTCTTGAGCAACGGTGGTAAAGTTCTAATCTATTCTATCCTATTCTAAAAGTGCTCCGGCAAACTGGTTAGAAATATATATCTGTCTACCAGCAGTAGTGATTCATCCCTGGCTGTACTTTACCCTGTAATGGACTACTTAAAACATGGCATCTCAATGCACGAGAGAAATTCCACCAACACCATCTCTGAAAAATCCTCTGCCAAATACTGGCAGCATTGGAGAAGCAATATCAGTGTCATCTCCTGTCCCGATGTTTCTTTCATTGAGTTTCTTAGTACATTCATATTGTGATGGCAGGCCATGCCATTCACACAGTTGTCACCAAACTCCAGGAACGGGTACGTTGTTCACAGCAGGAGATTGCTGGAGGACAGAGGAAATTATTCAAGGGTTCTTGAAAGTCCTCTTATTAAACTTCACATCCATTTCCCAATGAAAACAGAGAACCTTGAATCCATGCATTGGGAATATATGAAAGGCCAGCAAAAACTAACAGTACAGCAAACTGCCCCAGCCCCCCCCCCAAAAGAAACACACACACATCCACTTAATCAAGCACTTTCTGCTGCCCCTACGGCAAAATTTGCAGTTCCCACAGAACTGGAATGAAACCATTCTCAATCCTGAGGGCAGCCGAAGAAGAAAAAGGAAGAATCTTCTACATCAAAAGAAATTTGAAAGACCTATAAATTACTTTGGCTGGTTAATTAAAAATAATTTTGTCACATTATACATCCTGAGACATTATTTTCTCGCTGAAGCAGCTACTGGGAATTGGCCTACCACCAGAGGGCGCAAGATATCCAACCCACAAAGTGTTCTGGGCTTTGATTAGCTTATAAAGGGAGGACATTCTGGTCATAAATCTACAAGTAACAGGAAGTTTCTACATACATTTTGATGCTCTATCAGGAAATTAAATCCAATTTGGAAATGCCTTTACACTTTCTAGAGTCAGCTCAATATTATCAAGAAGGGAAACAAGAGAAAATCTGCAGATGCTGGAAATCCAAGCAACACACACAAAAGGCTGGAGGAACACAGCAGGCCAGGCAGCATCTATGGAAAAGAGCACAGTCGACATTTCGGGTCTAGACCCTTTATCTGTCCTGATGGGAGCTCATTATGTCGACACCAAGGAAAGCTACACAACAACTTTAAAAAATAAACATTGAATGCAGCTATTGTTTTAAAAATTAGAACAATGATTTCATTTTCAATTATCTATCACACACAAGCTGACAGGAGAGCTGCTCAGGAAACTGCTCAGTGACTGGAAGAGACAGTCCCCTGGCTTTTCTTCACTTCCTGTGGGAAACACACAGTTTCACTGCATCCCCCATCCCTTCACCCACGCACAACTTGCTGAGTCTGCATCTGACTGTGCCATGAATCAGCATGAAGGCTACCATTATTACGACACTCTGCTAGGGTCCTACCTTCCGTTATTAATAAAATAATTCTTGTGGAAAATGTCGTTCTACGAATTTAGATGTCCGTGTGTGGTCAACAAGCGTGTGTGTGTGTGTGTGTGTGTGTGTGTGTGTGGGTCGGGGAGAGGGAGGGAAAAAATGGGAACGGAGAGGGCGTGAGGGAGAGAGAGAGGAAGGAAGAATGATTCTAGCATTTGGGGATGAGTGGAGACAGGCATACTTCGGGCAGCACAGTGGTGTAGTGGTTAGCACAACGCCTTTTCAGTAAAGGTAACTCTTCTCTGTGGATTGTCACCTTGTCGTGGTGGAGAAGCTTGTGTGGTCCTGTGATCCCGAGAGCATTGCCGTATGGTGCTATGCTCCTGGTAGGGTCACCCATGGCGGTAAGGTCGAGGGTGAGGTCCCTGACAAAGAACAATCCAACCAAGACCTCAACGGTGGAACAGGCGGATGAAGTTACTTCGAATTCAACGGCCGTGAAGGCGGATGAAGGCTGCAACAAATCCATCAGCTCCAATCGTCGTGGTTTCCATGCCGTTGATTTGTGAAGTATCGTGTGCTTCTTAGAGTGCAACAGCAAGTACACTTTAAACAAATATACGCACAGGCATCTTCACTCTGTGGGCCACTTCTTCAGAATGAAGACCATCATCCTCGACCTCGAGGGATAGCCACGACGACGACAGGCAACTGGGGTTCAATTCCCACTGCTGCCTGTAAGGAATTTCTATTTACTCCCCGGGACTACATGGGTTTCTTCCAGGTGCTCTGGTTTCCCTCCACAGTCCAAAGGTATACCGGTTGGTAGATTAATTGTTCATTGTAAATTATCCCATGATTAGGCGAGGATTAAATCGGGCGGATTGCTGGGCGGTGTGGCTCAGAGAGTCAGAAGGGCCGATTCCGTGCTATATTTCAATAAATAACTTCCTGTGCAAACTCTGAAGCTTTGGAAGGTGAATTTTCCAGCTGCAGACTCACACACAAAACATGAATCAGCCCACTGCCATTTGACAATTTGACTTTTGCTGGCATGAAGATCATTATCTCTCTAAGACAATTATTAAATTTTTTGGTCATTTCTAATTATGTTTTTTTTCTAAGACAAATTGGAACTCTACTGAAGGCAAGATTTGTACAATATTTCATCTGATTTCAACAAAATGAAAGACATGAACTAAAAATCCCCATGATTGTTGTGATTTTGTGCCTGATTTTCACCTCCCAGCTGTACAAAAGGGCAGAACTGAAAGGTATTGTTAGGTATTTCATAAGAAACTTGAATCAATGAAAGCTGTCACTTTAGTTGCTGCATTCTCTGAGGAACGGCAATAAAACAGTGTCATTGAACAGCCCTTGCGTATGGGTCAATACTGCAGGCTATAGAATTTGGATGATAGATAGTGTGAAAATAATGACAATGAGTGGAAGCAGCCAGCAGATGAAATGTACCATTGCAGCAAGCATTCAAAAAGTGATATCTTTATTTCACATTTAAGATCTGCAGTTTTAACATTTAGCTGCTATATTCCAATCATAATACCATTGTTTTATCAGCACATTCTTCGTCAAATCACAAGCGCAAGAAGTTCTTGCAGATGCTGGAAGTCCAAAAAATATAAAATGCTGGAGGAACTCAGCAGGTCAGGCAGCATCCATGGAAATGAATACGGTAGTCGACGTTTCGAGCCTAGATGCTTCTTCTGCACGTGTTCATCAAAGGTTGGAACTGTGCGAGTCCTGGGGTACGCTGATGAACTAATACAAAAATATAAAATACTCTTCAGCTGTCAGGCGTGATTAGACTGATGCAAAGGGCAACCGAAAGAAAGGGAAGTTACCCAGAACCTTTCCATTGCTGCATTTTTTTCTATAAAATTGGATTTTATACAAAGATAAAGATCAGCTTTATTTGTCATACGTATATCGAAACCTACAGTGAAATGCATTATTGTGCAGCAAATCAAATCAGTGAGGATTGTGCTGGGCAGTCCATAAGTATTGTCATGCCTCTGGTGCCAATAATGCATGCCCATAACTCACTAATCCTATCCATATTTCTTCAGAATGTAGGGGGAAATCCAAAGCTTCCGGAGAAAACACAGGAAGAATGTACTACCTCCTTACCGACAGTGAAGGAAATTGAACCCTGATCTTACAACCGGGATTGCAACAGTGGTACACTAACAACTACATTATTGTGTCGTCCCATTATCTTAAGATAAATCATCTATGATTTCAGAACTAATTGAAGTGGAAGATTACAGGCAACTCCAAGTGAAGTTACTTGTGCATTTTAGTTACTTTAACCGATGCAAAATGTGTAATAAAATTGGAAAATGTGGAAGGAAACTACCTGCAGTAATACTGCCTGACCAGAACAATTTCTGCATTTTCTGTTTTTATTTCAACATCTGGGTTTATCCGTTTCCAGATTAAGATGCGTTTCTAAGCAATCTTAGGTGGCAGGGTGAAGTTACATCTCTAACAAAGGAGGTGCAAGGCACTCCTTGCCTCCGCGATCCTGTAGGTCACCCTTGGGCAAGGAGTAGCATCTTCTTAGGCCCCTGATCAGGGTCATGTGAAGCCATAGGAGCAGGTGGTGGATGGTCGTATGAGCAGCTAATGCATATCACAAGTCCTGGTTATGCGACCACTGATGCCAGGCAGACAATCTCTGAAGCACATTGAGAGTGGCCGAGGTCACCCATCTTGTAAAGACACTGCCCAGAAGAAGGCAATGACACCATGAGCTGGACTCTAAGCCATAAGGTGTATTCAGTTTTTTAATAGATACATATTTTCAGTCATAATCTGTCTGTGACACATGTTTACAATACTGTGCAAAAGTCTTAGGCACATGTAAAACATCCAGTAAAGGTGATGATGCTTTCAAAAATAATGAAATGAAAAGTTTCTAAAAATCAAAAAAATTACTATAAAGAGCAGTGAACAGTAAAAAACTAAATCAAATCAATATTTGGTGTGACCATCCTTTGCCTTAAAGCTGCATCAATTCTCTTAAGTAAACTGTCGTGCAGTTTTACAAGAGAATCAGCTGGTAGGCTGTCCCATCATCTTGGAGAACTTGCCCCAGTTCTTCTGCAGACTTTGGCTGCCTCACTTGCTTCTGTCTCTCCAGGTAACCCCAGGCAGTCTCAATGATGTTGAGGTCAGGGCTCTGTAGAAGCCATACCATCTGAACCCATATAAAAAATCAAGGGTGCCTAAACACGAGAAAGTCTGCAGATGCGGAAAATCTTTCTCATAAAAAAAATCCCTCCCCCTTCCTTTTTCTTCTATTCCCCACTCCGGCCTCTTACCTCACCTCCCCTGGGTCCCCTCCTCCTTCCCTTTCTCCCATGGTCCACTCTCCTCTCCTATCAGGTTCTTTCTTCTCCAGTCCTTGACTCTTCCCACACAACTGGCTTCGCCCATCATTTTCCAGCTATCTTCCTCTACCTCCACCCAACTTTTTATTCTGACATCGTCCTCCTTCCTTACCAGTCAAGAAGAGTCTTGGCTCAAAACGTTGACTGCTTATTCATTTCCACAGACGCTGCCTGACCTGCTGAGTTCTCCAGCATTTTGTGTGTGTTGCTCAGGGTACCTAAGAGTTTTGCACAGTACTCTATCTCCTTTACAACATGGTTTTAAATAGGATGAAATTGCATTTCAATGAATATAACCTTCAAAACAATCAAATGTACTTCGTTTTGCTGGTTGGTCAATAAAATGAAATAACACCGCAGGTTATTGCAGGCCTTGAAACCACTGGAAGCATGCAAGTACAAATATCACAGGATTTGCTCCACTCAACGATAACCAACCCAACTATTCGTCAGCTCTTCAACACCTTCTAGCCATGTCCCCAAATCAACAAACTTCACATCAACCAAGTCAATGATAATAAATCCAATCCAGGTTCCGAATCTTCCCCAGCCAAAACAGAAGGTCAAATTCAACGCTTAGCTTGATCAATAACATGGTCATGAGGAGGGATCAAAAGTGAATGGAATGCAAAACTATTTAATCAAAATAGTGCAGAACATCAAAGAAATCACCTTCATTGAAGAGAGTATTTAAGGGAAGCTTCGACTGTCACCTATTCTTGGAGATGCCCAGAATATACCAACAGGCACACTACTGATTATGAGGGCACCCTGGGGGGTTTATGAATCACTGCTTTTGTTTTGCACCCCTGAGTTTTCCACGTAAAGCAGAGGTCAGGCCACTTGGAAACACAGGGTTGAGCAAGCAATGTCTCAGGAGCTCAAGGAATACAGGTTCCAAGCAAAAGGTAACATGTCAGCCTGATGCTGGGCAGAGAGTGATCCATATGTGTCAGAGGGATGATAAGCAAAAGCAGCTTAAAAAGCAGTCCCGAAGAAGAGTCCAGGCCCGTTACCTTGACCTATTCCTTTCCATAGGTGTTCTCTGACCTGGGAATACTGTAGTTCGGAATATTCACCATTTTGTTTTTATCAATGTCTACAGAAGAGGAACACTTAAGCGATAATTCTGAACTTTATTTGTACTGCTTTCCCGAAGGGTTACCAAGTTGACATAAAATCACAGTGATGAATTCTTCATTAATTACTTTTGCATTCCCTGACTTTTTTTTTAATCGCAAAGTGAAAGAAGCCGACGTTCTGTTCACTTGAAAGCCTGGGGCTCCTCGTGTTTACACGCTGCCGGCGGCCTGAGCCTGTCAACAATTACCCCGACCCCATGCGATCGCCCAGCGTCCCCCTTACCCGCTGCCCTTTCGCCTCCGCCAAGCTCTGCCTCCGTTGCCGACGGTGCCTCATTTCTGGGCATCGGGGACTTGTTTATACTCGTCACCGTGGCAACGGCACAGCCGGGCCGCCTCCCGTTCCATTCCATTCAGTAATAACTTCTTACCTTCTTCCGCCAATGGGAGAAGCGCCTGACCGGCTCTGCCAATCATATTTTGTGTGGGCAACAAGGTTCTCTGCGGCCAAGTCGTAGGGAGTATGGAATAGATCAGCTTCGACTACAATTGTACAGAATAACCATTTATTTACATCGTAATCTTCTAATGATGAAGCAATGAGGCCATTCGTCCCATTGTGGAAATGCTTGCTTCTGGGCAGAGCTATCTGATAATCCCACTCAGTATTTTAAATGCCTTCCTTTCAAGTATTTGTCCAGCTCTCTGAAAATTCTATCTCACTTTCAGTTAGTGCATTACAGATAACATTAGTTTGTTCCATAATCCAAAAAAAAAGCAGTTTTTGTGATTTTTTTTGTTATTTGCTTATTGAGATTGAACGCAGAATAGGCCCTTCGAGCCACGGCACCAAGCAATCCCCCGATATAACCCCAGCCTAATCGTGTGACAATTTACAATGATCAGTTAACCTACCAACCAGTACATCGTTGGACTGTGGGAGGAAAGCAGAGCACCCAGAGGAAACCTACGTGGTCACAGGGAGAACGTACAACCTCCTTACAGGAGGTGGTGGGAACTGAACCTGCGTCGTCTGTACTGTAAAGTGTTGTGCTGACCACTTCGCTACTGTGTTTTGTATTGCACAGCAATGAATGTGCCCTTTAGCTCAAAACAGAATGAATTAATTGATTTTTCTGAAGGTTATATTTATTGAATTTACAGTAACCTCATCCCATTTAAAACCACGTTCATCGTCATCATTAGGTCGCATCTGGAATTTCCAGTTGGTGGACGATTTCCCTCCACGCCGCTCTGACATATTGGGAAATCATGTACGTGGCAGGTTACAGCAGTGGTTTGTATTTGCCTACTGCCGGGTGAGTTTAAAGAGATCACCACCTCTTGCAGTGGATGACCAGGTCATCTACGTGTCTTGTCGTGCTCTTAGCACTCCACCAACACCTGCTGGCCTGCCTTCTTGACCGTTGGACTATCAATCGGTCTCCTCCGTTCAATCTGCCAGGGCCAGACTTCACATGCTGGGACAGACAGATCCCCTACCTCACCAAGGGTCAAAGATCTGTCGGCTACCCTCACCTGGTTTGGCCCGTCTGCTGAGACGGTTTACCAGGGTGTGGCCGCTGCGCATGTTACAACTACTTGGAGCCACAGGTGAGAGTGAGCGCCAGGTGGGGACCAAAGGTGGATGAGGTGTCCTGAAAAAGAGCACAACAGGCCCCCCACCACAGGTGCTACCCCTCCTTGGACACCCCATGCACCCCAAGAACCACATTACAATAACAGGGCATAACAGTCTAGCACAAACAGAATTCGACTGAATATTATGCCTCCATCAAAAATGCACAAAATGCTCAATGCAAATACCTATGTCAGGATGCTGTTTGTTGACTATAGCTCAGCATGTAACACCATCATTCCTACAGTCCTGATTGAAAAGCTCCAGAATGTGGGCCTCTGTACCTCCCTCTGCAACTGGATCCTCGACTTCCTAACCAGAAGACCACAATCTGTGCAGATTGGAAATAACATCTCCACCTCGCTGACGATCAACGCTGGCGCACCTCAGGGATGTGTGCTTAGCCCACTGCTCTATTCTCTCTACAGCCACAACTGTGTGGCTAGGCACAGCTCAGGTGGGATCTATAACCTTCCTGATGATACAAACGTTGTAGGCAGAATTTCAGATGGTGATAAAAGGGCGTACAGGAGTGAGATATACCAGTTCATTGGGTGGTCTCACAACAACAATCTTGCACTCAATATCAGCAAGACCAAAGAGCTGATTGCAGACTTCAGAAAGGGTTAGACGAGGGAAACCAGTCCTCATAGAGGGATCAGAAGTTGAGATAGTAAGCAATTTCAAATTCCTGGGTGTCAATATCTCTGAGGACCTAACCTGGATGCGGTATATTCTAATGTATCTAAAATAAATGCAAGACAGCAGCTATATTTCATTCAGAGTTTGAAACGATTTGGTTTGTCAACGAAAACTTCTGGAGAGCATCTTACAGGCTGCATCAGCGTCTGGTGATGGGGCGGAGGGGCAGGGGCTACTGCACAAGATCGAAGTAAGTTGCAGAAACATGTAAAACTCGTCAGCTCCATTAGGGGCACTAGCCTCTGTAATAATCATGATATCTACAAGAAGCAGTGCCTTAGGAAGGAGGCGTCCACTAGTAAGGACCCCCACCACCCAGGACATGCCCTCTTCTCATTGTTACCGTCAGGAAGGAGGTACAGGAACCTGAAGGCACACACTCAGTGATTCAGGAACAGCTTCCTCCCCTCTGCCATCCAATTTCTGAATGGACTTCGAACCCACGAACACTACCTCACCACTTTATTATTTCTTTTTTTTTGCACTACTTATGTAATTCAGTCATTTTTCTCTATATTTGTTTAACATGTATTTCATTGTACTGCTGCTGTAAAGTAAACAAATTTCATGACATATGCCAGTGATATTAAACCTGAATCTGATTCTGATTATGACTTAGGGTCCACCTCACAGAGTCTTTGAGTTGTATAACGTAGAAACTCTTTAACCCACCATGAGTATATCGACCATTATGTCTATTTATACTGATCCTATTTGTCTGCATTCATTACATCTTGTTTATGTACTGCTCATTCAAGCACCTTTCTAGATGTCACTTAAATGTTATTACTGCTCCAGCCTCCACTACCTCCTCTGAACAATTTACCTTTGTTTACCATCTCAAAGCCATTTATGACATCGGCACCTCCATTAAACCTAAGCTTTCATTGCCCTAAGTGCTAGCGTAACACTATTACAGCGCCACTGAACTCCGATTAGGGTTCAATTATTTTTTTTTTATTGAGATACCGTGCGGAATAGCCCCTTCCAGCCCTTCAAGCCGTGATTTTAACCCTAGCCTAGTGACGGGACAATTTACAACGCCAATTAACTTATCAACCAGTACATCTTTGGACTGTGGGAGGAAACTGGAGCACCCGGAGGAAACCCATGCAGTCATGGGGAGAACGTACAAACTCCTTACAGGCACAAAATAATCCGCAGATGCTGGGATGAAAGCGACACTCACAACACACTGGAGGAACTCAGCAGGTCGGCCAGCATCCGTGGAAATGATGAGCCGACATTTCGGGCCGGAACTCTTCGTCAGGACTGAAGAGGGAAGAGGCAGAGGCCCTACAAAGAAAGTGGGAAAGGGTGGGAAGGAGAACGCTGGTAGGAGTAATTGAATTATTATTATAGTATTATTATATTATTATAATATATTATTATAGTACCAGCAGCGGGAATTGAACCTCAATCGCTGGTACTTGTGCTAACTTGTGCTAAGGGTTGCGCTAACCACTACACTACCACACCATCCCTTCCTGCTGCTGCCTGCTAGGAGTTCGAATGATCTCCCCGTGACCACGTTGGGTTTCCTCTTGGTGCCCTGGGTTCCTCCCACATTCCAGAGCTATACGGTTCTTCTTCCTTCTTGGGCCCTCAGCTCCTGCTGGAGCAAAGGCCGTCGATGACCTGCCTCTGGAGTTCATCAATGTTTCTGTAATCCGTTGTGTGCGCTGTACAGCAGACCGGCCTATAGAGCTTCGCCAGAGCCCTGTTGGCCAGCCTTCGCCGTTTCCACCTCCACAACGTGGACGTAGGGTTGGCCCTTGAGCGGTAAAGATATACGGCTGGAGTTAGTAAATTGTCGGTATGTCATATGGCGCTGGAGGCATGACGAGATTTGCGTGCTGCCCAACGCAATCTTCACTGATTTGATTTGACTGGAGAAAGATGCATTTCGCTGTATGCTTTGCAGTTTCGACGTACTGTACATGTGACAGATACAGCTAATCTTTAAAATCCTGAAAGGAGAAAAAAATCCATTAGCTGAAGTCTCTCTGCTAAATTGAGGCCATACACTCTAGTAACCCTCATGCTCCCTGTAAGTGGCACTCTAAGCTGATGGCAACACTCCACCTGAGGCTTAAATAAACTCATATTTTATTAAAGATTCAGCATGCCATCCCGGGCTCCAGGAAAAAAAAACTGACCCACCCGCTGCTTTCACCATTATTTCAACTTGCCTTCCACCTCCAATGATTTCATACTGCCAGCTTTCACACCTTCTGCAACTTCTGTAATCTGATGTTAGCCTTGACCTTTGTGGTGAGTAACCAAGCAACTGCCTCCAGTGTTGACCTTGGCGGAAGTTGTGAAAGATCCAGTGATCTCTGAGGAGTTAATATCATTTTATTATTTGTTATTGGCAGATTTCAATTGAACTGGATCCATGGCATCCAGCAATGTGCTGCTGAACAACCATTCTCAGCAAAGACTTTTCATGGATAGCAAACCAGGAGGGGAAATTCTTTAGATTAGCTTAGATTGGATTAGATTCAACTTTATTGTCATTGTGCCGAGTACAGATACAAAGCCAATGAAACGCATTTAGCATCTGACCAGAAATGCAAAGGATAGTGTTATTTACAAAATAACTGCGAATAAAAGAAGTGCTACAGCACTCAAATAGAGAAGTACTGAGACAGTACTTCAAGTAATACTTTAAACATAAGCAATATTTTAAACATTAAATGCATAATAGGCAATGCAAACAAGGTTATGACCGAAGCTCAGATTACCAATAAAATGCATAAATAAATATATTTATTATCAATTTTGAATTTCCCTAAGAAAATTTAAATTTTCATAAATTTAGTTAATTTTTTTCAAAGCCAGAGTTTGCTTACTACAGGTCGATTTTCACTAATCTGACTACCTGTAATCCAGTTCCTTCAATAATCCAGCACTGATTACGTTTAATGTGATCCTTCTGTAATTCGGCATTTTCACTAATCCGGCACTCCTCAGGTCCCAGTGGTGCCGGATTAGTGAAGGTCGACCTGTACCAAGAATATTTTACTTCAGGTAACAACATAATTATTGGGTGGTGGTGTGTAAATCGCTCCTCCCCTCCGCAAGCCTGCAGTCACCCCTGGGCAAGGTGGTAGCACATTCTGCTTAGCTTCCATCCTCCCCAACAATCCCTGATCAGGGTCGGGGGGTAGGTGGTCACATATCACAAGTCCTGGTTATGCAACCACTGACTCCAAGCAGGCAGTCTCTGAAGAGCATTGATAATGGCTGGAGTCACCCATCTTGTAAAGGCACTGGCCAGAAGAAGGCATAGGCAAACCACTTCTGTAGAAGAATTTGCCAAGTACCTTCATGGTTATGAGACAATGATCGCCTACACCACATGACATGGCACGTTATGATGACGATGATGAACAACAGAATATTTTCAAAGATTTTTCTATCAAGATTAGTTTGTAAATATCATAAGCTTCTCAGTAAATCAGTGATATCTGAAGGTGACTGCACAAAACCCACCAACAACACAGTCTCCCAAGGAGCACAAATCACTGAAAAGTATTTCTGCTTTGGAGCACGCAGTAGAGCATGTGCATATGGCAAAGGTGCAGTGAAATAATGGCATGTCCTAACTTTTTCACTGTCTGTAAAGCTATAAAAACCCAACCATACTTCATTGTTCCAACAAAATTTGTCTCACCATTGTATTTGTGCTAAGTTCTATAATGTCGTGTGTCTGTTAATTTTATCGACATGTCCATATCTTCAATACTCTGGTGTTGACTTCTTTATTCCTGTTGGAATTTTTTAAAATTTTCGACTGTTTGCAAAGATTTAGTCTGACCTGGGTATCCATGTCCAGATCATCAATGCATGTCAAAAAGAATAGTGTTTCTAATACTTACCTGTATCGAACACCACGCTAAACTTCTCTTTCATCAAAGTGAAAAAATACTCTGCACTTTCTATTCCATGACCAATTTCATAGACATGTTGCCAATGCTGCTTTAGCTTAAGGACTTTTATCTTGCTAACTAAATTTTAATTTCTTACATCCAGTGTCTTTTAAAGTCCATAAACATAACATCAACTAAGCTATTTCATTACCCTCAATTACATCATCAGATTATTCAAATGGGATTCCCCCCCCCATCCGAACAATATTTTATTCTAATCCTCTAAAATTTCAGTCTGCTTCCCTTCTCATTGTCAAACTATCAACATTATGGCTTCAGAAATTGAGAATAATTTCTGAATTCTGAAAGATAAGATATAAGCAAAAGATTTCTCCCAGTTTCTGTCACAATTAGACAGCAACCATACTCCAACTATTTCCATTTGATGTACTGATTTGAATATTTAATGTATCCATTGTTTAATAAAATCATTTTACTTTCTTAATTGATTAAAAAAATTAATAGTGTTTCAATATTTTTAATGACGCTGAATGCCGTATATAATCAAAGTTGTCTTATTGGTTTGACCGGTGACTTTTCCACAAGCCAGACATACCTTCATTGTCTTTTGAGCATGATCTTGCTTTCCATAAACTTGGAAATTAATTTACCAAGTAAGTGTCCATTCCATTTGTCGCGGTCACTTGAAAACAAGCAAAACTGCTCAGAGACTAAGAACAGGAGTTGACACTGTATGAAGTGCTACCCACAGTAATGAAGTTCCAAAGTCGAAGAATGTACATTCGATCCTTTATTAGCAAAACAATCTTGAATTGATAAAGACTAATGAAACTAAAACTCGCAATATAACAAAATCAACAGTCTTTGCGTATTTAATCATACTTAAGCCAAACATTCTTAAATGTATTTGAGTATTTAGCGTATTCAAGCGCAGTTAGGGAGTCAATGAAAAGATATCTCCCGCTACCTCTACGCTAACTAAACTGAACTAACGTCAAAGCAAAACCCTTTGTTTCTATAACACGGTAACCCTCGTGACAAATTACCCATTATAAACATAAAAAACATGCATCACAAAATCCAATACAGACAAAAAAAGATACGTATATGGCTCCTACACCATTTTCACACTCCGTAGAAGGAAGCTCATCAGCCAAGCAAACGTATGGCAGGCTCTCAGGGCAATTCCATTTGCCCTGCTATTACCTAGAAACTTGTTCCCTCTTGCATATTTATTATTGTCCCACCACCTTCACTGATTTCTTCTACCAGCCCTAATTTAGAACTTATAACCAGTCAATCCGCCAATCACTCAAATACTCTTCAAATGTTCCTTTTCTTTTTCAATCTTTTTATTAATTTCATAAAAATAAACATAACATGGTAGCAGTACAAAGTTATTGGGAGTACATTGTTATAATTAACATAAGTGATTATAAAGCCAGGTAACACTTAAATGATAAAACTCCCAATCATATAGGATACAAACGAATAATATAAAACAAAGAAAAATATCTAAAACAATCATGAAAAAGGAAAAAAAGATAATAACCCCCTCCCCAAAAAAAAATAATCTAAATAGAATTAATCAACTAAACTAGAAAAAAAGACATGGGCTGTTTTGTAACATCTTTAAAAAAGAGAAAAAAGAAAATCTTAGTGTTGACGACTCCGTTCCTCTCAACCAACATTACAGAGAAATAAAATAAGTTTGGAAATGTTCAAATTACATCATATGAAAATGTTGAATAAATGGCCTCCAAGTCTTTTCGAATTTAATAGAGGGATCATAAACAACACTAATTTTTTTTTCAAATTTAAACACTAAATGTTCCTATAGAATTTGAATCCACTCCCCCTTCATTTTGTGGAAGTTGCGGTGAAGGCAAGGTTTAACACAATATCCAGGTAAGGATAGTCTGCTGATAAATCGTAGACAGCCCAAGCAAGAAAGATCTCTGAAGAGCATAGTTTCCCTTTGCATAGCAGTGTTCTGGAGGTGAGATAAGCAGTCCAAGGCACAAACACCAACTAAAGGAAAATTGCTTCACTAACTTCAAAGTATCACTGATTTCCAGCTTGCAGTTTCTATTGACTTTTAAGACACATATTGAGAATGGCCATTGTCCTTACAAGTAATGAATTCAAACACATACAGTTTACCAAATGTGCATGTCCATAACCGCTAGTAAATTCTGTATAAAAATGGCATTTCTCTGCTTAGACTTCAAAACAGTGTGGTGACAGTGGCCAGCCACCGTTCTCCTTGTGCACAAGTAAAATAAAGTATGTTTGAGTCGTACGTGTGTGTGGGTTCTGGACCAGTTAGGTATTTTATTTTATTTTCAGTAATGACAATTTAATACACTCCTGATCTTAGCAGCGGACTGAATTCTCCTCCTCAGACCCTGTCTCATTCCTTTTACAAATATTTTAATTCAATAACCCTGTGACTAGTCTTCTGTTTTCTAAACGACTCTATTTCTTCCTAGTTGACCCATCAAAATGAATCAATACTTTTATTTTAGTTTCCCCTTAGTCATTGTTGCTTTAAGAAAACAAAATAATCCTAGTTTATACAATATCCCTGCACAGCTGACTTCTATAAGTGAATATTTTAGTCTCACCCAAAGAAGCGTTGGAGCAATGCAGTTGTACTCTTGATGTGAGCAAGTGTTAATAGAAATGTGAATATTGTAGCTGCGTGGTTTAGTATAAACTTTATCACAAGATAACATGCACTGCCACATCAGGGATCAAGATTTAACTTTATTCACCAAACACATTTACATGTATTAGGAACTTGCTGTGGTGTGTTGAAGCAGCACACAACACAAATAACAATATTCAACAATTAGAATGAATAAAGAATTATATTATGCAGAATTGCACCAGCATGTTCTGGGGAGATGAAAATTTACTAATGTGGTTATTAATGATAATTAAATAGTTGATCATGAAAAAAAAATCAGATGAAGGGAGAAATGATTGATTAGCTCTGCTGTGAAGCCCCAAAAGAGCATAACAAACCATATTTCTATTTCTTTGTTGACATTTTTATGACGTACATTATGATTGCTAATTTGTGAAGCTGAAATGATATTAAAAATAGACAGGGGAATGGGAAAATGGAGTGAGCAGTTGGGTTCACTGTGCAATTCATAATTCCAAAGCATAGAGCATTTGTGGGAAAAAAAATTGGAGGTTCTGCTCTATTTCATTCAAACTGAATGCCAAGAATTACAAATGGAACATCAACAGCCATGTCAATTGTATTCCAGCCAATGTATTAGATCTGAATCAACAGAAGAATACTTCTTTGCCAGGATACTTGGGGTAGCACGGTAGTGTAGTGGTTGGCACAACGCTTTACAGTACAGGGGACCCACGTTCAATTCCTGCCACTGCCCGTAAGGAGTTTGTACATTCTCTCCGTGACTGTGTGGGTTTCCTCCGGGTGTTCCAGTTTCCTGCCAGGTGGTAGGTTAATTGGTCATTGTAAATTGGCTAGGATTAAATCGAAGGACTGCTGGGCAGCATGGCTCGAAGGCACGAAGGGCCTGTTCTACACTGTGTCTGAATAAATAAATATACACTTAAGCATTGTTATGGCAAAAACGAAGCAAATGCAAACACTTGGAGTTACACTCAGTGCAGCTCTCACCTCTCCTGGCTTTTGAAGCTGTTTATACTCTCAGCAGTAGGAGCTGCTTTGAGTCCCAAAGAAAGAATGGTACCTTCCGCAAGGTTAGATTCAAATCTCAAAGTATATTTGTAAAGTACATACTGTATATATCACCATATACAACCCTGAGGTTCATTTTCTTGTGGGCACGCTCAGCAAATCCGAAGCGCCTAGCAACCGGAACAGTCCCACAGCCTTGGTGCTACAGAGAGTGGAGCAAACATCATGGAAGAGTGAGTGGAATTGGCCCGACCCTCACCTCCGGTGTCGACACCCTGCCTTTTCAGACTATCTGGGACGGCGTTTAAATCGTCCAAACACCAGATCGTGCCGCGCACTAGGACTCAGGCCCCGCTGCAGTAATACACACTGGGCTTAGGCCTTTCTGACAGTGTCAAAGGGTCTGGATTGAACAGGGAATCTGAGAAAGGGGTTCTGCAAGCAGCACCTCAGTGTTACCCCAAATGCAGCAAGGGAAGCCGTTATAATTTTAATTCCATCAGTTCAAAATAGTCTCAGAGAGTTGGTGTTAAAAGAATGCAGGCAAGAAGATTGTGATTTCCTAAAGTTAATTTAATTCATTGGCTTTGCCACTAAATAAAACATAATCATTGATTGAGGGAGGATGTAAGCAACTACAACAAATCAACACACCCAAAATGCTGGAGGAACTCAGCAAGTCAGGCAGCATCTATGGAAATTAATAAACAGTCGACCTTTCAGGCCGAGACCCTTCTTCCGGACTGGAAAGGAAGGGGAATATGCCAGAGTAAAAAGCTGGGGTGAGGGGAAGGAAGACGGCTAGAAGGTGCTAAGAGAAGGGCAGGGGGGGGAAAAAATCTGATAGGAGAGCAGGGTGGACCACAGGAGAAAGGGAAGGAGGAGGGAACCCAAGGAGAGGAGGTAGGCAGATTATAACAAAACTCATCTAGTATTATTATCACCACATCAATAAAACTGATTTTTGCCTTTAGTAGAGTAAATACACAAGACAGTAGTTTCTATGATGAAGATTTTGAGATGCTCATCCTTGCAGACATGCTCCTACTGTAAGTACATCAATACAAAATGCTATCAGCAGCCTAGCCCAAAGTAGGAATCAGTTTCACTTTGAACCAGAATTACAGCACATGCCTGATTGCTAATTGATAATGTTGACCAAAATTGGATCATTCCAAAATGATAGGAGAAGACAGGAGGGGGATCTCCCCCTCCCCCTCCCACTTTCAAATCTCTTACTAGCTCTTCTTTCCGTTAGTCCTGACGAAGGGTCTCGGCCCGAAACGTCGACGGTACCTCTTCCCAGAGATGCTGCCTGGCCTGCTGCATTCACCACAACTTTGATGTGTGTTGCTAGAATTTCCAGCATCTGCAGAATTCGTCGTGTCTGACTATCTATCCAATCCATGTCTCTTATAATTTTATATTCCCCAGACAGGTATCCCTCTTCTGCCTACTTTGCTCTAGGAAAAATAAGCCTTGTCAATCCAATCTCTCCCTAAAGCTATGCAATCCAGGTAACATCGCAATGATTCTCTTCTGCACACTCTCCAGCACAACCGTATCCATCTTATGTTTTGGCAACTGAATGCGGGTTCACAACCCTCTAGAAATGCCTCTTCATCTTACTCTTTATCCTTAGTCTGCAGCTCCTGATGCTACTCTCAGCAGCCATTCTGTGATGTAGCGGTGCATTGGATACTCAAAGGCTTCACAAACATCCTTGGTGAAGTTATTTTATGGTTAACAAAAAGGCCAGGACACCTCAAATAATTTCCCAACTCCTCTCTAAAGTGGGGCAGTGAGATTGCTTTTTCCACTTGGGAGCCAATCTTAATCACCAGAAATGTCATGGTAGACGTCATCAACAGTGCTACTGTCACTTAGCAATCAACAGCTTACTGATATTTAGTTAAAGTTGCAGTCGTACCACATAGATCCATTATGGTGGTATTCCCAAGACTTTGCTGCAAGACAGTGTCTTGGCTACTTCGTCCATGGCCCTTTCTTCCCCCCCATCATATCGTAAGACGAACAATTAGCAATGATTCTGCAATGTTATGTTCAATCCCATTCTCCAATCCTCAGATAAAAGAAGGCACTAAGAAGTTCTTTCAGATATTTAAAAAATAAAAGAGAGGCTAGAGTCGGACTGCTGGAGAGGGAGCATTGGGAGATAAATGGCAGACAAACTTTTGTATTTTGTGTCAGTCTTCGCTGTTGAAGACACTATCAGTATGCTAGGAATTTGAGAATGTCAGGGGGTGGGAGTGAGTGTTATTGCTAGTACTAAGGAGTAAGTGCATAGGAAGTTGAAAGGTCTTATGGTAGATAAGTCACCTGGACCAAATGGATTACACTCCAGGGTTCCGAAAGAGGTGACTGAAGAGATTATGGAGGCGTTAGTAGTGATCTTTCAAGAATCACTAGATTCTGGAATGGCTCAAGAGGAATGGAAAATTGCAAATATCACTCCACTCTTACGAAGGAAAGGAGGCAAAGGACAGGAAATCAAAGGCCACATAGCCTGACCTCAGTGGTTAGGAAGATGTTGGATCCATTAATAAGAAAAAGGTTACAGGGTACTTGGTAAAATAGTAGCCCGAAGTCAGCAAGTTTCCTTAAAAGGAAATCTTGCTTGACAAATCTGTTGGAATTCTTTGAGGACATAACAGTCAGGGTAGGTAGAGGAGAGTCAGAGGGTTTTGTTTACTTGGATTTTCTGAAGGGTTTTGACAAGGTGCTTCACATGAGGCTGCTTAACAAGATAAGAGTCCATGGTATTACAGGAAAGGTATTAGGACGGACAAAGGATTTGCTGATAGGCGGGAGGCAAAGAGTAGGAATAAAGGGGGTCTGCAGAAGGACTTAGAAAGATTAGAAGAATGGGCAAAGAAATGGCAGATGGAATATGGTAAAAGGAAGTGAATGGTCATGTGCATTGGTAGAAGGAATAAAGGCCTAGACTATTTGATAAATGGGGAGAAATTTCAAATATCAGATGTGGAAAGGGATTTGGGAGACTTTGTGCAGGATTCCCTAAAGGTTAACTTGCAGGTGAGTCAGTGGTAAAGAACGCAAATGCAGTGTTAGCATTGATTTTGAGAGGGCTAGAATATAAAAGTAAGGGTGTAATGCTGAGGATTGATAAGGCCTTGGAGTATTGTGAGCAGTTTAGGGCCCTTTATCTAAGAAAAGATATGTTAGCATTGGAGAGGTTCCAGAAGAGGGTAATGAGAATGATTCTGGGAATGAAGTGGTTAATGTGTGATCAAGATTTGGTGGCTATGGACCTGTACTTGCTGGAGTTTAGAAGAATGAGGAGAGATCTCATTGAAATGAATCAAATGTTGAAAGGCCTCGATAGAGTAGATTTGAATCGGATGTTTCCTACAGTGGATGTTACAACACACACCCAAATGTGCCACATTCCGGGGTTTAGAAGCTCTAACTCTCCGGAGTGTGGATAGCTGACACGGCCCCTATAAGTGTTCAGGACCGTTCTACTAACTGGCAATCGTGTTTTGTGCACCAAGATATTGAATACTTAAAATGCACCTGTACAGAGCCTCAGTGCTCAGTTATAAGCCCCTCTAGTGATTTCATTCGGCAATTGTTTTGTGCTCAGTTCTCGATCCGGTGTCTCGATCCTTGCTTTGGATACTGCGGCGTTTGGGTCCAAGCCATCCTCGTCAAGGACTCTCATCACAGTACGATTAAGCCAACATGGACCCAGTGGGGTATCAGGGTCTTTCGTCTGCTGTGATCCGCTACAGCGAGAAAATTTCCAGACAGAGCCTGGAGATACATGATCACCAGATTGTTGTGTGCAGGGAGGAAACGAAAGTTGCTCAGGTGAGGCGGCTGGTCGCTCTACAGAGCCAGTCCACCTTCCAACCCTGAAGAGCTTTGACAATGACCCGGGTTAATGCTGCAACTTCGTTGTCCAATGCTCATTAGTATTTGAACTCCAGCCAACCCTGTTCCCTTTGGAGTATAGATAGGCGGCCTTCATCATCTCTCTTCTGACTGGCCTGGGCCACCACACATTGGGAATGTAGGTCAGAGGTTTGTTTGGCTTCGGAGGAATTCATGGTGACACGAGGGAACCAGCCTGCCAGAGCCAAATGAGCCTCGGACCGCCTGATGTAGATTCAAGAGGAGGGATGATCAGCGGCTGACTACGTGATCGAATTTCAGACCTTGGCCCAGGAGAGTGGTTGGAACGGGGAGATCTTGGTCATGCTATACCGCCATTGACTCCGAGATGAACTGAAGGATGCTCTTGCCCTGGGAGAGCCAGGAGAACTTAGAGGTTCTGGTGAACCAGTCCATCTGTCTTGAGATTCGTCTGGCAGAGTCTAAGTGGGACTACTTCTGGAAGTCAAAGAGAGCCAAACCGAACCCAATCCCTACACATCGCAGTTCCACTCCCCAACCTCGGACCATGAGAAGCCGGTCGCCTGCTCAAGATCCAGTTGAAACCATGCAGGTAGTTTGTACTGGACTCTCCGCCGATGAGAGATGCCGGCGTCAGAGTCAAGGTTGCTGCTTTGTCTTCAGGGAAGCAGGTCCACCTGCAGGCCGAATATTCAAAGCTGCAGCCACCAGGAGAACTGCTAAGACTGTCCCGTGACGGTAGCAGCCACTGATCCCAACCTCACAGATTCTGGTGTCACGCTGAGGGTGGAGCTCTCCTGGGCTATGAACCGATGAGAAGTGAATCCTTTTTTTTTGGACTCTGGAGCAGTGGGAAATTTCCCGGACTTGGGGACTGCCTATCGGATCAACATACCACTGCAGGAAGTGAGTCAGCCCACACCCTCAACTGTCTTGGACGGCCATCCGCTTGGCTCTGGGCAGATCCGACAGCAGACATTGGTCTTGCAGATAAGGATAGAGGATCACGTGGACATCAGCTTCTATATCTTTGGGTCTCCTCACATACCCCTGATCCTCGGACACCCTTGGGCTGGAAGGAGGGGGAGACTGCTGTTTGGTACAGCCATTGTAGGAGGATTTATTTTCAGCCTGGTGTTCCGACCCCCGGACTCTCCCGAGACCAGCGGCCAAAGAGGGGGCAGACCTCTGCTCAGGGTAACTTAGATCCTTCAGGATACACACTCCTACCTTCACGGGAAGACAAGCCAGCTCCAGCTTATAGGCCCATGCAAATCTCAACCCAGTCCAGTCAGATGTGTGCTGGAGCGAGATCTCTGGTTCAGAAACAAACCAAGGAGATGCTTAAGCAGTATGGAACACTTGCAGCTAAGCCAAAGGGCTCCGGTTGCCAGGTCCTAGTTAAAGGGAAGGCTCCAAAATGGAGATACTTGGAGCCTAATCCTGGGAGCACAAGGACCACTTGTCATGCTTTGCCAACGATGTCTGAGTTCTTTATTCCCCAAAGCCTTTCCACCATCCGCAAGGCACACGAGGGATACTCTTCACTTGCCCTGAATGAGCATAGCTCCAATACTCCCAAGAAACTCAATATCACAGTGAACAAAATGGAACAGCTTACCTGGAGCCCCTTTCATCTCTCTAAACCTTCATTGCTCACTTGCATCTGTTGCAATGTTAGGACATATTCTCGAGTCATGGTCTATAGTGAATGCTAATTTCAACTACAGCCAATCCTCAGACCTGAATGTGGATTATAGATTGAATTTAAATACAGTTCTGAACAATGGCCTTCTATTTGACTGCAGAAACCTGCATATGCATGAATGCAGCACAGAGTCAGTGGGAATTAACATTCATTTTGGGTGTCCGGAGTGTGGGTGCAAAGAAGGAGGTGTTTGAAAACTATATGTTATTCAAAGGAAGCATTGTAGATACATTGTAACTATAGAATTGTCCTGCTGTTAACTTTGATCTTTAACATATAAAAATGTTATGTCATATTGTGCTGAGCAGACCTCGTCTTCCAAGTGTGTCTCAATATGACACCTGTTGCTCGATTTTGCTGAATAAAACACTCCTATATCTATTAGTTTCAGTGGTTCTCCAGCGACTTTGTTCACATTACAACAGCAATGAGAGTTGAACGTGGTACAATAACGACTGGCTTCATTTTCATTGAGCATTAGGATTTCAGAATTCATTAGATCCAATTGACTGTTTTGCCAAGATGAGGGCGTGCTTAGAACACAAGAGTGGTCGCCCTACGTGGGAAGGTTTAAAAATGCTGCCAAGGCAGCAGTCAGCATCACTTTGTTTTTGAAAATAATATTTCATGTGTCTGAGATTGCAAATTCCATTTTCTTCTCCAAGCTGTGTTTGTAGCCTGCCATGTACACTCAATCACATTTGCCTCATAAAAATTAATTACTCGATTGCCCTCCAAAGCCTCTTCATAAAGGCCATGAACACTCAGAAAGATTCTTTTTGGAAGAGCAACTGCAGGTTTGTTGCAGAATGAATATGACCAGATTTGAGAAATGATAACATTTCAAGGTTGGAAGCAATGAAATCTTCAATGTCTAACACAACAGTAGCAATCAAACTGAGCCGAAATCAGTGCGGAAATTTGGCTACGTTCAAGACATTGTAAGTTGTTGCCTTTTATTGAACTTGGAAGCAAGGGCATTTTGGGCAGTATCTAAGACCTTAATGAGTAAATATGTATTAGTCAATGGAGCGTGGGATTCTCTTGTGTAACTTCATGCAATGTCCAATGGGGTTGATGATGTTAGAAAGCAATTAACTGGAATAGAAGTTCCTAAAATATAGTTATTCTTAAAATCTAGTTTAATATAGAAGATAGTGGACTATGAGAGATTCCATAGCCTTCTGTTTTCTCTCTCTGAACCTCCCAATTGCCTTTCAGTTGGAGAAATTAACAAACTGTAGCTGTCTGAAAATGTGAAGCCCAAGTCTAATTCTGTTTTGTTTGGGAATTCTAAGTGTTTTAAGGAAGTATGAATGTAGCATATAGGACATGGCCGAAGGAGTGTGGCCTGTAGAAAAAAAGTTATTGAGAAAGACCAAGAAATTATAGGCCGGGGAGCCTGACATCAGTGGTGGGAAAATTATTGTAAGTTATTCTAAGAGACTGGTTATATGAGTATTTAGGTGGACAAGGATTGATTAAGGATAGTCTGCATGGCTTTGTGCAGGGTAGGTCACGTCTAACCAATCTTGTACAATTTTTCCAGGATGTTATCAGGAAAGTTGATGAAGGAAAGGCAAGGCAGTGGGTGTTGCCCCATGGACTTGAGCAAAGCAGTTGTCAAGGTCCTGGATGGGAGGTTAGTCAAGAAGTTTGTCACTTGGCATTCAAGATGAGGGAGTAAATTGGATTAGACATTGGCTTTGTGGGAGAAGCCGGAGGGTAGTAGCAGATGACTGCCTCTCTGACTGGAGGCCTGTGACAATGGAGTGCCACAGGGATTGGTGCTGGATCCATTTTTGTAAGTCATCTATATCAATGACAATGTGGTTAACTGGATCAGCAAATTTGCAGATGACACCAAGATTGGGGGTGTAGTTGACAGTGAAGAAGACTATCAAATCTTACAGCAGGATTTGAATCAGCTGAAAAATAGGCTGAAGAAAAGCACATGGAATTTAATGCAGTCAAGAGAGAGGTGTTGCACTTTGGGTACCAACTAGGGTAGATCTTACACAGTGAGTGGTAGGGCGTTGAGGAATGTGGTAGATCAAAGGGATCTGGTAATACTGTACCAGTGTTCATTGAAAATGGCGGCACAGGTAGATAGGGTCATTAAGAAAGCTGTTGGCACATTGGCCTTCCTAGATCAAGGTACTGAGTACAGGAGTTGGGATGTTATGTTGAAGTTGTATAAGACAATGGTGAGGCCAAATTTGCAGTAGTGTGTGCAGTAATAGCCATCTACCTACAGGAAAGATATACTTTATACTTCATTGTCATCAAACAATTGATGCTAGAATGTACAATCATCATAACGATATTTGATTCTGCACTTCTCGCTCCCTGGATTACAAATCGAAGTAAATATTAAAAATTTAAATTATAAATCATAAATAGAAAATAGAAAAATGGAAAGTAAGGTAGTGCAAAAAAAACCAAGAGGCAGGTCCGGATATTTGGAGGGTATGGCCCAGATCTGGGTCAGGATCCCTTCAGCAGTCTTATCACAGTTGGAAAGAAGCTGTTCCCAAATCTGGCTGTACGAGTCTTCAAGCTCCTGAGCCTTCTCCCGGAGGGAAGAGGGACGAAAAGTGTGTTGGCTGGGTGGGTCGTGTCCTTGATTATCCTGGCAGCACTGCTCCGACAGCGTGCGGTGTAAAGTGAGTCCACGGTCGGAAGATTGGTTTGTGTGATGTGCTGCACCGTGTTCATGATCTTCTGCAGCTTCTTCCGGTCTTGGACAGGACAACTTCCATATCAGGTTGTGATGCACCCTAGAAGAATGCTTTTTACGGTGTATATAAATAAGATTTGGAAAAATATAAAGAAAATTTACAAGGATGTTGATGAGTACCTGAGTTTTAAGGAAAGATTGAATAGGTTAGAACTTTATTTCCTAGAACATAGAAGCTTGAGGAGAGATTTGACAGAGGTATACAAGATTATGAGGGGTATAGATAGGATAAGCAAAAGCAGGCTTTTTCCACTGAGGTTGGGTGGGACCACAATGAGAGGTCATGGATTAAGAGTGAAAGGTGAGAAGTTTAGGAGGAACATTACGGGAAACTTCTTCACTCAGAGTGGTGAGAGTGTGGAATAAGCTACCAGTGCAAGTGGTGGATGTGATTTTGATTTCAATGTTCAAGAGAGGTTTAGATAGGTACATGGATAGGAGGAGTCTAGAGGGCTATGGTCCAGGTGCAGGTTGGCAGGACTAGGCAGTTTAAATGTTTCAGCATGGACTGGATGGGCCGAAGGACCTCTTTCTATGCTGTGATTTTCTACGACTCTAAATAAATTGTTTTTGAGTTTGAATTGAGACCAGGAGAGGCTAATTTTGTTTCTTTAGCTTGCTGAGTGTGTAACCTTGGGGAATGACTGGTGCTGGGGGCACAACTTTTTAGCTCCAATGTAACACCAAGAGAAGCTAATAGAAAATATTTGTAATTTTTAAGGACAGCACCGAATGGAAGGTGTTTTCTAACCTCTGTGAGTTTTATTTTAAATGCCCAAATCCAATTTATTACTTATACTTATGAATTTTGATTTTCTTGCATCCTCTAGGTTCTATAATCAATGAAGTGAATTTGGAATTGGCTGCTGGCAGATGTAGCCCGAACAAACAAGCATTAACCTATTTATTGAAGAGTTGTCCCATTTTAAAGGAATATTGGATTCTTGATCTAATTCTAATTTGTTTCCATTCTGTTGTTTTGGGAGTTCTTGTTTAATGCTATTGAAACACTGCCAAGTGTGAAGCAGACAGCTGACTGGGCCTTGCGACGGATTGCTGATCAGGAATCCATATTTGGTAATTGTCCTTATAAAATCAAAAAAAAATGTTAAACATTGATGCATTCTGCTTATAAAATTAACATTGTACATTCATTGGAATGTGACAGATTTCAAAGACCTGCAGTCTCATTTTTATTGATGATTCATCCTTGAAGCAATTTATGTATATTCATAAAATATTTTAAAAGATTTGCCTCATTAGAAACAATGAAACCAAATCTTCTCATTTGCTCCAGATTTCACTGTCTCCCAATACCAGACAGCTGGGCATGAAAGGAGCTGGAAGAAAAACATAAACCACACGTGTCAGACCACATACTAGTCATGGACTTGACCACTTTCTCCTTCTGTAATAACATCCCACCGATTCTCTTACTTACTTACTGCCCGTTATGCCATTGGCATTTATCTCTGGCTGATTTATCCATCTCCGTCTGTCCTTGCACAGGTATAGAAGGATTCTTCATTGCTGTTTCCGTAACAATTTTTTTTGACCACTCAGGGTTGTTAACGCTGAACTGAACCACTGATCCTAGAGAACCTGTGGACAACTCTTAGTCTGGCCTCTACCCTGTTTGGCATTAGTGACCCTACCAAGAGCCAAACTACAAAGCCCTGACTCCAACCAAGGTAGCTTTTTGAGTCATTGAAGCACGTAGCCCTCCAAACCCTACAACAAGGCTGTGGTCCCCTTGGAGGACTGATTCTCCACTTTGACTTATCTACTGAATCACCTCTGTATTTCTAGAGCACGAGTTCCCAACCTGATGTCCATGGACCTCTTACTTAACGGTATCGGTCCATGGCAAAAAAAAAGGTTGGGAACAACTGCTGTAGATGTAGTCTTATCTATAATTTAATTTTAATATAAGCAAACACTTTGTTCCGTTTAATGGGGTGATTCAGCCCTTTCACATTCAAACTAAATAAGTTAATATTTTGAACCATTTTAAATACAAATCATCATGGAATTAAAAGATCTGGCCATAAGTTATTAAAACTAGAAAGCAAACCGTAAGGTAAGATGGTCAAACAGGCAATCATATAATCAACCCAACATAGCTCCCAGAGAGAAATAGGCCCTGGTTCCTCCCCCACCCAAAGCCAGAAAGCTGACCAATAGACAATCAGTGAGCTAACAACTAAGTTCCCTCCCCAAAAAATCCTGTGACAGAAAGTCCGGTCCTTCAAGATCAAATATGTCCCTACCAAGACACAACATAAAGAGAAAAATAACTCAGTATTCGAAAATATAAAAGGATCAGCTTAAACAAATTCAAAGAAAGTTATATTAAAATAAAGCCTCAAAAAGGGATTTAATAAAAAATATCAAAAAAAGTATAACAAAAGAGAATATATGAATAGCCAAAACGTAAGCTTATTGAAACCTTATTTCAAATTCATATTAACAGAGGAAAAAATTGATCAAATCAGAAATATAACAGTTTTAGACTTCATCCTTCAGAAACTCTTTTTGCATCTTCAACCGACTTTATTCTTTTTCGCAATCCGTTCTTCAAAGCAATACTCAGATGGGCGGGAAACCGAAGGGTTGGTTTAAATCCTTTATTATAACGTCCTGACATAACTTCATTATAGTTCATATGATCAGCCATAACTTCAGGCGAATAATCTTCCACAAATCTGACCTTGTAACCTTGGAAATTGATCATTCCTTGTCGATGGGTATGGTGAATTAAAAGGTCCTTAACATGAAATTCATGAAAACTTAGAATGACCGACCAAGGTCTCGCTGCCGACGACAATGCCTTCGAAGTTGGCGAGCGATATGCTCGATCGAGCTTCGGCTCAGAAGTGAATAGAAGAGGGAAAAGCTGTTTCAGAAAGTTTGCAAAGAACTTCGTAGGGTCAGCACCTTCAATTGATTCTTCAAGACCAAGAATTCTCAAGTTACTTCTCCTGTTTCTATTTTCTAGACTGATAATTCTTTTCATCATTCTTTCATTGGATGAGGATAACTCTTTGCAGAGTTTAAGTGTATCTTCAAGATCCTCTTCAAGTGTGACCAGCTTTGAAGTATTTTCCTGAATTTGGTTCTCATGCTCAGTTAAAGTTTGTTGGATTGTATCCAATTTGCCATTAAGTCGTTGAACCTCCTCAGAAAATTCTGATTTTTGCCGTTTAAGGAAGTCACTGATTGAATCCAATGGGGATTCATCTTCTGTTTCCCTTTCATTTGCAGAAGCTTTTGTTCTTTTCCCAGCCACAGTAGAGCAGCATTAAAGTATTATAATAAGGTTTTAAAAAAAAGCTGGTAGGAGACAATAAAGTAAATAAGGTAGGAGCAATCTAAAACGATGTTACTCCATCAGCTGCCAGCAGGGCTCTCGTCTTATCTATAATTTACCACCCATTAATTTCAGGTGACTCAAATCACTGTTATTGTGTCCTATCCCACAAGTAAGTCCCATCCTGTATTAGACTTGTGCATTCTGACTACTGATGGTATCTGATTAATCTGTGCCTTGTTCTTTATTTTTTAAAAATTATTTTCACGCTCATTCCTCCAACTCCTGTAACCTTGGATCAGAACCAGAATCAGGTCTAATATCATCGGCATAGGTCATGAAATTAGTTGTTGTGCGACAGCAGTACATTGCAATACATAATAATAAAAACAGTGAATTTCAGTGAGCATATATCTACTAGTGCCTATGATGGAGCTGTGTTCACAACTTTCTGCAGTTTATTTGGATCCTGTGCAGTAGCCTCTCCCCCGCCCCTCACAATCAGGATTCCTCCATTTCAGTCATCACCAACTTTAACTGATCTGTCATGATTGCTCTTGCTTGTGTCCCACGTCTCATCCACTGTTAAAGGGTGTACTTTGAAACCTTCCTCTTTGACCATGCTCCCTCCACTAATCTCCTTGAAAGCCCGTTATCAGTTTTAGCTGCGATAAACACAAGGGACTGCAGATGCCGGAAATCCAGAGTAATACACACAAAATGCTAAAGGGACTCAACAAGTCAAGTAGCATCTATGGAGAGGAATAAACAGTTGCCGTTGTGAGCTGAGACCCTTTAGCTGTGAAGCAGTTTGGGAAGTTTTCTTGTGCTGCTAGTGTTTGGTAACTACGGTGTGGTAATGATGAAGGTCAAGCAAACTGAATATAGGTCTTGCATATACTTAATTTGCCTGTGCAATGACCCATGTTGGAAATGGAAGGTTTTTATCAGTTTATTTAAGATGTACTCTTGGTTCAAATAGTAGAAAGCTAGGACCTAGAAAGTGCAAGACTTTCCTGACATTTTAAATTGTGATTAAAGTAACCCAGAAGAACCTGATCAAACAAATTTCAACCATGGAAGGTTATTTGGTTTCCCTAGGCTTTGAGTAGTATCTAAGGAACTTTTTGTAGCATTGAGGAGAACTTCAGAGTTTCCAACTGACAACAAAGGAACTTTAAATCAGAGACTGGAATTGGAGGAACATAGACGCCTTGTGGATATAAAACTGGATTCAAGTGGACTTCTAGAATTATGATTATTTTGGGATGTACATTTCAACTGCCTTTATTCAAGCACAATTCTCCTTGTCTTTTATCATTCTAAGGGAGCATGTGGTTGGCTTTGCTGCTGTTGAGGGAATCTTTTCTTTCGTTAGTTCCCTTGTTGATATTTTCTGATTAAAAAATGGGTTGAATTGGATCAAGGGTTGGAAGAATAAGAGTTCTTGTTATTGCAGTCAGTAGGAATCTACTCCGCCTGTAGTTTGCAAACTTGGTAACTTTAGTGGCCAGAGGAATGGAGTTACTGTCTACTGGTTTCAGATCTTCTAAATATTTAGCTGGAGGGCAGTATCTTTAATGTCTAGAAGTACTTAATAAACTTGGAAGCAATATTGTGTTTTCAACAACCTGTACAAGCTGTGGAACTTGGGTGAGAAGAGGATCTGGCTTCAGCTGTAAAATGCCTTTATTCAAAGAGAAGACAAGCTTTAAAACTTTTTTAATTGGTATGCTGCAATAATAATTCATTCTTTCAATTTGTTTCCTGCGTTAAAACGTATCTATAAATGGTCACTAAAATGTTAATTCAGAGTGATGAAGTAAGGAAAATTTCAACCAGTGTTATGGAACAGTTTTGGTAGGTTTGAATTTAATTTTTCTGGATGTTTATCCATAATGTCCATTGACTTGTGTTCTGGCTGAGATGCAAGTGATGCACTTAAACCAAAGTTGATCATTCCTTCAAACAAGAGAAAATCTGCAGATGCTGGAAATCCAAGCAACACACACAAAACGCTGGAGGAACTCAGCAAGCCAGTCAGCATCTATGGAAAAAAGTAAACAGTTTCAGGCTGAGACTCTTCATCAAGACTCTCAATGATACTGCACAGTGTGCTGTTTTATTCTCTAAGGAAGATATTATGTGTTATTACTCATTCTATATAATATAGCAGAGGCCAAATCTTAAGAAACATGCAGTTAGTTGAAACTTGTACTTGTTATTCTGCTAAGTTGCCTAAAAATGTGCTTCACAGTAGCGAGCACGCGGGTTCCTGCCACGCCTTCCTCAACCAGTGCTAGTCAGCTCCTGAGCTCCAGCTGTTTTGCTTTCCTACGGAGTGAAGAAAGTTGGCCTCCATTATCTCTGTTCTGACTGGGAGACCCCTGGCCTGGGTCACCACGCATTGCGGGCACAGGTTGATTTGCTCAGACTTGGAGGAATTCACGTCTGCCATGAGGGAGGCATTTCATTACGCTGCCAGAGCCAGCTGAGCCTCAGACTGCCTGATGAAGGTTCGATGGTCATCGAGTTTCGGACCTTGGCCCCGGAGAGCAGTAGGAACGGGAAGGCTCTGGCCACGCTATACCACCATGGATTCTGAGATAAACTGCAGGATCCCCTTGCCTTGGGAGAGCCGGCAGAGAACTCAGAGGTTCTCTTCGACCAGTTCATCCGTCCCAATGATCATCTGACGGAGCATAAGTGGGACTGCATCATGAGGTCAAAGAGCGCCAGCTCGAACCCAGACTCATCCTGTCGTTGTCCCACTCTCCAACCACGGACCACAAACCAGCTTGTCACCTGCTCACAATCCAGTTGAACCCATGCAGATGGTTTGCGCTAGACTCTTGGCGGATCAGCGGTCCCTGCGCCGGAGGCAAGGTGGCTCCTGTTACTGAGGGGAAGCAGGCCGCCTGCAGGCTGAATGTCCGAATCTGCAGCCTCCTGAAGAACCGCTAACACCAGCCGATGTCAAGAGGACTGTGGTGGTAGCAGCCACTGCAGCCAACCCCACGGATCCTGGATTTGTGCTGAAGGCGGAGTTTACCTGGGGTAAGAACCTGAGATAGTTGTAGGTTTTTGTGGACTCCGGGGCAGCAGGTAACTTTCTGGATAGAGGACTCGCCTGTCGGTTCGATATACCGCTGTGAGAGTTGAATCAGACTTTACCCGCAACCATCCTGGAGAGTCGCCCGCTAGGCTCCAGGCAGATCCTACAACAGACTGTGGAATTGCAGATGAGGATAGGGAATCATGTGGAAGACATTAGTTTCTACATTATTGGGTGCAATCCGGGTCATATTACGATCGAGGAACGTGTTTGTAGACCGGATATTGAACTTTTTGCTGTTGGACTTCGGCCATATTCCACCGAGATACAACACTGGGCGTCACGGGATGTCGTTCCTGCCTGTGGCCATCAAACTTGCAGCTCCTCCCATGGAGGGTCAGACACCCTGAGCCAATAGGCTGGTCCTGGACTTATTTTCCATCTGGCATAGTTTGCATTTTGTTGTTTGATTGTTTGTAGTTTTTGTATTGCTATATTTATGCTCTATTCTTGGTTGGTGCGGCTGTAACAAAACCCAATTTCCCTCGGGATCAGTAAAGTATATCTACCTATCTATCTATCTATTGACTCTCCACTCATATCCCTGATCCTCCAGTACCCTGTCTATTTCAGCTTAACCCATCTGTGGACTGGAAGGAGGGGAGAATCACTGCTTGGTGCAGCCGTTGCTAGAGGGTTTGTTTTCAGCTTGGCGTTCTGACCCCAAGGCTTTTCTGAGACCAGCAGCCAGCAAGGAGACAGAGTTCTGCTCAGGGTGATCTAGAGCCTTCAGGAAACCCAGTCCTAACTTCAAGGGAAGACAAGCCGGCTTCTGCCTATAGGCAAGGTGTGAGCCCCGACCCAGTCCAGTCAGAGGTGCGCTGGAACAAAATCTCTAGCTCAGGAGCAGACTAGGTGCCCAAGCAGTCTGGAAGTCTAGCAGCCAAGTCAAAGGGCTCCAGTTGCCAGGCCCCGTCTAAGGGGAAAGCTCCAAGATGGAGATCCTTGGAACCTGTTCCCAGGAGCAGAAGGACTATTTGTCACACCTTGCTGCAGATGTCTGAGGAGACAGACAAGGATTTGGACAGTGAGTTGGATTCTGTTTTCACTAAAGATTCTTGTGGATCTATGGGGTAGACTGGGGTCTGCCGAAGCACCCTCATTCCCAACAGAGTCTCAGATGTCATCCTCAGAGGAAGATTCAGGGGTAATTACAGAACCCAAGTCAGTAGAAATTCCTTCCATCTACAAGGAATGGAAGAGGTCTTCAGCAAGGGAAAGGCCTGGACTCTTCCACTGCACTGACCCTATGAATGTGCAATAGATTTACTGCCAGATACGTTTCCTCCACGAGGTCGATTATACGCACTGTCAGGCCCAGAGGGAAGCACTATGGAGGAGTATATTAAGGGGGCTCTTGCTCTGGGATTCATTTGGCCATTCACCTCTCCAGCCGGAGCTGGTTTCTTCTTCATATAGAAGAAGGAGTGGAGTCTGTGGCCTTGCGTTGATTATAAAAGGCTGAGTCGCCTAATAGTCAAGAATTGTTACCCTCTTCCAGTCATGATTACTGCTTTTGAGATTCTTTTGAGATTGTTATCGTGGTAATTGTGGATCATTTTTTGAAGGCCTGCAAATTCATCGCCTTGGACGGACTTCCATCTGCAGCGGAGATGACTGAGATTTTGTTGCAGCAGGTCTTCTGGATCCACTGTTTCCGATGGATCACAGTCTGCAATTCGCATTACATTTCTGGAGAGGGTTTTGCAAATTGACTGGGGTAGCAGCGAGTCTTTCTTTTGGTCCAGTGGCCAGACAGAGCGGGAGAACCAAATTATGGAACGTACCCTAAGGTGCCTGGACTCTGAAAAACTGAACGAACGGAGTGTCCATTTGATGTGGGCAGAGGTCACCAACAACACTTTACGGCAGTCAGCGCACGGGCTGACTCCTTCGAATGCCAATTTGGGTATTCTCCGCCACTCTTCCCTGAGCAGGAGGCAGAGGTTGGGGTTCCTGCTGCCAAAGATCTCATCTGACTGCAAGGAGAGATGGACCAGGGGAAGGGAGATTTTGTTAGGTTCTATGCAGAAGTCTGAAATAAAGGCTAACCACAAAAGAAAACAGGGATCAGTTTTGCAGCCTGAGCAATAGATCTGGCTGTTAACTCAGGATTTGCCTCTCTGAATGGAGTCCAGAAAATTGGCGCCCAAATTCAATGCACCCTTCAGGATTCTCAGGAAAGTAAATCCGGTGGTCTATACCTTGCAGCTCCACAAGACTTTCAAGATCATTCCCACTTCCCACATTTCCAAGTTAAAACCAGTGAACAGCAGCCCATTAGCCACACCACAATCAGCCCCAACACCACCCAGGTTTGTTGATGGGGAGCAGATTTTCACCGTGAGAAAAAATTTGGACTCAGGTACTGTTTGAAGCGTTCAGCAGCATGTCATGGACTGGGAAGGGTTCGGACTTGAGGTGAGGTGCTGGGTGCCTGAAAGAGACATCTTGGATCGGGCTTTCAACCATTGCTACAATCATCGTCTCTCTGAGCAGCCAGGACTGTCAGGAGTTGGCCATAGGGGAGGGGGTCCTGTTAAGCGATGCACCCATCCATGCCTGCTTCCAAGGTTTAGACACTCTAAGTCCCCGGAGTATGGATAGCTGGTGCAGCCCCCTTCAAGTTTCAGGACAGTCCTGCTAATTGGCAATCACGTTTTGGGCACCAGGGATTGAGAATTTAAGGGGCACCTGAATTGAGGTTTGGTGCTCAATCGTAACCCTACTCATGAATTCATGTAGTGTTCGTTTTGTGCTCAGGTTCTCCATCCAGTTTGAAATGTGTCTCAATCCTCGCGTCAGATACACCAGCATTTGTGTCCAAGTCATTCTCGTCAAGAATTCTCATCTTAGAACTTGATTTGAGATGAATTTGATGTCTTATCCCTAATTGTGTTTCTATAACAATCCCTTCATGTTGAACTTGATTGCTTTTAAAAATACAGATGCCTTGAGAGATGGTTTGTCTTCATCTCTCGTGCTAGTTATAATCCTCAGTGCTCTATTTGACACGTCAAATAACTTTTCCTTGACTACCAGTTTCTCTTACAGTAGCATACTGACAGGCATCAATGCTTCACATTGGACTTGATCTGGTAAATGACTACATACAAAAACTGATGAAAAGATAAATTAGTTATTCCCTTCAGCCCATCGAATTGCTATTTTACTAAAATTAGTAATGCAACTTTGCTTCATTACTGACATCTTTTTACAATGGTCTATATAGACTGATTTGGTACTGTCTGCCAGGAAAATGTATTTATACCAACATATTTCCATTTGGAAAATTGATCTAACTAAAATCCCAGTAGTAGCCTTGTTTTATTGTTTTGTTTCATTTCTTCTCAGGGTCTGCATTGTGACTTTGCATGTCTTATCTTCAATCACGCGGTTCGCAAGCCATCAAAAGAAAGAGCCATTAAATTATCTCCAAAGCAGTGAGGAATGAGGAGGTAATGATTATTGGATTTAAAATGAAGCAGTGACTCTCTGATCCTTGGACTCTTTCATTTTGACTTGGTGTACAGATGTCACTTTTTGCAATACATTGAATTTAAAATTTTGGCCATGTCCACGGAATGAAAGATCTTGGATCATTCTTGAGGAGTTATCACACTTGATTGGTTGCCATCTTGATTCTTACTGCCTTAATCTCAATTGCTAGTCTTTTGGCAGCAGTTTCTGTAGAGACTCTCCCTGTGAATTTGATAGACGTGAATTACATCCTGATGAAACATTACATTGAATTTCTCACCATTAGAGTTGGCCTTTAGTAAGATTGGTATTTATTCCTATTCTTCCCTGCTCTGAAAGGTGGCTGTGCAAAGTGAAATGTGCATTAATCATACTTGGAGCAATGAATATCTTGAAGCCAAAAAAAATTCTGCATCTGTGGAACAGCTGAAGGACAGAGAGAGAGAAAAAGTAAATAGGCTTGAATTACGTGCCAGATAACATGTGATCAAGCTGTAGAATATGTATGCTTTGAGTAACAATTAATTTTCAATAGCTATGATTCTGAAATTTGTCGATCCCACTTTTCTTGTTGGCGATTACTGTTGAAATAGTCAAGAGTACAAATGGACAAGGTTTGAAGGGCATGCCACAGTCATTCATGGGCCTCACTAGTGAACTCGAGTGCAGGAATCACAGGGACTTCGGCTATTCAAAGGAAACTAAAGATTTATTTCAGACATTAACCAGCAAGACTAACAAGACATCAGACAATCTGTACAGAATCTTGAAAAACTGAAATCACTCACGATACACGGAAAAACCTGGTCTGTGTCTCACCTGACAAGGAACCACAATGACTGAGCAAAGAGGGGTTGGCATGCCCCCCTGAAATAAACCCTGGAGCATATAGGAATTCAGGGCTAATCAGACAACACAGACAAAGCAATAATCCCAAAGCCCACAACTACAGTCCAAGACATTGAAAATGCCGGGATAATTAAATTATCCCAAATTGAATAAAAGTGATAAATATAAAGACAGTTCAATAATCCCCATGATTCAAAACGAGAACACCTGCGACGCAAAGTGAAAAACCTGAGCTAGTCCAAAGGCAAACAATTAGAACATAAGAAATAGAAGCAGGAGTCGGCCATCTGGCCCATCAAACCTACTCTGCCTTTCAATAAGATCATGACTGACCTGGCCGTGGACTCATCTCCACCTACCTGCCGTCTCCCATAACCCTTAATTCCCTTATTAGACCAAAATATATCCAAAATAGACATAAAATGTTTACAGTCCAAGGAGCACTGCATACCCACGAAGTGACACAGAGAAAATACAGTCCACATACTAACTGACATGAAATCTCTCTTTTTTTTTAAATGACCTCTGGTTGTAACACAAACAACACAGGAACAGGCCATGGAGCCCATCTGAGCCATGCTGAGCAAGAAACACCTATCCAATCTAGCCCCATTTGCCAACGTCGACTCAGACCGTGAGAGGCCTGCGTCGGGCATTTAGTGTGGGCATGTGGCCAAGTGGTTAAGGCGTTCGTCTAGTGATCTCAAGGTCGCTAGTTCGAGCCTCAGCTGTGGCAGTGTGTTTGTATCCTTGAACAAGGCACTTAATCACATGTTGCTCTAGTACCTGTTCGAGGAGTGGCGCCCCACACAGACTTCCAATCTGCGTCTTGTGAGGCACGAAGGCATTTGCCAACACTAGCCATTAACATTTTCAATCTATTCTCTCCATGTACCTGTCGACCAGTCTTTTAAGTCACTTAGTTTTCAGGGTGGTAGGGTAGAGATACGTCTCTACCAAAGGAGGTGTGAGGCTTTCCTTCCCTCTGTTAGCCTGCAGGTCACCCTTGGGCAAGGTGCAGCATCTGCATAGCCTCCCCCCTTCATAATCAAGGCCATGTAATGGATGGTTCTATCACAAGTCCCGGTTATGCAACCACTGACACCAGGCAGACAATCTCTGAAGAGTATTGATAATGGCTTGGATCACCCCCCTTGTAAAAACACTCCCCACAAGGAGGCAATGGCAAGCCACTTCTGTAGAAAAATTTGCCAAGAACAATCATGATCATGAGACCATGGTCGCTTGTGCCAGATGACATGCCACGTAATGGTGATAATGACGAACAAAATATTTAAAAGATTTTCATATCAAGATTAATTTGTAAATATAATATGACATGGCACATAATGATGACGAGTTCTCAGTTGCAATTCACCTTGTGAATTTAATGCTATTATTATTAGAAATTTGCAGCACTGAAGCAGCAGATTTATTTCGGCCACATGTACTATTGTGGGAGTTGACATTCTTTCTCTCTGTAGGTTTCCTCTGGGTGCTCTAGTTTACTCCCACATCCGAAAGTTAGGTTAATTGGTTGCTCCGAGTTTCCCTGAGTAGCAGTACGTGCGAATGAGAGCTTACAGGGAAATAAGTGGCAGAATGGGTGGGCTCAGACACCGCAGAGACTCGAGGGGCAGAAAAATCTTCCAAGGTCAAATGAAATATAAAAGTTAAGCATGATTGCAAACATAAAGGGGTAAGATATTTATCCTTCTGAAGGTGCGTGCCAAGTGAATGCTTCAAATGCGGTTCGTTTGACTCTGTTCAACATGTAGAATGGGAGATGAGTTTCCCCTCCCTGGTGTTGAAGAGGATGTGATGATTGGCTCGCATCCTTATGGTCACTATTCCCCATTCTCCTGAAATCTTACCGAGAACAGATGTGTGGGAAGACTGAACTGCAACCTGCCTGACCCGATTCATTCACTTCAGATTGGTAAAGCAGGAATTGCTTCTGACTTCATAGAAAATATTTCACTGGTGGGAAGGCAATTTCTTTGAAAAGCAGGTTGCTGAGTTTCAGAGGGTGGGTGTGATGTCAAGTGCAGAAGATAAGAACTTTGCACTGGATGCCGACTTCTAGTCTGCTTTTTGGATATCATGTTTTCATTTTAATGTATTTGACCAGTATTTAACAGCTGATTTTTGCAACTGATCTTGGATTGAATCTTAAATGCACTGCCAGGCTTGTGTCGTCCCTTGAGAGTTTTTGGATAAAAGACAGATTTGTTATGCTTAAAATAATGCATTAGGAGGTGTCTTAATGTTAACTATAGTTTCCTCGAGTGATCAATTAGTACAATTGTTTCTAGGCTTCTTTTTGTTTACTATTATTGGATTTCCTGGACCAGTGATGCTATCTAAAGGTATTGTAAATCAATTAAATCTCTGACACAATTCACAAAGAGTTTTCCCAATCTTAAATGTGAAGTGAAGATTTCATTGTGAAGCAATTGATCACCATTGTCCACAAATGTGGTGGCTTGCTGAAAGAGCGTAGGCTATTCATTGAACTTTAGATCAGTGCATAATAGAAAGAGATCACTTGATGTTCAGATATTAAATGGCTTGGAAGTTTTTTAAGAATGCCTAAAACTTTGTAAGGGCCATTAACAAACTCAAGTGCAGGAATTACAGAGACTTCAGCAATTCAAGCAAAAACTGAAGATTTATTACATAAATTCACTACAAAAGCTGGCAAGAGCTCAAGCAAACAAAGCAGAACCTTGAGGAACTAAAATTACGCATGATACACAGAAGAACTCGGGCTGAGTTTCAACAGACTAGGAACCACGATGACTGAGCAAAGCAAGGTTGGAATGTTCCCCTGAAATGCACCCTGGAGCACTTAGGAATTCTGGACCAATCAGAAATTATAGGTGTCCAGATGAAACAATAAATCCCCAAAGCCAACAAATACAATATGAAACGCAAAGGCGGGAGGAGAAGATGGCGGCGCGACACAGCGCGCGCAGCTCTCGGGTGAAATAATATTGTCTCGTGGACAATTCTGATTTGATGCAGACAAACATGAAAGCACAGAGGAACATCTGCAGAAATTTCTGAAACGCCGGTTCACTGCCGCTGCTACTGGGCGATCGAGAATCTTCCAGAGGAAAGGCCCCAAAATCCCTGGCTTTGCCTGCTGCTGGTGACAGAGGCTGAGGTCGAATCATTCGGATAGAGATGGTGCTCGGTACTCGGTGTCGGAGGGCTGATCGGAGGCTCGAAGTTTTCGGACGACTCAGAGTCGGACTGTGGTCGGGCATGGCAGGGAGAGTTTTCTTCCTTCTCCCATCTGCGTGAGATGTGGGACATTCGAGGGACTTTGAGCTTTTTTACTGTGCCATGGACTGTTCTTCATCAAGTTATGGTATTGTTGCACTGTTGTTAACTATATGTTATAATTACGTGTTCTTTGTTAGTTTTTCAGTCTTGGTCTGTCCTGTGTTTCTGTGATATCACACCGGAGGAATATTGTGTCATTTCTTAATGCATGCATTACTAAATGACAATAAAAGAGGACTGCATGTCCTCATAATCTAATCGAAAAAAACATTGAAAATGCCATGCTAATTAAATTATTCCAAATTGAGTAACAGTGATAAATACAAAAAGAGCTTAACAATCCCCATGATCTCAAATGAGACACCTGCAGAACAAAGTGAAAACCCAGAGCTAGTCCAAAGACAAACAATCAGACATAAAAGGTAAACAATCCAAGAGACAATGCGTACCCACAAGGTGACGCTGAGAAAATACAGTCCACATACTAATTGGGAAAAAAAAATTAATTAAAAATGACCCCTGGTTGTGACACACTTCCTCATTTGGCAGCTGGAACTTCTGGTCATGCATTGAGGAAAGAGAAGCACGAACATCTTGCAGTGATGGGAAAATTTGATGGATGAAAAAGTCACAGCCAACAGCACATGCCATTCATGATGGAGAGTGATGGAGAGGCAAAATTTGGAAAGAGTTTATTAGAACTTCTCAGATTAAGGACAAGTGGAAGACCATGATCGCCCATGTCATATGACATGGCACATAATGATGTTGATGATGAACCTGCAGCAGATATCCAAGCAAACCTGCCCAGTGGATGTTAGTGGATTTTACTATTAAGCTCCTTTGAAATGCCGGCGTGTCGATTTGTAAGCTTGTGTTATCAGCAATCTCAAGCATAGTTGTTGACTTTAAATCCTGACCTTCAGAGATGGCGATATGAAATGTGTTCTTGAGGTGGCTTAAACATCACTAAACAGCAATGGCAGTATCCTTTATATTCAACATGTTCTTCCATTAACTGAAACCAAATTTCTACAACACAGGATAATGCACAGCTGCATTAATGAGTGAGGATTAATTTCAGAGCACTGTGAATCCTGAGTTGTTTACTGACCTTTGGTAAATTCTATAAACAATGCTTTTAAGTTTATTGTGGAATGAATAGCTTCCATGGCTACCATGATGTGGAGCTTCTCAATTGACACCTCCGTTTCCAAACCTATTTATTTGGCCGGGATTCACCAACCTGTGTCAATGACGTCTTCCCCTGCCTTCTACCCCACTCCTGTTCTTGGACACCCTGCTCTGGTCTTCTGCCTACTCTGGATCTTTTCATCACTAACTGCTGATGAGACTTCTACCATCTCAACTTCATCACTCCCCTCTCCTATTTGAACCTCACCCCGTCCACTCTCTCTGCACCAACCCCAACCTCAATGGCGGTCTGATCTCTACGTTGCTGTGGTCAGATGGCAACTCTCAGAAACCTCCTGCTATTTACCCATTGAAGAGGACCCTACTATGGAGATTCAGGCCTTTGTCTCACGCACCTCATCACCTCTGGTGATCTCTCATCCACTGTCAACCAACCTCAAAGAAACCTTTACATTCTGTAGCTTGTTTCTATCCCTAAGATCCACAAACCTGACTGTCCTAGTAGGCCCATTGTTTCTGTCTACTCCTGCACCACTGACCTCGTGTCCAAATACTTCGACTCCATTTTGTCCCCACCTTGTTTCAGTCCCTTCCTGTCTACACCCGTGACACTTCACGTGCTGTCGATCACTTCAATCACTTCCCGCTCCCCGGCCCTGATCGCTTCATTTTCGCAATCGACATCTGGTCTCTTCACACTTCCATCCCCCATCAGGAAGGCCTTAAAACTCTCTGCTTCTTTCTGCACAACAGACTTACCCAGTTTCCCTCCACCACTACCTGTTGCATATTTAATATTTCAGTAATACTTGTGTTAATATCATAAATATATTATTTGATTACGTATCTTTGTTGTTTAAATCAGTTATATGTAAGCATATGTCATGACACTACCCTATGATACGTGCACGTCTCCCTTAAAGTAAAACTAAATTAGACTCACATTTTGGACTCCTGTCTTTTTCTTCAAAGTAATTTTATGTTTTAGGGTTATAAAACATAACACCAACCTCTTCTGTCTGGTGGAACTCGTTCTCATCCTCAATTTCTCTTTCGGCTCCTCCCATTTTCTCCAAATCCAAAGGTAGCCATGGGTCCCAGCTTTTCCTGCTTTTTTGTCAGCTATGTAGGACAGTCCATATTCCAAGCCTACACTGGTAACACTCTCAACTCTTTCTACACTACATCAACTGCATTCCACGCAGCCCCTGAATTTACTCATCCATCCCAAACACTTCTCCCCCTTTTCTTGATCTGTCTTCATCTCTGGAGACAGACTACCTACTGATATATTTTACAAGTTTACTGACTCTCGCTGCTATTTTCACTATACTTCTTCCCACCCTGTCACCTGCAAAATGCTATTCCCTTTTTTCAATATCTGTCTTCACTGCCTCTGTTCTCAGGATGAGAATTTGCACTCCAGAACATCTGAGATGTCCTCTTTTCTAAAAAAGAAAATAGAGGTTTCATTCCACCACCATTAATGCTGCTCTCACCTACATCTCTGCCTCATAGCATTTTATTACCACCATAACAGGGATAGGGTTTCCCTTGTCCTTTATTACCATCCCACGAGCCTCCAATATCAAGTACATCGTTCTCCTTAGCTTCTGCCATCTACAATGGGAACCCATCACTAAGCACACATTTCCCTCCAATTTCCTTAGGGATCAGTCTCCACGTGACTCCCTTGTCCACTTATTCCTCCCCACTGATGTTCCTCCCGGCACTTATCCCTGCCAATGTGCTATACCTGCCCTAACACTTCATCCCTTATCACCATTCAGGACCCCAAACAGATGAGGCGACACTTCGCCAGTGAGTTTGTCAGGGTCACCTATAGTATACATTGCTCCCATTGCAACCTCCTCTACATTGGTGAATTCCAGCACTTTTTTGAGCACCTTCACTCTATCTGCTAAAAATAAGGCAAGATCTCAATTCAACTGAGATCTTGGGTACATTTCAATTCAACTTCCCATTCCCATTCCTATATGTCTGTCCTTGGCATCCTCTAACCTAAGGCCATACTCAAGTTGGAGGAGCAACACCTCGTATTCTGTCTGAGTAGTTCCCAGTCTGATGGCACAAACATCGATTTCTTTAACTTCTGATCATTTCTGCCCCCTTTCCTTTCACTCCTTTTCCATTCCCCATTCTGGTTTCCCTTTCATCCTTTCCCTTCTCTTCACCTGCCCACGTCCTCGCTCCGGTGCTACCCCTCCTTCTCTTTTTTCCGTGCCCTACTGTCCTATCCATTTAGATTCCTCCCTCAGCTCCTTACCTCTTCTACCTATCACCTCCCAGCTTCTTACTTCATTCCCCCTCCCTTAACCAATCACCTTCTCCCTCCCTTTATTTCACCTATCACCTGCCAACTTGTACTCTTTGCTCTCCCCCCCAACCACCCCCCTCCCAAATCCTATTGTGGCTTCCAATGCCTTCATTTTCAGTCCTGAGGAAGGGCCTTGGCCTGAAACATAAAGTGCTTACTGCTTTCCACCGATGCTACCTGACCTGCTGAGCTCCTCCAGCATTTTGCGCAAATTGTGATGGTGGCCTATCAGCTTTATTTGGATTAAGGTCTAATATATTATCCAATTTTACAATAAGAATGTTGTATTTTAGCTTTCTGTCTGTGTCACATTTATTCTTAGGTGATCTCAAGTAACTTTCAGACCTTGCTATAAATGAGTTATAATGATTCTGTTAGGGCAGTTTTAAAAAATGCAGCCATTTAACCATTTCCAGTAAGAAAACAGGGAAGCTGCTGGATTTTATATATACAATCTGAATGACTTTTTTTTTCATCTTCGGTCTCCAGGTTGTCTCTGGCTCTCAAATTTGCAGTATATGGTTGAAAGAGTGCAGAGAAAATTTACAAAGATGTTGCAGGGACTGGAAGACCTGAGTTTCATGGAAAGATTGAACAGGTTAGGACTTTATTCCTTGGAATGTAGGAGACTGAAGGGAGATTTGCTACAGGTATGCAAAATTATGAGGGGTATAGATAGGGTAAATGCAAGTGGGTGTTTTCCACTGAGGTTGGGTGGGACTACAACTAGAGGTCATGGGTTAAGGGTGAAAGGTGAAAAGTTTAAGGGGAACATGAGGGGAAATGTCTTCACACAGAGGGTCGTGTGAGTGTAGAATGGGCTGCTAGTGCAAGCAGTGCATGTGAGCTCAATTTCAACGGTTAAGAGAAGTTTGAATAGTTACATGAATGATAGGTGTATTGAGGGCTAGAGTCCTGGTGCAAGTCGATGGGAGTAGGCACCCCTTTCTTTCTCCCTAGGCCTCCCATCCCATGATCCTCTCGTATCCCTTTTGCCAATCAACTGTCCAGCTCTTGGCTCCATCCCTCCCCCTCCTGTCTTCCCCTATCATTTCAGATCTCCCCCTCCCCCTCCCACTTTCAAATCTCTTTCTAGCTCTTCTTTCAGTTAGTCCTGATGAAGGGTCTTGGCCCGAAACGTCGACTGTACCTCTTCCTATAGATGCTGCCTGGCCTGTTGCGTTCACCAGCAATTATTATGTGTCTTGCTTCCATTGCCTTCTTCTGGACAGTGTCCTTACAAGATAGGTGACCTCAACCATTTTCAATACTCTTCAGAAATTGGCTGCCCTGGCATCAGTGATCTCAAAAGTACCAGCTGCTCATATGACTATCCACTGCCTGGTCCCATGGCTTTACGTGACCCTGACTGGGGGGCAAAGCAGGTGCTACACCTTGCCCAAGGGTGACCTGCAGGCTAGTGGAGGGAAGGAGCGCCTTACACCCCCTTTAGTAGAGATGTATCTCCACCCTGACACTCATAATATGGTGACTAAAATTATTGTAACAGATTAAGAATACTTCAATGAAAGGGTTAATTTATGATGGGGATCAATCAACTTGGACACGTCAAGAATAACAGAATTCACCATTTTACTGCTTCCGCGTTGGATTTATTGCAAAAAAAAAGCTGTTAAAAATTCCAAGCAAGGGTTCCCTGCTAGGAAATCTGGAGTTTGGAACCAAAGATTTACATTGCAGTTAGATGTATCAACAGTCAGCAAATGGAGATGCTGCTAGCTTTGGAATTTGTGGTTCCCTCCGGGCATCTTTGGAACATGATTATTTAAAATGTTTACTGTGATTTGTTTAATTAGTTGTAGCCTGAGTGTAAAAGATTAAATAATATGAAATCTGAGTAGCTATGTTTAGCCTTGCCAGAAATCATGATCTCTCAGAGGGTGAGGTACTTCATCATGTGGTTGAAAGCGGCCTGTGTTTAGGCCATAGTTTCAGTGTATGGACCCAGGTCCCTTAAGGCCAGGAGTTCCCAATCTTCTTTATGCCATGGATCCCTGCCATTAACCAAGGGATACATGGACCCCTGCTTTAGATTTGCAAAGCCTTCACACCATCAGAAACCTATTTGCACTGATCCTACACTATTTCCATTTTATTCTTGTCATATTCCATCATGCCACCTCCCATTCTATCTCTCCCTTAAGCATTAGGAACCATATACAATGCCCAATTAACCTACCATCCCTTGCATCTCTGAGATGTGAGACAAAACCATGTGGTTTCGAATATTGAAAGGCATGGAAAGAGTGGATGTGGCAAAGTTGTTTCCCATGATGGGGGAGTCTAGTACGAGAGGGCATGACTTAAGGATTGAAGGGCGCCCATTCAGAACAGAAATGCGAAGAATTTTTTTTAGTCAGAGGGTGGGTGAATCTATGGAATTTCTTGCCACGGGCAGCAGTGGAGGCCAAGTCACTGGGTGTATTTAAGGCAGAGATTGATAGGTATCTGAGTAGCCAGGGCATCAAAGGTTATGATGAGAAGGCGGGGAAGTGGGACTAAATGGGAGAATGGATCAGCTCATGATAAAATGGCGGAGCAGACTCGATGGGCTGAATGGCCGACTTCTGCTCCTTTTTCTTGTGGTCTTGTGGTCTTGTGGTCTTGTGGTTACTGTCATGGTCTGGTCCGTGAAGTCCTCATTCTGGTTCACGGTCTGGTCCATTATTCCAGGTTTTCTGGTTTTCCCTTGTCCTGTGTGTGCCTTAATTGAGACACATGATTCTCATCTTGGGCTGGCTACGTAAACAGCTCCTGTGTTCAGTTTCAGTTGCTGGACTGTTCTTACCCCCCAGCCCCCTCTCCCCCCCTCCCCTTGCCTGCGTCCTCACCTGTATCGCTGTCAAGTTCTACCGCCGGAGCAAGACCGGAGCCTTGCTGTGTCTAGATGAGGAACTGTCTATCGTTGTTTGGAACTGTCTCTGTGTCCAAGCCTTCGCTAGGTAGGTCCGGCCGTTTGCCACTACCTTGAGTTGAGAACTGTCTCTTTGTGTTCTGTGTATGAGTCCTGGCCCTATGTCCTGCTCCCTAGGAGGGGTCCTGACTCTGTATAGAGCCCTGGCCCCAAGTACTGTTCCCAAGGATGGGTCCCAGCTCTGTATTCTATGTTCCTGTTTTCCCTCGACCAAGGCTCGGCATTGCTGTTCTCCCTCGACAAGGCTCTGCGTTCCTGTTCTCTCTCGACCAATTCAAAGCTTCATGTTCTCGTCCTGTCCATGTGTCTCACCCAGCCAAGGAGTGCCTCGCCCAGCCTGGTGCTGGAGTTCCCGCATCCTGTGCTGGGGTTCCCTCATCCTATCCAGGAGTCTCTTGTCCTGTCCAAGCAACGTCCAAGAACCTTGTTCTGTCCAAGTCAAGGCTTTGTGTTCTCGTCCAGTCCATGTGTCTCGTCCTGTGCAGGAGTTCCACGTCCCGTTCTATAGCCACGTCCTGTCCTTGCCAAGATCCCAGTCCCGAGTCCTAGCCTAGACCCAGATTCCACTTCTGAGTCTAGACCCAAAATCCAAGTCCTAACCAAGACCCAGGTTCTGTGTCCTTGTCCAGGCTCTGGTTCCGGAGTTCTGTGTCACTAGTCCAGGCTCCTTGTTCCTAGTTCTTTGTCCGAGTTCTGTGTTTCTTGTCTGTGTCCTAGCCCGGGCCCTGCATCCTAGTCTCATCCAAGGCCTGTGTCAATGACCAGCATCCTTTCTTCCCAGTTCCCTTGCTTTCTTGACACTCCGAGTCCTGTTCCTAGTACTTCAGTGTATGTGTCTTGCATTTGGGTCCACCACCAACGCTCCCCCATATGACAGTTACAGGGAAAATGTGCAAACTCTCCAAATAGCACCAGAAAATAGGATAGAACCTGGGTCATTGGATCTATGAAGTAGCATCACTATTAGCATATCTCCTTTAGGCGCAAAGCAGCACACACACAGAATGCTGGAGGAACTCAGCAGATCTGGCAGCATCCATGGAAGTAAATAGACAGTCCATTTTTCAAGCTGAGACCCTTCTTCAGGGCTGAAAAAGAAGGGTGAAGATGCCAGAATAAAAAGGGAGGGAGGAGGGGGAGGAGGATAGCTGGAAGGTGACAGGTGAAGCCAGGAGGTTAGGAAATTTAAAGGGCTGGAGAGAAAGGAATCTGATAGGAGAGAGAAGTAGACCATAGGAAAAAGGGAAGGAGGAAGGGACTCAGGGGAGGTGATAAGCAGGAAGGAATGAGGAGGGAAAATATTTTACCAGAAGGAGAAATTGATATTCAGGGCATCAAGTTGGAGGCTACCCAGACTGGAAGATAAGGTGTTGCTCATCCACCCTGAGGGCGGCCTCATCATGGCACAAGAGGAGGCCATGGACCGACATGTCGGAATGTGACTGGGAATCAGAATTAAAATATTTGGCCACCAGGAAGTTCCACTTCTGGCAGATGGAGCGGAAGTTTGCATTGAGTAAGGAAAAAATTATTAGCAAATTCTCTTCTGTGGAAGTATTACAAAATAGTAGAAAATGAGGTTATCAACAGGCCAAGCAGCTCCTACATCAAAAGTAACTTAATATTTAGTAGTTCTAGTTGAAGTATGTGGATTTGAAGGACCAGTTTTATTCTCTTTCTCAAAATTCATCAATTTCCATTAATTGGAATATTTATGGTTTGTTAGTTATTCACCATTTAGAATTATAGCCACATTCTCCATTAACACTCTGCCACTGTTTTCATAATGCATTGAATCCCATAAATACACAGCAGTTTGAGGAGAAAATGAGAATGTAAGTTTCTCTCCAATTTATAATTCTGGATGATTTGAGGTTATTGCGCAGCTGAGGTTTGTTGGTTGAGATGCATGTCTTATTTGCTTCAGTTCTACTAGTTGAAACTTACTTTCAACTTCTTCAGTGATTTGACTTTCTTAGCTTTGATAAAATGGCAACAAATACCTTGGTGAGCTCCAAACCCATTTGAGGAGTAAGATCCTGGTTCAAGGTGCCTGATAAATGTTGTAGTTCAGGTTAATTTTAACAGTGCCTGGGGCTGTGTGAGGCAGGAGAAACCTGCTATTAATCATTATGCAAAACCACTCTATTTCCAGTCACTCTGGGGGCCCCTTGCAAATTTTTCCTCAGCATGCATTTGTCCAATACTTTTTTTGATGGTTACAATAGAACTTGTCTTGTGCATATCAGCAGGCAGTCCATTTCAGACTCCAACAATACCATTGCTTTGTTGCTGCTAGTTCTCTATATTTTATATCTGAGCCCTCTAATTGTCAACCATTTCATCTTCAGGAAATTCCTCTGGCCATTGACTTTACCGTCAGCTGTTCAGTGCCATCATTGATTCCGGCACTAGAATGCATGAAATCATCCTGCAGTCTCGTCTACAGTGACAGAATTACTTGTCCTTTCCCCCTAACTTCCGAATCCACTGTTGTGTTGTATGCTATTCATTATGGTCTGTAACTCTGAAAATTAATTGAAAGAGAAACACAGGAGCCCGGGGATACTCATACACTGATGTGCTCAGTTTCTTTTCCCTAGTGAGGCATTCACATATGACCTGGTGCCGTAATAACGTATGCCATTTATGTACTTCTTACGTATAACCCCTAATGAATTATGTAGACAAAGAATGCTTAATCAAACAATACTGTATATTTACAATATTACTCAATTATTCCTGAAATATTAAATGCACAGCACTCTTCCCTGCTTAGCTATAGCCTGCAACTCAATATAGAATGCATCTCAACTGGAATATATAATGTATTGCTCTCTAGACATCTACTGTATATACGCACAGAGTATACTATATAATACAACTACGACATAGACATCCACAGCATAGCAAATTTTAAACTGTCTCATTCAGGTCTACTGATTTAATCGCTGTAGACGATTTCTTGTTCTTGTGAGATAACATCTTTCCTGACTGGGGGTGGGGAGGGAGTTCACTCTGCTTGGCAGGTGAGAATTCTGGCTGTGAAACATTCTCAGGTTTTCGGACCTTATCTGTTGCGGTTGTAGAAGTTGACTCTGGGACTGCAGGAAGTGGTTCTGACAGTTCTGAACACCTTTCTCCTCTAACAACTGATTGCTGTGTCATCTCCAGATGACATCAGACGCAATCTCCACTGTGCAAGAGAGTGGTCCAGCTCCGTACTTAATCTTCTCAAGTGCCAACTTTTGATCACCTCTGTAGTCCCTTGCCAGGACTGCTTTTCCAGTAGTGAAACATCAAACCTTCTTCTTTGAGGAGTCCTCAATTTGTCTCAGGTGTTTGCCCTGCGTACTCCTGAGACTGGGCTTCAGAAGATCCAAGCGTGAGCACACGGATAACCAAGGAACTGCTCAGCTGATGAATTGTTGGTTGTGGATTGCAATATGCAAGGAGGAAATTGATGAGCTTCTGATTTAGAGTTAGTGTAATGTGTTCTGCTGACATTGCTTGCAGGATCTGTGGACAAACCTCAAGCCATTATTGGCTGGGTGGCATTACTCTGCAATAAACGATGGTTTTGCTTTTAAATGTTTCTGCATTAGGCTCACAGTGTCAGCAAATACTTCAGCTGGTTTGGTTGTAGCAGTCAAATTTCTAGGCTAACTGTATCTCTCTCTTTCTCTCTGGCTATCCATCCCATAGGATGATGATGGTTCCTTTCAGTCAGTTAGTGGGTTTGGTATGTGAGTCCTGGAGTGGCTGTACAGGCCGATCCTTGACGGGCACTGCTTGCCACATACTTGGCAGGTGAGGCCTGGAGGGTCAACAGGAGCAGAAGCTGTGTTGTGGCGCTTCCTGTGCCTTTCCTCTGTTGCCCCATTGAGCTTGTTCTCAGCGGCGTCCACGCCTTTTCTGATGGCGTCCCTCCACTGTGAGTGATCTTGAGCCAGATCTTCCCATGTCAGCTTTCTTGAGGCTCCTGTGCAAAACTTCCTTGTACCGTAGTCGCTGGCCTCCTCGTTTTCGGGTACCACTGGACAGTTGGCCGTACAAGATGTCCTTGGGCAGTCTTCCGTCAGACATTCTGACAACATGTCCTGCCCAGTGCAGTTGGGCTGACATCACCAAGGTTGAAACTGCTGGCATTCCGGCTCAAGAGAGGACCTCGGTATTGGAGACCTTGTCTCGCCGGGTGTTCTTCATCAGAGAACGTAGGTGACGCTGCTGCAGTTGGTCAAGCTGGCGTAAGTGTCTCTGATATGGGCACCATGTCTCACATCCGTATAACAAGGTTGATATGACAACGGCCCTGTATACCTTGCACTTGGCGGCCAACCTGATGTTCTGTGACCAAACTCGATCTTTCAGCTGACCAAAGGCAAACCAGGCTTTTCCGGTTCTTGACTCAATCTCTACATCCAGAGAAGTTGAGGATGTTATTATGCTGCCCAGGTAGCAAAACTTGTTGACAGCATTGAGACGAGTGTCATCAGTGAGGGCAGTTGGTTCTTCGTAGCTTGAGCCAGGAGCCAGTTGGTACAAAACTTCCGTTTTTTTCAGGCTGATTGTGAGTCCGAAGCTTTTGGCTGCACTGGCAAAGCGACTGGTGATCTCCTGTAAGTCTTCGAGAGAGTGGGCAACCAGTGTACAGTCATCAGCAAACTGTAGCTCAGGCGCCACAACGTCCCTGACTTTTGTTTTTGTTCTCAGTCTTGCGAGGTTGAGGAGCTCGATATCAACCCTCGTTTGTAGGAAGACCCCTAACTTCAGGTCTGATGTGGCATCCTGAGGAACAGCAGTGAAGAATAGTCCAAACAGAGTAGGAGCCAGAACACAACCCTGTTTTATGCCGTTGCTGATGGAAAATGGGCCTGACAACTCACCACACATGTTGATGTGGCCTTCCATGCCTTCATGGAACTGACGGATGATGTTGGTTAGGCGTGGAGGGCAACCAGATTTTGGTAGGAGCTTCCACAGGCCATCTCTACCAACAGTGTCAAACGCTTTGGTTAGATCAACAAATGTGACATAGAGACTTCTCTGCTGCTCAACACATTTCTCTTGGAGCTGCCTCAGTGAAAAAATCATGTCCACTGTACTACGGCCTGTTTGAAAACCACACTGGCTTTCTGGAAGGATGTTGTCACTGATATTGGACACCAAGCATCTACAGATGATCTTCGCAAGGCATTTTCCCGCGACTGACAGAAGAGAGATGCCACGGTAATTGTTACAGTCTCTCTTGTCTCCCTTGTTCTTGTAGATGGTCACGATTGATGTGTCTTTGAAGTCTTGTGGTAGTTCTGCAGCTCCCCACAACTTTGTGAACAGCTGGTGCAGGCATGATGTCAGTGTGTGACCACCATACTGGTAGATCTGGGCTGCGATACCATCAGACCCTGGTGCTTTGTTGGGTTTTAGCCGTTTGATGGCTTTGATGACCTCGTGAAGAGTAGGGGGAGCATCTAGCTTGAACAGTATGGGTCGAGGGTGTACTCTGCCCAGTGCTTCATCGGTGATGGTTCCTGGTCTGTTCAGCAGCTCATGGAAGTGCTCTTGCCATCGTCGCATGTCCTCTGAATTCTCAGTGAAGATGGATGTACTATCTTTGCTCAGGAGTTGTGAGGTGCCTTGTTTTAACGGACCATACACAACGTTGATTGCTTCATAGAAGCTTCCTGAATCATTACAGTCAGAGAAGGCTTGTAACTCCTTGGCCTTGTTCGCGCACCACTGGTCTTTCATAGCTCTGAGCTGCCTCTGCGCAAAGTTGATTTTGCACTCAAAAAGGCACGTTTTTTGAAACTTGAGTTTGGGTGTCGAAGAGGAGCCTGGTGTGCAGCTGCCTTAGCTCTTAGAAGGTCTTGCACAGATTGGTTGCTCTCATCAAACCAGTCCTGATGCTTACACTTGGCTTTCCCCATGGTGTCCTGGGCAGCGCTGTAGACTGTTTCTCTGAAGGCATTCCAGTGCTCAGTAATATCGTCTGGTGGATTCTCAACCAGTCTGCTTAGAGCAGTTTCCATAGAGGATTTCAGGGCATCAGCACACTCGCGATGTTTCAGTTTGGTGGTGTTCAGCTTTTTGGGTGGTTTGGCAGCATCCAGTCTGCGTGGAGGTTCGATCGATAGACATAGATCCAACCACACCATCTGATGATCAGTTGAGCGCTCAGCTCCACGCTTAACTCTGGTGATACGAACGTCGGAGATGTCTCGTTGTGGGGTGATGACATAGTCAATGAGATGCCAGCTTTTACAAACGTTTGTAGATCGTGGATGCATCCATGTGCATTTGAGCTTGTCTGGCAATCTGAACAGTGTGTTAGTGATGCACAGTTTGAATTCTGTGCACATCGAGAGGAGCAGTAGACCGTTACTGTTACTGTTGCCAACCTCTTGGCGTCCAATCACACCAGGCCACACAGAGGACTCCTTGCCAACCCGAGCATTAAAGTCTCCCAGCAACAGCAGCTTATCGGAAGTTGCCACACTACTGATGCTGGTTTTCAGCTCACTGTAGAATGCCTCCTTCACTACACTGGGATTAGCCACGGTTGGGGCGTAAACGTTGACTGTGGTGAGGTGGTGTTTTCCTTGCAAAAGTGTATGCAAGGTCTGGATTTGGTCATTTACAGCAACAGGCAGGGTTGGTAGCTTTGCTGTGAGGCAGTTCTTGATAGCCAAGCGCACATCACATTCTAGCAACACACACAAAATGCTGGTGGAACGCAGCAGGCCAGGCAGCATCTATAGGAAGGAGCACAGTCGAAGTTTCGGGCCGAGACTCTTCGTCAGGACTAACGGAAAGAAGAGATAGTCAGAGATTTGAAAGTGGGAGGGGGAGAGGGAGATCCAAAATGATAGGAGAAGACAGGAGGGGCAGGGATGGAGCTAAGAGCTGGAAAGTTGATTGGCAAAAGGCATACAAGGCTGGAGAAGAGAGAGGATCATGGGACGGGAGGCCTAGGGGGAAAGAAAGGGGGAGGGGAGCACCAGAGGAAGATATAGAGAGAGGGACAGAGGGAGAGAAAAGAGAAAGAAAGGGGAAAAAAATAATAATAAATAAATAAATAAGGGATGGGGTAAGAAGGGGAGGAGGGGCATTAATGGAAGTTAGAGAAGTCAATGTTCATGCCATCAGGTTGGAGGCTACCCAGACGGAATATAAGGTGTTGTTCCTCCAACCTGAGTGTGGCTTCATCTTGACAGCAGAGGAGGCCATGGATGGACATATAAGAATGGGAATGGGACGTGGAATTAAAATGTGTGGCCACTGGGAGATCCTGCTTTCTCTAGTGGACAGAACGTAGGTGTTCAGCGAAATGGCCTCCCAGTCTGTGTCGGGTCTCACCAATATATAGAAGGCCGCACCGGGAGCACCGGACGCAGTATATCACTCCAGCCACCTCACCTGGAAGGACTGTCTGGGGCCCTGAATGGTAGTGAGGGTGGAAGTGGAAGGGCATGCCTAGCACTTGTTCCACATACAAGGATAAATGCCGGGAGGGAGATCAGTGGGGAGGGATGGGGGGGACGAATGGACAAGGGGGTCGCATAGTGAGCGATCCCTGCGGAAAGCAGGAAGGCGGGGAGGGAAAGATCTGCTTGGTGGTGGGATACCGTTGGAGGTGGCGGAAGTTATGGAGAATTATATGTTGGACCCGGAGGTTGGTGCAGTGGTAGGTGAGGACAAGGGGTACCCTGTCCCTAGTGGGGTGGCGGGAGGATGGGGTGAGAGCAGATGTGTGTGAACCAGATTCTCTTCGTCCTTCTTCAGGCCTACCAGGCCAGAAGAATGTGTACTCTCCTTTCTCTTCACAAAGCGCACCTTCTCCAGCGAGTCGGGACTCCTGGAGCGCCGTAATGCCCACTCTGTAGTCCTTGAGCACACGAGCAACAAGTGCAGTGCGTCTCTCTGGGCGATCTGAGTTAGCATTGTCCAACAGAGTTTGTATGTTCCATGAGGCGACGATCAGATTCTGTTTGTGATTCTTACCGCTAGCATTGGACGACCCGCCAGCCGCGGCAGAATGGCCAGGTTGGTGTGAGCGGGCTTTGTTTGAGCCACCTTTTCTAGGTTCTTCCCTAATTATAGGGTGAGCAGTGTCTCCCTAAACAGGGCTGCTCAGACGCAAAGGGTGCTGCCTCACTGGATCTCCACTCTGCAATCCATGTGCGACCACTCTCCCCCGCTGCCGCACCGGTCTCCGCTCTGTAATCCATGTGCGACCACTCTCCCCCGCTGCCTCACCGGTCTCCGCTCTGTAATCCATGTGCGACCACTCTCCCCCGCTGCCTCACCGGTCTCCGCTCTGTAATCCATGTGTGACCACTCTCCCCCTGCCACCTCACCGGTCTCCGCTCTGTAATCCATGTGCAACCACTCTCCTCCTGCTGCCTCACCGGTCTCCGCTCTGTAATCCATGTGCGACCACTCTCTCCTGCTGCCTCACCGGATCTCCGCTCTGTAATCCATGTGCGACCACTCTCCCTCTGCTGCCTCACTGATTCTCCGCTCTGTAATCCATGTGCGACCACTCTCCCCCTGCCACCTGCATGCAGACTTGTGACTATGGCTCCCAGCTGGTCAAGCCTACTGCTTCGCCACTTGTCCGTCGCTACAGGACTTGGGTGCGTTGAAGACACCCCACTCCTCAGAAAGGAACAGCATGTGCGTGAGTGGAGTTTAGGTGAGTAGGGGGTTGCATAGTTCCAGACCCACCCTCCCGACATTCCCTCCCGGATCCAGCGGCATGGTGGGGTCCAAGACAGCTGGGGGAAGTTCTGTTGCAGTGAATGGCCAGACCAAGCTTTGATGCAAGGGATGGCCTTCCTGCGCTTCACGGCACATGTTTGCTAGATGGCCATTGACCCTACGAGAGGGTTCATCCACCCTTTGACAGGACTTGTTTTTCATCCTGAAGGGTGTCTAGCCACCCTCCTCACCAGGCAAGCCTGGTGGGGGAGACAGTTTAGTTGCCAACCATCCGACCATGTGACAGGTAGTACTGGATTACATGGCACCAGTAACTGTATACTTTTCCACCAATAGTATTACTCTCAGCAAAACTGGCACTTATTTCTTATCGGCTATTCCATTTGCTTTAAAATATTGCTCAATTTGTTCAGTATACATCATCCAGTTATCTGTTCTACAATCAAACACATCTATCTTTCCAATGTAGCCATCCATTTTGCTTTTATTTATTTATTAATATTATAATCCAGTATTCACTGTTTATGAACCCGTGTATTTTGCCTGTTTTCTGACATTTTTTTTACTCAAACATCTCTGAAGACAGCTGCTTTTTTTTAAACTCAAACATCTCTCTCTCTCTCTCTCTCCCTGTCTCTCCCCTTGCAAAGAAAAAAAGCGTGCTGTACTTCAGCGGGTCAGTATTCATTTCGGGTTCATTTTAAGTCTTACATGTGACCATTGTTATGTTTTGTAACTCCGAAAACGAATTGAAAGCAAAACATTGGAGCCCCGAGATACTGGTGTGTACTTAGTTTCTTTTCTTTAGTGAGATGCACACATGTGACATGATGACATAGTAACGAATGCCATTCACATTTATTCTTTTTATATCTAACCCAAAATGAATTATGTAAACAAACAAAGGATGCTGTCAAAAATGTATTTACAATGATACTCAAATTTACTGAAATATTGAAGACACAATACTTGTGTTTCTTCCCTCCTTCAGCCTAGCCGTATTGTGGAATATTCTGGAATGTTATGTATGATCTGATACATGACCTCAATTATATATATTGTTGGTTCTATGTGTGAATTTTATTTATTTGTTTGTTTGTTTGCTTGTTTGCTTTTTGTTCCTTTTTTGTTTGTTCATTCATTCGTCCATTTATTTATTTATTGGTTCGCCAATTTATGATTATGAGGACACGCAGTCCCCTTTTATTGTCATTTAGTAATGCATGCATTACAAAATGATAAAAATGTTTTTCTAGAATGATATCACGAAAACACATGACAAACTGACTTAAAAACTAACAAAAACCACATAATTATATAATTTCAACAGTGCAAAGCAATACGTAATTTGATAAGAACAGACCATGGCACAGTAAAAGTCTCAAAGTCTCTTGAAAGTCCCATCATCTCACGCAGACGGTAAACCTCCAGCGCCGCCAACTTGCCGATGCAGCATCCCGGAAGCACCCGACCACAGTCCGACTCTGAGTCCGTCTGAAAACTCCGAGCCTCTGGCCACCTCTTTGACACCAAGCACCGAGCACCATCTCTGCCAAGCATTTCGACCCCGGCCCCAGCAACAGGCGATACGTAAAGCCGAGGATTTGGGGCCTCCATCTCCGGAGATTCTCGATCGCACAGTAGCAGCGGCAGCGAAACAGGCATTTCAGAAGTTACTCCAGATGTTCCTCTGTGCTTCTCATGGCTGTCTCCGTCAAATCCGGATTGTGCACGGCACCCCTAGTTACACATATCGATATTCATTTGGAACGGCCACGCGCACTGCGTCGCACCATCATCTTTTCCTCTCTTATATCAATTTATTTATTTACATAGAATTGATTGATTGAGACACAGTGTATAATAGGCCCTTTCTGCCCTTCGAGCCACACCATCCAGCAATCCTGTAATTTAATCTTAGCCTAATCACTGGACGGTTTGCAATGACCAATTGACCCACCAACTGGTAGGTCTTTGGACTGTGGGAGGAAACCGAAGCACTAGGAGGAAAACCACAGGCAGTGGCAGGAATTGAACCCAGATCGCCAGCACTGCAAAGCGTTGTGCTAACCACTACGCTACCGTGCCTCCCTGTTTTGCACTGGACATAGCAGATTACATAAATTTCTTTCCGCATTGCTTCAGGGTGCAGAGTAGATCACTGCAGGGAGACTGGAGCTGCTGAATGCCCTTCATAGTTGCTCTATACATTTCCTCCTTCAGCATAGAGGAAGCAATCTCTTCTCTATCACAATCACAAGGTGATGATTCATGATCCATAAAACAACAGGAATACTCCCCTCTGGAGCCTCTTTTACAATTTATGCAAGAGAACTTCTAGTTGGTGATGGAGCCCTGCTGTGAGTTAATGCTGGAAGCTGCCAGCAAGCATATTAAATTTAAATAGTGATTGTCAACCTGCAGGGATTGAGTTCCAACTGCACCTGGACATTTTCGCAGGCAGCATCATTCAAACCCCTGTCTGTGCTGCACAAGGGTGCGTTGCCATGCTGTGAATAACTCATTTTCTATGTATATAGTGCTGAAAACTAATGTACTGAAAATATTGGTGCAGAATTGATCTGTTTGTTCTCCTTTTCTCACAGTTGGTGGTGGATAAGTGGAATATCTCATGAACTATTAATGAATTTGACTTATGTATCTTTAATAAACATAAATTTCAATGAACCAACTAATAAATGGTCCGAACTCCACCTTTTAAGTGTTCAGAAAAAAATTAATAATTAAATTCTCAAAGCAGTGATGGAGACTTTCTCTTTATGTGCGCTTCTAGTCTTCTAAACAACTATTAATTTATTTAAGTTTAAAAAAAAATCAATCTTCACTGAAACAAGTTCTGACCAAAAAATATTTGTTCTAATTCATTCAAATTTGTTTGGTAAGAGCTGCCCAAGAAGAAGGAACACATCATATTGGTATTAAGCATTTCATATTGGCTGTGGTCTACAACTATCACAGTGTGAACAAACTTTTCTGAACTTCAGTTCTGAATGCTGTTTGCTTACTTTTATTGTCTGAATGGTTTTGTTCTCTTTTTTTTCTCTGCGCGTTGGGTGTTTGATGGTCTTCTTTTGTTTTAATGGGTTCTGTTGGGTTTCTTTGTTTTGTGGCTGCCTGTAAGAAGACGAATCTCAAGGTTGTATAATGTATACATGCTCTGATAATCAATGTACTTTGACTTCATATTGGAAAGCAATACAAAATGCATGTGTCAAGAGACCATAGTGATGATTGAGAGCTCTCGGCACTCACTGATTTTCTAACCCAGACTTTTGTGAGAGGGCGGCCACAATGCAAAAGTTACAAGCTTTGAAGAATAATCATGTTAAGGAAAGACCCCTATTTTTAGTACTTTTTATAGCCCATTTTGAAAAATGCAGGTAAATGAGATTAATGTAGATGGGCTGATGAATGTGTTTCTGTGCTATATCAATTTTGGCTAAGATCATTTGTACTTTGTGAAATCCAGCCTCAGTAGTTCGTTTGACAGTGTAGTCAATGGTACAGTGTGATAACATACCACATGTACTGGAAAGGTCTCCCCAGTTCTGCCATCCCTCCTGGTCAGAATCTTGCTGTCGCTTGGTGGCCCATTTGATTTCTACCATCTCTCTGATACTTCCCATGCCCCCACCCTCCTCATTCTCTTTCTAACTTCATTTCGACCCACAATTTCCATGCCTGGGAAGATCTCCAGTGTTTTTGAACAATATATCAGATGGTCCCTGGAAACTGTTCGCCAGTGAAATAAAACCAGAGATTGTCTGAGATTTGGTGACAGTTCTTCATATTTGTCTGGTTCCCATGCCATTGATTTCTTATATAATTCAGAAATACAGGTTCCGCAGCTGTCTGAGGCTCAGAATTCTAGTACTGAGGGATGCTGGTGTTAAACACTGAACTGTAATCAATAAAGAGCAGCCTGGTGTGTGTATTGGTTTTGTCCATGTGGTCCAAAGCCAACTAGCAAGCCAATGAGATTGCATCTGCTGTAGATCTATTGTGGTGATAGGCAAATTTTAGAAGGTCCAGGCCCTTGTTTAATTCTAGTTATTAATTCTAGCCATGACTAACTTCTCAAAGCACTTAATCACAGTGGATGTGAGTGCATCTGGGTCACCACACATTCCAGTGCCAACAAAGCAGGCCAACAGTGTTGAGCTGAACCACACACAGACAACATAGAATAAGTAACAACAGCCATACAAACCTCTTCTCCACACACACAGCATAATGTTGCCCCATTAATCTTTTTTCTTCCAATCATGACTCTGTCCTTACTTCCCAGGTTCAGTTCCTTCCACTTAATTATGTGAAATCTTCAATGCTCCTTGCCACTTTGACGGTTTCCTGTTTACTGATTCCAAACAGCTCGTATTCACCTACAATCCTTCTACACAATCGTTCCACACTGCCACGGCCTGAGGATATGGGATAAAGGAGTTGGGTGCTTACTGTTCTGGTTGACAACAGATGGTGCAATCCGGGTCATATTACGATCGAGGAACGTGTTTGTAGACCGGATATTGAACTTTTTACTGTTGGACTTCGGCCATATTCCACCGAGTTACAACACTGGGCGGCACGGGAGGTCGTTCCTGCCTGTGGCCATCAAACTTGCAGCTCCTCCCATGGAGGGTCATACACACTGAGCCAATAGACCGGTCCTGGACTTATTTTCCATCTGGCATAGTTTGCATTTTGTTGTTTGATTGTTTGTGGTTTTTGTATTGCTATATTTGTGCTCTATTCTTGGTTGGTGCGGCTGTAACAAAACCCAATTTCCCTCGGGATCAATAAAGTATATCTATCTTATCTATCTATCTAATGCCAATCAGGCGTCCCCTTAAAAAATACAAGTAACATGGGATTCCCAAACCTATCAAGATAAACTTAACAAGTTTAAACTGAAATCACCAGGACAACCACATTACAAAGAGCGAGTCGCTCAAGAAACATCACAAAGTAACCTAAATGATTAATGGCTCTTGTTGAACAACAATTAGCCAATTCATGAGCTCTAAAAACCTCGGAGCCCAACACTCTTTGGCTCCCCGTACAAGCTCGAAGAGCTTATTACATAGTGCCCTCTATTTCTTCTTTGAAGACGGTCATAATAGGTACCTCTCCACCAGCAGCCTCATTTACCTGCTGCTTGTTGGAGATCTTTGTGGAATTTGCAAAACTCACTAATTCGGTTCCCTCCCTCATATGCTTCTCCTGTATATTGGCAACTACATGGGGATTATTTTTGTACTAAAATATAAATCAAAATCGCATTCATTTTGTTGCCCATTTCAGCCACATCTTCGTTTTCACATGGTCAAAGAAAGAACTATTTTTGCTGACTTCCCCAGTTCTGAAGCAGGACCTTTGATCTTTACTTCTCAGTCCACAAATGCTGTCTGACTTGCTAAGTGTTATCAGCATGTTCTATGTTTACCTCCGTAAAAATTAGAGTGTGGATGTTGAAATCCTTATTGGTCAAGTACGGATCCTAATCAAAGTACGGAACCATCCCCTTCTCATTACTAATGCAATCAATCAAAATATGCCTCCAATAATAATATCTTAGTTTTAATGAAGAGTCCTTTCACTCTTCAATGCAACATAATTATTAGTCTTATTCAGATGACACTTTTCACAGAATAGATGCAAGGTTGTATGATACCGTTGAGCACAAGAACGTAGAAAATAGAAACAGGAGCAGGTCTTCAGGACTATCAAGCTTAACCTGTCATTTAATATGATCATGACTGATCTACAATGGCCTCAATTTGTCTTCCATGGCAATTGTCCACACCCTTCCAGCAAATGCTTATCCAACTCCACTTCGATGATGATGATGATGATGACATCGACTCCGACCTGAGAGGCCAGCATCGGGCATTTTCATGCCTTTCAAGGTGCAGTTCGAAAGGCTGTGTGGGGCAGAAATTAACCCGACTTGGATGGAGAGCACACACAGGGGTGGTCTGTCACTGGATCGAACTCGGGAACCTCTGTTCTCGAGCCCAGCACTGATCTCACTGCACCACCAGCCACCAGAACTCCACTTTAGATACTTCGAAAGACCCAATTTCCGGCACCCACCGAGGAAGAGTATTCTAGAGTTCTACCAGACTCTGAGAGAAGATGTTTCTACATTCCTAAGTTATGAATGACAAAAATTAAAGGCAAAAATAAAGTTGATTAATGTACAAACAGGCTACATTGTTTGATGGTGTTCTTGGGCCGATTGAGCGATCTTGCACTTTGCTGTCTCCGATAAGGTTCTAGGAGACGAGTGGCCTCAAGGCCAAGAGACAGAGCATGAGTCCCATAATTGGCTTCATTTCTCACCGATCTCGCCGTTCAAAGCATCAAGGAAGATTGAAACATTGAGCAGAATGCTGAAAGTGAGTGAGTGTTCAGCGCTGTCTACTAACCTCTCACTCACTGCAGCCAGAGGAAGGCGTTTGAGTGTGATAGTCTCTCGCTCTCTCTCCCTCTCACTCGCTGCTCCTGAGGGAAGGCCCCTCCATTGGAATGGCCTCTCTCTTTCCCTTGATGCGGTCAGAGGATGGTACTGAAGTTCCAGGTCTGTGGTTTGTGGGCTGGACTAATGAACACTGAGCTCATGAATAAGGACTCTTTCAATTTTGTGTTTTATTTTCAATGTTTTTGCTCATTCTTTCTTGTCACCGTTTGTACAATTTATGTTTTTGGGTGTTTGATGCTTTCTTTGATTGGGTTCTATTGTTTTCTTTGTTTTGTTGCTGTTTGTGGAGAAGACGCATCTCAGGGTCGTAAACTGCATAATTCTTCAATAATAAATGTACTTTGAATCCTTTGAATTCTATTTTGTATGATCGCTTAAGTCATCCCTTTCAAGAACAAAAGGGATTGTTACAAACCTTTGCTTGTTAATTTTTCTGGTTGGACTTCCATTTGTCTAGACTCCAATAAATTCAGTTACAGGTTCTGATTTATTTATCACATATACATTGAAAGGTACAGTGAAAAGCATCATTTGTGTGAACAACAATACACTCAAGAATGTGCCCGCAAGTGTCACCACACATTCCAGCGCCAACCATTGAAGATCTTCCCTTCAGGATAAACTGATCCACCACCAAGGGTATGTCACAAGCTGACCACATGACATCAAGGTAGGTGAAATTCTGACTTAGACGGTAGGGTACTTCAACTCTTCATGTTGGAGTGTTTACTGAGCTTTGTTCAGTACTGAGGAAAATGAATGGGGGTAGGGCTATAAGAACGCGAGCACTCCCAGAGAGTAAAACCAACAACTGCGCACTGGGGACGTCACCTCGAATGGTGATGAAACGTCTGCAAGCCAATTGCCAAGCTGCAATTACACTGCGTACACTGCGAAATCAAACGACTCAACCAGAGCTACCACCCTAAACTTTAACACTCTTTGAATTTATTTATGGAAGCTTGTGATCGATGGCTGCTTTATGATGTGTTGCTTATGTTACGTACCCCATAACTGGGTTGCCAAACCAGCAGAAATGGATCACTTAGTTGGAGTCTGGATTACTGGAACTAAGAAAGTTTTATTAAAGAAATAAGCAACACAGTACTCTATTCATAAGGATATAAATGCAACAGGTTAGCAATGATAAAACACGCATGTACACAGAACTAGGATAATAGGATCAATCAAGCTCTATCGCAGTCTAAGGGTAAAGTGATCAGTCTCAAGTGACATAGAGTTCAGTTCAATTTAGTTCAGTTCGCAGTAATCACTGTTGTGCCGTTGGGGAGGGAGAGAGAGCGAATGAATATGCAAATCAGATTCCAAACAGACCTTCGATATTCCTCGCAGTTAGCTTTCGGGCGAGCCCTTTGTAATGTCTTCTGAGGTCACCGACTGTGACCCCTCCATTCCAGATACGATCGTTCTTCTGCGGTGAACCCAGCACCCAGGCAAGGGCGGACACACACACCGGGTTCCCGCCGACCGTACCGTTCCACCCTGTGCGTCTATGGCTGGTCCCACGACCAGACCTCCAAAACTCCCACCAACTTGTGGGGGCACACCGCTTCCAGGGTCTCGTTACCTCGTGGTGTCGTGGTGTCTGTTGCCTTAGTGAACCTGTCCCTTTTATCCCCCTGCTGGGGTATCGCCTGTCCATCAAACTTCAAACAGTTCAGGTTGAAAGCAACCGGTCTTGACAATACTCAGAACTGTGTCTCCTTTTCGTTACTCTCTCTCATCCCCCATTAACATTTCTGAATGTTCCCCCATTGTCCTCTTATCGGCATCAATCTTCTGATAATTTGGTCTGTTGTCACACTATTTTACCTCTATAGAAATATCTACATCTGTAGGTGATGAGGAATACATTTTGGGTCAGTAGAATAATTTGATGAATGTCTTTGAGTCTGACACAAAAATTCCTTTGCATCAAAGTTTCAAGTAGGTTACAGTCTCTTATCAGGTGCATTTCTCATAGAAATATATAGAACTTTCAGCAGGGGAATGGGTCATTAACAAACGGAAAGCATGCATGGGTCTTACTCCATTAAAGCCTCTTCTCAATGTAATTAAATACCTTCTCGTGCCCTGACACCAGATTATCTCATTTCCTTTCTCTTCATGACTGAGTCAAGCATCTTCTTAAATATGCTAATATAAAATGCCTTATCTGTTCTCTTCCACAGAGAATGAAGCAAGAACAAAATGCAAGTCCTAGAATTCAGAACACATCAAAAATACTGGGCTGGCCAGGGAGCACCTGCAGGGAGCGAAACAGAGCTGATGTTTCACATCACTGACCCCTCATGCGAATCAGTGTGCCAGGGAGATCTACCTTCCTGCCATGCTTGTTAAATATCTGGGTTATGACCAAAGAAAATAATGACTGGAGCCGCTTAGCACTTTAGTGCAAGGGTGTTCATTAAAGTGCATTAAAAATCAAATTTTCAAAAATTAGTGAAAAATGTGAGAACTGTCAATTCTGTCAAAGATATCTATCAGAAAACACAATAAAGGCTCCATACTATTTTGTCCAGTGTGGAACTCCTGGCAGCTCCAATCTCTCTCTCTCCTACTGAGGGTGACGAGCTCCCTTTATTAGGCACCAGGACATACCACCTTTAATTACCTACAATGTTAGCTTCAGACTACACATGAGTTAGAATATGATGCACCCCACAATGCAGTTACAATCATATTACAAAATAAACACAAGTATTTACCTTAAATACAGTATACAAACAACATATACATATTTACATATCCCCATTACAAAAGAAATGGAATATTCCACCGTGTATGGCGGGAAAGGCACCATAAAGCCAACCCGAGCGCAGTTTGGGACCCTTTATGAGAAACTACACGGGGAAGACATTGAAGTGCGCACACTCAGATCAGTGACAGCAGAATATGACAAGGCAATGGTTGTGTGTGTGTGCGTGTGTGTGTGTGTGTGTGTGTGTATTTGGAGTGTGTTTACTGAGTGCGCTCCGCCACAACGCTCAGTGGGTTTTTGTGGCTACTACAATCATGCAGCAAGTACAGTTTGTTAAATGTAATCCTTAAACCGGGTATCTGTTTTTCCCCCACTGGAGAATTTGCTTAATAGATTTACTCAAATGACATCCCTTGTGAAAGTGGTAACAAAAAAAACACCAGATGCTCATTTGTTTATTTTAGCAGAATGAGATAATCAGTTTGAACCAAGTCCCATCTATGCCATTTTCTGGAAATAGTAACTACAATGGTTATGCTGTTGATAACTAGCAGTTAAACAATAACAATGTCATTGGCTAATTGGCAGAATTTAGTTGGTTGGACACAACAAAACTACCAGAAGGTGCAGGTATAGAGTGAAATCTAATTGGTGAAGCAACTTCCAATTTCCCTTCTTTTACTCCCTTCAGCTGGATATTCCATCCCTCTGGTGGTCCTGCTCAACCCTGGGGCTTGATCTCTGTTTAGGAGATGATGGCTTACGTTAACACGCTCTAAAATTCATGCAACATGCAAATGATACTAAGTTGAATGACAAGTAAGTGGAGATGTACTGCTTTAATAAATGGTCATATCTTTTGACTGAAGAAGATCATTTATTCCAAAATCAAGCTAGAAAATGTAAGTGAGATTGTTACCTCCTGCCATCACGGTAGAAACTTTTATTGTATGGCCAGATGAAGATTTGTTTTTCTTTAAGTGGCCAAGACTATTCCTGGAAAACAGTGTTAATTTTGTTTGGAACTACAAGAGGTAGAAAATTCTAGAATCTGAAAAATAAATGCTGGAGGAACTCAGTGGGTCAGGTAACATCTGTAGAGGCATGGACAGTCAGCATTTTGGGTCAAGACCCTTTGTTTGTCTGTTTTGGCTTTGCTTGAAAAAGAGCAGCACATAATTAGGAACAAGGAGAGCATGCAGGCTAACAACAGGACAAAGTTCGCTAAATAGGTCAGCAGGAGATTTGAATATAATTTCTAATTAATGATACTAGATGTATTGATAGTACTTTTGGCAGGCAGTCTTTATAGAATTGTGAGGAAGAAAATGGAGCATTCAAGGTAGTAATGTTCAACAGTGTGTAGTTGGTGAAGACATCTTTTCTGGAGGTAGTTACATGGGAAAGGTTGTTGTGGTTTGATATCAAAACATTGTGAACGATAGACTTAATAGTTGGATTCTACTTAATGAATATGTTACAGTTTAACTGGAGGAATTGGACTGGTGCAGAGGCACACTTGTTAGTGCCTTCACCTCACAAGCTTCATGGTCCCAGGTTCAATCCTTACCTTGGATACTGTCTGTGTGGAGTTTGCATGTTGACTGCACGAAAGTGTGATTTCCTCTAGGTGCGCTGGAGGGTCTCAAGGACAGAACTTCAATTGACTACTGTAAATTGTCCTTTAGTGTCTAAAGGACCAAAAGTGAGGTTGGTGGGCGTGCACAAGAAAGAATAAATTACAGGTGGACAAGGAAATAAGGAAAAGGGAAGTTGGATTAACGAGATTGATCTCACATGTTGAATGCTTTCCCATGTCATTATACATACGAAAACTGTTACGTGGACTGACAATCTTATTTGATGTTGGGCTGCAGAGATGGAAACCTGTCAGGCCACACTGCCTAGGCTACATTTGAAGCAAGACAAACATCAGTGTGGCTGGCTATTGGCTACCTTCTGAAATAGCCACTTCAGGGCTAACTAGGGGCTTCCAGTGATGCTTCCATCCTTCAAATGGATAATAAAAAAAACTCACCCTGAGCCCTCTAATTTCTCTTGTTACTTTTCATGCCTGTTCTAGAATTAAACCTCTTGCACATATTACCCAGTGACACCAAATAACGCAGGGTCAAGAAATTGTCCAAGATCCCACAGAAGAGCTTGTTTATCTGTGATTTAGATGTGGAGATATTCGGATGTGTGGGGATGGACCCGCGTACACTTAATAGCATTTAATTGAAAGAGCAGTGCCTGTTTTAGAATAGGTGTTGAATATGTCAGACAATAGTTTGAGCCCCTCATTTAAATAACCCTGCGAATTTAATGAGGCTTACACACAGAATGTATAGAGGCTGTAAGTACTGAGTACTACCTTGATGCACTGCGGCACATTGCACTCTTCTGGACATAGAAAGCTCTGTGCTTTCACACATAGCGATATGAGACAATGCCTGAATAGTTACAGTTCTTCAGTTTAACCTAATTGCCTAATTGATTAATACTCACAATGGAGCCATCTTTTAAAGGGTTTAATGAGACTCAAAAGATTCACAAACAGGAATTTTAGCAGATTAACATTTCCTGAAGGGATCTTTTTTAACCTCTTCAGTCCTAGCAGATGCAGGAAGTATCAGTATAAGCCAGAAGCAGGCTTCGAAGCTTGGAGAGCAGTCACAAGAATAAGTAACTACAAAGGTCCCGGTCACAGCAATAGATGTGGTGAAGAACCTAGGAATAAAAAGCAGGCAGGTGAAGGGTTCACCAGATAAACTATTGGATTTCTTATCGGTAATTAGAATCAACAGGAATAAGGAATAATCTGGTGTGGCAAGGCAGTGTGCCTGGAGGTTGGTCAATTCAAGGATTGTGAAGGCAAAAACACAGTACACTCAATGAGGATCAGTACCTCTAGATTTGGGTTTTAACAAACCAATCGCAGATTATATAATCAGTAACCAATAGAAATGGCACGATACCGCGCCCCCCCCCCCACACACACACACACACAAATGGACTAATCACAGGACGAATAAAAGACAAACAATGTAGATCACCAACATTTCATTCGAAGTTGCACTGGTGATGTTGCCTAGCTGGGTAATGAAGCGTCTGCAAACTAACAAGCCAGCTCAGCGAGCTACTCAACAACAAGATTTGGATCTGCCAATATCCTGTTTGTAATATCCAACAGGTATAAAGCAGCTGACCCTAACCACCTACTCCATGAGAAGCAGAGTCATTAACTTCATTTGTACCAGAAGCTCCTACATGTACTGTTAAATTTTACACATCATAACCCAAATGTTACTCCTCCTTCCAATGATCTCATTAGAACCAGAATCAGAATCGCTTTATAGCCAGTATGTGAAACAAACCAGAATTAATTGTGTTTCAGTGCCAAGCATAAAACACAGGACAATACCATAACAGACAAAACAATAACTATCATCAGTAAAAGACCACAGCATCACATGTGTTCAACTGGTGTGCAAAAGACAAAAAACCGCGCAAATTCAAAAAGAAAGAAATCATAATAAATAAATAAACAATAAATACCACAAACATGAAATGAAAAGTCCTTGAAAATTAGTCCATTGGTTGTGGGCACATTTCAATGATGGGGTGAGTGAAGTTATCCCCTTTGGTTCAAGAGCCTGATGGTTGAGGGGTAGAAATTGTTCCTGAACACGGCGATGTGAGTCCTGAGGCTCCTGTACCTTCTTCCTGATGGCAGTAGTTAGAAGAGAGCATGACTTGGGTGGTGGGATTTGAGGTTTGGGGTTCCCTAATGATGGATGCTGCTTTCCTGCAAATAGTTTCAGAAACTAGATTTGAAAACAGCCTTACTACACAGTCTTTAACCGTACTCGCTTCAAGAATGTCAGTTTTGTTGACACACATGCTCATGGTAATATATCTATTGAGCAGAGAGGTGACATGCTGCTTACCCAGAATAATAATTAGGTGGTTACCTCTGGAGTGAGTTGTGCCCTCTTAATTATCCCCCAACTCGCAGTAGCCCCTCAGAGTGAAGAAAGGGTCAGAGTTTACTGTGGTAACTTTGGACTGGGAGAAATTCCAGCTTTGTGATGCACTGCATACCTGCTTTTGAACAACAAGAAGGATTCAAATCTTTCCCAGATTCAGTTGCTCTGCACTGCAAGGTTGCTTACTAATGTGCCAGGCACTGCAATGGCTGGCTTTGGCTACTCCAGCAGAGGGATGAGCAATATGTGAGAGTGAGACAATTGCTTTGGTAAGCGATTTCCACCTTGATAAACGCTCAAGGCGTGTATTGCCAGGTTGGAGCTAGAGCTGGAGCGGAGATAAATGGGTAACGTTAGTTTGAGACTTGAGGACAGATCTCTACATTTACCTCAGGGTCGGCAAAGTTGTAAGCTTCCTGCTGACCATGTTCTTGTTGGGGATCCGGTGGGGGTATGATTGTCCACCACGAGTAAAGACCCCTCCACCACTGAGCACATCTACATGGAGTGCTGTTGCAGGAAAGCAGCATCCATCATCAAGGACTCCCACCATCCAAGCCACGCTGTCTTCTCACTGCTGCCATCTGGAAGAGCATACAAGATCCTCAGGACACACACCACCAGGTTCAAGAACAGTTATTATCCCTCACCCATCAGGGTCTTGAAACAGAAGAGATAACTTCACTCAACTTCAGTCTCCCCATCACAGATTTGTTCCCACAACCCATAGCCTGAGATTCAAGGACTCTTCATCTCATGTTCTCAATATTTATTGCTTATTTATTTTTTTCTTTCTTTTTGTATTTCCACAGTTTGGTGTCTTTCGCACACTGGTTGTTGTCTGTCCTGTTGGGTACTGTCTTTCTTGGATTCTTGTATTTACTGTGATTGCACAGGAAAATGAATATATTTTGACAAATATGTACATAGATAATACATTTCCTTTGAACTTTGAATATCCTGAAATGCTCCATGGAAGTCAGGGACACGAAAGAGACTTACTGACATCCACAAACATTAAGCAGTGGATCTGTCATTAATTTCGAATGGAAGTCAAAGGCAAAGTTTTAGGAAAAAAGGGGATGTCATGGTGGTCACTGGCAGGACTGAACCCAGGTGTGGAGGAACAGCAGATTCTGTCACAGTGAGCGCTGGCAACGATTCAGCCCAGGCATGGAGGAACGTCAGGCTCTGTCACAGTGTGCACTGGCAATGACTCAACCCAGGTGCGCTGGAACAACAGACTCCCATGTAGAAAAGGAAACAAGAGGTTACATATAAAAATACCAACAGAGCATCGGCGACACAACTGAGTGACACCATGAGGCAAAGCACTCTCCACAAAAGGACTCCCAGAAGTCCCAAACAAGCATCCGCTTTTAATAATCATAGAGTGCAGAAAACCCGAGCCAGTTACAATTAACTTGACAAGATTAAGCAGAAAGCAGAAGGACTTAATGACTCTCATTAAGCCAATATTTAGTAAATACAGGTGCTCGTGAAACCTAGGAGCCCAAAGCTCTACAGCAAGCCATAGAGTCCTGCAGGGCTTGTAAGGGGAAGAATTTACTTTTAAAATCATCTTACTTTAATTTCAAGTTTAGAATTTGTTATTTTATGTGTTTTTGTTAACTTTATTCTTCTTTTCAATAAAGTTGAAAATATTGTATTAATTTTAATTTTGTTAGTTTTTGATTGTTTCCGTCAAAGTATTAAAATCACTGGAAGCCAGGGATCTGTTAATATCTTGCCTCCAGCTTTGTTGAGTATCAGAAGTGCTTCAAGGATATCGTGCACACACCATGTCGGACAATGCTGTCTGGACCATACAGGTCGAGTCAGCCCCTTGTCAGGACCAGGAAATAGAACATAGAATAGTACAGCACAGTACAGGCCCCTCGGCCCACAATGCTGTGCTGACCCTCAAACCCTGCCTCCCATATAAGCCCACACCTTAGATTCCTCCATATACCTGTCTAGTAGTCTCTTAAACTTCACTAGTGTATCTGCCTCCACCACTGACTCAGGCAGTGCATTCCACACACCAACCACTCTCTGAGTAAAAAACCTTCCTCTAATATCCCCCTTGAACTTCCCACCCCTTACCTTACAGCCATATCCTCTTGCATTGAGCAGTGGTGCCCTGGGGAAGAGGCGCTGGCTATCCACTCTATCTTATTATCTTGTACACCTCTATCATGTCTCCTCTCATCCTCCTTCTCTCCAAAGAGCAAAGCCCTAGCTCCCTTAATCTCTGATCATAATGCATACTTTCTAAACCAGGCAGCATCCTGGTAAATCTCCTCTGTACCCTTTCCAATGCTTCCACATCCTTCCTATAGTGAGGTGACCAGAACTGGACACAAATGGTGAGCATCGGTGAAATGTAGGTGGCGGTACTTAGGAATGGACTAACTCAAGATACTTATCATCAATTCAGCAACTTGGGTTAACAGGCACTTCACAATCACCACTAGTTTTTGTATTTCTGAACCATGGGGAAGAGGCATTAAGATACCGAATGCTATTTGATCTTGCACTCACTGTTGTCCTAGAGATGAATCAATTCTTGAAAGCACCAGAACAGAGTCATCAAACTGATCCCGATCAAAAGTATTCTCAGTTTGACAAGTTAAGGAGTGCTGAGGTCAATTTCTTGGATGACTTCCAGTCTCTGTGCAGCACTAAGACAGATTGATATGTTTTAATTTAAAAAGAGCAGAAACAGAGCAAAGAAAAAAGGCAATTAAGTCACAACTCTGTATCCACAGTCACCAACTCATTCTATAAGAGCGATAGATTTAATGTCAGAGTTAATTTCTCTTTCGCAATAAGTCTGAATCCTTTGAGCAGAAATCCTAATTAAACTCACACAGAGACCAAGGCAGAAAAGTTGATAACAATTCTATTATATGGATGTGGTGTAATTTCCATATAGATTAGAGTTTGGAATGGCAGAGACAGCAGCATACGCTTAACCTTCTTGGTTGGCATATGAGTAATTTGCGGCGCATTTTATTGATTTCTTTTTTCTGAAATCATTTTTTCAACAGGATTTTCTCATTCATTTCCAGATGAGTAAATTATATTTATATGAGTGCTCGAAGTTTTCAGGAAAAATTATCCCTGTCTGGGTAGAATAAATGAATTTTTGGTTGAGTGTGAAAGTAAATTTGAAGAATATTGATGCCACGCCAATCACTCTTAAAGGGTATTCTTAATCTCCCAGATGTGGTTAAATCGACATATTAGAACTCCCTCTGTATCTCTGTAGGTTTCTGAAATGTTCAAGCAGGATGGGTGATTGCTAGCCCATCCAAAGTCACATGCCAAATAAATGAGTAAAAAAAGCCATGAAAATCCATTGCCAACCACAGCCTCAGCCTAAAGTCACCAGCATTGCTCAGCACAGCGTCTGACTGGCAACTGAAAGTATATCTTGGCAAACGATTAAGGTTCCCTGACTTCAAAGTTCAAAGTATATTTATTATCGAAGTATGCATAGTATATACAACCTTGAGATTTGTCCCCTTACAAAAACAAACCCAATAGAGCCAATTAAAAAATGAAGACTGTCATACACCCAATGCGGAGAAAAAAACAAGTCGTGCAAAGCAAATGAAAGTAAGTGAATAAAGTTCAGAACTGAAGTTCACGAAAGTGCGTCCACAGCCATGAAGCCAGTCATCACTGCAGCCGATTCAGGAGCCCGTTAGCTGCAGGCCACAGCCCCAGTTCAGCGCAGAGCCGAGTAAACCTCGCGGAGCAGTGGACTGAGCCAGTCCCTCTCCTCCGGCCCCGACACCCTGACCTTTTCATCAACACATCATGGTCATTCTGTCAGAAACCTCGAAGCAGATGGTCAAGGTAGAACTGACAGTGCCTTGGGGAGACCGGAATGAGGAGGCATTCGAGCGTAATAAAGCCAAATACCGGCAACTGGTAGAGCAGTGTCAGAAGCAGGGGTGAAGGGCATGTTGTGAGCCTGCTGAGGTGGGGTGTGGAGATTTTGCTGGCTGCTCACTCTGGACTATCTAATTACCCCTTTGCCTTCAGGGCTGCAAAGAAAAGAGCCATCAGAAGCTGCTGAGTGAGCATCCAGATGGCTATGGATCAAGAGGTGTGACCTGTGGACCAGTGCTGCTGGGACACAAGCCAGGCCTGATCGACCCTGGCTGGGTCACCTTGGCGAGAGTGTCTGATGTTGAAAGACCCAAAACACCTGATGTTCTCAGATTACATCACTAGATATATCCTCAGATACATCTCAGCACCAGTGGTTGTAATCTTTCTTTTGTGAATGGAAACACATTTTGTCACAGGCGTGAACACATGAACAATGAGGAACTGTGAATTGGAACAGATATCTCAGTTACTTTTTAGACTCCTCCAACATTTTTCTGTATTTTCCTTCCACATTTTTTAGATGCATGTTGTTGTAGCTCTTCCGTTGCCTCGTCTCTCAACACAACATCTCTATAGGCTTCATTTTGGCCAATTATAATTCACATTCTTGATATCTGATCAAAGTGTATTTGTTTCCTTTGTCATCTCACTCAATAAGTACAAGATATTGATGAGGCTGAATTTAAATTATTGTGTGGAGTTCTGCTCATCTACTTAGGAAAATATATCAAAATTCAAAGTAGCTATTATTTAATTTTATATATATATATCATCATAATCCACTCTGAAATTCATTTTGTTGCAGGCATTTACAGTAGAAAAAAAATACACTAGAATCAATGAAAAACTACACACAAATCAATACTGATAAACAATGTGCAAAAGAAATAATAATAATAATAATAATGTATTTGTTATTATAAATAAATTATACATAAATTATAAATAAATTAAGAAAAAATAACATTTATTATTATTACTAGTAGTATTAGTTTTATGCAGGGAGACCCATTTAGGTGGGTTCAAAATTGGCTCAGAGATAGCAAGCAGAGTTACTTACTCACTCTTCCTTCATTTAGTCCTGACGAAGGGTCTCGGCCTGAAACGTCAACTGCACCTCTTCCTAGAGATGCTGCCTGGCCTGCTGCGTTCACCAGCAACTTTTATGTGTGTTACTAGTGGTGTGCTGCAGGGATTAGTGTTGGGACCCTACACGAATGCAATATTAATAATATGCAAATACATTCATAAATAAATAATACTGATAGCAGGAGTTGTAATGTCCTTGAAAGTGAGTCAATATGATGTGGAATCAGTTCAGTGCTGAGGTGAGTGAAGTTCTCCACACTGGTTCAGGACCCTGATGATTGATTGAAGAGTAGTAACCAATAAACTTGGAAGAGTAAGGAGAAAATTTACAAGGATGTTTTCGGCACTTGAGGACTTGAGTTAGAGGGAATGATTGAATAGGTTAGAACTTTATTCCCTACAGCACAGGCAAATGGAGGGAGATCTTATAGAGGGAAACAACATTAGGAGGGGTATAGATAGACTGAATCAATGCAGGTTTTTTCCATTGAAGTTTGATGAGACTACAACCAAAGTTCATTGGATTAGAGAACATGTGACATATTTAAAGAGAATCCAAGGGGAAACTTCTTCACTCAGAGGGTGGAATGAGCTGCCAGTAGAAGTGGTAAATGTGTGTTCCACCGTAATGTTTAAGAAAATTTAGGATGGTTGGGTGGGGTTTGGAGGGATATGGTCTTGGTACAGGTAGAAGATCAGGTCAACATAGACCAAACGGGCTGAAGGGCCTGATTCTGTGCTGTAGTATTCTATTACTTCATGACTCTATGACTAATAATCACCCTCACCAATGTACAATTGCATCAGCTACAGTTTCCATGTTACTTATGCAGGAGACCCATATCGGAATCAGGTTTATCATCACTCACCTCTGTATACATGCATACATATATATATAAAATCTTGCTAGCAGCAGGTATGCAGATTCAGTCCCTGCCATAACCTCTACATAGGAAGAGTAACATTTGAAATAGCAGTTAAATGTATTTTTATTTAGGAGTGTTTTTAAAAGCTAGCATGAATACTGTAACTGTTACATCATCTGCTTTCCAGCTCTGATAGGGTTAATGTATCAGTTAATTTAAACATTTATTTATTGAGATACAGTACAGAATAGGTTCTTTCAGCTCTTTGAGCCGCACCACCCAGTAGTCCCCCGATTTAATCCTAGCCTGTTCACAGGACAATCTACAATGACCAACCAACCTACAAACCAGTAGGTCTTTGGACTGTGGGATGCAACCAGAGCACCTGGAGTTCACAGGAAGAACATATAAAACTCCTTAAAGGCAATGGTGGGAATTGAACCTGGGTAGCCGGTCCTGTAAAGCGTTGTGCTAACCACTACGCTATATGCCACCCTAAAGGAAGGTGCCTCTGATTCATTATACTGTATTCAGCATGCTACGTTGGTGCCGGAATGTGTGGAGACACCTGGAGACTGCCCCAGCACATCCTTTTGTTGTGTTGGTTGTTAACACAAACAACGCATTTCACGTTTTGATGTACATGATAAATAATTGAATCTGAACCCGAACCATCTTCGAACAAATAACTATTCACTTCAGCATGTTCAGAGGGATTACTTTCGTTGTGTAAGCTATAGATGTAAAATGTATTCCAGAAATTCAAACTGTATCTGCCACAGTTGAGTGGTCAGCAAAACACCTCCCCAATTTTTGTCTTTCTGCTGACAGGGACCAGATGTATCTTCTAGTTTAAGATGTCACTGCTGAAGCTCAGTGACTAATTATAGGTGGCAAACGAAACAAATAATACGACCAAATATTCCATTAATAACACTATTTCTGGTAAAATTTCTGATAAGTGGAGAAGCGAGGGGAGGTGAGGCAGAGTCAAGGTGAGCGGAGGCGAGTCCCGTCCACCAAAACCGTGAGCGAGGAAAGGCCCGAGGTTTGATGGATCGAAGCATCAATCCGATTTGTAAAGGTCAGGTAAGGGTCGAAGTGCGGCAGGGAGGATCAGATCCAGAGCATATCGGATCGATAGGGCCTGGGTCCTTTAGTGAGAAGTGACCCAGTGTTTGGACAATTTAAATTCTGGGCCAGATTGAAGAGGTAGGGTGTAGGGACCAGAGGAAAGGATCGGGTCAGTTTAGCTCACTGCTCTGCGATGATTACTTGGGTCTATGCTGAACTGAGGCTGCAGTGATACCTGGCTTCATGTCTGTGGTCTCACTTTCCTTCTGAATGAGGTTTGCTTCCTTTTATTGTTTGCACGATTTGTTTTTTCTTCTCTGCACATTGGGTGTTTGACGGTCTTTTTTTTTGCTGGGTTCTATAGTGTTTCTTTGCTTTGTGGCTGCCCGTGGATTTAGATTTAGATTTAGATTCAACTTCATTGTCATTGTGCCGAGTACAGATACAAAGCCAATGAAGTGCATTTAGCATCTGACCAGAAATGCAAAGAATAGTGTTATTTACAAAATAACTGCGAATAAAAAAAGTGCTACAGCACACAGATATAAAAGTACTGAAATAGTGCAATATGGGTGCAATACTGCTTAGCGCTGTGATGTGAGGTTCAGCAGGGTCACAGCCTCAGGGAAGAAGCTCTTCCTGTGCCTGCTGATGCGGGAGCGGAGGCTCCTGTAGCACCTACCGGATGGGAGGAGAGTAAGAAGTCCATGGTTAGGATGAGATGCATCCCTGATAATGCTTTTTGCCCTGCAAATCTCAATATTGTATAATATATACACACTGCGGTAATAAATGTTGTCTGAACTTTGGAGCCACCACCAGTCATTAACACTGATGTCTACAAACTAGATGTTGCTCATCAGTTCATACATCTGGGATCCATCATCAGTAACAACCTCTCCTGGGATGCAGAAATCGACAAGCACGCCGGGAAGGCTACAACAACTCGTGCCTCCTTCACCACACAAGTCTGGGAGAACTCCAAACTCTCGGTCAAAACACAGGTGGCAGAGTACAGTGTTGGTGTCACTAGCACACTGCTGTTCAGCAGCGAGACCAGGACATCACGCGCTAAGCAGGAGAGGAAGCTCAGGTGCCTTTGTCGCATTTTGGCCACCTCCTGGAGAGACAGAGGACCCAATGCTGAGGTTCTTTCTCACGTTGGGGTCCATAGTGTGTACTCCCTGCTCAGGCAGCGTAGGCCACGCTGACTGGGCCGTGTCTGCCACGTGCAAGATGACCGCATCCCAAGAGACATCCCCTACGGTGAGCTGGCACTGCGTCTCCAGCAGAGCGGACTTGCACCAGACACTGTCACTCTCTCACTAGTCTCATCAGCCAGAGACGCCCTGCACCAACAGTGTGGAGATCCACGGTCGAGCTCGACCAATGGAGGACCACTGATTGTCTATCTGGACAAGTAAACAATGCATTAGTCACTTGGGTTTTGACAGCCATTATGAGAAGCTAGCTTGCATTACAATATTATTCTACTTTAACTGAAACACTGAGAACTACAAAGGCAACTGTTCTTATCCAACAAGGAAGCTCTTGCATTGTCCTTGCTCGAAGGGGCGCGATGAATTCCAAACTGAATCGGTGAATTCAGAAGCTTCCTTCAGATTCTCCTTCTCAAAAGTAAATGTTATAGTTAGTTAGCTCTTCTTTTGGCACTGGGCAATGTTTAAAGTCTCTCTGCAGCATTTCCTCTTTCGGGAGCAGTTCAGGACCAAAATAGACTGTACATGGCCTAACAGAATCCAATCAATTGTTTTTGCAACCGTATCTTGCAGAAGACAAAGACAGATGTGAGAGGGTGACGTTGTGGCAGTAGGTTTCAACGGCATCTACTCCATCTTTCTCTCAAAAAGATGAACTGCCCAGGACGAAGAAAACGAAAAAATATCATGGATGGTTGAAGCAGCATAGTTACCAGCATGGCTGAATCTCATGGGTGTGTAAAGTGATTTCTATACGAGTCAGGTACTAAATTATTTAACTTTCAATGGATTGCTCATGCACTTTTATGGTTTGGACCGTGATCCTTTTCTGGTGCTGGTGATCCTAATTAATTCCACAATATTATGCTAAAGTTCATTTCAGATACAGGGAGAACTGGCCCCAGGGCTTCTCTCTTCTCAGAATCAGATTCAGATTTGTTATTTGTGACTTTCATACTGTACAAAATGTGAAATTTGGTTCATTGCAGCCCCAGTACAGTGTAAAGGCATACCGTGCTGTGCAACTGTCTGAGGCACACGTAAACATATAAGATTGAAACATATAAGATTATTGAGGGATTGGACACGCTAGAGGCAGGAAACATGTTCCCGATATTGGGGGAGTCCAGAACCAGAGGCCACAGTTTAAGAAGAAGCCATTCAGAATGGAGTTGAGGAAAAACTTTTTCACACAGAGAGTTGTGGATATGTGGAATGCTCTGCCTCAGAAGGCAGTGGGGGCCAATTCTCTGGATGCTTTCAAGAAAGAGTTAGATAGAGCTCTCAAAGATAGTGGAGTCACGGGATATGGGGAGAAGGCAGGAACAGGGTACTGATTGTGGATGATCAGCCATGATCACAGTGAATGGCGGTGCTGGCTCGAAGGGCCAAATGGCCTACTCCTGCACCTATTGTCTGTTTTCTATTGTAAAATAAAATCTGTAAAATGAAGACGCTTTCAAAAATAATGAAATTAAAAGTTGCAAAGTATCAAAAAATTACTGTAAAGTGCAGTAAACAGTAAAACACTAAATCAAGTCAATAAACATGAGAAATTCTGCAGATGCTAGAAATCGAAAGCAAATCAAATCAATATTTAGTGTGACCACCCTTTGCCTTTAGAACTGGATCAATTCTTTTAGGTACACTGTCAGGCAGTTTTATAAGAAAATCAGCTGGTGGGTTGTTCCAAGCATCTTAGAGAACTTGCCACAGTTCTTCTGCAGACTTTGACTCTCTCCCGTGCTTCTGAATCTCCAGGTAAACCCAGACAGTCTCAATGTGGTTGAGATCAGGGCTCGGTAGAGGCCATACCACCTAAAGCCACGTAAGAAAATCTAATACTTTTGCACAGTACTGTAAAATTACTATCAATTATAAAACTAAATGAAGAAGGCAAAACAAGAATAATCAGTTCATGGACCGTTCAGAATTCTGATGGTGGAGGGAAAGAAGCTGTTCCTAAATCACTGACTGTTGGACCTGACTTCTATACCGCTATACCTCCTCCCTGTTGGTGCAATGAGAAGGGGGCTCTTGAGATATACAGCGATGCAAACAGTAGACCTGACTCCGCACTGCTCAGCTTCATCAATTGACTGTTAAGCATCACTCCTGTCAAGATTAAAAAAAAGTTGAGGGGAAAAAAAAATTATATAAAAAGGAAAAGAGGAGAGCTGCTGAGATGAAATCTATTATCTGTAACTGAATTCTGTTATCTGTAACATTTATTTATTTGTTTATTTGTCTGTTTGTTTATTTATTGAGATGCAGTGTGGAATAGGTCGCCTCAGCCCTTTGAGCTGTGCCTCAAAGCAAACTCCAACTTAACCCCAGGCTGATCATGGGGCAATTTACAATGGCCAATTAACCTACCAACTAGTACATCTTTCCACTGTGGAAGGCAAACCACGGGGTCACGAGTAGGACATACAAACTCCTTAGACAGCGGCGGGAATTTAACACAATATTTAAAGTGGATTCTGGATCATCGGGCCATTGGTTAATCGGGGCAGCTGTTCATTTGGGACACCTCTTAACAAAAACTAAATTGAGAAAATAGCTGGGATACCCTTCATTTATTTGGGACACTATGCTGCTTAACTGGAATAGGAGACTATTGCCGAGCATTTTCTAACTAGTGTCAGTCACTCGCGTTTGCTTGGCTATTAAGCACAACATTGTGCTTTAAGTGAACAGTTTTTAAATAGTGTCAATTATGTATGTTTGTGTTCAAAAAGCAATGATATTTTGTCACTGATAGTTGGCAAGAAATAAGCAGTAAGACAATTCAGAACTGTTTTTTTCACTGCGGTTTCAAGCATTCAGGTTTAGAAATGTCAGAAACGACTGGGAGTGAAAATGAAACAATTTCACTACTTCAGCAAGATAGGAATTACATACTTTGATAATAAATGTACGTTGAATCAATAAGCTGTAGGAATCCCTTTATTCCTGGTGTGGTTGCATCATGAAAAAGAGATTCACACATTTCTAAGATTATTAGTGTATTTTTAAAAATACTAAATATTCATTGAGCTTGTATAATCCTAAAGTATCATTTCAGGTTTTTACTTCACTTTTCATTAAATGAGTAAACTGAGGTCTCTGTTCATTGATGTAGAAAATCTGCCAAACACTAAAAGAAATTCTTGCATTTTTAGAACATTTTTCATGACCTTTTCGGGACTCCTGTTATAAAGTACATTTTGGTGTGGAACATGCTGTTATGTGGCAGTCGTGGCAGCCATCTTACATACAATAAGCTCACAGAGATACCAATTTGATAATTGACATGTGCTTTTGTAATGTCGTTGGAGAGGTCATTGTTGCCAGGTATGCTAGGGATGACAAGGTATGCGCATCTTCAACGTAACGCAATGCAACATTTTGTGTCTACCTCAGAGGGCAAGACATTTGAAAATTCTTAATATCATCTCCAACAGTTCAGTAGTCCCTCTGTGCTACATCAGAGTGTCAACCTAGACTACTATATTCAAATCAAAGGTCGCAGTAAATTTATTATCAAAGTACGTATATGTCACCATATACAACCCTGAGATTCATTTCCTTGCGGACATAATAAATCTATAATAGAATAATAACCATAATAGAATCAAAGAAAGACCACAACAACTTGGGCTTTCAACCACTGTGCAGAAGACAACAAAATGTACAATACAAAAAGAAAGAAATAATAATAATAATTAATAAATAAGGAATAAATATTGAGAACATGAGATGAAGACTCTTTGAAAGTGAGTGCATAGGTTGTGGGAACATTTCAATAATGGGGCAAGTGAAGTTGAGTGAAGTTGTCCCCTTTGGTTCAGGAGCCTGACAGCTGAGGGATAATAACTGTTCCTGAACCTGGTGGTGTGAGTCCTGAGGCTCCTGTACTTTCTTCCTGATGGCAGGCAGTGAGAAGAGAGCATGACCTGGGTGGTGGGGGTCCGTGATGATGGGTGCTGCTTTTCTGCGACAACATTTCATGTAGAAGGGCTCAATGATGGGGAGGGCTCTACACAGGGCCATATCCATTACTTTGTGTAGGATTTTCCATTCAAGGGAAACCAGAATCATTTAGCATAAAAATGGGCTATTCAGCTCAGTCAGTTGTAACCATCATGCAGCTACACAAAGCCCAGTTTAATCTCCTATACTTTCATCAGTTCCCTCCACTCCAGATTTTGGGAATATTAGCTGGAATCTTCCTTCCAAATGAGCACGTGTGACGAACACATTCACTTCCTTTGATGGAGTCTGCTCTTTCTGCCACAGTCTGACGCCCTGCTGCCTAGTTCTCCAATTAATATGCAACGTTTGTCTGGCTCAGTAATGAAACTAATCAAAATAATAGCTGATTATGCTATAATAACAAAAGAAAACATCATAAAAATATAACAGCAAAAATATTATCAAATTGATTTTAATTAAGGTTAAGGAAATATGTCAGTCATTAATTGAAATTTGATCGCTTCTTACTTGATGAATTTACATTTTAGAATTATGCACTCACATATTTCCTCCTGCACAAGAGCCGGCAGGTATTGATAGATTGTCGTGGGTAAAGGCTATATACCCTTGTTTTTGGATTATATTCCAGATACCTGAGGAGAAAGGACATTTGCTCCTAACAGCCAGTGTTTGAATTTACTCAGCGTGCTGCTGATCGAGCTTTGTGTACGGTTTGGATAGCAAAATTTCTGGTCAGTAGATACTTACAGTTCAAAGGCTAAACATTCAGAAAATTGTTCGTTCAGTTACTTTTATTACGGCTTTATTGCAGCTTCAATTAAATGTGCTCCTTTTGGTGATTCATTGCTATTTCCAATGTCCGAGAGTAGTTTTCTTAGACCATGGTAACTCCCTTCAGACTCTCAGTTTCTAGGCTGCACCCTCAGTTAAACTCTGGTTTTGTGGTTTCTGAGGTAGTTCCTGAGGCCAAAGTGAGAACCGCTCTCTCACAAATGGGGAAGGTGGTGGTTTACCAGGTCAAAGTTCAACAGATAATTTCCAAGATAACTCCATCTTTCTGATGCTTATCCACGTACTGCCTGTGCAGGTATTCCTGACTCACAGTACCATTCACCACTCTGAGGGGTCTGTGATTCCCGGCAATCACTGGCAATGTTGCATTTTCTTTTTTTTTACATTATGAAGACACACAGTCCTCTTTTATTGTCATTTAGTAATGCATGCATTAAGAAATGATACAATATTTCCTCCGGTGTGATATCACAAAACACAGGACAGACCAAGGGTGAAAAAACTGACAAAACCACATCATTATAACATATAGTTACAACAGTGCAACAATACCATAACTTGATGAAGAAGTCCATGAGCACAGTAAAAAGTTCAAAGCCTCTCAAATGTCCCACATCTCACGCAGACGGGAGGAGGAAGAAAAACTCTCCCTGCCATGCCCAACCACAATCCGTCTCTGAGTTATCCGAAAGCTTCGAGCCTCCGAATCAGCTCTCCGACACAGAGTACTGAGCGCCATCTCTGTCCGAGCGATTCGACCTCAATCTCGGTCGCCAACAGCAGGCAAGGCCGGGGATTTTGAGGCCTTCCCTCCGGAAGATTCCCAACTGCGCAGTAATGACTGCAGCAAACGAGCGTTTCAGAAATTTCTCCAGATGTTCCTCTGTGCTTTCACGTCCGTCTCCATCAAATCAGAATTGTCTATGGCCCCTATTTAACGGACACAATATCAAGGAAGCTTTCAGCACATCCTTAAATATCTTCCTCTCTCCCCTGAAGCACAAGAAATATTGTACCTGTTTCTGGAATCTTGTTCCGACATAGCTAGACATGGACACTTTGAGGAAATTAAGTTACATCTAATCAAGTAAGAAAATTACATATAATTAAGTTACAAGAGCAAATTAAGTTACATTTAAAAGGGTTATGTCATAAAAGAGATTAAACCTTGGAATGATTTCTTCCATATCAGTATCTAAAGTGTGAAAAGGCTGAGAATTTGTAAGTTCATGACAAAATTGTACACAAGTAACTGAGCCTCCAAATAACTTGCCTTGGTTGATGGATAGTGAATGGATACGAAAGCAATTGTTCCAAAATTTGCCCTGTAGGCATTAAGTAGGTTAAATGAGGTCCAATGCAGGGCACAACATATGTTGGATAACATAGGCTTTTTGTATGGATGAAATTACTTCTGCACTTTGTTTCTTTGTCTCCAACACCCCCTCCTTGCTTGTGTGGAATTTTTCATTTATTCTTTTGTATTTCTTTGTTCTACTGTGAAGGCCTGCAAGAAAATGAATCTCAGGATAGTATATGGTGACATCTGCTAGAAGTAGCTACTTGACTAGGTGCACCTCTACACCTGCTCATTAATGCAGATACCTAATCAGCCAATCAGGTGGCGGCAACTCAAAGCATAAAAGCTTGTGGACATGGTCAAGAGGTTTATTTGTTGTTCAGACCAAACATCAGAATGGGGAAGAAATGTGATCTAAATGATGTTGACCGTGGAATGATTATTGTTGCCAGACAGGGTGGTTTGAGTATCTCAGAAACTGCAGTTCTCCTGGGATTTTCACGTACAACAGTGTCTAGGTTTTACAGAGAATGGTATGAAAACCAGAAAACGTCCAGTAAGTGGCAGTTTGGTGACTGAAAATGCCTTGTTAATTGGAGAGGTCAAAGTAGAAAGGCAACAGCAATAACACAAATAACCACACGTTGCAACAATGGTGTGCAACAGAGCATCTCTGAATGCACAGCACGTTGGACCTTGAAGACCACGAACATACACTCAGTGGCCATTTTATTAGGTAGAATAGGTTTCTAATAAGATGGCTACTGAGTGTATCCACTGTGAGAATAAATACGCTTTGAAATTGGATTACTTTTCCAAACAATATCTAGTTCTTCCTCTTCATAGCACAGTGGATACATTGGGTGAGGAATGGACTTTCATCACTGGGAATTTTTAGAGCAGTGGAATGTCTTATGAACTGTAAGCCTGCACACTAACAAGGTGGGTAAGATTGAATACCGTACTGACCAGGCATTAGAGCGAATGAAGTGATTGCCTCTTGAACATTTCTGGTGCAAGCAGATAATGAGCTAGCACATAAATCCAATACTAGTGTTGTCATTTGTGAATGCCATACTCTAGCTTATAGCCTCCTTTGGACTCACACAGCTCAACATTAGGAAAGGCTGCCAAATGACGTTATTTAAATGAAACATTCAGTTCTTATGGGATAGTTATTGGTTAGTTTCTTCAAGTTTCTCCTGACTTTCTTTGGTCCTCTTCCAGAGTTCTATCACTTGACAAAGGTCTATAGGCAGCAGTGAACCACTGGACATTGGTGCATTCATTGGAATTTCCTTCAGAATGCAACCTGATCGGAGATCGGCACAGTAGCGTAGTGGCTGGCATGACACTTTACAGTACAGGTGACCCAGATTCAATTCCCTCCACTGCCCGTAAGGAGTTTGTACGTTCTCCCCATGACTGTGTGGGTTTCCTCCCACAGTCCAAAGATGTACCAGTTGGTAGGTTAATTGGTCGTTGTGAATTGTCCTGTGATTAGGCTAGGGTCAAGGTGGGGGTTGCTGAGAGGCGCGGTTCGAAGAGGCGGAAGTGCCTATTCCTCGCTATCTCTCAATAAATAAAAATAAAAATGATGAGAAGTGGGATTGTGGGTAATTCTGGTTAGAGCAGCGATTAGCGCATCATGTTACAGCACCAGCAATCACAGATCAGGGTTCAATTCTCGCTACTCCCTGTAAGGAGTTTGTATGTTCTCCCCATGACCACGTAGGTTTCCTCTGGGTGCTCTGGTTTCCTCCCACATTCCAAAGACGTAAGGTGAAGGTTAGTGGACGTGCTATCTTGGCACTGGAAGCACGGCGACACTTGCCGGCTGCCCAGCACAATCCTTGTTGATGCAAACGGAGCACTTTTGATGTACATGAGACACGCATATTAATCTCAATCTTGGATCAGAAAGAGTGGAGGAGGAGGAAGACTCTCAGCAGGAGTCTATTCTTGTCCTAAGTGCAATTCCCTTACCTGGAACTCAGCAGCAAACATCCACATGGCTTTACGTTCGTACTCCCCGAAAATAATCACCTGCCTCTGCCATAGGTGTAATCTGAGAGAAGGATTGAAATCCATTACCAGTGGTTGTCAAGGTTACCGTGACAACAGGCCAGATCTGGGTTCCAGCAGACGCATGTATTTCAAATATGAGCTTGGCTTTAAATAATGTTGACCTATTGATGACCGCTTCCTCATTTGAAAATGGTGAGACAGCAAGTGACAATGCTGTGATATGGGAGGCCAGAACAGCCCCCATCCATGAAGCCACTGAAAACAACTTTTAGACATCTGACTAAACCACATCTCTTCTACGGACCGTCAAATTTGCTGGCCTTCATAGTTTCCGACGTTGCAAGCTTACAGGTCAGCGAACTGCTTTACCAGAAAGACCCATTTCTGATAGTCTGATGCTCCAGTTTGCTTTTTCAGTGGGAGCTGTGACATTAGCCATCAGCTGCATCTCCACAAGCTCCTCTCTCGTCACCAAGCAGTTATTTCTTTAAGCTCATCCGCCTTTGTCAGCTGTTTGCTTTTCTGGGTCCCTGCCAAGGAGTTTCCCCACCCCACCTGTAGAGGGGTTAGCACCCATGTTCCAGACTAGCCACAGAGTCCTCCTGCTCTGTGACTCACCTGATGCAGATTCTGGCTCCGTGCTGGCTTCTAAACTACATCCAATAAGAACATTTTTGACTTTCATCTGCAAGTGCTGAATCGGCCCATTTGGAAATTCTATATAGAATGTTATTGCCTCAACCCTGGGTTATCGGTACAGCATTCTGAGGACTCTGAATTTTCTTTGTTGTATTCTCTGCTGTTTATTAATTATAATTATCTGTATTGTTGCAGTTTGGGTTTTTTATGTGGTGTCGTTTGGTTCTCTCTAGCTTACATTTAAGTTGGCCTAGAACGATCATGGTCATGGATAGACCATGATCACCCACGTCAAATGACATGGCTCATAATGATGACGATAGAACATAGAATAGTACAGCACAGTACAGGCCCTTCAGCCCACATTGTTGTGCTGACCCTCAAACCCTACCTCCCATATAACTCCCCCCCCCACCTTAAATTCCTCCATATATCTGTCTAGTAGTTTCTTAAGTTTCACGAGTGTATTTGCCTCCACCACTGACTCAGGCAGGGTATTCCATGCACCAACCACTCTCTGAGTAAAAAAGCTTCCTCTAATATCCCCCTTGAACTTCCCACCCCTTACCTTAAAGCCATGTCCTCTTGTATTGAGCAGTGGTGCCCTGGGGAAGAGGCACTGGCTATCCACTCTATCTATACCACTTAATATCTTGTATACCTCTATCATGTCTCCTCTCATCCTCCTTCTCTCCAAAGAGTAAAGCCCTAGCTCCCTTAATCTCTGATCATAATCCATACTCTCTAAACCAGGCAGCATCCTGGTAAATCTCTTCTGTACCCTTTCGAATGCTTCCACATCCTTCCTATAGTGAGGCGACCAGAACTGGACACAGTACTCCAATTCTGGCCTAACCAGAGTTTTTTAGAGCTGCATCATTACATCGCGACTCTTAAACTCTATCCCTTGACTTATGAAAGCTAACACCCCATAAGCTTTCTTAACTACCCTATCTACCTATCTACGATGATGAACCACTCACAGTACAGGGCATGTATTTAGCAATGGCTGAATGTTGAAACCTTTCAGTCAAACAGGGAGCAGATTCGGATTCAGGTTTATTTATCACGTACATAGAAACATGCAGTAAAACGTGTCATTTGCATCAACAGCCAGCGTATCCCAGGATTCTCTGGGGGCAGCCAGTAAGTGTTGCCACACATTCAGGCACCAACATAACATACCCACACTGCTCTGCAGAACAACACAAACAGCAACAACAGGAATAGCAAATAAGCTCCTCTCCCACCCCTCCCATACACCCACCCGCTCACACACACAGATGGGCCTCTATTCCCAAGACAGCGTCTCCTGGGCCTCCAGTCCTTGTCTCCAGATTCTCAGGCTTTTAGAGATCAGGCCCACTTTGGCCTTCACTCCAGGACCTGCTGATCACCGTTCTGACTTTCCGACCTCTACTTCCAGACTCGCAAGGGGCATGTAACCCCAGTGACCACACTTTTGTGACTCCTTTGAGCGTTCATGACTCCTTCAGGGCTGTTCGGCCTTCAGGCTTTTACCCCTGGGTTCACCATGCTCTAGACTTTGACCTTGGGCTTTGCCTCCAGACTATGCTGCTTTTGACCTTTAGGCCTTGACCTCTGGACTCTCCCAGACCTTGACTCCTGGACTTCCAGAGCCATTGATTTGCTCAATATGTGGATGGTTTAATCACAATTACTGATCCCTGTACCCGTTCTTGGATGTGGGGGGAGGGGGGGTTACTGATTTCAGCCCCTGCATTATTTACACTTCTTTAACCCTGTGTGCAGGTTAGGTTTGTGTGTCCAGAAAGTGTGTGAAGACTGAACAAGTTCACTTGTTGCAGAAACTGTATCATGGGAATGAATGCAGTTGGACTTAAAGGAAGCAGTTGCGAACATATCACAGGTGACCAACAACTAGGGCTCTTCTCCATCTCTCTTAAATCAAATAAATGTTCTTTACCAAACAAGAAGCAGCCTTAGATTCATAACTATGGCAACAAGGTTCTGAATATTTAATAACAAGTCTGCAGCCCTACTTTTGGCAGATCGGGGGGGTGGTGGTGTTGGGGGCATATATTCATTTATTCAGTCTTCCTTGAATGGTGGTTCCCTTGGCAACCAGCTTCAGCAAGGAATCCTGGGAAACGATAATCATCTGAATACATCCATTACAGTTGAAGAATTTCTGATGCAGCATTGAAGTTGCCATGACGATCAATTGATGGGTTTAGTGTTGTCAAAATTCAATGACCTAATGGGATTCTGTGAAGAGGTAGTTTGTGAGTAGCAGAGGTTCCATTTGCGACATGCTTAACAATTCATTAACAGTTATTAATGCAATGGAAACTAAAAGCAACATGTCTGAATGGTTGGTTTGTCTATTTGAAATATGTTTAATTCTGAGAGATATCAAGGCAATGTTCAAAACTTGTGGCAGTAAGAAGGTGTAGTAAGTTGAATTTAATAAGAATCAGGCAAAACTCTTTATTGTCCAGTCATAGCTAATAGAAAGGGTGATGGTTACGGACTGTCATTGCAGCCCAGATAATCATCTGACATTCCCGCGTCAATGCACTGGGCCTGATATTTTCACTTTCTTCATCAATGATCTTTCTTCCACAAAAATGTCAAAACTAGGAATTGGTTATACAATGTTTAGTTCCATTTGCTGCTCCCCAGATAATGAAGCAATCTGTGCCACATATTCAGCAAAAATATGACAATATTCAAGCAACAGGAAATAGGTACACCCCATAAGCATCATCCTAAACATAGTTGGCTATGTCACCTGGACATTCACTCCTTTGCTGAATCCTTCACCATCAACATCCTGACCATTGACTAGAAGTTTATTTATCTGTTGAGATACAGGACAAAGCAGATCCTTTGACCCACGCCACTAAGCAACCCCTAATTTAACACTAGCCTAATCGTGGGACAATTTACAATGACTCCCTAAACAAGAAGCCACAGCAGCGTCTTCACTTCCTAAGGAGATTGATGCAAGTCAGGTCCTCCCACCCCCAAATCATAACCAAATTTCACAGGAGCACCATTGAGAAGGTCCTGACAACCTGCATCTCCGCCTGGTTTGGGAGCAGCCGTGCATTGGACTGGAAGGCTCTACAACGGACTGTGAAAAGGAATGAGAGGATCATAGAGGTCTCCCTACCATCCATCAGGGATATTTATCAGGAGCTCTATGTACGTGGGGCCCTTAGTATTATCAAGGATTCCACCCATCCATCCAGCATCCTCTTTGACTTTCTACCATCAGGCAGGAGACTCCGATGCATAAAAGCAAGATCAGTCGGGATGGGAAACAGTTTCTCCCCTCAGGCCATTAGGCTTCTGAACTTGCTGTGGCATTGCATTTGAAGTGTCACTGGTTAATCTGTTCTGTACCTGACAATATTTAATTTATGCACCTTACTTTGTTTATTTATGCGTAGTTTATCTATAGCTTTTATCATTACTTTCCCATGTTATTGTGTGTTACATGTGTGTTATGTGTACTACTGTGCTTTACTCCCTGGTCCAGAGAAACATTGTCTTGTTTGGTGGTATACATGTATATAGTTAAATGACAATAAACTAGACTTGATTTAATTTTCTTCACTAACTAACCAAGTTATAGGAACATTTTTGGACTGTGGAAGAAAACCAAAGCACCCGGAGAAACCCACATGGTCACAGGGAGGGCAGACAGACCCCTTACAGAGGACATTGGCATTGTAAAATGGAAGAGGCCTGGGCACGATCTCCAGAAAGCTATTTCACATGTGAAGTGGCAATTGCAGACCGAACTTGAATCACTGAAGGATGCTCGACAGCTGTGGCAGGCCTTGAATGTTATCACCTCCTACAAAGTGAAACCAAGTGACATATGTGAGAACAAAGTTTGGCTCCCAGACGAGCTCAAGGTCTTTTATGCTCACTTTGACTGTCAAAACACGGAGGAACCTTCACGAACTCCCACAGCCCCAGATGACCCTGTAATTTCAGTCTCTGAGACTGACATGAGAGCATCCTTCAGGAGTATGAACCCATGAAAGCACCTGGCCCAGACAGGGTACCTGGCTCAGTACTGAAGGGCTGTGCTGATCAACTAGGTGGAGTGTTCACCGCTATCTTGAACCTTTTCCTTCAGCAGTCTCATATACCCACCTGCTTGAAGCAGGCTCAAATTATACTGGTGCCTAAGAAGAACATGGTAGCCTGCCTCAAAGGCAATCATCCAGTAACACTTACATCCACTGTGATGAAGCACTTTGAGGTTTTGGTGATGAAACATAGCAACACCTGTCTGAGAAGCTACTTAGATTAGATTCAACTTCATTGTCATTGTGCCGACTACAGATACAAAGCCAATGAAAAGCATTTAGCATCTGACCAGAAATGCAAAGAATAGTGTTATTTACAAAATAACTGTGAATAAAAAAAGTGCTACAGCACACAAATATAAAAGTACTGAGACAGTACAATATGAATGCAATACTACTTAGCGCTGTGATATGAGGTTCAGCAGGGTCACAGCCTCAGGGAAGAAGCTCTTTCTGTGCCTGCCGGTGCTGGAGCGGAGTCTCCTGTAGCGCCTACCGGAGGGGAGGAGAGTAAAAAGTCCATGGTTAGGGTGAGATGCATCCCTGATAATGCTTTTCGTCCTGCCCAGGCAGCGTTTATGGTGGATGTTCTCAATGGTGGGCAATTGGGTGCCGATAATCCGCTGGGCAGTTTTCACCACATGCTGGAGTGCTTTGCGGTCCAATACGGGACAATTGCCATACCACACTGAGATGCAGTTGGTGAGTATGCTCTCAATGGTATAGCGGTAAAAGTCAGTCGGTATCCTGGGGCAGAGGTGAGCTTTCTTCATCCACTTCAATTTGCCTACCATCACAGCAGGTCAAAAGCAGAGGGCATTTCTTTGGCTCTTTGCTCAACCCTGGAGCATCTGGACAGCAAAGATGCATACATCAGGGTGGTCGTTATCACTACAGAACAGCATTAAATATTATCATCCCCTCAAAACTAATCAATGTTTCAAGGCTTTGACCTCAATACTTCCTTGTGAAATTCTATCCTCGATGTCCTCACTTGCGAACCCCAGTCAGTTCGGACTGGCAAGATCTCCTCCTCAATTCCCACCATTGAGTACATCTCCACAGAGCATTGTTGCAGGAAAGCAGCATCCATTATCAGGGACCCCCACCACCCAGAGCATGCTCTCTTCTCATTGCTACCACCAGGAAGAAGGTAGAGGAGCCTCAGGACTCACACACTGGGTTCAGGGACAGTTATTACCCCTCAACCATCAGGCTCTAGATAGAGGAGATAACTTCACTCAACTTCACTTGTCCAATCATTGAACTGCTCCAACAACCTAAGGGCTCGCTCCCAAGGATTCTTCATCTCACATTCTCGATGATTATTCCCTATTTATTAATTTTGTATTTGCTGTTTTTTCATCTTTTGCACACTGGTTGTCTGCCCAGTTAGGTGCAGTCTTTCATTGATTCTATCATGGTTATTGGATTTATTGAGTATGCCTGCAAGAAAATGAATCTCATGGTTGCCTATATTATGTAGTGGGATAACAAATTTACTTTGAACGCTGGTCAATGCCCTAAGTACTGGTGTGCCCTACCAAATCCCAAATTGCTGCAGAGATATCAGCTTGAGGCTCCAAGGTGCTCAGAACAAAAAGCCTGCAAGCAACCAAATTACAAACATTAAAGAAGAATCAGATATCCTGGCCAATGAAAACTGAGATCAGTAGTTGCTGTGTGAAAGACATGGATTTTAGGGTGGAAAGTCTCTTTGACAACCTTAGCTAAATTTTCTCCTTTTTTAATTATGACTGTCATGGCGTGTGCTAACAGACAACTGGACTCAGGTGTGAGGAATGACAGACTCCCATGTAGAGACAGAAACAAGAGTTTATTCATAGGAATTCCAATAGGACATCGGTAGCTCAACCAAATGACACCACGAAGTAAGTCATTCTCGAAATATGAGGACCCCGAAAGTCATCACTAATTGGGTTTCCACTTTAAATAATCACATTCAGTGGAAGACCCATGCCAGTCTAAGTAAACGTGACAAGATTAAACAGAATGCACAAGGGCTTAACGACTAAATAAGACAAAAATTAATAAATGCAGGTGCACAGGTCTGCAGGGCTCATGACAGTACTCCCCCGCCTAAGGCTGGCACCTGATGGCTCAGGGGGTTTTGTGGAACTTGAGACAGGGCTGGCAAACTTGAGACTGGCCTGATGCTCTTGAGAGGGGTTGGTAAACTTGGGAATGTTGCATATAACTCGAAGACATGGAATCAAATTCAGAAACCTGGTATAGTCCTCGGACCCCTGGAGAGCCATGGGAGGGACAGAAAAGCTTGACAACCTTGAATGTAGACAAGAGAAGCTCAGAATGTGGACCCGGAAAACTCGGACAATGGCTTCCTTCACCAGACAGTCCCAAGATAAAACTGGAGGAAAAGAATTTTATCAAAGACAAAGGTCTCGCTCTAAGTAAGAACTACGTTTGTAGAATTCGATTGTAAACAAGGTGGGACAACGGAAACCTGATTGGATGAGGACTAACCAATCAGGAGGGATGGATGACAGGGTATAAATACCACCGGACTAGACATGTCCAGGCATCATCCCTGATGAAGATGGCAGAGTTTGTTATCGAAACGTCAGTTAAAATCGATATCTGTACCCAGCTGGAAGCCCGAGAAGAGGTTATTCATCATATACGCTGGGAAAGCAGTAGGTCCTTTTTCAGCAACAATCATTCCATATTCAACGTCACTCAGATCACATTTCTTCCTCCTTCTGAACAACTAAACCTCTTGACCATAAATGGACGCTTTTATGCATTGAGTTGCTGCCATATGATTGACTAATTAGATATTTGCGTGAACAAGAAGGCATATCTAATAAAGTAGCTACTAAGTGTATGCTCTACCTTCTATTGGAACAGAGCATGTGCTGGTACTTTGGTGCCTTTGGTGAGATTACTGTGCATAATGATTTGTCCACTTTATGGATGGAAAGGTTTGAATTGGAAAACTGTGGGTAAAGCACGCTGACAATGGGCTGTGTGGTAATGTAGAGGTTAATGTAACAATATTACAGGGCCAATGACCCAAATTCAATTCACTGCTGTTTGTAAGAAGTTTGTACGTTCTTCATGCGACTGCGTGGGTTTAATCGGGTTCATCCAGTTCCTTCCCACGTTCCAACGTCGTATTGGTTTGTAGGTTAATTAGTCACATGGACATAATTGAGCAGCGTGGGCTCGTTTGGCTGAGAGAGCCAGTTACCATGCTCTAGGGCTAAGTAAAATAAATATAAAATAAAACTGGCTGAAGAGGTGTCTCTTTTTAAAAGGAAATTAGCGTGCGTGGGAGTGTAATTAATCGTCCAATTAATGGTTATGTTTCCTTAGTGGGGATATTTCAATTATTGGTCTCCTCACACCTGTTCTATTTAGCATCACTGAATGCCTGGAACATTCGCAGGATTCTGCCCTCTGAAGAATTTGAACTAATTGAATTCCTCATATCAACATCCTCGTGCCACACGAGCACACGGAGTGACATTGTTGTGATCCGGCCTCATCTTACAAGTGTCTGGTCTGTGTCCAGCACAGTAAAGTGGGGCCTGCTTCGTCCTTATCAGCATTTTTAAAAAATAATCATTTATTCATGAGATAAAACATCCCAGACACATTCAGACCTTCTTTAATTATACCCTTTTGAAAAGTTGACAAAGATCTTTGAACTGCACAGTGAAGGTATTTCATGTAGGTGGGGACTTCCAAAATACTGACCTAAAGATAACTGAAAGAACAGGAATGAAATTCCAAATCAGTTTGAGGCACCCCATGGATTACAATTCCATTCCATGTTCTCTCTGCTGCTTTCTGGATGGTAGAAATGTGCGTGTCAATATTCCAGGTCGGGACCCTGCATCAAGACTCAGAGGGTCAGAGAAAGGAATACCGATATGGTGAGAGTACGAGGTGGGGGGAGGGAACAGGGGCTGATAGATGATAGATGGAACCAAGAGGTGGGGAGGGAAAGGTCAGCAAAGGGAGAAGAAATTTATGCAGACAGGTGAATGTGTGAGGGGAGAGCACTCGAGCTCACCTCCAAACTCCAAAGTGTGGAAATCAAATATTTAAATGATAGGCCGAATCTTTGCAAACTTCTAAGAAAGTAGAGCCGCTGCTGTGCTTTCTTCGTAATGGCACTTATCAGAATCAGGTTTAATATCGCTGGCATAGGCCATGAGATTTGTTGTGCTGGACACAGAACAGATCGTCTGAAATGATAACCCTGAAGGAATTTCGTGTTCCTGACCCTATCCACCTCTGATCCCCTGATGAGGACTGTCTCATGGACCTCGAGTTTCCTCCATTGAGAAGTCAAAAATCAGCTCCTTGGTCTTGCTGACATTGAGTAAGAGGTGGTTATTGTGGCACCACTCAGCCAAATTTTCAATCTCCCTCCTATATACTGATTTGTCACCACCTTTGATTCGGCCATCGACAGTGGTGTCATCAGCGAACTTAAATATGACATTAGAATTTAGAATTTCAAATTCATTTAAATCTTACGTCCCTTCCACAATGTGAGGGAGTAAATCTTTGCATTATGACTCCGTTGCAATGTACAGACATGTAAATTTAAACCTCTAATGGCTTGTAGAAAGAAGCTGTCCTGTAGCCTGTTGGTCCTGGCTTTAAAAGCTGCGGTAGCATTTGCCAGATGGAAGCAGCTGAAACAGTTTATGGTTGGGGTGACTGGTGTCCCTGATGATCTTCCGGGCCGTCTTTCTGCATCTGCTGCTATACATGTCCTCAATGGAGGGAAGTTCACATCCACAGATGCACTGGGCTGTCTGTACCACTCTCTGCAGTGCACAGCAGTCAAGGTTGGTGCAGTTCCTGTACCAAACAGTGATACAGCCAGTCAGTATGCTCTCAATGGTGCCACTGCAGAAAGTCTTGAGGACCTGGGGGCCAATGCCGAACTTCCTCAGTCGCCTGAGGTGGAAGAGATGCTGTTGTGCTTTTTTTGCCCATAAGGCTGGTGTGCGCAGTCCAGGTGAGATACCAAGGAACTTGAAACTACTCACCCCTCAACTGCAGGCCCATTGATGTTGATCAGGCCGAGCCGAGCTGTGCTCAGCCACACCGGGAAATGGAGAGAAGAAGGGGAATAGGATTGAGAAGGACAATAAGTCAGCCACAAGAAAATGGCAGAGCAGACTCGATGGGGGCCGATTGAAAAGCAAGTCGAGCAGGGGCCTAAGCACACAGCCCTGAGGTGCGCCTGTGCTGATGAAGTTTGTGAAGGAGGTGTTTGTTACTGATCCGAACTAACTGGGGTCTGCGACTGGCCCATAGGTTACCACATTCTTCTTAAGCACGGGTACAAATGAAGCCTGTTTAAAGCTGCTGGGTACCTTCTGCTGAAGCAAGAGGTTAAAGATCTCAGTGAACAATCCTGCCAGTTGATCTTTAGTACTTGGCCTGGTACCCCATCAGGGTCTGATGCTTTCCATGGGTTCACCCTTGTGAAGGATGCTCTCATGTTGGCCTCAGTGACGGAAATCACAGGGTCATCAGGCCACAGGCACTGAAGACCACCATACTCCCGCTCCCTGAATCTTCCATCACCTTTACCACATCCCTCAGTGGGATGTTTCTGTTCTTGCTACTGGGTAAGGTCTTTCAATGTCAGATGCTCCATCCATTTGGCAAAGAATAATAAATTGGGAGTTCTCATTCAGTTTCAGAGACGCCATATTTTCTGCTAATGTTCTAAATGCAAATCATGACAGCATTGATATTCAAGTACTGTTGGCCAACTTTATATGTTTTTGTGGGAATCTGAATTCATACTAGCACAATCAGCAACATTTAGGAAAGAGATGAGGAGCAATTTCTTTAGCCAGAGGGTGGTGAATCTATGGAATTCATTGCTACAGATGGCCATGGAGGCCAATTCATTAGATATATATTTATAGTGCAGGTTGATAGGTTTTTGATTAATAAGGGCATCAAGGGAAATGGAGAGAAGACTGGGAAATAGCTTTGAGAAGGACAGTAAGGCAGCCACAAAGAAATGGCAGGGCAGACTCGATGGGCTGAATGACCTGTGTCTTATGGTCTTATATATTTAGCACATCAAAAAACAGTCTGAATTTCACTTTCTAGACAACACACTTCTAATTATTCTCCTGAACCAGTGGGAAGAGTAGAGTTTTTAAAAGGTGAAACTGGATGACAGCCGTTTCTGTTTCTACATTACACCCTTGGAAACTCCAATCTGACTGCCTAAAAGGCTAACCACCTTCTAGTAATTTTAAGCTTTTTAAAACTAAATTACAGGGCTTTGTTGGAAGATAATTATTCAAGGATAAAATCACGGCAGGGTGTGCCTTCAACAGCCTGTGTAAATTCACTGGTGAAAATGCCTTCTATCTCCTAGGTGCCCAAGGCAAACTGTTTCTGGAATCCCCAAACAATCAGGGACTTGCAGACTTTACAAGCAGATATGAGCCAGCTATATTTCCAGACAATGGTAAACGATCACAGCAGAATGATATTGCCGCGGGGACTGATTAATGTAACTGTTTTTCATTTTCAGTGCTGCATAGGTCCTCTCTGCTGCTGTAGTCTGCTGTCACTATACTTAAGTAATATTCCTAACCTGTATCTTCATTTAATTTTCTCTCAGATTATTTTGTTCCATCATTCATGTTTTCTAAGTCAGAATAGGTCCAAGTTCTGTTTCAACAAATCTGAGCACAGGAGTTTTGAATGTCACCCCCAATGTATTACAGAGGGATAGCTGAACCAATTGCTGAAAAAGCTGATCTTTGGGGCAGATATTAAATCAACGTCTTCTCTCGGGTGCATGTGGAAAATTCAAAGTACCATTTCAAAGAAGTGCCTGCTATGCTGGTGATCCAGCAAAGCTAAATTAAATCATAAACACAAGGCAGTCTGCAGGTGCTGAAAATCCAAAGCAGCACATGCAGAATGCTGGAGGAACTTAGTAGGTCAGACAGCATCTACAGAAAAGAGTTAACAGTTAACTTTTCGGGGCAAGACCCTTCCTCAGGACTGAATAGTACTAAATTAAATTATCTATTCTCTGTTATTTTTATTTATTTTAGAGATTCCTTCTGGCCCAGTGAACTACACTGCCCAGCAACCCAAAGATTTAAGCCTAGTCTAACCACAGAATAATTTACATTGAGCAATTAACCTACTTAGGTTAAGGTGGCAGAGGGGAGGCGCATCTCTACCAAAGGAGGTGTAAGGTGCTCCTTCCCTCCACTCGCCTGCAGGTCACCCTTGGGCAAGGTATAACTCCTGCTCAGCCCCCTGCTCAGGGTCACGTGAAGCCATGGGAACAGGTGGTGGATGATTTTGGTTATGCGATCACTGACGCCAGGCAGACAATCTCTGAAGAGTATTGATAATGGCTGGGGTCACCTGTCTTATAAAGACACTGCCCAGGAGAAGGCAATGGCAAACCACTTCTGTAGAAAACTTTGCCAAGAACAATCATGGTCATGGAAAGACCATAATTGTCTTGAATATTGATTTACAACCTCGCCCAGTTACTGCCATTTTTGGGTTACCAATGATAGAATCAAGTCATTTAACTTCTTCAGCTCGTCGGATGATTGCATTTCTTACATTAATGGCTAGAAGATCCATTTTGCTGAATTGGAAAGAGATTAATCCTCCTACCACATTTCATTGGTTCTCTCAAACTATGATGTGTTTAATTTCGGCAAAAATTAGAAATGTTGTTTATGATCCCTCTATTAAATTCGAAAAGACTTGGAGGCCATTTATTCAACATTTTCATATGATGTAATTTGACCTTTTCCAAACTTATTCTATTTCTTTGTAATATTTGTTGAGAGGAACGGAGTTGTCGACACTAATGGTTCCTTTTTTTTAATGATGTTACATAACAGCCCATGTCTTTTTTTCAGTTTTGTTGATTAACACTGTTTAGGTTAGTTTTTTTTGGGGGGGGGTTATATATTTTTTTCCTTTTTCATGATTTTTTTAAAGATATTTCTCTTTGTTTTATGTTGTTCATCTGTATCCTGTATGACTGGGAGTTTTAACATTTAAGTGTCAACTGGGCTTATATTTAACTATGTCAATTACAACAATATATTCCCAATAACTTTGTATCAATACTATGCTATGTTTATTATTATGAAACTAATAAAAAGATTGAAAAAGAAAGAAAGACCATAATTGCCCACGTCATAGGACATAGCGCATAATGATGATGAATTAACCTACTGACCAGTACATTTTTGGACTGTGGGAGGAAACGAGAGCACCCGGAGGAAACCCACAGGTTAACAGGAAGGACATACAACTTTCTTACAGACAGTGGCAGCATTGAACTTCGAACTCTGACCCAAGCTGTAATAGTGTCCTGCTAACTACTACACCACTGTGGGGTCCTTAGATTGCTATTCACAGCAACTTGGTATGCATGCACTAACTGCTGAATTGCAGAGATTTTCACAACTGAAGTACATCATTGACTCCCTGAGGGCAGGGAGGCAGGTATTTAAATCCTAGCACTCAAAACTCCAAGAATAATTCCAAATTATTTTTAAAATTCATTTAATGCATGGATACTGTGCCTTAGCAACTGCATTGCTGATTTAGTAATCCAGAGATTTTTACTAACAATCTGCAACATGTGTTCATATTCCTGTATTATAGTTTTTAATCTGAATTTAGAATAACATGCTTGGAAGTTTGGAATAACATGAGTGACCTAAAGATAATGTCTGTGGGTTCAAAAAATATGGTAATGTGTGGAAGAAATGTGCTAGTAGAACAGATTACTGTGGACTAGAGAGGTTGTCTTTTCCATTGGAAAATTCAAATTCTGTCTTTTCAGCAGGATTTTCTTTTTTCCAATATACTTTTTATTATGTGGTATAAAACTCCCCAGATGATGCTAACAGTAGTCACCAAACATAATATACCTACATGCAGATTTTGAGCCTCACTAGTGCTGCAAATAACATTTGGTATTTCCTCACAGGGCAACCTGGATTCACATATTGCATTTCCTCTGGAGCCACCCAATTTGAACATCCAAAGCATTCTTGACCTCATTGAGATCTCCTACAGCCTCAAGTACAGGCTGTGTGTACCTGGACTGCTTGGCCCTTGGAGATCAGGATCCTTGTCCAGGCCTCAAGGCTTTTCCAGGCTGCTGACCTCGGCAATGTTGACTGTTATTGCTGCAGTTGGAGTGGGCACTCTAGCTCCATACACTGGGAGATGAACCTTCATATTCATTTCCTTCAAGCCACAGGAGCAAGCAGTGTGTCTTAATAGCAAGTGCAGCAGACAAACCTATCTCCTCACTATGTCAGCCCGAGCAACCTCCCATTCTAGAGATAGTCTGTGACCCCTCCAACCCCCAGCATCTGGGAGAGAAAAAGATATGTCTCCTGCAGGACCAGTCCTAATTGGTGCTCAGTTCTTAGTGTCGGAGGGCTGGTCGGAGGCTCGAAGTCTTTGGACGGACTCCAGAGTTGGCTGTGGTCAGGTGCTTCCAGGATGCTGCATCAGCAAGTTTGCGGCGCTGGAAGCTCATGGCAGGGAGAGTTTTTCCTTCCTTCTCCAACTGCGTGAGATGATGGGACTTTCGAGAGACTTTGAGACTTTATTTTACCATGCCCATGGTCTGTTCTTATCAAATTATGGTATTGTTTTGCACTGTTGTAACTATATGATATAATTATGTGGTCTTTGTCAGTTTTTCAGTCTTGTTTGTCTTGTGTTTCTGTGATATCATTCTGGAGGAACATTGTATCATTTCTTAATGCATGCATTACTAAATGACAATAAAAGAGGACTGCGTGTCCTCATAGTCTAATCTAATCTAATCGAAATGTAGATTTTCCTTCCTTTGCCCAGGAGAATTCCAGTGCACCACTTCCCATCACAGGATCATCCATTCATTCAGTCACAACACTTTCCAAAAGATAGATAGTGGAATTTACCTAGGAACTGACTGGGGACTTCAGAAAGGGGAGGTCATTGCGAGGGTCATCAAAGCTTCAAGATACTGTACTTGCTGGAATTCAAAAGAATGAGAGTAGATGTTATAGAAACATATGACATTATGAAAGGGATAGGTAAGATAGAGGCAGGAAAGTTGTTTCCACTGATAGGTGAGACTAGAACTAAGGGGACATAGCCTCAAGATTCAGGGGAGTAGATTTAGAATGGAGAAGAGGAGGAACTGCTTTTCCCAGTGAGTTGTGAATCTGTGGAATTCTCTGCTCAATGAAGCAGTGGAGGTTACCTCACTAAATATATTTAAGACAGGGTTGGATAGATTTTTGCATAGTAGGGGAATGAAGGGTTATGGGGAAAAGGCAGGTAGGTGGAGATGAGTCCATGGCCAGATCAGCCTTGATCTTATTAAATGGTAGTACAGGCTCAATGGGCCAGATGGCCGACTCCTGCTCCTATTTCTTATGTTCTTATGTTCTTGTGTCCTGGACATCAACATCTCACAAAGATCAATCCTGAACCCAACACATTGATACAATCCAGAAGAAGGCAAGCCATTAGCTCTATTTTGTTAGGAATTTGAGGAGATTTTGTATGTCACCAATGTCCTTTTCAAATTTCTATGGATGTATGGTGAAGAGCATTCTGCCTGGTTGTATCACAGCCACTGATGCACAAGATCGCAAGAGGCAGTTGAGGGTTCTAGACTCAGCCAGTTCTATCATGGGCATTACCATCCTCTACCATCCTCAAGAGGTGGGGCCTCAATAAGAGGGCACCAATTATTATTGATCCTCACCATGCAAGACATGCCCTCTTTGCATCGCTACCATCAGGAACCTGAAGACATAACAATTTAGGAACTGCTTCTTCCCCATTGCTATCAGATTTGTGAATAGTCCAAGAAGGCGACTTCATTGGAGTAAAGGATACATTGAAACAAATAAAAATAAAATCAGAGACAACTAAAGCATGGTAAGAAGCACTCTCAAACAACTTGCTTGAAACAGGTGAGAAGGGAAAGTCAGAAAGGTTAGCATCACAGAGAGGAAACGTTCCGCGTTGCAGCACTGGAAGAAAATCTGGGCTAAAGTCATTACTATTTATAGCATTTGGTTTTGTTACTGATTTTGGAAGTCTAGCTTGATGTCAAATGATCTATAACAAGAGCCAATGCTGCATGGAGTTTGTGAAGTCAAAGTGCTTAAATAATATCAGGATTAATTATGGGCAAAAGTTGTATGAACATTGTGGGTTCTATTGCTAACAGAAGCACTGCTGTATAATTAAAGTGAAGGGAAATGAAGGTTCCACGAGCAACATTTAATTATAAAAGTCAATAGATCAGCGGGGTTCATTACCAATTGATTAGTTGTACATCGCAATGTCTGATGGGTTTGATGTTGCCTGGGGTACAGTGATTCTGTCCACTTAGAAGCAACATTAGCAGGTTGAAAGGATCCTGACCTTCATGTTCTATTGAGAAGTTCAGTTACAAACTGAATACTCTGTGCATCAAGATGTCACTTTCAATGAATTCAATAAAGTGGCATTCCATGTGTTACCGGGAGCGTTGTGAACTTCTCGCAATGTTACAGCTGAGAGAATTTATGTTCGATGAAACAATTGCGTAGTCATATTAGTTCAGTTCAGGGTAATGCAATCTCATGCTATAGAACACAAAACCAGATACCCCTTCCCTGCCATTCAAGTTCAAGTTTACTGGAAGTTTGATTATCTTTCAACCATACACGAATACCCATGAATACAGCCAAATGAAACAAAGTTCTTCCTGGGCCAAGGTGCAAAACACAGTACCAACAGTCATGCACCGCACAAGGCACATATAACACAAATAAGATAGCAGTAAACATACAGTCACACAAAAAAATACAGTATATAGCCCAAGTCCCTGAGTGACATGCCCTGTATATTGATGGCACATGTATGTCATTGGCAAGGACAAGCTGTTCTCAGCAGTCCACAGATGAACATACACATGCACGCATGAGATCCAGCTTGTCTTCCCCCGAGTAAACACTGGAGGGCAGCACTGCTGAGAATGCTAGCCCCCAAACCAGCATGGACCCCATGCTATACTACTTCCAGCATCTCCTCTCCTGGGCCACGGAAATGCTCAAGCCTGTGGCTTGAGGCCTAGTCCACGCTACAACTGAGGCCATGCAGCTCTCCCGCTGTCTGTCTTGCCAATAAACAAGGAAAATGGACTTGTAGTATTTTACATTTCCGGTGTCCAACAGGGTCCTGCAATCACAAGAGAAATGTCCAAGACAATCACTCGCTGTAAGACTGCACACTGCTTTCATGCACTGACTCCAATGCCTTTCTGAGCAAACACTGGAGAGCAGCACAAAGCGAATACCAGAGCGCAGCACTGAATGAACACCAGGGGGCAGCACCAAGTGAACACTGGAGGGCAGCACCAATGGGAGAGGGCCAGCCCCCAACCCAATATGGATTTCAGCTTGCCCAAAGTGGCTCTCCCACACCACCTTGGCTTCTCCTCTCCTAGTCATCCCCTCTCTGCAGTAAGCAACCCTGGGGTGTGGGCATAGTCCTCGCCACAACCAAGGCAACATAGCTCCTCGGGCATCGGTCTCACTAATGAACCAGTGAACAGGACTTACAGCATTCCACGTTATGAATGCCCAACATGTCCCACGGTAGCATAGTGGTCAACACGAGGCATTCTGGAGTTCAGAGTTCAATTCTTGCACCATCCTGTAAGGAATCTCTGTACGTCCTCCCCGTGGAATGTGTGGATTTCCTCCAGGTCCTCTGATTTCCTCCCACGGTCTAAAGACGTACCAGTTAGGTTAATTGTTCATTGTAAATTGTGCCATGATTAGATTAGGATTAATCGGGTTTGTCAGGGGTTGCTGGGACAGTGAGGCTCGAAGGATCTACTCTGCGCTGTATCGCTAAATTAAATAAAATAAATAAGCAGGGCCTTTTGATGACAATAAAAACATCCAAAACAATCTCTCACTCTATTTGTTGGACAGTGCACCTTCTCGGCACAATGGTACACAGCAAGTCCAGGCAACAACACACAACTGGAAGCAGTATGTCCAGCTCCATCGCTATCGAGCAACTCGCTGATGGGATAGTCCTGCGGTACTTGGCGCTCTTGGTAGCAGTTGTGTCTTGCGATCGTAAAAAAGACATGCAGGATGAACAAATATGCCTTTAATTGGATCAGAGTAGTCACCGTGTCTGTGTGTGCCACCATCTTACCAGCATTCTTCAACTCTGGGTTTTTTTTCTGTAAGTGTAACTTGCAAGTAATGTAGGTTGATAATGGCATAGCTTACTGGGACAGTGATTACTGAGGTAAACTTAAGCAAAGATTAAAGAAGGGAGCAATGGAGGTGAATTGACATATTACAAATTCAGAAAGAGAAATAAGGGAAAGATACATTGGTTTAAAAGGTTTTTTTTAACTTAAAAGTAACAAAAACAAATTAATTTTCATATTATTCACTTGTCCATTTTTTTTAACACATCAGAATGAGACTGAACAATTTACATTGTTCTCTGTGAAGATTGGAGAGGTTAACTGGCAATGTAATTATTGTCAGATCATTAACTTCCACCCCTAATTTGGCAATTAAAGTGCAAATCGTGCCATGCTGAAAAAATAACAATGGGTGAAAAAGATGTATTTGAAAGCAAGTGACAAATTGCCATGAATCACCTGTGTTAGGGCATATTCTGGAGTTATGTTATATAGAAAATACTAATTTCAACAGCAGCCAGTCTTCAGACCTGAACGTGGACTGTAGATTGAATTTAAAATGCATCTCTGAACAATGGTCTTCCTGGACCTGCATTTTGGAGTTGATGCATTCAAAGAAACATTCCATTTGACTCCAGATACCTATATATGAAAGAATGTGGCCCTGAGTCAGTGGGAATTAACATTAATTTTGGGTGTCTGGAGTGTAGAAAGTGAAGCTGGAGGTGTTTGCAAGTTACATGTAATTCAAAGGAAACATTGTAAATACATTGTAACCATAGAATTGTCCTGCTGTTACCTTCAATCTTTAGCATATAAAATTCTCATGTAATATTGGGTCAGGCAGGTCTCTTTTTCCAAAAGTATCTCAAATATGATGTCTACTGGGGTAGGTTCATCATATTTGTAATTCACATCTCTCAGAATTGCCTGAGTTTCTTTGAGTCAATGGAACATTAATAAAACTGAGCATCATTAACACTTTGCTACTTTGTCCTAATATATTTCAAAGTATTTTCTTCTTATGATAGAGACATGTTTTGCAGTGTTATAGGATGTTTTCCATCTGAGAAAGCATAATGCTTCTACTGAAAGTTCAATTCCTCTTTAAACCTTGACCCATCGTTTGCCAAACATTTCCTTGGCATGGAATAGGAACATTTGCCATGGAGTGAGTCAACTGTACACCTACACACACACTCAGAAATATATCCACTGAGCACAAACAAATAAAACTGGCATACAGCAAGTATAATATCCGGTTTAGAACCAGCAGAGTCCTTGATTATGTGTAATTTATGAATTTGAAATTAAGGAAAATTAATTAATTAAAAAGTACAGGACTCTAACATAGAAGCTAAATGTTCTTGCTTATCTATTGAAAAGGAATTTTCATAGCTCTCGGAGTTTTCTCAGCACGTACCTGAATGCCCCATTATTCCAAGATTCAATGGAAATTAATTTTGGCACTTCCTCTGGTATCTGGCATGCAGCTAATACAATATCCGTTTGAGAATTCTGCTGATATTGTTTGCAAAAGGAGTAATGAACTTGCATGGACAGTGAAAGAAAGATTTAATCCACATCTTTAGTTTTATGGTAGTGAAAGCAAGATTTCAACCTGAAGAATATTTATTTGCAGGTTCTCCACATTCACCAGCAATGCATATTTTTATAGTCTGTCCCTAATTGTCCTTGAAAAGGTCATGCTGAGTTACTTTCTTAAGCCACGAATGGATATGAGGATTTAGGTCCAGTGATGAAGAAGGAATAATTTTTTATTTACAAGTCAGGAAGATCAAAGTCAAAGTAAACTATATTATCAAAGTAAGTATATACTACCTTAAGATTCACTTTCTTGCAGGCATTTACAGAAAAATAGTCATCATTTTATGTATTACACTGTACTGCTGCAAAAAAAAACAACAAATTTCATGACCCATGTGAGCGATGATAAACCTGATTCTGATATGGGTCTCTATTGTGGACTGAGTGTGGGAAGAGGGGGATCATAGTTGGGAAAAGGGGAATGAAGAGGGGAGGGAGTGGGAAGCACCAGGGAAACATTCTGTAATGATCAATAAACCAATTGTTTGGAATCAAATTATCTTGCCTGGTTTCTCAGAGCTGAGGGTGTGACTGCACCTGCACCATCTCAAGCCCCTCACACTCCTTCTCTGCCACATGTCCCACACCCCTCTCATGGCACTCCACCCTCACCATTCCCAACATCCCTTGCTCCCGCCAGATTTACAAACTTGTTCCCCACTGCACATTGACAACTACAGCAATGTGCAAAAGTCTTAGGCACCCTTGTCGTGTACATGTACTTGTGCGCATGCGCCCAAGACTTTTGCACAGCAATATATGTGAAAAACTATACATAAAAACTGACAAGCAATTAATATGAAGTGTAAGAGAAACTGTTCAAATAAAAACAATACCGAAAACATGAGTTGCAGAGTCCTTGGAAGTGAGTCTGTAAGTTATAGAATTAGTGAGTGAAGTTATCCATGCCACACTGGTTCAGGAGCCTGATGGTGAAGGGTAATAACTGTTCCTGAACCAGGTAGTGTGGGACCTAAAGCTTCTGCACCTCCTGCCCGATGGTAGTAGAGAGAAGGGAGCATGGCCTGGATAATGGTGGTCCTTGATAATGGATGCTGCTTTCTTGTGACATCTCTCCATGCACGTGTGTTCAATGGTGGGGAGAACTTTGGCTGTAATGGACCAGGCTGTACCCTTCACTTCCTGTCGACATTTCTATCACTGGGCATTCGTGTTTCCATAACATGCCATGATGCAACTGATACCCTCAACAGTGCATCTAGAGCAGTTTTGCAAAATTTTTGATGACATGCCGAATCTACACAAACTTAAAAGAAAGTAGAGGTGCTCGTCCCAAGATTCAATAACTCCAAGGAGTTTAAAGCTACTGGTCCTCTCCATCTCTGATTCCCTGATGAGGACCAGCTCATGGACCTCTGACTTCTTCCTCCAGTAGTCAATGATCAGCTCTTTGATTTTGCTTACATTGAGTGAGAGGTTGTTGTGGCACCACTCAGCCAGATTTTTGATCTGCCCCCTATATGCCGACTCATCACCACCTTTGATCCAGCCAACGACACGGGTGTCGTCAGCAAACTTAAATGTAGCGTTGGAGCTGTACTCAGACACAAGCTCAGATGTATAAAGTGAGTAAAGCAGGGGGCTAAGCACACAGCCTCGTGATGCCCCTGTGCTGATGGTGATTGTGGTGGAGATTTTGTTGCCAATCTGTACTGACCGGAGTCTGCAAGTGAGGAAATTGAGGATCCAATCGCACAGGGAGATATCGAGGCCCAGGTCTTGGAGCTTAGAGATGAGTTTTGAGGGGATGTAGTGTTGAATACTGAACTGTAGTCAATGAAGAGCATCCATACATCTGTATCTTCATTACCCAGGTGTTCAAGACAATGTTTTCTTGAAAATAATGTTGCTCTCAGCCTCTTTATGAAGAGTGATTCAAACTGACTGGAGAATGGGATCTGTGATGGTGAGAATCACAGGAGGAAGTTGAATCGAATCACTCACCTGGCATTTCTGGCCAAACTCAGTTACAAATCCTTGAGACATCATTGAGGCTGGATCAGTGCTTGGTGCCCCCTCCTCCCACTAGTCTTTTAATTTCCCTTCTCCCTACATGACTGGATGGAGCAGGGCTGCAGAGATTTGGTCTGTTCTGTTAGCTACACGACAACTTATCTGTGTGTGTGTGTGTGTGTGTGTGTGTGGCATGTTAGGTTTGCTCACAATTGTAATTTGCCACTTGGCACCTGAGTTTTATATACATGTGTGTCCCTGGTGCTGAGCTATTGCACTTCCCATGGATCAAAGATTCATCATTAGATTGGTAGCAGAAGTGAATAGCAATGGCGTTTTCAGTTGCTCATTTTATTTATTTATTAATTGATTGATTGATTGATTGATTAGTTGATTGATTGGGATACAGCGTGGAATAGGCCCTTTCAGTCCCCCAATTTAACTCTAGCCTAATCATGGGACAATTTGCAATGATCTAGTTACTTACCAACTAGTAGGTCTTCGGACTGTGGGAGGAACCCAGAGGAAAGCCACACACTCTCAGGGAGAACGTACAAACTCCTTACAGGGAGCGTCAGGAATTGAACCCGTGTTGCCTGTACTGTAAAGCATTATACTAACCACAATGGTACCAAGCCGCCCAGTTATACTAACCACAACGGTACCAAACCACCCAGTTGTGCTAACCACAACGGTACCAAGCCACCCAGTTCTACTAACCACAATGGTACCAAGCCACCCAGTTGTGCTAACCATAACGGTACCAAGCCACCCAGTTGTGCTAACCACAACGGTACCAAGCCACCCAGTTATACTAACCACAACGGTACCAAGCCGCCCAGTTGTGCTAACCACAACGGTATCAAGCCGCCCAGTTGTGCTAACCACAACGGTACCAAGCCGCCCAGTTGTGCTAACCACAACGGTACCAAGCCACCCAGTTATACTAACCACAACGGTACCAAGCCACCCAGTTATACTAACCACAATGGTACCAAGCCGCGCATTGGCAGCAACATCAACCTGTATGTCCAAATCTTAATTGCCTCGCTACTAAGTGATAAATTGCCCAGGAATAAACATCTCTGGCCATCTGTGGCTTTAGTTTTGAATAGGAACCTCTATGACCTCTGACTCTATGCAATTTAGCGCAATGGTGATGCATAACATCATGAAGGGCATCTGCCTTGTGAAGCCATGGCTTTGCCTCCATAAAAACTGTAGTCACAACTACCAATGACAACTGCATGTACCACAGGTGGGTTGGCAACAATGAGGACAAGCAGGCATAGGAGGAGATCATTTGGCCCATTGAGATTGTAAGACCACATGATAAAGGAGCAGAATTAGACCATTTGGCCCATCGAGTCTGCTCCACTATTTCATCATGGCTGATCCATTTCCTTCTCAGCCTCAGCCTCCTGCCTTTTCCCTGTATCCCTTCTGCCCTGATTAATCAAGAATCTATCAGTCTCATTTCTAAATATACCCAATGACTTGGCCTCCACAACGGCTTGTGGCAACAAATTCCACAGATTAACCACCCTCTAGCTAAAGAAATACCTCCTCATCTCCGTTCTAAATGGACATCCCTCTATTCTGAGGCTGTGTCCTCTGGCATTAGACTCCCTCACCAGAAGAAATATCCTCTGCACATCCACTCCATCAGAGCCTTTCAGCATTTGATAGGTTTCACGAGGTCACCCCTCATTCTTCTAAGTTCCAGTGAGTAGAGGCCCACTGCCTTCAAACGCCCCTCATATGAGAAGCCTATCAAACCCAGAATCATTTTTGTGGACCTCTCTCATGGTATTTCCCTGCATTCTATCTCTCACATGACAATCACCACCATCTGCACTGGAGGTAATGACAATTAACCAGGCAAGCCAGCACATCTTTGAGATGTGACAGAAAACCAGAGCATCCAGGGGGACAGCCATAGGGTCACCGGAAAAATGTAACAACTCAACAATGACAACAGCGGGTATGAAAACTGGGTCACAGGAACTGCTAGGCAGCAGCACAACCCATTGAATCGCTGCACTGCTCTTAGAGTCATGAAGGAATATGGCTCTGAAACAGGCCCTTCAGCCCAACAAATCTGCACACAAAACCTAACCCATTTCCCATTTTATTCCTCCACATTCCCTTCGACTCTCCTTTATCCCCCACCCCACCCCACAGACTCTGCCACACACGCTCATACCACAGGGTAATTTATAGTGACTGATTAAGTCAAGTCAAGTTTATTGTCATTTAACTATATACATGTATATCACCAAACGAGACAATGTTTCTCCAGACCAGGGTGCAATGCACAGTAGTACGCATAATATACATACAACACAAAGTAAGAATTAAATCTACAAATCAGTTATGCCTAGATAAGCAAAGTAAAGTGCATAAATTAAATATTGTAGGGTACAGTACAAATTATCCGATGACATTTTGATTGCGATGTGGCAGGAAGATCAGAAGCCTAATGGCCTGAGGGAAGAAGCTGTTCCCCATCCTGACCATTTTTGTTTTTATGCATCAGAGTTTCTTGTTTGATGGTGGAAAGTCAAAGAGGATGCTGGATGGATGAGTCCTTGATAATGTCAATGGCCCTGCGTACACAATACTCCCCGATAGTTGGGAGAGAGACCCCAATGATATTCTCAATTTTCTCACAGTCTTTGTGGAGACTTCTGGTCCGATGCCCTGCTGCTCCCATACCAGATGGAGATGCAGCTTGCCAGGACTGTCTCAATGGTACCCCTGCAAAAAACCTACCAAACAACTTACCAACCCACGGTCCACAGCCTACTCAGGCAGGCCAGGATCTCCTTCAGAACTTAGCCGGTTCAGTCAGTGCAGGTGCTCTGGAGCAACTAAAGATTTAGTTACAAACAAGAGAAAATATGCAGATGCTGGAAATGCAAGCAACACACCTAAAATGCTAGAGGAACTCAGCAGGCCAGGCAGCATCTGTGGAAAAAAGTACAGGAGTGTCGAAGGGTCTCAGCCTGAAATGTTGACTGTACTCTTCTCCATTGGTACTGCCTGACCTGCCGAGTTCCTCCAGTATTTGTGTGTGTTGCTAAAGATTGATTTATTTATTATTTATTTATTGAGATACTGTGCAGGGTGGGCCCTCCTGGCCCTTCGAGCCACGCCGCTCAGCAAGACCCAGTTTAATCCTAGCCTAATCATGAGACAATTTACAATGATCAATTAGCCTACCAACCCAGTCCACCTTTGGACTGTGGGAGGAAACTGGAACAACTGGACGAGACCCATGCAGTCATGGGAAAAAGATACAAATCCTTACAGACAGTGACAGGAATAGAACCCCTGGTTGCTGGAATTGTAAAGCATTGCGCTGACCACTACATTAATGTGCCACCCAAAGATGATAAATATTGAAGTCTTCCATGTGGAATATGGGCAAGAATTCATTAAAAATGAATTGAGAGCTTTAATTTTTTTTCTTTCAACTCTCCAGAAAGCACAAATTAACTTACATGGTTCTCTTTCCACACCAACCTCCATTTGACGATAACAAAAAATGTAATGCAGAGAATAAAATGCAGATGCATAATAAATGAGTTGGCATTGCCCCTGACCCAGTTATACCTGAGCTGCTAAAAGCTCAGTTGTGTTCCTCAGCTGCCGTTTTCCACTGAGGCCAAAAATCTGACAATTTTGATGGATATTTTTAAATCATGAAGGATTTTTCTAGGGAAGAAATAGAACTGAAAGTGTCATTGAAAGGAAGAAGAAAGTTCACAAGAAACATTTTTCATTGCTAAATGATTGAATGCTTTGCTGTAGGGAGTAGATGAGAAGGAAGCCAGTGTATATTTTTGTAGCAGTAGATAAATATTTGATTTAAATTAACGAAGTATGTTCTCCTACAGAGGAAGAGCAGTGTAATTGGATTAGATTTGGGCTGTTAATAGAACATAGGGCAGTACAGCACAGGCTTGGCCCCTTCAGTCCCTGATGTTGTGCTGGACCAATTAAGCTCATAACACAAAGTCCCTCAACCAATGCCTGTCCTGATGCATTAGAAAGAGTTGTTGAATTTTCTCATCAATGCTTTTCTTTACTGATAAGTGTCTCCTGAGATAATGATAAATTCAAAAGTTCATCACAGTAAATTTATTGTCAAAGTAAGTCTATGCCACTAGATTTATTATCTTGCAGGCATTCACAGTAGAACAAAGAAATAAAATAGAAGCAATGGAAAAACTGCACACAGAAGGCTGATAAACAAACAATGTGCAAGAGAAGACAGAATGTGTAAATATGAAAGAAAGTGAGAACATGAGTTTCAGATTCCATGAAAGTCAGTCAATAGATTGTGGAATCAGAAGTTGTCCATGCTGGATCAGGAGCTTGGTCGCTGAGCGGCGATAGCTGTTCTTGAAACCTGAGGCTTCTGTACCTCCTTTCTGATGTCAGTAGCAAAAAGAGAGCAAAGACCTCCCCCCCTCCCCCCCACCCACCACAGATGGATGCTGCTTTCCTGTGCAGTGTTCCTTGTGCTCAATGGTGGGGAGGGTTTTGCCTTTGATGGAGTGGCTGTATCTACCACTTTATGTAGACTTTCCCGTTCTTGGCCATGATGCTTCCATACCAGGCCATGGTGCAACCAGCCTATATACTCTCCACCTCACATCGATAGAAGTGTGTCAAAGTTTTAGATGACATGCCAAATCTGTGCAAACTTCTAAGGCAGTAGAGGTGTACCTTCTTTGTAATGCCACTTACGCGCTGGCCCCATGACAGAACCTTCTATATGGTCATGCAAGGAATTTAAATTTGCCCCTCTTCACCTCCAATCTCCTAGTGACGACTGGATCCTGAACCTTTGGTTTCTTCCATATTTTCGTATTCCAGGATCTCACTGCAACTTCTCATCGCGGGAAGGCAGTGTGTCACAGCAGGGACAAGTTGGCAATCGTTCTTTAACTAGTGTATTGTCTTATCAACAATAGTTTGGAGCTTGGCTTCTGAATGTCCACAAACCCAAACATCAACTGCGTACAGCAGTCAAAACACCGTGGCTTGGATAAATTGGGTTCTGCAGTGTAGTCACCAGACACTGAATAGCTTTCCAGTAACTTTCAATACCTGTTCCAATTCCTTGTCAAGTTTTTTGGACATATGATGAAATTCACAGCAAGAAATTTTGAGAATAATGCTGGGGCTATGATGCAGCTTTATTAGTTATCAAGATTCCACTGAGAGAAATTCTGTGGTCAACCCATGCCGTCATGGAACAAGTATAAAATGGAGATTAATACCTCTGGGCAGCTGAATTTGAGGAGGGAATTCCACAGTCCTTCCTCATTAATGAAGTCAAAGGATTTCATGAAGCTGTATAGTGATGGGTGCTGCTCCCCGCATTTTTCTTGTAGTTATTATACCTGAAGGTCAAGTCAACTGTGTCCCTGGATGGAAGGATTTCATCCATGAATGGGACAGGGAGGAGAATGGTCCTTGTTTTGTATTTAATATTTAAGTAATATTTGAGTAATCTTGTGTGTGTATACATATATATATATATATATATATATATATATATATATATATATATATATATATATTTAGATTGACTAAGCATTCTTGTTCGTTTATATAAGTCAAAAAGGCATCCGTTAGTCTTGCGAGACCATGGATCTGTGCCTGGAAAGTCTTCACTCTCCAAGCACAGGCCTGGGCAAGGTTGTATGGAAGACCAGCAGGTGCCCCCTGTCCACGACACCAATATTGTCCAAGGGAAGGGCATTAGGACCCATATATCTTGGCACCAGTGTCGTTGCAGAGCAATGTGTGATTAAGTGCCTTGCTCAAGGACACAACGTGTTCCCTCGGCTGGGGCTCGAACTCATGACCTTCAGGTCACTAGTCCAATGCCTTAACCACTTGGCCACGTGCCCACTATTATTACAGGTTATGTGTATAAGGTCATCATGTTATCATGTTGATGCCTCGCTTAAAGTAACACATTATTAGACCCACATTTTCAAACTCCCATATCTTCCTTTGAGTTAGTTTACAAAACTAACAACCCTGTGGCAAACAGCAGCGAGACCCCTTTGTAATTACTACAGTCGAATGTGTCTCCTTTCCTGCGAGATGCTCACCACTTCTGCATCTCAGTGGCAACCTGTTAACTATTTAGAATGTTTCAGTAAACATTTGTTACAAATTTTTACCTGGAAAGTTCTGTTGTTGAAGAATCTCAAAGCAATTCAACCGGTTAATTGCTTTTGAAATGCCGATAGTTTTTGTAGGCAAACTGCAAAACAGTTCCACTGTATTAAGTGTTGGAACTCTTTTGTGATTTTACACCCTGTGGTAATTGTGATTTTTTTTAATATATTTGTCTGGAGTTCCAAACAGTAGCACAACATCAATTGAATACTGTACTACTGCATGAAACAACATAGCAACAGTTGTTAGAGTTCACAATGGGTCTGTGGCAGGCAGAATCTCACCTTGTCTCCACACAGCTTTGGAACATCTAGACAACAGAAATAATTACAGAATAGTGCAAATGTCTTAGGCACGTATACAGTATTTAACTAGAGTGCCTAAGACTTCTGCACAGTACTGTAGTAATTTTATGTATTGCACTGCACTGCTGCCACAAACAAAAGAAATGTCATAACCTAGGTACGTGAGTGATGATAAAAGCTGATTCTGAAATGCAACTCTGTTGTGGACTGAGAGTGGGAAGGGGGAAGGAAGAAGGGAATTATGGTTGAGAAAAGCAGAAGGGAGAGGGGAGGGAGCGGGAAGCACCAGATCCTGTAATGATCAATAAACCAATGGTTTGGAATCAAATGACCTAGCCTGGTGTCTCGTGGCTTGATGCGCTTGCGTCTGTCCCATCCCCTGCCCCCGGAACTCCTTCTCTGCTACCTGTCCCACACACCATCCCGTGGAGCTCCACCCTCGCCATTCCCAACGTCCTTTGCTCCCGCCAGATTTACAAACTCGCTTTCTGCTCCACTTTGACATATACAGCACTGTGTAAAAGTCTTCGGCACTCTAGGTATATATATATATGTACCTAAGACTTTTGCACAGCACTCTCTGTCAGTGATAATAAACCTGATTCTGATTGTGTTTCGGAGAACGTTTGAGAGGCTTTAGAACTTCCTAAATTACACGGAGAGTGGTGGGTACTTGGAGTGCATTGCCATTGGTGGTACTGGAGGCAAATGCGGCAGCGTCACTTAAGAAGCTCTCAGATTAGCACATGAAATTCAGAGAAAGGAGGGACATGTACGTTGCGTAGGCAGAAGAGAGGAGATCCGGGTGGCCTCATAGTGTGACAGTTAAAGTAACACTCTACAGTGCTAGCGATTTGGGTTTGATTCCACCGTCTGTAAGGAGTTCATATGTTCTCCCCATGACCATGTGGTTTTTTCTGGATGTCCTGGTTTCCGTCCACATTCCAAAGACATACAGGCTTGGATTAGTATGTTTCGGGCATGCTACATTGGTGCTTGTGGGCTTCCCCAGCACATCCTCAGACTGTATTCATTGTTGATGGAAAATGACACATTTCAGAGCTTTGGTGCACATGCGACAAATAAAACTAATCTCTTAATCTTTATTAGTTTAGCTGGATATTTAATAACTAGTTTAATTACATTAGTGCAAGACCGAGGGCCAGACATCCTGTTCCTGTGCTGTTTTGAATTAAAAAAATAATGTGGATGGGATCTTAGTGGGTAGGGAACTAAAATATTAACTGGAGTTATTAACAGAAGCCATCGGGGTACCCAACGAGATTTTACGTCAACTTTAAGGTGAGTGAACTTTATAATGGTTTCCAAAATTGATCCTTTTTTATTCCTTTTTTGCTCAACTTGACTTGATGATGAGAATAATTGATAGGACATTCATAATGGATGGGAAGGGCAGGGCAATCATGTGACGTTACCCTGAAGTTCTTTGTTCACCAGTTAGAAAGGAATCGTTTTCAATGCTTTCCTTCAAAAAAAGTCCTGATCAGCATAAGTGAATTACATTCAAAAAGGAATTCAGGAGTGGAAATTATTGCTTGTTCGCCCAAAATTAGCATGAACGCTATCATGAAAGCAACTCTGAACGAAATACCTAAGTAAAATGGGAAAAGTGTATTAATTAAATGAAGAGACATTGACATTTGATGTCAACTGAAAGAGAATTGAAGAATATATTGTCAGCTCTATATTTTCTTTTAACATGAAATGTAATGAGTATCCAGGAGGGATTAAAAGGTCTAACTGATGGTTCGTTTAACACTGTAATCTATGAAAGCAATGCTCAGATTGATCTTGACAGCCAGTATGCCCCGGGCAGTTGATGTTTCATGACATCCATGCTGAAACATTAACAATTATAATGTGATTACTGAAAGTGGTAATATAGCAGGCTGTTATTGTGCTACATTTGAAAAATCGCCACTTCGCATTACTCCATTGCTGAGAGAAGGAGCAGATAAGACTATCTGGAATCTTATCAGATTTGGGTGGAAGTCTGAAATGATTAGACAGCAGATCATTTCCTGCTAATATTTCATCAGGAATATGGGAGTTATTTCTGGGCACAAGGACATACATTATTTTCAAGCCAATTCTTTGGCCCATTGACCTCATGTTGACCATCAAGCACTTCCTTACACTAATCCGACATTAATCCCATGTTGTTATTTATGTATTTGTCTATCACTTTATTTATCTATATATATATATATATTTATTTATTTGCTTATTTATTTGTTTATTGAGATACAGCGCAGAGAAGGCTCTGTCAGCCCTTTGAGCCATGCTGCCCAGCATTCGCCCGATTTAATTCTGACCTAATCAAGGGACAATTTACAATGACCAATTAACCTACAAACTAGTACATCTTTGGACTGTGGGAGGAAACCGGAGCACCCGGAGGAAATCCACATAGTCCCAGGGAGAACGCACAAACTCCTTACAGGCAATGACAGGAATTGAACCAAGGTCGCCTGTACTGTAAAACGTTGTGCTAACCACAACACTACTGTGCTGCCCTTATTAATGTCCCCACTCACTGCACACTAACTTATAATAACCAGTTAAAGCACCCAGAGGATACCGCACATGATCACTGGCAGAGCATGCAAAGCATTGCACATATAGCACAGGTCAGGATTGAACTTGGGTTTCTGCAGCTAACAGGCAGCAACTCAATGTGTTGTCCTTCAAAAGAAGTGAGAAACAGAGGGAAAAAGATCTACCAGAACCGTTCCAGGGATGAATGGCTTTACTTTAGCGACAACCGAGCTCACACTCAGCCTCAGCAAGACCAAGGAATGGATTGTGGAACTTCAGGAAGAACATGGGGAGAACCCACACCAGCCTCCATTAAGGGATCAGTGGTGGAAAGGTGGGCAGCTTTCAGTTCCTGGATGCCAACACCTCCGAGATCCCAACATTTCCAGCATACCCTGGGCCCTACATATTGATGCAATTACAAAGAAGGTGCGCTGGCATCTATACTTCATTAGGAATTTGAGAAGATTTGGCACGGCACCAAAGATTCTAGCAAGTTTCTATAGATGTACAGTACAGAGCATTCTGACTGGCTGCTTCAAGGCCTGGAATGGAGGCTCCAATATGCAGGATTGCAAGATGGCTGCCAGGGTTGTAGATGCCACCAGCTCCATCATAGACACAACCCTCCCTATCATCAAGGACATCTCCAGGACACAGTGCTTCAAGAAGGTGGAATCCAACACTAAGGACCCTCACCATTTGGGACATGGCCTCGTCTCATTACTACCAGCAGGGAGGAGGTACAGAAGCCTGAAGATCCACGCTCAATGATTCAGGAACAGCTTCTTCCCCCTCCAACATCAGATTTCTGAATTGTCCATGTGCCAAGGAACACTAGCTTGTTTTATTTTTGCACAACTTATTTATTTTGTGACTTACAGTATTTTTGTACTTTGCGCTCCTGTCATGAAACAATAAATTTTATGTCATGTAAGACAGTAATCAGGGGAACAGTAATCAGACAGAACTCCAACAATCTGGAGCTCAACCCAGATAAGTGTGAGGTGGTTCATTTTGGTAGGTCAAATATGATGGCAGAATAGAGTATTAATGGTAAGACTCTTGGCAGTGTGGGGGATCAGAGGGCTTTTGTGGTCCGAGGCCATAGGACACTCAAAGCTGCTGAGCATGTTGACTCTGTGGTTAAGAAGGCATACATAGCATTGGACTTCATCAACCATGGGATTGATTTCAAGAGCCGAGAAGTAATGTTACAGCTGTATGGTTCCACAGTCCAAAGACGTACCAGGTGGGTTGAAGTATGGAGAATATGTCAGGAATTAGGAATGATCCGGGAAACGACAGTGTGGATCGAGCTGCCTGAGCAAGTGGTGGATGCCATTTCGATTTCAATGTGTAAGAGAAGTTTGGATTGATACATGGATGGGAGAGATGGACGGCTATGGTCCGGGTGCAGGTTGATGGGACAAGGCAGTTTAAATGGTTCAGCATGGGCTGGATGGGCCAAAGGGCCTGTTTCTGTGCTGTAGCTTTCTGTGACTCTGTGACTATATAGGACTCCGGTCAGACCACACTTGGAGTACTGCGCTCAGTTCTGGTCACCTCACTACAGGAAGGATGTGGAAACTATAGAAAGGGTGCAGAGGAGATCTACAAGGATATTGCCTGGACTGGGGAGCATGCCTTATGAGAATAGGTTGAGCGAACTCGACCTTTTCTCCTTGGAGTGGTGGAGGATGAGAGGTGACCTGATAGAGGTGTATTAATGAGAGGCATTGATCGTGTGGATAGTAAGAGGCTTTTTCCCAGGGCTGAAATAGCTAACATGAGAGGGCACAGCTTTAAGGTGCTTGGAAGGAGGTACAGAGAAGATATCAGGGATAAGTTTTTTTTTACATAGAGAGTGGTGAGTGCGTGGAATGGGCTGCCCACGGCAGTGGTGGAGGCAAATATGATAGGGTCTGGATAGGTACATGGAGCTTAGAAAAATAGAGGGCTATGGGAAAGCCTAGGTAATTTCTACAGTATGTACATGTTCAGCACAGCATTGTGGGCCAAAGTGCCTGTGTTGTGTTGTAGGTTTTCTATGTTTCTATGTAATAATAAGCCTGATACTGATTCTGAGACTGAGAAGGCTGGAGTTGCCCTATGTTCAGTATTGAGTAAGTAGAGAGGAGGTTATTAAGTGCTACTCAAAATTACAAAAGTGTAGACCAGGGGTTCCCAGCCTGGGGTCCACAGACTCCTTGCTTAATGGTATTAGTCCATGGTATAAAAACAGTTTGGGAACCCCTGATCTAGACTGGTGGAAAATGGAGAAGCCATTGGCAGAACGGGACAGATTTTAAAGTGTATTGCATAGTAACCAAAGGAGATGTTGATGAACATTTATTTATTGAGACACAGTGCAGAATAGGCCTTTCAAGCCACACCACCCAGAAATCCCTGATTTAATCCTAGTCTAATCACAGGACAATGACCAATTAACTGACCTACTGGTAGGTCTTTGGACTGTGGGAGGAAATCGGAGCAGCCTTTTGGCCCACTGGGTTTTCCCCTTATTTTTGTGATACAGTATTTGATCCCACGACCCAATTTTTGTCCTACGCAGTCACGGGGAGAAAGTACAAAGTGCTTACAGGCAGTGGCGGGAATTGAACCCGGGTCGCTGGGACTGTAGAGCGTTGTGCTAACCACTATGCTACAGTGCCGCCCTAATAATATTTTCACCGGTGAATGATTGTCATTGCCTGTAAGAATGATCGACGCAGTCAAATAGAATTGAATAAGTGAAACATTTTCATGTTTAAGGAAAAGAGTTGGGTAGTGGGATCAAATACTGCACCACAAGAATAAGGGGAAAGCCCAGTGGACCAAAATGCTGTCAAAAATTATTGACTTCAAAATTTATAATGCATATTAAACTCCAGTTTGCTTATTATTTCTTCACAATGCTGCAAAGCATTTTTGAAAACATTGCTGAGAATACACCTATCAATTGCGATGAAAGAGATTCATGAATATTGGTGGAGAAAGGAAGTATTAATTTGGCAAAAGGAGTATTCGCTTAACAGGAACTGACTGCAGGGATGTTTGAATTAGTTTTAAAGATATGCAGGGGAAAATAATCTCGCTCATCCTGTGAGGTTTCTGTGTGATGAATAAAGCTTTTGGTGATTGTGCTTTATGTCGGAACAAAGAAATCAGCACATGGACGATTAAATACATTTAGGCTGATTTATTCATGACAGATTATGAATCTGTCATCTTGTGGCACAGGTTGGAACTGCCAAGTCAAAGAGCAGATTAAAATAGATAAAACAAAACTGGAATTTAAACAGGAGGGCAAAATCCCCAGAGATAAATAAATTTGCAATTGATTAATTTAAGCAACAGTCATTGCATCCCTTTAATAAACTGAACTGTTTACTCCAGCAACACACATTTAATTAATATTTAAAAATCAGGAGTCAGAAGGAAATGTGTCTGAAGTCTGAAAAACATACCATTTTTGTTAAAAATCAGACAATCACTTGATTTTGGATTAAACTATAAAAGCAAAGGTGTAACATTGAAGCTTTATAAGACATTGTTGAAGCCTCACATGGAGTATTGTGAGCAGCAATGGGCCTCTTATCTAAGAAAGGATGTGCTGACATTGGTGAGGATTCGAAGGAAGTTCACCAATATGATTCCAGGATTTAAAGGCTTATCATAAGGAGCATTTAATGGCTCTGAGCCTGTACTCACTGGAATTCAGAAGAATTAGGGGGAGATCTCTTTTAAAGCTATTGAATGTTGAAAGGCCTCAAAACAGTGGATGTGGAGAGGGTGTTTCCTATGGTGGGGGAGTCTAAGACCAGAGGACACAACCTCAAAATAGAGGGACGTCCATTTAGAATGGAGATGAAGAGGGTGGTGAATCTGTGGAATTCATTGCCATAGGCAACTACAGAGGCCAGGTCATTGGGTATATTAAGTCAGAGGTCGATAGATTCTTGATTATTCGGGGCATGAGGGATATGGGGAGAAGGCAGGAGATTGGGGCTGAGAGAGAAATGGATCAGCCATGATGAAATGGTGGAGCAGACTCGATGGGCCAAATAGCCTATCTCTGCTCCTATATCTTATGGTCTTATGGTCTTATATTTATTCAGCCTTTCTTATTGTGGGTTTAGAAGAACAGAATTTTTATTTTAACGTAGAACTCTGCACCTCATGTTTCAGAGAACATCGCTGTCTTTTGTTTCAACACAAATCAGAATCAAATTCAAGTTTATTACCACTGACATATGCAGTGAAATCTGAAATTTGTTGTTTTGTGGTAGAAGTACAGCACAATACATAAATATACTCTAAATTTTATATATACTATATATACGCATAGAGTCATATGCATAAGTCTTCAACACACGCGCGCGCGCACACACACACACACACACACACACACATATATATATAGATAGTGTTCATCCATCGTCACTGATGAGGACTTCAACACCATTATGATGGTGTCAAGACTAGCGCGTGATTTGGATTAAAGTGAGGGAGAGTTGCGCAGCGTCAGCCCCATTCTTTCTTCCCAATTCCCATCTGGATCCAGTGGCAAGACAGAGTCGAGACGGCTGGAAATGGGACTAGGCGCAGTGGATCACCAGGACATCTTCTGTGTCTTGTCCTGCTCTACACGTTCCACGGCACTTGCAGAAACCGCCTTCTTGACTGTTGGACTTTTCATTGGTCTCATCCACTCAATCCACCAGAATCTGTCTTCACATGCTGGGATAGACAACTCCCTATCTCACCGAGGGTTTGAGACCCGTCCGCTACCCTCACTTGGTTTAGCCAGCTTGTCGAAGCCGTTGCCTGGGGTGTGGCCGCTGTCCCATGCAAACAGCTATGGGGAGCCACAGGTAAGAGCTGAGTGCCAGGTGGGGAACAAAGGTGGACTTGAAAAGGACGTGACATGTTCCCCCACCAGAGGTGCTACCCCTCCCTGACACCCTATACACCCTATATATATATAGGGTGCCTAAGACTTTTGCTCAGTACTGTATTAGTCAATGTAGAGTGGAAAGTGAGTTTGTAAATCTGGTGACAGCAAAGGATTTTGACAATAGCCAGGGTAGAACGCTACAGGAGGGGCGTGGGACAGGTGGCAGAGAAGGAATGCCAGGAGCGAGAAATGGCATGGGTGCAGACACATCCAACCTTGAGACACCAGGGAAGGTCATTCGATTCCAAACAATTGATTTAGTATCATTACAGAATGTCTCTCTGATGCTTCCTGCTCCCTCCCTTCTCCCTTCCACCTTCCCACTCTCAGTCCACAATTGAGACCCGTATCAAAATCAAGTTTATCATCACTCACATATGTCATAATATTTGTTTTACTTTGCAGCAGCAACACAGTGCAATATATTATATATTCACAAAATGAGCAGGGGGAAAATAGTAAGGTGTTGTTCATGGGTTGATTGTAAATTCAGAAATCTGATGGTGGAGGGGAGGATGCTGTTCCTAAAGTGTTGCATATTCCCTGAGCGTCACAGTTCCCTGAAAGGCTCTGGCTGGTTATTACAGGTTACAAGATTGGCCTCTCTGTCCGATCTTGTCATGATCCGGTCCGTGAAGTCCGCATTCCAGTTCACAGTCCAGTCCATCGATCCTTGTTCTGGGTTTTCCTGTTTTCTCCCTTGTTCTGTTGGATGCCTTAATTGAGGTGCCTGATTCTCATTTCGGTCTGGCACATAAACACCTCTGCAAACCAGGGATTGTTTTGGCTGGACTGTTCCCTTCCCTCTCCCTTCCTCCTGAAATCTATGCCTGAAACCTTCACCTGCAATCTGGTCAGTATCCCCGTCAAGTTCAACCACCAGAGTGAGACCAGAGCCTTGCCATGCCAAGATAAGGAACTATCTATTGTTGAATTTGGAACTGTCTCTTTGTGCCCCCGTGTTTAGTGTCCGTGTCTAAGATGAGTCTTGGCCCTACATCCTGTTCCCAAGGAGGGGTCCTGGCTCTGTGTTCCATGTTCCTGTGTTCAGGTCCAAGGCTCTGTGTTCCTGTGCTCCAAGACCAAGTCCAGGGGCCGTGTTCCAGCCCTGTCCAAGTCTGAGCTTCTTGTCCTCATCCAGTTCTGGTGCCTCGCCCAGCCCAGGGGTGCCTCACCCAGCCCAGTGCTGGAGATTCCTCGTCCTGTGCTGGATCGTCCCCATCTGAATCCTCAGTAGTTTACCTTGGCAGTCATTCCGGTCCTGCGTCCAAGAAAGGGGCCCGGCCCTGTGCTCCAAGGAGGAGTCCCGGCCCCGTACCCAAGAGCCTAACCAAGCCGAGTTCAAGAGCCGAGCCAAAACTAGTCCAAGAGTCTCGTCCTGCCCTGCAGTACCTCGTCCTGTCCAAGTCAAGGCTTTGTGGTCTCGTCCTCTCTATGTGCCTCGTCCTGCAGCCTAGCCACGTCCAGTCCTGGCCTAGATCCGGGGTCTGAGCCCGAGTCAAGACCCAGGTTCCGGGTCCCTTTCCAGTCTCTGGCTCGGAGTCCTAGCCCAGGCTCCTAGTTCCAAGTTCCTTGTCCTGGTCCCGCTTTCCTAGTCTTAGTCCTAGCCCAGGCCCGGTGTCCTTGTCTCGTCCAGGGCCTGTCCATGTTCAGTGTTGTTTCTTCCTTACTCCCCTTGCTTTCTTCATAAACCTTGTCCTGTTCCTAGTACTTCAGTATCTGTGTCTTTCTTTTGGGTCCTCTATCAATGCCCCCTTCTGACAGATTTCCTCTACTCTGCAGCGCAAACATCTTGAAATAAAGATTTGTTGTATTGACTCTGATTTTCTCCTGCTTTGCTGTAAATTCTAGGAATTCCTGCAAATCCCGAGCCCCAATTTTAAGCTTGCCATTCCACAGTTAATAAAAAAGCCGAGGCTTGAAATTGCCCTCTCTGCATTATTTCCACTGCATTCACACCGATAGTCATTTAACGCTCAGGCGTGTTGTATTATTGAGTCCACCTTTCAATCCAGTGATGTGACCTTGCCAATATTAAATAACGGAGTCTCAATATACAGATCCACAGTGTGATTTTAGCCTTGCGTTACCCAGTGCTGGATGAGGCTGACCAAGAAAAAAAGATCAAGTAAATTGCTTTTTCAGCATTGTTTCCTTTGGAGCTGGTATAATACAAATCCAAAGGTAAACCAGGCAGGATTCCTGCCTTGGGCTGCACTTTCATCTTTAGTGAAAATTAGGTCTTCAGTCTTTCCTTCTTTTTATTAACAATCTTATAAAATACATCTTGACATCAAATGATCATCATTTCCTGATGTCTATTATGTTCCATTTCCATATTTGACTATCTTAGTAATATTCTGTTCTACTGGCTTCAATTAGTCCTTCAACTAAAATAAAAAACTGCAATCACTAAAACAAAAAAAAACAATATTGTAGTTCTGGGTTTATATGAAATTAATTTTCTCCCACAACCTATAATCAAGCTTCTAATCAAGGGTGAATACTTTAATATTTTACCTGTGACATTCATATTTGTGTTATATATTATGAGTTATTGCAAAGTTTTTTTTATAGGCATCCGTTAGTCTAATGAGACCATGGATTTGCACCTTGGAAGGTTTCCAGGGCGCAGGCCTGGGCAAGGTTGCATGGAAGACCAGCAGTTGCCCATGCTGCAAGTCTCCCCTCTCCACGTCACCGATGTTGCCCAAGGGAAGGGCATTACGACCCATACAGCTTGGCAGAGCACACAGAGCAATGTGTGATTAAGTGCCTTGCTCAGTGACACACACGTTGCCTCAGCCAAGGCTCGAACTAGTGACCTTCAAATCACTAGACGAACGCCTTAACCACTTGGCCACGCGCCAACACTTACAAAGTAAAGTACAAAGTAAAATTTATTATCAAAGTACATATATGTCGCCATATACAACCCTGAGATTCATTTTCTTGTGGCCATACTCAACAAATCTATAGAATAGTAATTATAACAGAATCAATGAATGGCTGCCAATCTAGGGTTTTCAACCAGAGTGCAGAAGACAACAAACTGTGCAAGTGCAAAAAGAGAAAAAACAATAATATAAATAAATAAGTAATAAGGATTGAAAACATAAGATGAAGAGTCCTTGAAAGTGGATCTATCAGTTGTGGGAACATTTCAACGATGGGGCAAGTGATGTTATCCCCTTTGTTCAAGACCTGATGGTTGAGGGGTAGTAAAACTGGTGATGCAGGTCCTCATGTTCCTGTACCTTCTTCCTGACCGTGCATGTCCTGCGTGGTGGGGGTCTCTGATGATAGATGCCACTTTCCTGCAACAGCATTTCATGTAGATGTTTTAGGTTGAAAACCCCTCGTCAGATATTCTGAGGAACTATTTTGGACTAACAACAAGTGACCCTGACTGACTTGGTCAATTAGCCAGTAAATGAAGGAAAGATAATAAAGCAAACAAATTAAAACAAAATAAGTCCCCACCATTTTTTTCACAGTAAATTAAATTACTGCTATTCTATTCAGGTTTAAAACAGAATAAACACATTAGCATCAATAATAATACATTCCCATTATAATATTAAATCTAATTGTGATATTTTTAAATTGTTGATTAGTATCACTTTGATATTCATTTGCAATTTCTCAGTAGAACTTTACTGAGTCCAAATCAAGTTCCTATCCTTAACTCATTATTTTATTCATTTATTGAGATACATTGCAGAGTAGATCCTTCTGTCCAATAACACCCAATTTAACCCTTGCCTAATCACTGGACAATTTACGATGACCAACTAACCTACCAACCAGTACACCTTTGGGTTGTGGGGGGGACCCGGAGGAAACCCACGTGTTCACGGGGAGAACATGCAATCTCTTTATAGACAGTGGCAGGAATTGAACCCGAGTTGCTGGTACTGTAAAGTCTTGGGCTAATCGCTATGCCACCGTGGAAGACTGGCCAATCTGCAAACACAGCTGGTTGAAAGCCAACACACAACTGCACAACTGTGTACACACACACATACACACACACACACACACACACACACACACACACACACTCACTCACACCCCTTTAGAATTGGCTCTTGAACACAGCCAAGTTTATCTAACCCACATATAGCCTTAGAAGATAAAGTTTTATATCCATGGAACTCTACGCTCTTGACCCTACTGAGAGTGCATGCAGGTGTAATTCCATACCCCAACCTGAAGTCAGAATCAGAATCTGAATCAGGTTTAATATTACCGGCATACAGTATGTCCTGAAATTTGTTGACTTTGAAGTAGCAGTACATTGCTGTACATAATAAAAGAAAAATGTGAATTGCAATAAGTGTGTATATATATATAAGATTGTTAAATTAAGTAAGTAGTCAAAAATAGAAATAAGAAACTAGTGTGGTATTGTTCATGGGTTTGATGTCCATTCAGAAATCATATCGCAGAGGAGAAGAGGCTGTTCCTAAGTCATTGAGTGTGTGTCTTCATGTGCTCTGTACCTCCTTCCTGATGGTAGCAATGAGAGCAGAGCATGACTTGGGTGATTGGGGGTCCCTAATGATGAATGCTGCCTTTCTTGAGGCACTGCTCCTCAAAAATCTGCTGGGTACTACGGAGGTTAGTGCCCATGATGGAGCTGACGAAGTTTGCAACTCTGCAGCTTACTTTGATCCTATGCAGTAGCCACCCCCTCCCACCTCCCACCCCCCCACCCCCCCCCCACCAGACAGTGATGCACCCAGTTTGAATGCTCTCCACAGTACACGCGTAGAAATTTTCAGGTGTTTTTGGAGACATGCAAATCTTCTCAAACTCCTCATGAAATATAGCCATCGCTATGCCTTCTTTGTAGTTGAAATCGGGCGAACATGCTTCCTCAGTCCTGTGACCTCCACCTTTATTTTTGTAATAGATCATTTAGGACTGAGCTCTGCCTTCACTTTGATCTCAATGAGTCTTATTTTCTTATTTGCATTATTTCAATTGTCAGTTTTTATCTTCAATGCAATCACTCTAATACAGGATAACAAAACAGTCATGCAAAAGAGAAAAAAATAAATAGGAACTTCCATAGAATTGCAAGTTATACGTGTAATATATATGACACATGTAAATATAGCCTATGAATTTTTGGACTAATTTGTAGGTGGAAATTGAACTTAAAGATTATTTATTTGGAGTTCTTTTCAGTGTATTAATTTTTGGTAAATATGTGTGACTGGCTGATGGGCATTATTAGATGCGGCCATTTACCTAAAGATGGTTATTAGGTCCTATTTGATCTTGAGAAGTTCATTCTTAAAGCATTGCAATAATTTGTGTTTTGCAGACTTCTGAAGTCAGAATTTGCGACCTTAACAGCGGGGTGAGTGGGTTCCTCGGACAGTCCTCAGATGCACTCTGAGGGTCTGTGCTGTCGTTCTGTGTTTGAAACTGGCGGGACACCAGCTGTGTCTGTGTGCTGCATGATTATGCATGCAGACTGCATGAAGTTTCTGCTCTTTGGCCAAAGGCCTCGGTGTGAGGTTCCTGTCCTGAGTAAGCAGCGTGACTTAAAGCTAGCCACGTTTAAAAACTCCCTGCGAAAGGAGAGATGCAAAACCTGTAGCAAGCAGCACAGACGCTCTAAACTCAAGCTAGCCTGGGAGAAAATGGCAAAGAACAGTCTCAACTGATAGTCTTCTCTTGCCCTGTTGGCTGAGTGTTTCACTTCTGCAGCTCATTTGTAATTGTATTACAATTACTTGGAAATTTCACTCAATACGGCATCAACTTCCATAACGCATGTTCACAGCTTTTATCGCCAATTCTGTACATTCATTCATGACTCTTGTCAGTGGTGTCAAAATCTCAAGGCAAAAGAAATTCCATTGGAGGACATCTTCTTTAAGTTTTGCAGCTTCTTAAAAGTATCATTATGCATTCTGTGGTCATATTGTCGTACATGATTTGAGACAGCAGTCCTGTGTGTGTCAAACTGGTTTCAAAAGGGAATCCAACATACTTGTAAAAATGTTGGTGTAGTTAACATGGCATTTCCAGCAGACATGCTGTTGAGTCTGAGATACAAAGAGTACAGGTGAGTGTAGTTAATTTTGGTATTTGTTTCTTTAATATTTATTTTGTGATTTTAATCCTTCATTATGGTTAAACAGACACCACAACAATCGGGCCGTGTTGGGCAATGAGGAACTGGGTTACTATCATTGAAATTAGATATAGATTAAATTGTATTTGATGCCTCAACCAGAGTGGAATTGTCCCTGTTTCCCTGTCCCTTCTCCTTCCTTTCCTCCTTTTCCTCCTCCTGATTTCCCTCCAGATCATCTTCTGTTTGATGTTGCTCACCCTGTTGACGGTAGCATGGGTTGTGTCCTGTTGATGGAAGAGCCGTACATCGTACAAACTGTCAACACCTTAGAAATCTGCTTCTCTACGTACTACAAGGCTCCAGATTGGATGCAGGAACCTGCAATGTTCTAGTAAATGGTACCTACTCTTTAGGGATGCCAACCTTCATAGTCTTCATTGTGGATATGATAGGGCCTTTTAAGAGACTCCTGGATAGGTACATGGAGCTTAGAAAAATAGAGGGCTATGGGTAACCCTAGGTAATTTCTAAGGTAAGGACATGTTTGGCACAGTTTTGTGGGCTGAAGGGTCTGTATTGTGCTGTAGGCTTTCTATGTTTCCATGAAATATTGTTCTGGGAAAATCTTAGAAGAATGTGGCATTTTGATAAAAGATCTTCTTGTCCTGCTCTCTGAGGAGCACCTGATCTCTCAACCAACCATGTCATGGACCTTGCACTTTATTGGTCAACCTGTACTGCACCTTCTCTGTAATTCTGTCCTGCATTTAATATTGTTTTTCCCTTCATACTACAATGTACATACGTATTGGAATAATTTTTCTGGATGGCATGCAAAAAAGGTTTTTCACAGTATCTGAGGGTGGCATGGTAAAGTAGCAGTTAGCATAGTGCTATTTCAGCATCTGTGATACCAAGTTTAAGTCCACCACTGTCGGAAAAGAGTTTCTAATTTTGGCCATGAAGGAATTACAATATTAAAGAAAACATCAAACTCAAATGAGTCAAGGTCAGTGGAAATATACAAACCAGAAGTCTTTGTTCTTGCTTAAAGAAATGGAGGCTGCCATTTTGTGCAGCTGCTCTGTAGCCTCTATTTTGTGAACTGCTTGATGAACTGATTCTGGCTTTGGGATAACTTAATCAGAGCAATTGAGCATAGATGCAAGCAGTTTCTGTTATTGATCTGCTAAACCTGAGATTAGTTTCAGGTAATCTGTTTATATATACATTGGCAGAATTGCAGAAGTAATCTCATTATCTCCTAGTGTCTGGGTGACCGTGTTTGACTGGTTTGAACCAGAGCTGAATAGAACAAAGAAAGTCACCTGAGGCACAAAGATGCGTAGGCTTAGCTACATCCAATGGGAATCTGACACAGTTCAGTCAGATGACCCCAAGTCAGTGAGATTAAAGAACAACATTTGAACTGATAAGAAGTGTTTAAAATAAGAAGTTTCAAGTGCAAAGGGATGAGAGCTCCAGAGACTAACAATTCCAAGGAAGAATCAATCATCTGGCCAACAGGAGATTCTATTTTGGTGTTATAACTTAGATAAGTGGTCTGAGGAGGGAACGGTAGAATTCAAGTTTTAAGTCGCTGGCCTGGGGTCAACATAATTACCTCGTTGTTTGTGCAGAGACAATAAAGTGTGAGCTCTGATTAATTAGGAGTTGTATACCAAGTAGCTTAACCTAGTTCTGTTGATGAATAGTCAACAGTACATTCTTCTCATGACTGTGTGGGTTTCTTTTAGGTGCTCTGGTTTCCGTCTATATTCCACATTCCCAAGTGTAGGTTAATTCGTCACATTGATGTCATTAGGCAGCATGGGCTTTTTGGGCTGGTAAGGCCTGTGACCATGCTGTATCTAAATAAATAAAATAAATTTTGCTGTATGTGACAATCACCATCGTCATTATGCGCCATGTTGTGTGCCGTGTGAAATCAGCATCTACGACCATGATTGCTCTCGGCAATTTCTACAGAACTGGTTTGCTACTGCCTTCTTCTGGGCAGTGCCTTTACAAGAGGGGTGACCGCAACCATTATCAATACTCTTCAGAGATTGTCTGTCTGGTGTTAGTGATCACATAACCAGGACTTGTGACGTGCCCCGGCTGCCCATACGACCATCCACCACCTGCTCCCATGGCTTCATGTGACCCTGTTTGGGGTCAAAGCAGGTGCTATACCTTGCCCAAGGGTGATCTGCAAGCCAGCAGAGGGAAGGAGCGCCTTGCACCTCTTTTGGTAGAGATGTTTCTCCACCACCTGTATATGTGACAATAATAGGTTAATCCGTCATTGTAAATTGTCCCATGATTAGGCTAGGGTTAAACCAGTGGGATGCTGGCAATGTGACTTGAAGGGTTGAAGAGCCTATGTCATGCTGAATCTCTAAATTAATAAAATAAATAAGTTGCATGGTACATTGATTGACCTTAGGATTCTTCTCTCTAGGTAATTTTATTGGGCATTTGTTATGAACATGGTCATGTCCTTACACTCCACATCAATACCAGCATTTTGAAATCAATTCAACCAAAAGCACACATTTTCAATTAAATTATGAAGTCTAATTTTCTACCTTTTCAATGGATTACAAGGACCACCTTTTGAAGGCATTGTGACATACTAATTGATGTAGGGGAAGGGACAGTGAGGACTCATAGCTAGTAAATAAGGAAATAAGGATATAGACTGTGCTGATGTGGTAAGAGAAAATCACAGATAAGCTCTAAAAGTAGAGATATGAAACGCAGCTGAGAAGGAATCCAAGTTTCAGGGTCTTCATTAATTATCATATAGTGTGCACCCATTTTTGTAATAGAAAATAGAATTTACTGTTAACTGTTAGACTTGTGGATAATCATTTTATGCGGTAATTATGATCTTGTCTGTTACTTAATTAAGTCATTATAAGAAGGACTGAGAAGCCTTAGAGAGGATGCAGAGGAGATTTATCAAGATGCTGCCGAGATTAGAGTGCCTGGCTTATGAGGATGGAGTGAGAGAGCTGGCACTTTTCTCTTTGGAGCAAAGGAGGATGAGAGGCAAGGTGACAGAGGTGTACAAGATGACGAGAGGCAAGGGTCGAGTGGATAACCGCAGACTTTTTCCCAGGATGGAAAAGGCTAATACTGGGGGGCATCATTTTAAAGTGATTGGAGGAGAGTTTAGGGAGGATGTCAGGGTTAACTTGTTTGCACAGAGTGTGTGGAAGGCCCTACCAAGTGCGGAGGTGGAGGCAGATACATTAGAGGCATTTAAAAAACTCTTAGATAGGGACTGGATGATAGGAAAATGGAAGACCATTTAGAAGAGAAGGGTTAGCTTGATCTTAGAGCAAGTTAAAGGTTTGGCACAGCATTGTGGTCCAAAGAGCCTGTACTGTGCTGTATTCTTCTATGTTCTAAGAAAGCCTTTCTTTAACCACTATTCTGTTCTCAAAACCCAGTTCTACTGTCTCTGTGTGATTCCGTCAACTGAGAATCTAAAAGCTGTACGAAATGCATGCTCAGGTAGATCAGCTGGAGTGCGGCAGTTTTAATGAATTGCCCATTATTTCGAACACCAACTCAGTGTGGCCTTTCCATTTGCTCCGACACTAATGGATATTTCCTCCATTGGAACTTCTTTTGTCTTGCATCTTGAAACCATTCTGAAGAGTAATGGGATTTCTGTGCAGAATTGGATGGTGAACTTGCAGAACAAGAAATTTTTGCTGTCGTTTGTGGGGAACTTTGTTGCTAATTGGAATTCTAATTTCAAACATGAAAGTCCCACAGGCTTGGAAGATGAGAAAGGGAGTGTTGTTATGGGACTAGACCTCCATATACCTTGAATAGTAATCATACTGATTAGTCATACAGCTACACTAACTAAATCCAGAATTATTGAATTAGCCATTTAATATAATAAGCTATGCCTTACTTTCCTTTCTAGTCTGATGCTACTTAGATATTAAAACACTGTTACACTATAAACATTAATTTCTGGAGAAAATATTTAACTAATTAAACTAATTACTAGAAATTGTCAATCATTACTAACAATGTAATAGCATATCATTATGCATACAGCCTTCTTTAGCTGAAGGACCATTTTGGGTATCATTGCTGAAGGACACAGACCTACTGTAATGTAATAACACTAAAATAGGTTAATCCTTCTAACACAGCAGAACAAATTGCTCGTAGGATGTATCAGCACAGTTACCAGCAGTTGCTAACAAATAGATTGCATGTTTTACGGACTAGAAATGTGAACTACAGTATAGTGTGTAATTCACTTTGAATCCTGAATTTCTTCATTTAAGGGGTGGGACACTCTCTTTTACGCTCTTAAATTGGTTTCCAACTCATTGGTGGAATGTATAACAGATGGAGGTCTCCAGCTACAGAAACTGCCTACCAACAAAAAATAAAAACATTTGGGGTGTCCTTATAGAATGGAGATGAGGAGAAATTTCTTTAACTAGAGAATGCCGAAACTGTGGAATTTGTTGGTGGCTGTGGAGGCCAAATCTTTATGTATATTTAAGGCAGAAGTTGATAGATTCTTGATTGGTCAGGGCATGAAGGGATACAGGGAGAAAGCAGGAGATTGGAGCTGAGAGGGAAAATGGATCAGCTACAATCAAATGGCGGAGCAGACTCGATGGGCCAAATGCTTTACTTCGGCTCCTCTATCTTACGGTCTAAGGGTCTTCTATAAGAACTCATGCTTGTGTCTGTAAGAATTCTAATAGCTTTACTTTTTGCAAATTCTGCCAGCTTCAGGTATAGTGCAAGCCAACTGCAGAATAAATGTAATTTGATTCTGGCCAGTTTGTTCATCCACAGGGAAACTAGTGCATAATATAGCCAAATGATTTCTTTTTCCTCGCTTCACACACCAGCTATTTTGTGATCTCTACGAATGACATTGCCAATGAAGTGCTAATTGGTGTGAAATCAAATAAACAGCATTCTGGAAATGGACCAAAATTGCCCAAATGTTTTTCACTTCCAACCACAAGAGCAACAAAACTTCTATCCTGCTAAACAGAATCTGACCACCACCCTACCTATGGGACCACAATACTTTTGGAGATTGCACAGTGCCGCTTGCAGGTTATAACCATGCATGTGTAGAAGTATAAGACTGTAGGGGTACACCTGGAATGCATTGCTTAGAAGGTAAATCTAGCAATAAGTTACAAAAACATTATTCTGTTGTTGACATCTCATAATCCCACAACCTGCAAGAAAACAAAATGATTTAAGAACCGAACATCTGCAAACTTCACTTGCGCACACATGTAGTGTGGGATTAGGAGATGTCAACAACGGAATAATGTTTTTGTATCTTATTGCTAGCTTTCCCTTCTAAGCAATGCATTCCAGGTGTACCCCTACAGTCTTATACTTCTACACGTATTTCTGCAAAAGCAATAAAGTACACATTAGGATTGGCTAATCCATCTTGTCTATGTTATTATTAAAGTAAGAATACACATTTAACTTTGAACTGCTTTATAATGTAAAGGCAGGTGAATATGCCCTGAGAATTCACCTTTGTAGTTATTGTAGTATTAAATTTATTTGAATTCCAGCTGCATATCCTCACATACAGCATATTTTACTAACTTGCATTCTCGTAATATGGTTATGTTTACACTTATCCTGAAAATATGACGTATACTATTACGTTTTCACAAATATATTTGATTTCTGTTTTTACAATATCCTCGGAATCAGAATCAGGTTTAATATCACCAGCATATGCCATGATTTTTGTTAACTTTGCTGCAGCAGTACTATGCAATGCATGATAATAGAGAGGAAAAGAAAGCTGTGAATTACAGTAAGTATATGTGTATTAAATCGTTAAATTAAACAAGTAGTGCAAAAAAAAATTTACAAAGAAGTAGTGAGGTAATGTTCACGGGTTCAATGTCTATTCAGAAATTAGGTGGCTGAGGGGAAGAAGCTGTTCTTGAATCGTTGAGTGTGTGCCTTCAGGGTTCTGTACCACCTTCCTGGTGGTAGCAACAAGAAGAGGGCATGTCTAGGGTAGTGGAGGTCCTTAATCATGGATACCGCCTTTCTGAGGCACCGCTCCTTGAAGATTACCTTGATACTCTGGAGGCTAGTGCCCATGATGGAATTGGCTAATCCTGTGTAACTATCATATGAATATTCATTTAACACCTTTACTACAAATTTTCAGTTGGTGTCATTATGAATTTTGGTCCACCATTGTGCATTACAGGCACTAATATTTCATTTATGGGCATTTGAGTAGTCTTCTAAATGAGTGTGCTCGCAAATAGAGCAGTGATTAATATGGACAGCAACAACTTGTTTTGTGGGTTCATTCATGGGATGTCTGTAAGATTTTTCTTATACCAGGGGACAAAAGAGATAGCAGGTGCTGGAATTTGGAGCATTACAAGATGCTCGAGGCCTCCGGGACAGGAAACATCTCAGGAATGAAATGTAGCCCAGGTCGTCCGTCCGTTTCCCTCAATAGATGCTGTCACACTTGATTAATTCCTTCAGTATCTTGTAAGTTTGTTTCATCTTGTTCCTGACTGGCTTGTTAAATCTATTTCATAGGGATATGAAATCCTTTTCAGATAGTCAATGGCCTTAGTATTTTAAATTTTGAATGTAGGTCTCATCCTTTTGTATGATTCATTGATCAATGATGATTTAAATTTCAGCTTTCGAGTATCATCTGCCGACGGTAGCTCGAGTATTGAGGTTCATGCAATCTAAGTGCAGTTGTAATGAGTTGAATATCTTCCCACTAACTCTGCTTTCACAGGAAGTTTGTTGGACAAGAGATGCAATATTATAACAAAGAGGACTTAGAAGAGTGTCAAAGGCATGATGCAGTTTCCATTGTGATCAACTCTGCTGCAGATCCATTGACTAGGATCATGGTGTGCATGCTATTACGAAACACATGTTAGATGGAGACAACGTTTAGTGGCAGCTGAATTTGAGGTGGATATAGAGAGCCCATTCTGACTGATGGAAGTTGGAAAAGGCTATTTATTGTTTGGTGGCACTCCATGCTTTAAATTTCTTGAAATCACCTCCCAACAAAGGCAGACATCAAGCATGGAAAACCACTTCCTTCAATGCCCCACACAGCCTTTGATTTATTGAGGAAAATGTTGAAGATCAAGATCTCAGACCTGCCACTAAGCTTATGGTCTACGAGGCAGCAACGCTTCCTGCTATATGCTTTTGAGAACTGGGCTGGATACAGAAGGCATCTCAAAGCATTGCAAAATGCCACCAACACTGTCGCCACACTATCTTTTCAATCCACTGGAAGGACCAGCAAACCAGATGCCACTCCCAGGACAACACCACAAGCAGACACCCTAGTCCCATTCATTATTTACATGCCAGACACGAGAATCCTCAAACTGACAAGTACAATCACAGCTACAAATTTACATAGAAGATGATATGCTTAAACATCCCCACAGATTCTGGCCTGTGATTGCTCAGATGGGGAGTAGATGCATTGGGATGGTATTCAGAGTATTACTCAGGACCATAAAGGTGCCTTGACATAGTGATGGAAAGAATGCACCTGTTTACAAAATACCACCTTCCCACCTCATCAGGTGCTAATGAAGCACTTCAGGACCCATAAAACTGGCATGAAAATAACTCATGCTTGATCCCAAGGGACAAGAGAAGATGGAAGGAGAGAAGAAGGCCATCAGGTCAAGGATAGTGGATTTCCTTCCCTGAAGAACATTGATGAACCAATCCAATGAGTTTTTAGTCACAATTTATCTGGTGAAGATTGCGTTCCTCACATAGTGGGAGTCAAACTCAAGTTTCCAGATATATTCAGAAATGTAACAACCATGTGGCCATATCATTGAACATTTTAGGGGAACTGCATTTAGATTAGCCAAAGTACTTCCCTTAGCAGATGTCCCTTAACTTGTAGCTTCTCACATTAATACTAAACATAGCTAAAGGATGAGTTTATACCTGCTCAAGCCCTGCTTCATGGGCACACAAGAAAGTAGGTTCAGTTTTAAAAGATGTCCATGTTCCTTCAGAGAATTGCTTAAACACATACTTCTAAATTTCTTTTAAGATTCTAAGTTAAATTTTGAAATGTTTGAAAATTATCTGTTACAGGATGTCAGGAACCAAGGTCTTCCTTCCAGGTAAGGCAGACTTCACTGGATCCAGGCGGTAAACAAGGGTGAGACTGCTGATGGTATGATGCAGACCTTTGGTGGATGTTTCACTGACCAGTGAGCTGTCCAAGCCTGCTGGGCACAAGTTGGCTCCCAGCTGCTTGGAGCCATCCTACCCCCCAGCTCACCGACTGTTGTTTCAGTTGAATGCCTGAAATATCTTTGGCAATTGCAAATATCTATAAACACTCAGGCACCAGAGAGGAAGAAAAATACAATCAAATGGAATTAGATTGTTTTAGTGGCAGTCAAAGTTAAATATACTAAAAACACTTGGACAGAAATAAATGAACTGAACTAAAGTAATCAAGAAGTGGATTAACTTCTTACTGTTCTCCTCAGAGCTCTTTCTTTCCACTGATTCCAATGGACCGGTTGGACTAGATTTAATATGGCAGAAGCCCAGAGAGTGGATTTTATTATTGCAGAAATGAGTTCTCTGTAGATGTGATATCGCAGGCCTGACTGTAAACTGATTCCGTTAAAAACATGAGAAATAAAAGAATCACAGTGCCGTTCTGTCTTGTGTTTGCTTTGTGATCGTGTCTGAACCTCGTTTTCACTTTCCTACAGTAACGAGTATACTTGCCTTGTTTATTCAGAGTGATATAAAAGCTGGAAAGCAATGTTGCAGCTGTATAAAACTTCAGCTAGACCAGGTTTAGAGTATTGTGAGCAGTTTCATTTTCTGCACTACAGGAAGGATGTGCAGGATCTGGAGAGGGTGAAGAAGTTCATCAGGATGCTGACCAGAATAGATCATAAAACCATTAGATACGGGAGCAGAATTAGGCCATTTGGACCGTCAAGTCTGCTCTGTCATTCCATCATGGCTGATTTATTATCCCTTTCAACCCCTTTCTCCTGCCTTCTCCACGTCCTTGACACCCTGACTGATCAAGAACCTATCAACTTCTGCTTTAAGTATACCCAATATCACTTGTTTTCAGCAGCCATCAGTGGCATAGAATTCCACAGATTCACCGCACTCTGGCTAAAGAAATTCCTCCTCATCTCTGTGCTAAAAAGACGTCCTTCCATTCTGAGTTCTGTCATAGAGTTCTATGTTCTCAGTTCTAACCTTATATACTGTAACTTCCTCATACATCTAATACATCTTTTAATATCTAAGATGTTGATAAAATCCAAAAGATCTGGATGAATCTGCTAGATTTGATGCAGAAGATTGAGACTACAGTGTGGATAGAATTTTCAGCTTGTCCTGGTATTGGGATATACCAAAACTAATGTTACTCTCATGCTCCATGTTAATCTGGCAATGGCTAAATCTGAGCATTTTTATAGCAGTTTGGAATGAGAGTATGACATTTCTTATATTTAATCTAATTTTTCTTCATCCTCCTTTTTTAAAAGAACTCTGTCTGGTGTGTGTTCATGCTTTCACTGCCACATATTAATTCCAGAACCATCTGCTGTAATTTGCACCTGCTGCTTGGTCACAAATTGTACATTTTCTCCCCATAGACACTGTAAGATAAAGTATATTCTGGACTTCACCTTCTGTGAAACTGCAACCTGATATACTTTCATTTGCTTCTTCAAATATGCCATCTAATAACCATGAGAAATGTGATCTGCTTGTAATACCACTAAATGAATTTCAATGCGAAAACAAAGGACATTCCTATTGTAGACTATTAGGCACATTGCAAACAGTTATGATGCAGGGTAATCTTCACACATTTCCCAATATTTCAAGAAATCTTGTATTTTTGTTTATTAAGACACAGCACAGAATAGGCCCTTCTAGTCCTTAGAGCCTCGCTGCCCAGCAATCCCCTGATTTAATACTAGGCTAATCACGGGTCAGTTTACGATGCCCAGTTAACCTACCAGCCTCGTGCATCTTTGGACTGTCAGAGAAGTCCAAAGCACCCGGAGGAAACCCGCGCAGTCACATGGAGAATGGACAAACTCCTTTCAGGCCGTGGTGGGAATTGAACCCAGGTCACCTGTACTCTAAAGCTTTGTGCTAACCACTACACTACCATGCCATCCTCCCTATCGATTTCCCAAACTGTGTATAGCCAGTGTATCATACAGCACAGACTGAAGAACAGACTAAAACGTAATAAGACTATGGATGTGTCATTATTGCTGGTGCTACTGTGCGATCGAGAATCTCCGGAGGGGAAGGTCCCAAATCCTTGGCTTTTCCTATTGCCTGTTGCCGGGGCCAGGGTCGAAGCGCTCGGCAGAGATGGTGCTCGGTGCTCGGTGTCGGAGAGCTGGTCGGAGGCTCGGAGTTTTCGGACGGACTCGGAGTCAGACTGTGGTCAGATGTTTCCAGGATGTTGCATCGGCAAGTTTGCTGCGCTGGAGGTTCACCGTCTGCATGAAATTATGGGACTTTCGAGAGACTTTGAGACTTTTTACCGTGCCCATGGTCTGTTCTTTATCAAATTACAGTATTGCTTTGCACTGTTGTAACTATATGTTATAATTATGCGGTTTTTGTCAGTTTTTCAGTCGGTTTGTCATGTGTTTCTGTGATATCATTCTGGAGAAACATTGTATCATTTCTTAATGCATGCATTACTAAATGACAATAAAAGAGGTCTGCGAGTCTTCATAATCTAAAAAAAAAGACTTACAATATGTTATCCTTAAAGAAAAGTTATCAGCCTGGAAATTTATTTTAAAGAGGTAAAGTGTACTAAACATTAGGTACAGAGAAACTATTGGTAAGTTTTACATAAGAGCTGCTGCTGCAAAGCTCTACTGTGCATAAAAGAGGAGCGAGTATAGGAAAAGCAATAAGACACAGGTCTGGAAGGGAAGGTGGGATGTAGATGGATTGGGACGTTAATGATCAAGATGGAGAACTGAGCAGGCATGTTTGTCGTTGACCACCGAGGAAAGAGGGTCCAGGAATGAGTGGAAAATTCATGTGACTATTCCATTTAAAATAAGTGGTACTCATCAGTAGGGTGGTGGGGTAGGGATGCATCTCTACTATTCTTCTAAGAGCTCTGGACCAACTATAATATAGTACGTGAAGCATAGTTTTAACTAGAACTAACCACTCAGGGTTAGGGTGGCAGGGTGGAGATGAATCTCTACCACAGGAGGTGTAAGGCAATCCTTGCCTCCACTAGCCTGCAGGTCACCCCTAGGCAAGGTGGAGCACCTGGTTAGCCCCCATGATCAGCGTCACATGAAGTCATGGGAGCTGGTGGTGGATGGTCGTATGAGCAGCTGGTACATATCACAAGTCCTGGCTATGCGACCACTGACACCAGGCAGACAATCTCTGAAGTGTATTGATAATGGCTGGGGTCACCCAGCTTGTAAAGACGCTGCCCAGAAGAAAGGCAAAGGCAAGCCACATCTGTAGAAAAATTTGCCAAGAGCAATCCTAGTCATGGAAAGACCACGATCGCCTATGACATACAACACAGCACAAAACAAACAAATGAACAAACTCAACTGTAGATACATCTAGAAATGAATAAAATGGACTGAAAGTCACTCAGGGAAGAACTATTCAATTTTCACCAAAATTGGTCAGGCATTCAAAACAAAACTTGCCTCTACAATGAGATATCCTCGCTGTTGGTAATTATGTATAATTTCCAAAGTGGTTTCAAGAACCACATTGATGGTTACCAAGCCTGTCTACATGTGCCTCCACCATTAAAGCACTGATAGTTTAAATGACTTGGAAGAAAAAGTTGCAAACTAATGATGGATGCAGTGGGTGCCCAAAGGTGATTGGTTTTTGGACCAAATTCAGCTCTGCTTTATAGTGTGCATTCTGTGGCATTGTGCTTTCTCATCTTGGTTCACGTGTGTCTCTTTCTGTCACCTTTATCCCCATGGGTCTAGGCTTTTCCCTGAAAGGGGGTTTGAAGATGCCTTCATCTTGGGATCTTTGACAAATGTCACTAATTCTATCTGGCCCACGATAGTTTATTTTTAAATCAAAGTCAACTCCTTTGCATTTCTTATTAATCTAAATAATATGGGGTGCTGTGGGGATTTAAGCTGTAATCCTGATGGTTCATAACCCTCTTATTTTCTTCAATGTATGGATGTAGTAGTGACAAAGCAACTGTTTTCTGCTAATCCTAGCCAAATCACAAATAGGTCAAACCTTAGCTTCCTAAGCAGATTTAATATCCTTATCTAAAGAAAATGCTATCTTTATCATGATGGCTGAAATTACTTAATTTTAAAAAAATTCTTCTGCTCACAAACTCACAGCTTCTCAATTATTCTTAATCTCTCTAAATATCAATGGCTTTTTCTCCCAGCTGCCACACTCAACACCGATATCTCTCTCCACTCCAGACAGCAGACGTAGAGCTGCTATGTAAAGTAGTAAGGATCTTGCAAGTATGAGATAGATTAATTCAAAGTTCGAAGTAAATTTATTATCAAGGTAAATTTATGTCACCATATACAGCTCTAAAACTTGTCTTCTTGCGGGCATACTCAATAAATCCAAGAACCAAAACACAATCAATGAAACCTAACAAGACCAACAGAAAACCAATGTAGAAACGACAACAAATTGTGAAAATACAAAAGAGAATAATAATGATAAATAAATGAGCAATCGATATCAAGAACATAAGATGACAAGTGAGTCCATAGGCTGTGGGAACATTTCAGTGATGGGGCAAGTGAAGCTGGGTGAAGTGATCCCCACAGGTTCAAGATCCTGATGGTTGAGGGGTAGTAACCTGGTAGTGTGAGCCCTGAGGTTCCTGTACCTTCTTCCTGATGGCAGTAGTGAGAAGTGAGCATGAGCTGGGTGGTGGGAATTCCTGATGATGGACACTTCTTTCCTGTGACAATGTTCCATGTAGATGTGCTCAGTAGAGGGGAAGCCTGTACCTATGATGGACTGGGCTGTATCCATACTTTTTGGAGGATTTTCCATTCAAGGGCATTGCTGTTTCCATACCAGTCCATGATGCATCCACTTAATACAGTCTCCACTACACATCTATAGAAGATTCTCAAAGTATTAGATGTCATGTCAAATCTTCGCAAACTTGTAAGGAAGTAGAGACTCTACCATGCTTTTTTCATAATTGCACTTAAGTGCTGGGCCCAGGACAGGTCCTCTGAGATGATAACACCAAGGAATTTTGAGTTCCTGAGCCTCTTCACCTTTGATCCCCTGGGGACTTCTGACTCATGGACCTCTGGTTTCCTCCTAAATTCAATAATCAGCTCTGTGGCCTTGCTGACACTGAGTAAGAGGTTGTTGTTGTGACACCACCCAGCCAGATTTTCAATCTCCCTCCTATATGCTGATTCTTCAGCACTTTTGATTCAGCTGATGACAGTGGTGTCATTAACAAACGTAATTGTGGCATTAGAGCTGTGCTTAGCCGTACAGATTGTGAAGATTGTGAAGGAGATGTTGTTGCCAATCCGAACAGATTGGGCTTGCAAGTGAGAAAATCAATGATCCAATTGCAGAAAGAGGTATTGAGGCCAAGGTCTTGAATCTTATTGATTGGTTTTGCAGGGATGATGGTACTGATGGTAAAGAGCATCCTGAGATATGCATCTTTGCTGACAAGAAGTTCCAAGGCTGAGTGAAGAGCCAATGAACTAGCATCTGCTGTGGACCTGATAGGCTGGTAGACAAATTGGAGCAGATGGAAGTCTCTTCTCAGGCAGGTCTCTTCTCATCACTAACCTCTCAAAACACTTATCACAGTGGATGTAAGTGCTACAGGATGGTAATCCATTGAGGCAAGTTACCATGTTCTTCTTAGGCACCAGTATGATGGAGGTCAGATATCTTCAATGAGAGGCTAAAGGTATCAGTAAGCACTGCAGCCAGTTGATCAGCACAGGGCTTTCCTTGGCCAGGTATTCCATCTGGGTCAGATGCTTTCCATTTGTTGACCTTCCTGAAGGATGCTCTCACATCAGCCTCAGAGACTCAAATCACAGGGTCATCGGGGCTGTGAAAGTTCCTTGACATTTTGACAGTCAAAGCGAGCATAGGAGGCATTGCACGCATCTGGAAGCGAAGCCCTGTTGTCACTTTGTAAGAGGTGATAGCATTTGAGCCCTGGCACAGCTGTCAAGCATCCTTCATTGATTCAAGTTTAGTTCAGAGTTGCCACTTGGCCTGTGAGATGCTTTTACGGAGATCATACCTGGACCTCTTGTAATTTACTTGGTCACCAGACCTGAATGCCTCTAAAACTGGCTCATAGTGGGCTGAGGATTTCATGGTTCATCCAGGGCTTCTGGATAGGGAAGACTCTGAATGATTTTGTGGGGACACACTCATCTATGACTGATTTATAAAATCTATGGCAATCATGGTGTAATCAAACCAACCCACTGATGAGTCTTTAAGCATGGCACAGTCCACTGACTTTAAGCAATCCCACAGCCACTTCTCTGCCTCCCACAATTATCTCTTTGTTGTCCTTATCTTTGGAGCCTTTGCTCTTTAGCCTCTGTCTGTGTGCAGGTAGAAGAAGGACAACTGAGTGATTAGATTGCCCAAAATGTGTTCTGGGCATGGAACAGTAGGCATTCCTTATCGTAGTACAGCAGTGGGCTAGTGAGTTGGGACCTCTGGTGCTAAAGGTTGTATGCTGATGGTAATTGGGCAGAGATTTCTTTAAACAAGCCGGGTTGAAGTCCTTGACCATGATTTGAAATCCATCAGGATGTACCGTTTCTTATTTGGTGACCACAGCATGCAGCACCTCAACTGCTTGATTACAGTCAACTACTAGTGATATGTAAACTGTGGTCCGCATCATGGAGCGGAACTCTTTTAGTAAATAAAACGTTTTCAGCACTTGATCGTCAGGTGTTCCATGTTGGGGGAACATGAGTGTCACAAAATCACCACATCGGAGCATGACAGAGAGCTTATCATGAAAAACGCCCTCACCTTTTACCTTTTCCAAATCAGCCATTTGGTCTATCATGTGCATCAAGCCTTCAGTTCGATTGCCAAATCTGGCCTGCTGGAAGAAAGCCAGATCTCGGTAAAACACAGAACATAACAATTTCTCATTTCCCTCCAATTCAGTAATCTCGCCCTCAGGGTTCTTAATCTTGTTCTCCAGCAGCTGCATATTTGTTAACAAGACGGTGGGGAAAGGGGATTTCATTCGTCTGTGTTGCAGCCAGGCATGGAGTCGTTCCTCCTTCTTCTCTTCCGGCCGTGGCGATGAACCTTTGTCTGGTTAAAGGTGCCCTATCTGCTCGCTTGAGAGTTAAGTCCGCCATCCTTCAGGAGATTGTGAAATCTGTAGTTCATTAAGTCAGTTCAAAAGTACATTGCTTAAAAGGAAATGACATGCTGAAGATTGCAGTGAGAGTAATTCAAAAGAGTTATATTTACAAGTTTTATAAGCAGCCCACAGAATGTCACCGCAGTCACGGTCACCATCTTGAATTCAAGTTCAAGCCTCTCGAGTTGAACCCTAGCTAATGTTATAATTGATCTGAAGTGTATTTCTTCTTTCTTCATTATGGCTTTGAAGTGTTTTGTCTATCTGTACTTCACTTTCTCTGGAACTGTAACACTTGATTCTGTATTCTGTGATTGTCCTCATGCTCACTCAATGCACTGATGTATGCGGATGGTATACGAGGCAAACCACTTGATTCACCTTGATACATGTGACAATAAGAGAAAACAATTTACCAGTTTCTTCTCTTCCACTTTTTAAAACTTGAACTTGTGTTTAATTTCCAAATCCAACTTGGTGTGAGTTTAGTAGGTTAAAGGTAAATGTCAGTAGCTTATAAAGAACAGCCTGTCTTCACATTTGAAGGCCCTGATAGATTTGATGATACAGCAATGGAGAGTGTCTGATCTGCTACCTGAATGACACAGACAAACGTGATTGGATTTGAAATACCCAAATTATGTGGGAATATAGCATTCACTCCCTGACAGCCAACTATGCTCATTCTCAATTCTGTCATTTAAAAATATAATTAATCTATGCATTTGAGGTGGACTAGAAAGAGGCTCAAGATCTTTTGGCATATTTAGATTCTCTTGTGCTGAGAATATATATTATGAAATATGACACCAAGAGCAGTGCAATGAACTGCTTCTAATTTGAAATGTGTTATTGTACTGGGGATAACACTCAGCAAGCTGAAATAGCACACCGATGGACAGAAGATAACCAGTTACTGGGATGAAGAAATTACTTTCAATCCAATGCACTGCAATGCACTCAGTATTTACCCATCCAGCCATCCACTGTACAAACATGGCATTCAAAAAGCTGTCATCTGCAGGGATCATTTTACCGAGGAACGAGGAAGTTTTCCTTCGTGCAAGTGCGAGTAGAAGACTGCAATGCTTCATCCTGTTTACCAGATTAAAATCAGTTTATTACATCTGCTATGCCAGTCATAACATTTTAAGTTGTATTCAGAACTGCAAACAAGACACCACTGTATAAAAATTGAAAGTTGCTAATTGAGTCAAGTTGAACTTATTGTCAAATGCCCAAGTAGAGTAAGGTACAGGTAGAATGAAGGACCCTCTAGTTTGAACTCCTGGCTTGTATTCCTTTCTCTTCTCCTCCACAACCTTCTTATTCTGGCTTCTACCTATTGTGGATTTAATATTTCAGTAATATTTGAGTAATGCTGTAAATATCTTATGTTATATGTAAAGGTACATGAATGGCATACATCATCACTCCACCACGTTATATGTGCACGCCTTGCTTAAAGTGAAAATGAAACTAAGACACATATTTTCAAGCTTCGTGTTTTTCTTTCAATCAGTTTTAAGCTTTAAAGTTACAAAACATAACAGTGGCGACGAGGTAGTTTTAAAATGAACCCAAGATGACTATCTATCTGTAGAAGCGCAGCAAGATGTTTGATTTTTTAAAAAAAACAGTGAGATGTTCAAGTTTAAAAAGGGAAGAAAATGGACAAACTCATAGGTTCATAAACAGTGAGTACCCAGTGATAATAATCGTGTAGCAAATTTTAAAAAGAACAGAAATGGCTGGGTACATTGGAAAGATAGACGTGTTTGGTTACACAAGGGATAACTGGAATATGTATACAGAGTGAATTGAGCAGTATTGAAATGCAAATAAAATAGCCAATGAAAATTCAGTGCCAGTTTTATTGAGTGTAATTGGTGGAGGGGCATAAAGTTTGCTTAGAGGTTTGACTGCTGCAACCAAACCAGCTGAAATGAGCTTTGCTAATATCATGAAAGTAATACAGGGAGATTTAGAATTGAAAAGATTGTTGATTGCAGAGCACATTCGGTTTCATAAGGGGAATCAAAAGGGAGTCCATTTCAGTGTATGTGGTTTAATTGAAGAGACTTAGCATTTTCAGTTCAGTGATGGGCTTAATAATGCACTGAGACATTATTTAGTATGTGGAATCTTACAAGAAAGCATTCAAAAAAAACTCCTAATTGAAACAGAACTCATATTTAAGAGAGCAGTTTAAATCGCTGTATCAATGGAAACTGCAGGCAGAGACACAACTGAGTTGCAGTCGGGAATAAAAGTGGGCGTGAACAAAATTACAACATCTAAACAGAAACCTGACCAGCTAAACAAATGATGTTAAACAAATTGCCACTGTGACAAGGGCTCGTATACACCAGACCAATGTTTGGGGAGTAAAATGTTTCAACTAGTACTTGTGTGGGAGAGAGTTTACCCTCATTACCGATTATCAACCACTATCATCCATTATCAACCCACACAATTGTGGTCCAGTAACAGCAGCAGAATGAACGCAGAGATACTGGTTCTTCTGGTACGATAGCAGCACGTATACACGCAGCATTCTTTCTTGCTAATTATGTTTTTATACATAGTAAGACTATTTTTTACTCCAATAACTATGTGCACAGCAGGTCCATCACATCAGTGAGCGGCTCACTGTTCAGAGTAGTCGGTCGGATGTCGTAAGAGCCAGCTGGCGGTTCAGAGAAGGTGAGTCAACTAGTCAGGCTGGGGAGGTCGAATTGGCCCTCTGGGCCAGGAATGTCAGACCGGGCCGTTGGGCCAGAGTTATTGAATCCCACCTTTGGGTAGGGGGATTTGAGTCAGTCTGTTGGGACGCAGAAGAAACCGGATTGGTGTTTGGAAGAGCTGACCTGGGTGGAGACCATGCTGCTGTGTATTACTTGGAGGTGCTGGAGTTGGTGCCTTCGAGTTGGCACGAAGACGGCGTGCAGTGAAACCGTGAGTGGCTGTCTTGGGTGTTTCTTTTGCGATTGCAAGACCCAGTTGGACATTGATTGCTGCAGGTCTACTTCCCTTGTTTGGTGGGGGTCAGGCGGTGAGGAAGCAGTGCCGGCGTGGTTGTAACTAGAACTAGGAATTAGGCCTCAGCCCTTGGACTTGCATTGTAGTGTTGATCCGGGCTCGGTTGGTGGGGTGGTGGGGGGGGTGGGGGGGGGCATGTCCTGCCAGTGCTGCCATCTGGTGGCAGATCAGTGGAATTACAGACTGGACTGCCGAGAACAATTCATTTGCAGGACTTGGAACTTGGATTTCAGAAACTTGGTCAAAAATCTGTTTTCTTCTTACGTAGCTATGTTTTTTATTCTTTTCTCGTTATTTTGAGTGAGCAGGTATGTTTTTGCACCTCTGCCCCTGAGGAATGCTGTCTCATTTGTCTGTATCCATGTATGATTTGAACGATGATTAAACTTGATTTGATTTGATTTGAATTGCTCTGATTCTTGGAGGACACGAATACAAGATTGAATTCAAGAGAATGACTAATCATGGAAATACTAATGGATTGCACCATTTACCCTTGGAAAAGGAAATACTTATAAACGAGAAAAAATTACAAAAGAGGATATTCCTCAACATATTCTCCCTAATGCAAATCGATGGTCTCCCTATTACAGGAAAGATGATCCAAAGGGAAACCAGAAAAGACCCTACAGTGCCTCAGGTTTACATGGCCAGCCAAAGTGGCTGGAATGTGCTGCAGAAATTTCAGTTCCCCCATTTTTACCAGCACCGGGATGAACTTGCCCTTGACAGGAGTTGCCTTATGTGAGGAGTGAGAGTTGACGCACCATCGAAGCTAAGAGCTGAAGTGTTTGTGGAGCTTCACACCGGTCATCTAGGCATAATCGAAATGAAAGCATTGGCACAAAGCTTTGTCTGGTGGCCTGGGCAGCAGATCGAGCAGCTCGCCATGTTTGGGATGCCAACTTGTCCAGAAGACGCCAAGAGCAGTTCCTCTCCATCCCTGTGAACAGCCTGCATTGCCCTGGCAGAGGATTCACGTGGATTTTGCCAGACCATTCATGGGCGCAAATTTCTTGGTGGTAGTGAGTGTGGCCAGATGCATTCCCAATAGCCTCCACTACAGCCTCAGACACTGTCGGGAAACCTCTTCTCTCAAGGACTGGTGATCATGAGCACTTAGTTAGTGGCAATGGACCAGCGTTTGATGCAGAACAGATTCAGTCACTCCTGAAAATGATGGAATAAGACATATTACATCTGCTCTGTACCACTAGCTACAAATGGCTCGGTGAAAAGTTTCATCCAGAATCTAAAGAACGAATTGCGAGTAATGTCAGCAGAGCACACTACACTAGCACCGAGTCAGAGGCTTGCCAACGTCCTCCTTGTACGTGGCATTGCAGTACACTCCACAACAAACAACTCACCAGCTACGCTTATCCTGGGTCATCTCTTGCGCTCACGCTTGGATCTTCCTCAAACCCAAACTCTGAAGGAGTATGCATGGCATACAGCTGAAACAAATTGCGTGCCCCTCGAGCAAGGAGGTTCGGTGTTTCACTCCTGGACAACCAGTCCTGGCAAGGGACTACAGAGGTGATTAAAAGAGAGCACTTGGAAGAATTATGGACAGAACTAGACCACCCTTCTACTTCCTGGAGATGGCGACTGATGTCATCCGGAGATGACACCAATTAATTGAGGAGAGTCAAGTCAATTGTTGGAGAAGAAAGGTGTCCAGAGATCCCAGAACCATGTCCTGCAATCCCATAATCAACTCCTACACCTCCACAGAAAAGGCCCCAGAACCTGAGATTGTTTCACAGGCACAAGTCTCACCTGCCAAGCGAAGGAAAGACTTTATCCCACAAGAGTAAGAAATCCTCCACAACAATTAAATCTTTAGGCCTACATGGGACAATTTATAATATTTGAGTTGACTGGCTTTCTATAATAAGTTGGAGTTTATAGCTAAGCAGGAAGGAGTGTTGTGTGTTTAATATTTCACTAATATTTGAGTAATATTGTAAATATGTTGTTTAATTAAACATTCTTTGCTGTTTACATAATGCATCGCGTGTTAAAACAGTGACACTTCATTCCTTTCTATAGATGCTGCCTGACCTCCTAAGTTCCTCCAGCATTTTGTGTGTGTTATTCTGGATTTTCAACAACTGCATAGTCTCTTGTGCTTGTGGATACGGTGAAAAACACACCTGATGTAGTTTCATGAGAGCATGGATTCAAAAAGCACACAGAACAGAAATTATGCATAAATTCTATGACAGGCAAAGCTCATGGTTGTCCATCAACGGATTTGTTCAAGTGTCAACTGTTGAAAGATGTGTCAACACGCAAAGCACGAGGAGCCATGTGTGTACAACTATGCAGCCCCTATCTGACGAGAACCCTTTCCTTAATGTGCACAGTCACTACAATATGCACAGAGAACGACATATCAGTCTGGGGTCGCCTCCAGTTGGCGGTGGTGGTGGTGGTAAAAGAGGGGCTTGAAGGGAAGGGCGAGAAAGTCAAAGTAAATTTATTATCAAAGTACATATGTGTCAACATATATTCACCCTGAGGTTCATTTACTTGTGGGCATTCACAACTGGAGTCAGAGCTGGAGTCTCAAGAACTTAAAAGATCAAGAAATTAGGAACAGGTGTAGCCCACTTAACTCAAACGACAATTCTCAAATAACAATGAGTCAGAATAACGGAAGCAGATAAAGAGCAGTGACATGTTGTCATGGCAACAGCTCACTGTCAACAAGAGGGCTGGTCAGAAAGGTGGGGGAGGGGGTGGTGGGGAGAGGAAATGGTGCACTTGCTCCTGTCTACATCAACTGCGTTACGGTTCAGAGGGCTGACAGCTTTAAGTTCCTAGTCCTCGTCGAACCATGTTGATGTCATGGCCAGGAAAGCCCAACAATGCCTCTACTTGCTCAGTTTGCTAGAAAAAATTCAGCATGTCGCCATTGATTTTGGTGATTTCTATCAATGCACTATAGAAAGCATTCCGCCTGGATGCGTAATGGCTTGGCATGGCAACTACTCTGCACGTGACCATAAGAGACTGCGGAGAGTCATGGACACATCACAGGAACCAGTACACTCTCTCTATACTTTTCTCTGCCTCAGTAAAGCAGCCAGCATAATCAAAGACCCCACCCACTCCGGACCTTCTCTCTCTTCACCCCACCCCCATCAGCCAGAAGATACAAAATCCTGAAAGCACGTACCACCAGGCTCAGAGATAGCTTCGATCCCCCTGTTATCAGACTCTCGAACGGACATCTTGTATGATAAGATGGACTCTTGGTCTCACAATCTACCTCGTTATGACCTTGCACTTTATCGTTTACCTGCACTGCGTGTTTTCAGCAGCTTTTAACCTTACTCCGCATGCTTATAGTTTTTCCCCATTCTATCTGAATGCATCATGCAATGTTGTGATCTGTTTGAACAGTACGCAAGACAAGCTTCTCACTGTATCTTGGTACATGTGACAACAACAATAAACCAGTACTGTTACCACTTGTCCCCTTGGAAAGTGTATGGTTATACACTTTGGCAGAAGAAATAAACGGGCAGACTATGATTTAAATTGGGAGAGAATTCAAAGTTCTGAGATGAAACGGGACTTGGGCGTCCTCGTGCAGGATACCCTTAAGGTTAACCTTCGGGTTGAGTCGGTGGTGAAGAAGGCGAATGCAATGTTGGCATTCATTTCTAGAGGAATAGCGTATAGGAGCAGGGATGTGATGTTGAGGCTCTATAAGGCGCTGGTGAGACCTCACTTGAAATACTGTGGGCAGTTTTGGTCTCCTTATTTAAGAAAGGATGTGCTGACATTGGAGAGGGTACAGAGGAGATTCACTAGAATAATTCTGGTAATGAGAGGGTTAACATATGGGGAACGTTTTCCGCTCTTGGACTGTATTTTGAAATTTAGAAGAATAAGGGGGGACCTCATAGAAACATTCGAATGTTGAAAGGCATGGACAGAGTAGATGTGGCAAAGTTGTTTCCCATGATGGGGGAGTATAGTACGAGAGGGCATGACTTAAGGATTGAAGGGCACCCATTCAGAACAGAGATGCGAAGAAATTTTTTTAGCCAGAGGGTGGTGAATCTGTGGAATTTGTTGCCACGGTGGAGGCCAAGTCATTGGGTGTATTTAAGGCAGAGATTGATAGGTATCTGAGTAGCCAGGGCATCAAAGGTTATGGTGAGGAGGCAGGGGAGTGGGACTAAATGACAGAATGGATCAGCTCATGATAAAATGCTGGAGCAGACTCAATGGGCCGAATGGCCGACTTCTGCTCCTTTGTCTTATGGTCTTATGGTCCTAAGCCATTCCTGCCAGTTAATATAATTCTGGCTGATTTCTCACAAATCTTAAATCTTCTTTTATGCCAGTTCCACATCGCTCTCAATTTCCAAATCTTTCAAAGGATTACATAACTCTCTTTAAATGCCTCATTCATTTAAATGCAGATTGGCGAGGAGAAGGGTGAGGAAGCAGTTTAATTTAGAGAGCTTGCGCTGAGGTTTTGGATTCACATGCTAAAAAGCAGGAAGGTGGAATCTTGATAGTGGGGGTTTTGTCAGTGGGCAGTGGGGACTCTCATTGATAAGGGGGAAAGCATGATGAGAGACCTAAGCAACGATGGTTAGGACCCAAGCGCTGGCGTATCCGAGACTAGAATCAGGGCATGATACGAGACTGAACGAAAGACAAGCTTCCAAACTAAATACTAGACGAGAATCCAAAGGTAAACTGGTATTTGAGCCAATTGAACCTCAGTTCAGATGCACTTTAAATATTAAAATCATGGCTGCCAATTAGCAGGGCGGGCCTGAATCTTTAAAGGAGCCACACCAGCTATCCACATTCCAGAGAGTTAGACCGTCTAAACCCGGGAGGCTGGTGTGGTCGGGTGCATGTCATAACAGAAGCTCAAACGTAGGTGAGAAATTATATCAGATTGGAGGAAGAAGCTATACTGGTTATAGGGATACAATTGGGTAAGGATTATAATCTTGTCCTTAGAAAGCACTGAGGGAAGATTGAGGAAGAACAGATCATGCATTACTTAGAGGTTGATCTCAGGGTCTGGGAAGGATGTGATTAAACAGATCTGCTTAAAGTCACACTGAAGCAGGCAGCACAAGAGCAGGGGAGACCAGATCCTGCCTGAGTGGTTGTAGATGGAGCAGATTTTACACGTGTGGAGTACCATCCTGACATGTATTGTACACCATAGGATACCATCCATGCCCAGTGTCTTCTGCCTATTAGCGTATCACACACATAGAAGAGATGATTCAAAATTTATGAACTACAAATCAAGAAGAAAATACCCAGTTTTCAAAAAACATATTATATTTTTGTGGAATTTGTGCTTAATGCACATAACCCAGCCTAGCTGACTCCATCCACTCTAGCAGTCACCTATTCACTAAACTGCCATCAAGGAGACTCTACAAGTCTATCACCACCTACACACCGTCTCTGAAATTTCTTTCCTGTAATTATTCAGCTTCTCCAGAAAACTCAGTCAGATGTAACACTCTAAGTGTCCCTGCAGAATATCCGTTAAATGGTCTTTCCTGCTTTATGTGTTCTTTTTAAAATTTAATTATTTACGGGATGTGGGCATCACCAGCTCAGTCAGCATTTACTGCCCGTCCCTAGTTGCCCTTGTGAAGGTGCCTTCTTGAACCACTGCTGTCCCTGAGCTGTATGTACACCCACAGTGCTGTTAGGGAGGGAATTCCATGATTTTGACACAGCGACAAGGAAGGAATGGCAATATGTTTCCAAGTCAAGATGGTGGGTGACTTGGAGGGGGATTTCTGTTGATAATTATTGAATCTGTTCATATGCTCACATTTAATTAAGTTTGATTATTGACGTTTGCCCATGTGGCCATTCTGCTAATTGTTGATTGCTCATGACTGTTTGTGCTATTGTCTTGTAAGTTGTTGGTTGCGATTGTGTTGTCTGTTATGGTATTGCCCTGCGTTTTATGCTTGGCATTGAACCACTATCAATTTTGATGTTTTACACACTGGCAATAAAGTGATTCTGATTCTGATAAAACAGGGTGCATCAGGAAACAATTATAGGCAGTGGCAATTCAATGATTCTAACACTTTTAACCCCAGGAAATTGTGGTATAATTTTTCATTATGCTCTTGTGCATTATGTGGATGAGTCTTCATGTGTTCTGCACCTTCCTTGGTCCAGTTATCTCCAGAAAAACTTTGCCAGATCTTCTGCCATTGCTGGGCAGCAGTGACTCCCTCCTCTCCTATCGTCAGTCCATTGACACTTCCGCCTATCAGGCTCTTCCTGTATTTTTCTCTCTCCTGTTGCTCCATCAGTCTATCACGCCTGATGTGGATCCACCGAGGGCATTTCCACCCTTCGCTCCACCATTTTATACTGGCTACCTCACCTCATCTTTCAGTCCAGACAGAAGTACTCAACCGGAATTGTTGACAGCCGACTTCCCTCCTCAGAAGCTGCCCGGCCAACTGAGTTTTTTCAGTGTCTGCTGTGTTGCTCCACTTTCCAGCATCTGCAGTCTCTCGTGTCTCCGGCAGCATGCCATTGATTGTGGTGGATTAACTTGGCAGCAGGCACTGCAGCTTTTTGCTTTCTGCCTCTCGGGAAATATTGAGAGTGTCCTTGATAATGTAACGGATGAGATTACTATTCGAGGAACTGCTGGTGTCAGCATCTGCCCTCTGGCTCAGATCATTTAGAGATTTTTAACAATCAGAATGCAGAGGATAAAACCTAATTTTAAAAAAATCGACTTCACATTTACCCACACTGACTGGAGCTTTATAAAGGTCGTAGGCCATGAGCCTCTTAATGCAGATGAGAGAGCACTTCATCTCAGATTCCGGAGCAAGACGATCAGAACTTTTCTACTCCCGGCCAGCTCACTTTATTTTGCTTTCTGCACCAGGCTCTCATTGTGCACTTAGGTAGCTTTACAATACTACTCTATATTATAATTCCTTCAGCAAACTACAACTTGCTCTTAAGCAGAACACCCTACAAAGATAGTGAATGCAGCCCAGTCCATCAAGGGTAAAGCCCTCCCCGTTACTGAGCACATCTGCGCCAAACCTTGTCACAGAAAAGCAGCATCCATCATCTGGGACCTCCACCACCCAGCACATGCTCTCTTCTTGCTGTTGCCATCAGGGAGAAGTTACAAGAGCCTCAGGACTCACACAACCAAGTTCATAATCAGTTATTACCCCTCAACCATCATGCTCTTGAACCAAAGGGGATAGGTTTAATTCCCCCATGACTGAATGGTTCCCAAAACCTATGATTCACTTTCAAGAACCCTTCATCTCATGTTCTCAGTAGTTATTACTTATTTATTTATTAATATTATTTCTTTCTACTTGTATTTGTAGTTTGTTGTCTTTTACACATTGGTTGAATGCCCAAGTTGGAGCGGTCTTTCATTGGTTCTGTAATAGTTATTATTCCATTATGGGTTTATTCAGTATGCCCGCAAGAAAATGAACCTCTATATTGTATATACATATATGTACTTGGTTAATAAATTTACTTTGAACTTCGAACTTCGAACTTAATGACATTTATTTACAGTGTGAATAAGAATTTAATTGTAGGTACAGAAATACTGTAGTTGGAGGAATCTTATAACTTCTCTGCTCTATGGTTTCATATCTCTATGATTCTACAACAGTAATTTGCATTTCTGTAATTAACTCCAGATAGCATCTTTGAAGATGAGACTGGCTGCATCATGGCCTAGTATGGAAACACCAATGCCTTTGAGCAGGAAATCCTACAAAAAGTAATGGACTTGTACCTGTACATCACAGGTAAAGCCCGTCGCCCCCCCCCCACCCCCCACAACTCCCAACCGTTGGGCACATCTGTCATAGGAAGCAGCATCCATCATCAGAGATCCTCACCACCCAGGCCGTGCTCTTTTCTCACTGCTGCCATCAGGTAGAAAGTACAGTTGCCTCAGGAATCGTACTGCCAGGTTCAAGGACAGTTACTACGCCTCCACCGTCAGAGTCCTGAACAAAGGGGATAACTACACTCACATGCCAAACAATTGAGACACTCGCACGACCAATGATTTCACTTTATGGTTTCTTTAACTTGTTATCTCGTGTTCTTGTTATTTATTACTATTTATTTATATTTGCATTTGCACAGTTTGTTGTCTTCTGCACTCTGGTTGATCTTTTATTGATCCTGGTATAGCTACTACTCTATAGATTTGATGAGTATGTCCACAGGAAAACAAATCTCATTGTTGTATATGGTAACATATACTGTATGTACTTCGATAACAAATTTACTTTGAACTTTGCAGATGATCAAATGCTTTGCCAATGAGGAAGATGGGGAAGGGATGTAGAACAGCTTAAGGAGAGAACTGCAGCGGTGAAGATTTTGGTGCTTAAAAACAGAGGTGAGATTGAAATTAGAAATGTGCAAACTGCCAGAATTGGGATAGCAGTGAGATCCTAAAATCCCTTGGATTGGAGGAGGTTACAGTGAGAGGAAAGGACAAGGGAATTGTAAATATTGATTTTAAAAACTGACTTGGGGAGCCATCTTAATTCGGCATGCACAAGAAATACTTAAAGAGCAGGGCAGAGTATTTTAAATCGTGAGAGATTGAATAGCGTACGTGTTTAGAGGTGTATGGGTGTCCTTGTACACGAGTTACTGAACGCTAGCCCACAGGCTCAGCAGGCCATAAGGGAAGCAAGTGGCACACGGAAACGGATGCAAGTACAAGAGAAGAGACACCTTGCTTTCTTTGCTGCATCCTGGTGAGACCGCATCTGCAGTTGTGGGTAATGGTCTGCTATCCCAGGGTTTGCAATAGAAGAAGTGTTCACCAGATGGATTCCTGTGAGGGCAAGTTGGCTGTATGTGAAGATACTAAACGGATCGAGTCTGTTCTCTCCTGCATTTAAAAGAATGAAAAATTAGAAGATTGACAGAGCAAATTCACCCCCTAACCAGTTCCCCAAGGGAAATCAAGGGTCACTGTCTCAAAGTAAGGAATCAGTCCGTCAGGGTAGAGATGATAGGATCTTTTTTTCACCCAGAGGTTAGTGAATCTTCGGAATTTTTTGAGCCGCTCACTGTCTCAGTGCTAACACTCGCACTACTGCGATTCTCCCCCACAAGCACTCACTGTGGCATCTGTTCAGGGCACTTGTATCTTACAATAATGCATCCAAAGTTCAAAGTTCAAAGTACATTTATTATCAGAGTATGTATAAATTATACAACCTTGAGATTCATCTTCTCACAGGCAGCCACAAATCAAGAAACCCGAAAGAACCCAATTTAAAAAAAAGACCTACACCCAATGCGCAGAGAAAGAAAAAAAAACACAAATCATGCAAACAATAAAATCAGATAGCAGCATCCAGAATGAAAGACATCCAAAGCCCAGAGTAGCCGGAGCAGGACCACAGCCTCACCTTCAGTTCATCACCCAGTGGGGAAAATCATAGTGAGGCTCGCAGACACAAAGCCCAGAGCAGCTGCAGGAGGTCACAGTTTCATCCTCAGTGCAGCGAAGAGCAGAGAGCAGAGAGCAGCGAGCATAACTGGCCTGACCCTCGCCTCTGGTCCCAACACCAAGCCTTTTCAATCCATCTGGCTTGGCATTTAAAGTGTCCAAACACTGGGTTATCCCCCGCACCAGGACCTGGGCACTGCCACATTGGTATGTTCTGTATCTTTTTTTTCAAATTATGAGGACACGCAGTCCTCTTTTATTGTCATTTAGTAATGTAGGCATTAAGAAATGATACAATATTCCTCCAGTGTGATATCACAGAAACACAGGACAGACCAAGACTGAAAAACTAACAAAAATCACATAATTATAACATATAGTTACAACAGTGCAACAATACCATAACTTGATGAAGAACAGGCCATGGGCACAGTAAAAAAGTTGAAAGTCTCTGGGAAGTCTCACACCTCACACAGACGGGAGAAGGAAGAAAACTCTCCCTGCCTGAAGCACCTTCAATAACTCCAAAAGACTGAGGTTTGGTAAAATACTGAAAGGCTTTTATTCGCTGTACAATACGATCTCCACGACCTCCACGGTGAGTGTCTGCCCCGGACTGAGGGTGAGGGCCAAAGCGAACACCTTTATACAGGACTCTGTGGGAGGAGCCACAGGGGCATGTCCAGACAGTTAACCCAGTCACAACATATATATATGGTTTACCACACTGCCACGCCCGACCACAGTCCAACTCTGAGTCGTCCGAAAACTTTGAGCCTCCAATCAGCCCTCCGACACCGAGTACCAAGCACCACCTCAGCCTCGGTCGCCAGCAGCAGGCAAAACCGGGGATTTTGGGGCCTTCTCTCTGGAAGATTCTCGATCGCACAGTAACAGCGGCAGCAAACCGGCATTTCAGAAATTTCTCCAGATGTTCCTCTGTTCTTTCATATCTGTCTCCATCAAATCAGAATTGTCCACAGCCCCTATCTAACAGATACGATATCATTTCACTGGAGAGCTGCACGTGCTGCGTCGCGCTGCCATCTTCTCCTCCCGCCGAATTGTCTCATTCTTAATCCCGTTCTCACAATCCAGTCCATACCTAACCTTTCCAAATCAGTCCGGTAAAGGAGAACGCACTAATGGAGAAAGCCCTCTAAACTCAGCAATCTGAATCCTGCGCTTATCCCTGAAGGAGTCTGTCTACAGTTCCAAATATAAAATGGTCAATTTGAACTTGAGGATGCACCATTTTAAAACCTTCCTCTTTCATCCTTTACAAGCCTCTGTGGACATGCATACTTATTGCTTATTGTAATTATGGTATCAGCCCGCTCATCAATGCGACTGCAGCATTTCTGCATCTGTGAAATCCACTCCTTTTCAATTATTATTGTTGCCAAATGCATTCTGCCTAATCAATGGAATGCACTTAGCCACAAGGAAGCAGTTCTGCGACTGAAGTGCTTACAATGGAAGCTGATTTTGCATCCTGTGTGCTGGAGAAACAGAAAAGCTGTAACAGCATAAATTATATGTTTTGAGGTAGCTTGAAAGATGATCAATTGTAAATATTTGTTTTCACTGCACAAGTTTTTAAAGGACACTTAAGAACTCAACAGACAGTTACAAAGCAGGGTTCTTTAGTTAAACTGAGAACTGTCCAAACTTTGCTCATTTTTGAATTACATAAAACTTTCTTGAAGGTGGACATGAGCACTGAGGTGCTTGTTGATCAGGGTTATGTTGCAGCTATCTACATGACACACAAGGGCAATACGATATGAAGAGTGAACTGCTGCACTTCTTCATGGAGCTGATGAATCCAGAGGAATAGCAGAGACCGATGCAGTCTGGCACCAGTGGCGTTACAGGAGTTGCCAGTCAGCATTGCACTCAATGTAGGACTGCCTTAGGGAGGTCAGCTCCCAATTCTTCCTCAGGTTTTACTCTCAAAGCCTTCCCCATGAGTGGATTCAGCCACACAGGAGCTGTTGGTCAGAAAGAACTACAGTCTGCAAATCAGTGATTTCAAATGAATCAAGGACAGTGGAAGCAGACGGACCAATTGTATTTGTCCTTGCCTTGAGGGAGGAGATGGAGGCTCCTCCCTCAAGGCTGTCATTTTATGAAGAGATTGGGTTCTCCATTTTGTGTGTTAGTTTGCTTGGCTTGATCAGTGTTTTAAAGAAGATACAATGATGCCTCAGGTAATCTGCTGAACTAGGAGTCATTTCCAAATAAGAAGTTATTTGTGAGGTGTTCTTTGGTTGGATCTAACATGGAGGTTTGTGAATGTTGGTCTGTGTGATTCAAGCGGATTGAGAACAAAGAGCCATAAATTACTGATTGTCACTTGCTGGGAAGAGGGTAATAAATGGATGCTGGCTTGGAGCAGAGTCAATAAAGAGGAGTTAAAGGTTAGGCACGTGACCGACAGCCAATGAGACTGGAATGCAATATTTGAATTGATAAGATGTGAATATAAAAGCCGATGCTTCAAATGTGCTGTTGGCAGTAACTCTGCAGGAGAACAACTACCACGGATGTGAGGTACCCCACGGAAATGGGAAGCTTCAAAATGGGACTATGTGGAACATGTGGCCCGCACCAGAAACTCCTTTTTAACTAGTAATATCTTTTCTGTTCCTTGACTGTTCATGGAAGGTCGGGAAAACTTAGTAGATGTGCACGTGTTTTTCCATTGAGACAATAAGTGTTCAGTACTTATCAGTAATTACAGATCTCTTGGTGGCTCTCTGATCATTATTACAAGGGGTGATTGTTGTAACAGAGTGGAGGCTTGAGATCAGAGTTTTTCTTCTCTTGTTTGAGCTGGCAAGCTCCATCTGCCCAAAGTGACTGGTTTTAAAGCGCCAGTAGCCACCTTTGCCCCTTCTCTAGTCAATAGGAATGGTTCCACCTGGCTTAATAGCTAAGCCAAATATGAAGGCCAGGAGCTGGACTTCATTGTCAAAGGCTATTTGAAGCACACGTCAGGACACTTCATGGCCCGACCAATCAAGAATCTATCAACCTCTGTCTTAAATATACATAAAAACTTGGCCTCCACAGCTGCCTGTGGCAAAGAATACCACAGATTCACCACTCTCTCACTTAAGAAATGCCATCTCATTTCCATCTTAAAAGGACACCTCTCTATTCAGAGGCTGTGTCCTCTGGTCCTAGACTCTTTCACCATAGGAAAATTCCTCTATAAATCCACTCTATCGAGGCCTTTCAACATTAAGATAGGTTTCAATGAGGTCACCCCTCATTCTTCAGAATTCCAGTGAATACGGGCCCAGAGCCATCATATGCTCATCATTTGACAGGGCTGTCAATCCTGGAATCATTTTTGTGAACCTCCTTTGAACCTCTACAGCACATCCTTTCTAAACTAAGAGGCCCAAAACTGCTCACAAGACTCCAAGTGAGGCCTCAGCAGTGCCTTATAAAGCCTCAACATTACATCCTTGTTTTCATATTCTATTGCAATTAATGCTAACTTTGCATTTGCTTTCCTGAATGTATAAGATACAGCAATTCAAGAGACTGACCAGGGAGGTTTGACGTAGTCAGCAATTATAACAGAGAGCTGGGCCAGGTTAGAGCAGAATAGGTGTGGAATGAGTGGTTTTTGTCTTAGTGACTCTACGGGATATATCAGAATGGTTGTAAACAAAAACGATCACTTTAAGACTACCTGTGCAACTGCTGTGTAATGTAACATTACATTATTGGTAGCTTCCAAGAGCCAGTCTACGATGAGCCATTGTAACAAAGAGCCATGCCTCACAGTCAGGGAGTGTGATATTCCTGCATTGCAATGGAAAGGAAATGTGCAGGTGAACGAAGCAAAGTTTTACGTAGGTAATTTATTGTGAAGGAATATAATAGGTGTTATTCTTGGAAATCAGGGATAACAGAGCCCCAGCACAAATTATATGTTTTGAAGTTGCTTGAAATATGATAAATTTTGATGTCAAACATAAATCTGAAATTTACATATTACATTTATTTCTGCTTCTTTGTTTTACATATTTTTTCTTCTCTCCAAAATAGGCTGTGTCTGTGTTAGGTTTTAAACTAGACGTGCAATGTAATTGCTAATGTTCATCAGATAATAGGTGGAGATTGATGGTTCTGTAAAACATCCTGTTTGTTAATAAAATATGAGTGCTGTGCAGAAGCTGAAAGCGATAGAATTTTTTTTTTGAATCTCCAGGTGTGGAATTTCAACTTGAACAACAATACTCCGTGTGGAGAAAATCTTTCACGGTGATGTGCGAGTTCCAGAAATTTAGAATCAGAATCAGGTTTAATATCATTGGCATATGTCATGAAATTAGTTGTTTTGTGGCAGAGGTACATTGCAATGCATAATAATAAAAACTGTAAATTACTGTAAATATATATATCTTAAATAAGTAGTGTAAAAAAAGAAAAAAAATGTAGTGAATTAGTGTCCATGGGTTCAATGTCCTTTCAGAAATTGGATGGCAGAGGGGAGGAAGCTGTTCCTGAATCGTTGAGTGTGTGCCTTCAGGCTCGTGTACCTCCTTCCTGATGGTAGCAATGAGAAGAAGGTATATCCTGGGTGATAGGGTTCTTAATGATGGATGCCATCTTTTTTTTTAGGCATCGCTCCTTGAACATGTCCTGGATGCTGAGGAGGCTATTGCCCATGATGGAGCTGACTGAGTTCACAACTCTTTGCAGCTTATTTTGATCCTGTGCAATGCCACCCACCCTCCCCCCACCATAGCAGATGGTGTTGCCGCCTGTTGGAGTACTCTCTAAGGCACATCTGTAGATTTGAAACAGTAAATCTAAAGTTATGATGATGCGTGTCCACTATGCGGTGCCTTATATTTTGATGGTAAACTTGGAACTGAGGATATTTGCATACATTTACTGATCTTACCTTTCTAAATGGTACAGTTTGCAGTTTGAGAAATGCTTCTTGCAAGCTGTTCAATTATATGCAGCAGCAACAATGTCCCTGTATTGGACAGAGTGGATGAATGAATTGTCATTCAAGTGGACTTATTGGTCTTCTGATGAATTCTTATTCAAGTGGACTCATTTATCTTCTGATGAGTTGTCATTCAAGTGGACTCATTTGTCTTCTGATGAATTGTCATTCAAGTGGACTCATTTGTCCTCAAAGGTTTTGAATTATTTCAGTGAATACTCTCTTCTCATTGCTGCCATTGGGAGAAAGGTAAAGGATCCTTAGGTCTCACACCAGCGGGTTCAGGAACAGTTATTACACTTCAACCGTCAGGCTCCTGAACCAGCATAGAAAACTTCACTTGCATCAACTCAACTGATTCCACCATCTACAGACTCACTTTCAAGGGCTCTACAACTCATGTTCTCAATATTACTTATTACTTATTTATTTTTTGTACTCCCACAGTTTTCCTTCTTTTGCACATTGTCTATCCTTGTAATTTTTTCATTGATTCAAATGTGTTTCTTTGTATCTATTGAAAATACTTACACAAAAATGAATCTCAGGGTGGTATATGGTGACATATACTCCACGTACTTTGATAATTATTTTACTTTGAACTTTGAACTGTGGATTGCTCTCATCTAGGAAATTATAATGGTTTCATCGCATTCCTGACTGGTATTCATAGATGCTGGAGAAGACATGAAATGTAACAAAATGGTATACTCAACATTTAACTCCATCTAGCTGCCAAACTACTCATGAGGCTGGTTCAGTTCACCTTCTGATCAATGGAAGCCATTATATTTGTGGTGGGAGACCTAGAGGATGAATAGAAAAGAGAAGTAGATATTCTAAAGATAGTCCAATCCTTGGATAACAGAAATGTTACATGACAACCATACTAAAAATGATTATATGTTAAACACGAGAAAGTCTGCAGATGCTGGATTTCCAAAGCAACACACAGAAAATACTGGAGGAATTCAGCAGGTCAGGTAGCATCTATAGAGATGAATAAGTGTCAACATTTTAGGCCAAGACCCTTCTTCAGGACTGAGACGAAAGGTCTCAGCAAGAAAAATTGGCTGTTTATTCAATTCCATATAAGCTGCCTGACCTGCTGAGTTCCTCCAGCATTTTGTGTGTATTGTTAATGATTATATCTGCTTGATTATATGTAGCTAATACAGGTGCTTATTAGTGATCCTGGGCTGAAAGTGATGAATATGTAGATAATAATTAATACACTGTTCCCAACACTAGTACATTACATTATCATTTAGTTTGGAGAGTTCGATGTAGTGACATTGTTTGCATAAAATTGAGAATTATTGTTTCCAATAAAATTAAAGCTGACTGGGAAAGAGAACTTAATATTATTATACCAATTGAAAAATGGGAAAAAATTCTTCATTTGGTTAATTTATCCTCTATATGTGCTAAACATGTGTTGGTAGAGTTTAAAGTAGTGCACAGGGCTCTTATGTCCAAAGATAAACTATCTCGTTATTATTCTTATATTAATCCAATATGTGATAGATGTCATTTCAAGATAGCTTCTTTAATTCACATGTTTTGGTCATGTCCTTTGTTGGAAAAATATTGGAAAGATATTTTTGACATTATTTCAATGGTTTTGAATATAGACTTACAACCTCATCCAATTACTGCTATCTTTGGATTACCAATGATAGATTCAAATTATTTAACCCCTTCAGCACGTAGGATGATTACATTTCTTACTTTAATGGCTAGAAGATCCATTTTGCTGAATTGGAAAGAGATTACCCCTCCTACTGTATTTCATTGGTTTTCACAAACTATGGTGTGTTTGAATTTGGAAAGAATTAGAAGTGCAGTTTATGACCCTTCCATTAGATTTGAAAAAACTTGGAGGCCATTCATTCAGCATGTTCATTTGATGTAATTTGACCATTTCCAAACTTGTTTTATTTCTCTGTACTGTTGTTTGAGAGGAATGGAGTCGTCGACACTAAGGTTTTCTTCTTTCCCATTTTTAAGTTGTTAGTATTGCCCAAGTCTTTTAGTTTAGATGACTAATTCTGTTTAGTTTAGTTTTTTTGGGGGGATGGGGTTTGTTTTTTTCTATTTTTTTTCTTTTTCATGATTTTTCTTCAGTTTTTTTTTGCTTTGTATTATTCAATGTTATTCTACACGATTGGGAGCTTTGTCAATTTATACTATTTGGTCTTACAATTACTCTTTTTAAGTGTAACAATGTATCTCCTACTATTTGTATTATTGCTATGTTATGTTTTCATTCTATGAAATTAATAAAAAGATTGAAAAAGAAAGAAAGAGAGTTAGAAAAATCAATGCAAGTTAACTGATTTAATTGGGAATTGACTGGTTAACTACAAGTGCAGTCATAATTCACTAGAAAAGTTTTTAAAAAATCATTAATAATTTTGGAAGCAAATTCAGAATTTAAGTTCCTCTAGAGGGAGCTGATTTAATGATGATTGTAATAATTTCTTACCTCCTACCCCTGTAATCAAAAGCTTCAGTGTAATAGTGGTTAATTGTGCTAAACTAGGCTAAAATCTATCTTGTAGAGAGGAGAGTCCTAACACACGGGATAATTGAAATCTCAGCAATGTTGTAAATGCATATTGGGAAAACATAGAAAAATAGGTGCAGGAGTAGGCCAAATTGATGATCAAGATAGAGGACCCAAGCACTAGATTGCTTTATCGGAGGGAAATGAGAGCTAGCTGTGTTCTCTGTTTCTGAGCCATGGCTTACTCCCTTCTCCACACTCCAGCCCAAGGTGTTCTCAATCCACTGGATGGATTGGACAACAGCATCAGGAAAGGGTTAAGGCAGTGGCATCTGCTTCATGATTAATTCATGTTCAGACGTAGTGGTTTTGTATCACTCGTTCTCCCAACCTCGAACATCTGATAATTAGGTGCTGACTGTTTTACTTACCAGGAGAATTCTCTGCCATGATCCTGACTGCAGTTTACATCCTGCCAAAGGCAGGTATCAAGCTAGCACTCAATGTATCGAGTGCCATGATTAACAAATAAGAAATGGCTTACCTTGACACCTTTTATATCCTTGCTGTGAATTTCAATCAGGCTAATTTGAAGAAATCTCTGCCAACTGCTACTAGCACATCACCTGCAGCACCAGAGGACCCAACAGCCTGAACCTCTGCTACACTACCATTGAGAATGAATACTGTTCCATCCCTCAATCGCATTTCAGGAAATCTAACCATCTGGCTGTCCTCCTCCTTCCTGCATTTAGGCAGAGACTAAAGAGCCATGCATAAAAGCCCAAACAAGCAAGACATCCGGCAACATGATTCAGGAGATAAAGACGCATGGATCCAGGATGAGTTACAAGTTTTAAATTGGCTTGCCCACAGACTCATGCATCATTTGATATAGCGACTGGTGTCAAGAAAACCTTTGTTGTAGCAAAATGTACCAAAATCTCACTCAAAATCTGTTTAAAACTAAAAGGTCCTTGCCAGTCCTGAAGAAGGGTCTTGGCCCAATATATCGACGGTATATTCATTTACATAGATGCTGCCTGACCTGCTGAGTTCTGCCAGGATTTTGTGTGTGTTGCTCTGGATTTCCAGCATCTGCAGAATCTCTTGTGTTCAGTTTATGAATTAAATAAGATCATTCAAATAAATAGCTTTGTGCTACTTTTCTGTCAATATTGATTTTTTTCAGTTGATGTAAAATAATGAAATGGTTTGAAGCAGAGTAATCAGAGTCTTCAGTGGTGTTGAGATGGGTCTTGCACTGGTATTTAGCAAATTCTTCATTTTCTCCATTGTTGCTTTTTTATATTCCTGCTTCGTTCAGCAGCTGTATAATATTGCAGTCCCTGGTTCCAGAGTGTTATTTATTTTGAAAACCTTCTCTGAGTTGAAAATTATTGGATTGAAATCAGAATTCTCTTAGCCAATCACAGCATTTCCCACGAGGTAGTCAGAAAAGCAGAGAAATTGGTGGCTTTCCTAACGCTTTGATGCATTGCACTGAAAACTGTCTCTAAGCTTGCCTGCTTCTTTGATGGAAAATGTTATTTCAGGTATTCATATAGTGTTTTCCAGTATTCCTTGGAGATTGTACTAGTGATTTATGGTTTGTAGTGGAGCAGTACAATATTAGCATGAGCATCGTAGAGTCAAACGTACAGCATATAAACTAATCCTGCAGTCTATCAAATCTACACTGGCCATCGAGCATCAGTACACTGGGGTTCCCAACTTGGGGTTCACGGACCCTTGCTTAATGGTATTGGTCCATGGCTTAAAAAGGGTTGGGACATTAATCCCATTTTATTCCCTCCACACTCAAAGTTTAAAAGATCAAAGTAAATTCATTATCATTACCGTATACTACCCTGAGATCCATTACTTGCAGGCATTCACAGAATGCATTGGTCTTTCTGTAAACCTGATTCACTGCATTGCCTTGAATATCAAAGTTCAAACTAAATGTTATTGTCAAACTTTTTATATGTCACCATTCACATCCGAGATCCATTTACAGAATGCATTGGGTTTACTGAAAACCTGATTCACTACATTGCCTTGAATATCAATGTTCAAAGTTCAAGATTCAAAGTACATTTATTGCAAGCATTCACAGTAGAACACGGAAATACACCAGAACCAATGAAAAACTACATGTAAAGAGTGAAAGCAATCAATGTGTAAAAGAAATCAAATTGTACAAATTAAATAAATAAACAAATAGTTGAATGAATGAATAAGTAACAGTGAGGACATAAGTTGTGGAGTCCTTGAAAGTGAGCCCATTCAGTAATCAGTTCAGTGTTGAAGTGAGTGAATTCATCCAGTCTGGTTCAGGGGCCTGATAGTTGAAGGCTAATACCTGTCCCTGAACCTGGTGACGTGGGACACAAGTCTCCTGTATCTGCTTCCTGATGGCAGCAGCAAGAAGAGAGTGTCGATGGCGGTGGCCTTGATAATGAATGCTACTTTCAAATGGTAGTGGCTCTTTGTAGATGCGCTCAGTGATGGGGAGGGCTTTGTTCTGTGATGGACTGTGCTGTACTTACCAATTTTTGTAGGCTTGGCTTTTTCATTCTTGGGCATTGCTGTTTCCATAACAGGCCGTGATTCAACCATTCGGGATACTGTACTCTCCACTGTACATCTAGAGGGGCTCGTCAAAGTTTTAGATAACATGCTGAATCTGCACAGATGTCTAAGAAAGCCAAGCCTTCTTTGAAATGGCATTTGTTTGCTGGTCCCAGGAAAGTTCCTCTGATATGATAACACCAAAGAATTTAAAGCCCCTCTGCACCTCTGATCCCTCAACGAGGACTGACTCACAGACCTATAGATTCCTCATCCTACAGTCAATAACCAGTTCTTTGGTCCGCTGATGTTGAGTGAAAGGATGTTGTTGCTATTCCCTTCAACATCCCTCCACTGTTAGTAGCATTCTCACTCCACACTTGTGAACAATATACCGTGTCAAATTATCCCTCCACCTGTGTATGTTTGGATGAAGGTTTAAACTGTAGCACCAAAAGGAAACCCCCACAATTGCAGGGAGAACGTACAAACTCCACACAGACAACTGGAGGTGAGAAGCAGCTGCCTCATCTGCTACATTACTGGGCCACCTTTATCCTTTTCATACTTGGAAAAAATAAATGAGAATTCTCATAATGTTAACATAATTTATTTTCATAGAAGCGTTTGTAGTATATATACCAATTTAGAAAGTGTTGTAATTCTGAAGAGCACAGTAAGTTACATTACCCTTGAGAGTCATGTTATAGAATATTTTCCATGGTGGGGGAGTCTAAAACCAAAGAACACAGCTTCAGAATAGAGAACCTCCATGAAGAACAGAGATGAGGAGGAATTTCTTTAGCCAGAGGGTGATGAATTTGTGGAATTTGCCTCAGGCAGCCGTGGGGGTCAGGTCATTGAGTGTATTTATGGCAGAGGTTGACAGGTTCTTGATTAGTCAGGGTATGAAAGGTTATGGGGAGAAGGCAGGAGATTGGGACTGAGAGGGAAAATGGATCAGCCATACTTTATACTTTACATGCACTTTACACTTTATTGTCGCCAAACAATTGATACCAGAACGTACAATCATCACAGTGATATTTGATGCTGCGCTCCCGCTCCCTGGATTACAAATCGATAGTAAATATTAAAAATTTAAATTATAAATCATAAATAGAAAAAGGAAAGTAAGGTAGTGCAAAAAAACCGAGAGGCAGGTCCGGATCTTTGGAGGGTACGGCCCAGATCCGGGTCAGGATCCGTTCAGCAGTCTTATCACAGTTGGAAAGAAGCTGTTCCCAAATCTGGCCGTACGAGTCTTCAAGCTCCTGAGCCTTCTCCCAGAGGGAAGAGGGATGAAAAGTGTGTTGGCTGGGTGGGTCGTGTCCTTGATTATCCTGGCAGCACTGCTCCGACAGCGTGCGGTGTAAAGTGAGTCCAAGGACGGAAGATTGGTTTGTGTGATGTGCTGTGCCGTGTTCATGATCTTCTGCAGCTTCTTTCAGTCTTGGACAGGACAACTTCCATACCAGGTTGTGATGCACCCAAGAAGAATGCTTTCTACAGTGTATCTATAAAAATTAGTGAGGGTTTTAGGGGACTGGCCAAATTTCTTTAGTTTTCTCAGGAAGTAAAGGCACTGGTGGGCCTTCTTGGCAGTGGACTCTGCTTGGTTGGACCAAGTCAGGTCACTTGTGATATTGACCCTGAGGAATTTAAAGCTTTTGACCTGTTCCACTTATGCACCACCGATGTAAATTGGGTCGTGCGGTCCGCTACTCCTTCTGAAGTCAACAACCAATTCCTTGGTCTTGCTGACGTTGAGGGATAGGTTATTGTCTTCACACCATGCCACCAGGTTCTTAATTTCCTCTCTGTACTCAAACTCATCATTACCCGAGATTAGACGTGATGAAATAGTGAAGCAGCCTCAATGGGCAAAATAGCCTAATTCTGCTCCTATCTTTATGGTCGTATCTTGTTACTTTATATTTTGAATTATGCCCGTGCATAAGGTACTTCCAGACCTACAAAACCATTGGATCAGATCTTTACGGAGAGATTGACACTATTGGCATCTTACAGAATGCTAATGAATAAAATGGTTTTATATGGAAATTATTCTGAACAGAAACAGTTCTCTCTACTCCAACAGCATAATATCACATGAGCGTTCTCAATAGTGGTTTAAATTCTAATGGTATCCAGAGCAACCAACTGTATAAGTGTAAATCTTCTAACCAGGGAGGCTACCAGCTCAAGAGAAATTGGGTTTATATTGGTAGATAGTTGGACCAGATTCAGAAAGACATTGTGAAGTTGCACATTGATAGTTCCAACTATTATACTGAGGACTCTCTGGTAGCCAAGAAACAAAAAAAAAACTGACAGAAAGTAATATTGCAGGAGTACATGTTGTTGAATTAAAGCATGATATATCATGATATATCTAATAGGATCTTCATGCATTGATCGTGTTGTAAACTGCATTCACCACCTTGAATATCTACAATACTTCCTCTGTAAAAACAATATTAAGATGTGTTGCAACATTCTACAGATGTGTAGTGGGGAGTGTACTGAATGCATCATGGCCAAGCATGGGAATACCAATGCCTTTAAGTGGAAAATCCTACAAAAGGTAATAAATTCAGGCCAGTAAATTACAGCTAAAGCCCTGCCAACCATTGAACACATCTACAAGAAACAATATCATAGACAAGCAGCATCCGTTATTAGAGATCCTCACCACCCAAGCCATGCTCTTTTGTGACTGCTGCCATGAGGTAGAAGATACAAGAGCCTCAGGACTTGTACCATCAAGCTCAAGAACGCTTACTATTCCACAACCATCAGGCTCTTGAACAAAAGTGGTTAACTACACTCACTTGCCGATCCACTTAGATGTTCTCACAACTAATGATCTCACTTTAAGGACTCTTTATCTCGTTATTTCCTGTTCTTGTTATTTATTGCTATTTATTTATATTTTCATTTGCACAATTTGTTGTCTTCTACACTCTGATTGATCTTTCATTGATCCTATTATAGTTATTATTCTATAGGTTTGCTAAGTATGCCCACAAGAAAATGAATCTCAGGGTTGTATGAAGTGACATATACGCACTCTGATAATAAAATTTACTTTGAACTTTGAAGTTTCAACATCGTTGTAGTCATGAAATCATTTCATTTTCATTCAGGCCATTTCTGGCATCTCCAAGCCTGAATGCTTGAAACTGCAGACAGCAAAAGAGTTCTGAATTGTCTTAGTGCTTATTTCCCACCAACTTTCAGTGACGTGACAAAAATCACAAGCACACACAACTAATCCTATGTAATAATTGTATACTCTGAACATCGGGTAGCATCTAACAATCACACAAGTGCACATATCTGATGCTAGTTAGAAACAATCTCCCATCCCAATTAAGCAGTATAGTGTCCCAAATAAAGGAAGGTAATGCTGGCTATTTTCTCGATTAGTTTTTTTTCTTTAGATTTGTTGCAAGTAAGTGGTTGCCCCGATTAACTAATGGCCCAGTGAACCAAAATCCACTGTACATTGAACGATAAATTCTATTATCCTTCATATTCATTGGAACTGGGGAGTCTCTGACGAGCTGAATCTTCATGATCTGGATATGAGCACAGTTGTTTAACATATCTAATGGAGGATTTAATATACCAGTACAATTATTAATCAAGCTGTTCAATATTGAGTCATTCAAAGATGCTTTACAAGATTTAGTGCACAATTTAGGTGACATGACTTGCCCTTGTCGCCTGGAGACTACTGCTGACTACATGCAGATAGAATCAACTAGCTTGGAATTCTTCTATTAATTTTTTTCTTCCTGTCAAGTTTTCAGCTTTGTTACAGTATCACGTTGGTTTTTGTTAAAGCTGCAAATGACATGCTAAGGCAATCCCTCTCCTATCTGTCAACAGCCTTCCCATCTGCCAGGTGAATTGGACGGTAGTCACCCAGATTTATTTCAGAATCAGGGTCAGCTTCATATCGGCAGAATACAGTATGTCGTGAAATGTGTTAACTCTGTGGCAGCAGTATAATGCAATACAGAAAGAGGGAAAAAAACTGTAAGTATATATATATATATATACATATTTTTCTAAGTTAAATTAAATAAGGAGTGTAAAAAAAGAAATAAAAAATTAGTGAGGTAGTGTTCATGGGTTCAATGTCCATTCAGAAATTGGATGGTAGGGGGGATGAAGCTGTTCCTGAATCACTGAGTGTGTGTCTTTAGACTTCCCTGATGGTAGCAGTGGGAAGAGCTCATGTCCTGAGTGACAGGGCTCCATAATGATGGATGGCACCTTTCTGAGGCACCGCTCCTTGAAGATGTATTGGATACTACGGAGGCTAGTGCCCGTGATGGAGCTGACTGGTTTTAGAATTCTCGGCAGCTTACTTCAATCCTGCGCAGTCGCTTCCGCATTCCAGACAATGATGCAGCCACTTAATATGCCCTCCTTGGTATATCGGTAGAAATTTGTGACTGTCCAACTCCTCATGAAATATAGCCACCATCTTGCCTCCTTTATGGCTACATTGATGTGTTGGGTCCTCAGAACTATTGACACCCTGGAAATTGCTCCCTCATTTCTGATCCCTTTATGAAGACTGGTGTGTGTTTCCTTGACATACCCTTTCTGAAGTCCGCAATCTTTGGTCTTACTGACGTTGAGTGTAAGGTTGCTGCTGTGATACCACTGAACTAGCTGGTTTATCTTGCTCCTGTATGCCCTCTCGCCAGAATCTCAGATCTATTTCCCTCCCTAACTCATGACCAGAAAATCATCTGAAATAGCTTCACTTTCCGCAGTAATACAAACACCTTTCCAATTTCTCATAAATGCTGTCCTTTAGAAACATCCTCCAGATAAAAGAATGTTAGACTCCACATATATGCTGATGCAACCAAACTCTACCTCACCACAGCTGGTCTCAATCCACCCCACGCCTTCGTGTGATTAGTCTCTGTCTCGCTCGATGCTTCCGGAGTCTGAGGCCTTGGGCAAGGTTTAATTGACCCGGTTTGTAGATTGGACTCTGCAATTCATGTTATGCATGCTTTTGGTTACTCCTTTTTTATTGCTATTTTGTGTAACTTTGATCGGAGGCGACCGTCTCTGCAGCCTGCAATCAATGACTAACAGATCGCTAAATTGAACTGAACTGAACTAAACTGAACATTCCTAGGCTGTTCTGGTTTGATGTTTTATATTGTGTTTTTCGCTTGTTTTTTGCCATTTGCACAGTTTTTTTTGCGCATTGGGAGTTTGATGTTTCCTTTGAACGGGTTCCATAGTGTTTCTTTGTTTTGTGGCTGTCTGTGGGTAGACAAATCTCAGGGTTGTATACTGCATACAATCTTTGATAATAAATATACTTCGAATATTTGAACCTCTGCTGTCCACAAATTGTGGCACTGCCTGTACAACAGACAGACAATAAAATGATGAGCAGAAATTTCCAGCATCTAAATATTAGGAAGTTCAAAGCCATTGTTATCAATTCCCATCACCTGGTCTTGTCCATAGATCGCATCCTTACCCACAGCATCTACCTGAAAGTGATCATATGTCTGAGATATCACTTTTGTCACTAAGATCATGTATTTGCAGTTTTTGAGACTTAAAATTAATACGGGCATCCATTGGGCACCCAGCATTAAGTGTGGACAACAGGTGTAATGCATTCAAGGGTGGCTGGAATCTGCTATTTAGAGCTAAATGCTCCATCTTACAGCTTCCCTAAATCAGGCAGGAGTGTACGTGTGGAGCTGTGTACAATGCTCTCTGGACTGTGTGTCTTTTTCTAAGTACTCATATGATTCATCCATAAGGTAGATCCAGCTGTGGGAGGAGGTGGCTGTGGGCATTGAAACTAAAAGGTAGCTTTTGACTTGGTGAGTCCTGTAATTTGGACCTTCAAAATCTTTCTAAAGGATATAATTCACAATCATGTCGGGACCCGCATCACCCAACCCCCGCCCCTGGTATTCCTTCTCTGCCGCCTGTCCCACATTCCTCCCACAGTGCTCAACCCCCGCCATTCCAAACATCCTTTGTTTGGCTTTTTTTGACGCTGATCTGCAGAAAAAGAATCTTTCATGACAAAGTGAAAACAGATCTCTACAAAGTGATCTAAATTAATTGCAAATACAAAACACAAAATAATTGATTGCACAAGTATTCATTCCCCTTTAATATGACACACCAAATCATCACTGGTGCAGCCAATTGGTTTCAGAAGTCATATAATTAGTTAATTGGAGATCACCTGTGTGCAGTTAAGGTGTTTCAATTGTTTGTAATAAAAATACACCTGTATCTGGAAGGTCCATTTGCTGGTGAGTCAGTATCCTGACAAAAATTACACCATGAAGACAAAAAGATACTCCAAGCAACTCTGCAAAAAGGTCATTGAAAAGCCTGTCAGGAGATGGATACAAGAACATTTCCAAGTCACTGAATGCCCCTTGTGTACAGTCAAGTGAATTATCAAGAAATGGAAAGAATATGTTACTTGGGTGCTTCTCCAGTTGTTGCTTTATGGGAGAGTGGCAAAGAGAAAGCCACTTTTGAAAAAAAACTCACATGAACTATTGGCTAAAGTTTGCCAGAAGGCATGTGGGAGACTCTGAAGACAGCTGGAAAAAAGATTCTGTGGTCTGGTGGAACCAAAGTGGAGCTTTTAACCATCAAATTAAATGCTATGTTTTGCACAGCCCAAACACCGCACATCATCAAAAACACATCATCCCTACCGAGAAGCACGGCAGTGGCTGCGTCATGCTGTGGGGATGCTTCACTGCAGCAGGCCCTGGAAGGCTTGTGAAGGTAGAGAATAAAATGAATGCAGCAAAATACAGGGAAAACCTGATGCAGTCTGCAAGAGAAATGTGATGTGGGAGAAGATTGGTTTTCCAGTAAGACACTGACCCCAAGCATAAATCCAAAGCTACATAGGAATGGCTTAAAAACAATTAAATTGATGTCCTGGAGTGGTCAAGTCAGAGTCCAGACCTCAATCCAAATGAGAATTTGTGGCTGGACTTGAAAAGGGCTGTTCACTCACAATCTCCATGCAATCTGACAGAGCTTGAGCAGCTTTGTAAAGAAGAATGGGGGGAAAATTGCAGTGTCCAGACGTCCAAAGCTGATAAAGATCTATCCACACAGACTCAAGGCTATAATTGCTGCCAAAGATGCATCTACTAAAAACTGACTTGAAGGGGATGAATATTTATGCAATCAATTATTTTGTTTATTAATTGTAATGAAATCTATCCAATTTGTAGAATTTTTTTTCACTTGTGACATGAAAGAGTCTTTTCTGTTCAGTGTCAAAAAACCCAAATTAAATCCATTGTGATTCAATGTTGTAAAACAATAAAACATGAAAATTTCTGGGGGGGGGGCGGTGGTGGATACCTTTTATAGGCACTATATAGGGTTCCTAAGAATGTTGCACATTACTGTATTTGTTAACATGTAGTGGAGAGAGTTTGTAAATCTGTCAGGAACAAAGGATGTTCGGAATGGCTCCAGGAGAGCTGTGGAGCTGAGAAGGAGAGCCAAGGGTGGGGTTGGCTTACATTATGGTATCCAGCTTTGATCTGTCACACCGTTACTGTATCTAAAGCATTTGGAAAAGAAACAATGGTACCATACAACATGATGAAAGCTGGCCTTACTGTGAACATGTGATTTGTCTCCATAAATGTGTGGTTGTTACTCCTTCTATTTCTTGTAAACAAATTTGCCTGCCACAGATAGATTGATGAAGGTAAGACAAGTAGAGCTATCCCTTGTGTTGGCTCATTCTCTATCTGATGCATACTCAGACAGATAGCTGTGTCCTTTTGAGATAAACAGGTTGGGCACTGGTGGTGATAGCTACCCACTCAATGGTGGGTACTGTAGGCCTCAATCTGTGTTGTTGCTCCCCTCAGTGTCTGTTTAAGGGATGCTCAGCACAGTGGAGCACTGAGTAACTGAGGGAGAATGGCCAGCCGCTAATCAGGAGGTTGTTTCCATACCCATGTTTGACTTGATGGAGTACAGCATCACTGTTGAGGGCTTCCAGTGCAAATCTCTCCTACAATGCATCACTGTACTTTTCCCTAATGGGTCTATCATGTCAGAGAGATAGTGTATCTGAAGAGTATGATAGTGATCTCACATGTCTATTAGATGATTACATCTCTGCCGCACTTTTGTTTGGCCAGTCTCCATAATACCCTCCCAATTTAACCTCCAGTCCCCAGTGAGAAACACTTGGAAGTTTGGCAGAGTTTAGAGCAACTGTGCTGTGTCCAGATTCAGTGTTTTTGGATGCGAGGGTGGGAGGAAGGAAGGGAGGGACAGAGGGTGCGGATGGATGGATGGACAAATGGGTGGATGGATGGAGGTTTGGAGGGATGGATGAATGAGTGGATAGATGGATAGTTGTAAAGAATGATGGTTGGATGGACAGATAGACAGTTGGATAGATGGATGAATAGATGGTTGAATAGATGGATGGGCGGACAGATGGACAGCTGGTTGGACGGATAGATGGATGGTTGGATGTGTAGATGAATGGGTGGATGGATGGTTGGATGTGTAGATGGATGGATAGACTGATGGGTGAATGGGTCTTGGACAGATGGATGTTTTATAGTCTGTCCAGTTTTGTTGTCGTTCTGTTTTAAAACACTAGTTGTGGCGACATTGAATAGTTAGTTGTGCCACTTCAGACAGCATTTAAGAGTTAATGACTTTGTTGCAGCTCTCAAGTCAAATATAGATTGGACCGGGTAAGGATGACATATTTCTTCCCCTGAAGTCTAATCTTAATTGTAATGAATTAGTTTCAGGTTTATTATAACTGGGACTGGTTCTTTTTAAAACGTTCAGATAAAATGTATAATTTACTACGCTGGTAAATAAGTCTAATGCATGGATGTAGAAGACCTGAATTTTTAATCCAGTGATTATGAATAGAAACAATACCTATCCAAATGAGGACACTATTTGATATTCTGAGAAACTACACTTTGCTTACAGCGTGAGAAATTTTAGTATTACAGTTTACGGTTTTTTTGGGGAGGAAGGAGGGAGCAATCTTATGAATCCATTTTAAGGATCATGAGTGCTGAGAAGAACAAGTTCCATCAGCTGCAGACATCATTCACTTTCAAACAGGTGCAATTTAACTTCCATGTACAATAAAGAATGTGGATTAATAAATTCAAGCTTGTACCTCATGTTTGTGGATACTGCATGATTGAATTGAAGTGTAAAATCAATAATACAATCCAATTGCTATTTGATAGCACACCTGGGGCACGTCATTTTGAATCAAGTTATGTGTGTGGGTGTGTGTACAATGCCTATCCATAAAGTTTACTGGTCAAAAAATAGAGATCCCAATTTGCATGCAGTACATGCTTGATGCTGTTACTGTTGATCATCATGGGCTTTCAACTAGGAAAGAAAATCCTCATGGAAGACAGCAAGTCGGCTTTGAGATTCCTTAAACAGACAGACTTCACGCTTGTGGAAACTACCATGGGAGACAATAATGGATAAGCCTTTTTTTGTGGGGTGGGGTTGAAAGTGAGTCCTCTGATCCTCTCCATATCATGGTAGAACAAAGGGATCTGAGAATACATGTTCATAATTCATTGAAAGTGGCGTCGCATTTAGATAGGGTCTCATAGGAAGTTTGGGCACTTCAGCTTCAGAAATCAAAGTATTGATGTTGTTTTGAAGTTGCATGAAACAAGGTTAAGGACCAGTTTGGAGTTATGCATGCAGTTTTGGTCACCTACCTAAAGGAAAGATGTAAATAAGGTTGAAATAGTACAGAGAAAGTTTACAAGAATATTTTCAGGGCTGGAGGACCTGAGTTACATGGAAAGATTGAATAAGTAAGGACTTTTTCCCTTGGAATGCGGAAGATAGAGAGGAGATTTGATAGAGGTATATAAAATTATGTAGTATATTGATAGGGTAAATGCAAGCAGGCTTTTCCACTGAAGTTTAAGGGGAACATGAGGGGAAGCTTCTTCACTCAAAGCATGGTGAGAGTGTGGAATGAGCTGCCAGCACAAGTGGTGCATGCGAGCTCGATTTCAACGTTTAAGAGAAGTTTGGATAAGTACATGGATGGTAGGGGTATGGAGGTCTATGGTCCTGGTGCAGGTCGATGGGAGTCAGATGCTTAAATAATTTGATCTTTGCCACCACAGAACACAAAACATAGAAAACTACAGCAAAATGCAGGACCTTTGTCCCACAATGTCGTGCAAACTTTTAACACTCTCTAAGATCAATTTAAACCTTCCCTCCTACATAGCCCTCTATTTTACATGTGCCTAATCTAAGAGTATCTGAGAAACCCCTAACGTATCTGTCTCTACCACCACCCCAGCATGGCATTCCATTCACACACCACTCTCTGTGTAAAGAACTTGCCTCTAACAGCCCTCCTATACTTTCCTCCAATCACCTTAAAATTATGCTCCCTGGCATTTCCACCCTGGGAAAAAGTCTCTGGCAGGCCACTGGATCGATGCCTCTTATCATCTTGTGCACCTCTATCAAGTCTCCTCTCAGCCTCCTTCGTTCCAAAGAGAAGCCACGGCTCACTTAACCTGTTCTCTAACCCAGGCACCATCCTCTGACACTCCCTAAAGCGTCTACATCCTTGCTATAATGAGTTGACCAAAACTGAGCACAGAATTCCAGATGTGGTCTATCCAGGGCCCTATAAAGCTGCAACATTACCTCGGGGCTCTTGAACTCAGTTCCACTGACTAATGAGGTAGCCATATGTCTTCGTAACCACCATATCAATTTTGCACTGCTGGAGATGCAGGGTTCCTGCTCCTATATGCCAGCCTGGGCACTTTTAATACTGGGCCACCTGCTACCTCTAGCAGCAGTTCCATTTCTTGGCTTTGCGATCTCCTGCACAGGTGATTTATCATAACTTCCAAAACTGTGCAGCATTGATGTCTGTAACTATTTTAAAGAATCTAGTCAAAAGTGCTCGAAATTCACTCCCCCAGTATCAAAGATGCAAATGGCATTGGTCCCCCACACAGTGACATCTTAGTGTGCTTATTCAAAAGTACAATTTCTAGATACTTTATTGTCAAATAAATTTCAAACCAAGCTCTGAAAAACGTCCCAAAAAGGGCCATTTATAGACTTCATTTGAGGCTTTTTTGCCATTTTAGAATGAGCCTCTTCATATTAACTTGCATGAACCCCCATGCCCAGTTCATGTCGTTGAGTATACAATAGACAGAAATTAGATTTTCAGTCAAACTCCAAATTTTGGGTCCTATCCATTCCCTAACAAAAGAACGGTCAGCATGAAAAATCTTTGTGACTTTATCTCTACAGATGGCAAGTTGGATCAAACTCAGATAAAATGAAATTAAATTTTGCTTTTTCCTCAGAGGTTCAAACTGAGTCATAATGATTAAGGTACAGGGACTACAATTGATTTCTGATCTTCAGTTTGCATGACAGCCCCATATTCATCAACCTTGGTCATACTTTGGCAAAAATTAATATAATTAAATTGCTGGCATCTTTACTTTCACCTGACAGAAGGACCACAGGCTTGTCGTAGTTTGGAGGCTTGCGTGCTTCAATGACCAGGAGAGCTATGCTGGCTGGAGTCAGGGCTTTATGTTTGCCTCTTGGTAGTTACCCATGCTAAATGGGTCAAAGGGTAGAGGCCAGACTAAGAGTAGTCCACCAGTCCTCTAGGTTCAGGGGTTCAATTCACGGCTAACAACTCTGACTGGTAAAAAAAAAAATAGTTATGGAAACTGCAAAGAAGAATCCTTCTACATCAGAGTGCGACGGTATTCCTGAATCTCCACCTGGGATCTGAATAACTGACAGTGGTCAAAACTGAGGGGAAGCTACTGACATGATGTAGGAAGCCCTGAACACTGCCAGTGATGGAGGATGTTCATTGCTGCCCTAGATGCCAGCGGTGTGACAAGCAGTCTCCTTCACCAAGGCTCAAGTCTTCAGAATTCCTTCCCTAAATCTCTATCACCCTTTCGTGGCACTATAAGATGGTCTTTAAATCCATTTTTGTCCATGTTTTTGTTACCTGCATTAATATTTCCCTTTTGTTTGATAGTTTTCTGGTCAAGTACCTTGGGGCATTCTTTATGTTACAAAATAATTTTATTGCTTAAGTTCCAATCAAATCTTTATGACAAATATTCATTCGAGAGACAGTGCTATTTCTTCAATCAAATGCTCACTACTTGATATTTGTGGAAGAACCCAGACATCTGAGTCACTCCAAAGACTCAGATTTATAATTAGGCCAGGGACTCCGTACAAAATTGAGGAAATGTTGCTCCAAAAACAGTTTGAACATCCAATTTACTGTAGTTTATGTCACGTTACTTGCACAATTGGCTTTATCTCCGAGTATGTGCAACATTACATTAAAAATGCATCGTTGAAAGTAGCTGTATGGCACTTTGTGACCAATTAAGGTCCTGAAAGTCTGACAGAGATGCAAAATTTTCTCTCATTTACCAACCAGTTATTGAAGAAGGGCAAAATATTTTATTTAGTTGAGTAACAAAAGGAAAAGGAGGATTCTGAGCTTAGTAGCATAATTGTACTTCAAAACCTTGCAGCTACAGGAGTGGATTTAGTCATGGGTGCCAATGAGAATCAACAATAAAGTGAAATTTTGTCATCCCTGTCTCATTTATATTGCATTGATAAACTGAGCAGCAGACAGACAATACAACAGAGTTCATGTAAAAACTTTCAGCACATGATAGGCCTCCCTAACAGGCAATAAAGTAAGCTATCAGCTGGAGTGTTGTGATCACCAGAAGTTTTTTTGGAGGGGAGGGGGATGGAATTGGATTATAAGGAATAGAAAAGACTCTCCTCAGAAATTAATTCTTTCACAGGTAACTTTTATTTCATTACGTATGATTTGAAGTGAAGTTTAAGAGACTACTAGACAGATATATGGAGGAATTTAAGGTGGGGGGTTATATGGGAAGCAAGGTTTGAGGGTCAGCAGAACATTGTAGGCTGAAGGGTCTGTAACGTGCTGTACTATTCTATTTGAATCTCTCCTTACAGCTTAAATCCCTTAATCCAGGCAGCATCCTAGTAACAGACATCCTACCTCTCCCGGAAGTTCCGGGAGTCTCCCGCATATTAATAGTGGCTCCCTGATGCCCGCAAATTATATACAGTATCATGGAAATCAATTTTTTTGAGAGTGAGCGAGAGAAAACGAGAGAGCGCGTGAGCAACCATGAGAGAGAGCGCGCGAGCAAGCGCACGCCATGGCAGAGTGTTCCAAAAAATATATAAAACGTACGTCACCCCAGACTACACTAAAGTGTATCCCTGCCTAATAGGGGTCAAAATAATGGCAGTGTTGCTCCCTGCACTGTTTGCAACAGTGACTTTTCTATTGCCATGGTGGGTTAGGACTGTAAAAGACATGTTGAGGTGAGTTTAACAGGTGTCATTCGTTCATTAGCATAGCTAACGTTATTTAAACTAGCTGGCTAGCTGCTAAAGATCTACTCTTTTGCAGACATCTCACCTCTCCCGGAAGTCTCCCGCAAATTGGTGGTGCTACCTCCCTGAAAATGAGATCTTGCGGGGTGGGATGTCTGTAGTAAACCTCTTCTGCACCTTTTCTCAAAACCTCCACATGCTTCCTGTATGACCGAAATTGCACAAAAGACTCCAATTGCAGCCTAAGCAAAATTCCTGGCACATTTGAAGAGTAATGGAATTGGCCTGACTGTTCTCAAGAGGTGTCAGGTCAAGAGAGCCCATTTAACAGACTCCATGTTCACAGTACTGAAGAGTCACCGAGTGGACGCGCGCGCACGCGCACGCACACACACACACACACACGCACAGCTAGAGGAACTCAGCAAGTCAGGCAGCATCCACGGAAATGAACAAAGTCATCAGAGATCTAGGATTTCACTTTCAAAAGAAACCATTCACCTGAAGCATGCAACCTCTTCAAACAATCACCTTTAAGTCCCTTTCAAAGTTCCAGTAGACTGAATGTCAGATTAAATGGTGCAATAAGGCCAGCAGTTTAATTATGTTTCCTTCCAGCCCCATTAATGCTGATTTTCTTCAGTTAATATTGGACCTTGAGTATTTTATAGTTCAACACAACAACCCAAGAACAACAGCGATGATACCTGGTTACCACATAAATTCTTATTTGCTGTTGCCTGATTTATTATTAATGCAATAGCAGACCAAGTCTCTCGCCTGCCAATAAAAAATCCATAAATTTCTAATTTCAATGCAAACACTTTCCCATGGTAACCTCTCTTTGTGCTTTGATTTTCTGAGCCAACCATTATTTCAAGTGACTCATAGGCTACTAAAATCTCACAAAAAATGCTAGCTTTAATTTTCCCATCTGAATAATTGCCTATTATATTAATAGTTATAATTAAAATGAGTCCCTCAGAAGCATGTGTGGACTAACATCAGCAACAATTAACTCCTGTACGGGGAAGAGAATGGGCCTCAATTTATCTGAAATTGGCTTTATTTTTTAGCTCGACATATTATAGAACTTTCTACAGTTTCACCGTTTCAATAGAAATGAAGGTAAAGTGAACTGGTATAATGCAGGTGCTCTTTTGATGTAGGATTGCAACTGTGAGACTGGAAATCAGGATATCATAATCTTCTACAAGAGCATCAGGTGGATTTAAAGCTCCCAAGGCACTACTTTCGAAAATTTTGAGAAGATTGTTAACCCCGAGCTACCTGCCAGCCTAGTCATCATATGGGAGCCCAAGCACAGGAGGATGAACCCTGGGCGCCCTCCCAACACTATGGTCAACACGCTCCTAGAAGAGAGCGGCGTGGCTAATGTAGATGAACTGAACACACTGATGAGGGAGAGGGAGAAGTGGAGAGTCCATCATCATGCCCGACGCCGGCCCCTCTAGGCCTGAGTCGACGTAGTAGTAGTAGTATTGTTAACTCTGACAACCTAGGCCAAGGTTTCCCAACCTTTTATATGCCATGGACCCCTACCATTAATTCCTGGTTGTGAACCCCTGTTCTAGATAATATTCACCCATCACTCAACATCACAATAACAGATTAACATGCCATCTTCACGTTAAAGCTTTACTTGCTGCCACATCTCCCATCTTGAAATATTGACTATAATTCAAAAGCATTTTGTTGGCTACAAAGTGCTTTGGGACAACCAGAAAATATGTACATTGTGCTGTCCTCATTTTTAAATTTAATAAGATAAATAGTAAGGAGAAATCTGAGAGAACTAAAGCTTCCATTCTGAGTTGTTCAGTTGCCTAATGTGTTCTGCTCTGCTTACCTTCCTGAGAAATGATCAGAATCATGTTTATTATCACCAGCATATAGCGTGACATGAGATTGGTTTCAAACACAAAACTTTTCTTCAGCTCTCACCCACACTTTACATTTTTCATGTGAAATAGTTCTGCTTTAGTTAGGAGTGGTTACTATAGCCTATTTACTTTACTGATTCCTTTTTTTCATTCTAAACTGGTTATGTTGGAGGAAATATGTCAATGTTCAGGATATTAAACAGGTGGTTAATAAAAGGCTGCCCACTGTGTAACTCACTCAATTCTCTTCAATATAGAAGTAAATCCTTTTCCACAAGTGTTAAATCCTTTGCGAAGCTGACATTTTCCACCTTTAATATCAAGAACTTCAACTTCATCTTTGATTCTTTCAATAATATTCCTGTCTGCTTGTGAAAGAATACGACCAAATCCTCGTACCAGTTAATGTTGAGTGTATGATAAAACTCACGTTGACGGATAAAAAAACCAACAACCCTGCTGTTCTTGGTGCGTCACAATTATCGTTGAATTTCATTTCTAACAGATGAACAAAGACATTTAATTGGAATAATTACATAATGCAAACTGGCGCTGATTAATACAGGCACCAGTAAAGTGAAATATTCACTGAAATAGATGGATAAACTGCCATTCAAATTTATATAGTGCATTATCACAGCAATGTTAAAAATATTTCACATAATGAGGAAGGATCTAGTGTAAAGGACCTAATAGTTCACATAATGAATTACTTTTGCTTGGCTATTATGTAGGCTAAATCAGCATTTAAGAAGAAATTCTTTCAAGTTTCAGATGAGCATCAAATTTTAATGCTTTCTGAATAATGAAACAATTAAACCATGTGGCCTAACCCAGAAAAATCTCCTATAAATCTTAGCACTTACAATTGATTTTCATCAGAAGTGGATAGTTGTGGGTCTAAGAACAAGGCTGTAATGCTGTTCAAACTGAAACCTGAGCTGCAGATCAGAAATAAGCTTCAGAGTACTAATAGCTGGAAATAATTTTATTGTTCTTAATATTTTTTCCCTTCTTCGTGAAATTTTATGTGTCACTTAATAGTCATCATCATTCTCAACTCTCAGCAACTCCACCAACAATCATTAATTCTGAATTCCGTTATAGTTTATGAACCAATTGAACTTCTCGCAAGATGTCTGTTCTAATTCCCAGAAAGTGAATTCGTTAGCCATGAGTTGGCTGATATATAAGACATAAGACACCGGAGCAGAATTAGGCCATCTGGCCCATCGAGCCTGTTCTGCCATTTCATCATGGCTGATCCATTTCCCTCTCAACCCCATTCTCACCATAACCTTTCATACCCTGACTAATCAAGAACCTCTACCTTAAATACACCTAATGACCTGAAGCACCTTCAATAACTCCAAAAGACTGAGGTTTGGTAAAATACTGGAAGGCTTTTATTCGCTGTACAATACGACCTCCAAGGTGAGTGTCTGCTCCCGGACTGAGGAGGAGGAGCAAGGCGGAATCACCTTTATTCAGGACTCTGTGGGAGGAGCCACAGGGGCAGTCAGCAGAGGGGCGTGTCCAGACAGTTAACCCAGTTACAACATATATATGGTTTACCACATGACCTGATCCACAGCTGCCTATGGCAACAAATTCTACATAGTCACCACCCTTAGGCTAAAGAAATTCCTCCTCAACTGCAGTCTACACTCTCAAAGTTTTTTTTTCATTTTCATGTTCTATCAGTATCTGAGCTGATTTTATAGTCCAGCAAGGTTTTAGTTTAAACTAACGACAAAACTCCATATCAAAAATCTAAACTTGTATTTATATTTTGTTATAAGAATGTTACACATAGCTTCAAATTCTAATTTGCATGCCTCAGACTTAATCCTATTTGTTTGAGATGAGCTTTGGATAGCAATATTGCCCTGTTGAAAGAAAGCAGAAAAATAAAACTGCTGAAGTAGGGTCTGGGGCCTGAAGTATCGACTATTTATCATTTCCACAGAGGCTGTCAGACCACTGAGTTGCTCCGGCATTTTGTATTGCTTCGGAAGAGAAATAGTCGGAAATGGGGCAAAAAGTAAATAGTTTTAATCAATTGGAAAAAAAATGTCTTTGCCAAAGAATTAACAAAGGTAAACTCTGAACCACTCTGTAATCGTTTTTAGTGATTTCATCTTCATTATGCTTTATAGTAGTGGGATGTTTATGAAGCACTTTTAATAACTGAAAATTCCCAGTTTTCATCAGCATTCAAATAAATCAGGCAAGTAAACTGGAAGCAGACCAAATACAAAAACGGAAAAATTTGACGTAACCCTGGATCAGTGGTAACATCTTTGGCTTGGTTCAGAAGGTTGAGACGTTGTCTTCCTAATGCTCAGATATGAGCAGATAATTTATATCGGCAGCCCTGGGCAAAACTGAACGAGTGAAAGACCAAAATCAAACAAAAACCAGCAGACGCTGGGAGTCTGAAATAATAACAGAAAAATTATAGCACAATCTAGATAGACCAGGCAGCATCTGTGTAAAGATAAATAGTTTAAGTTTCAGTTCTGTGAGCTTCCCTAGAACTGTGATGACTGTGTCCGGGTGCAGGTCGATGGGGCTAGGCAGCTTAGATGGTTCAGCATGGACTAGACAGGCCGCAGGGTCTGTTTCTGTGCTGTATATTTCTATAAATCCATGACTCTGGAAGGAAACACGTGTCATTGAATAAGAAAGGAATTATGAGAATACACCAGAGAGCAACATAAAAAATAGATTAGAAGCGTTTCCATGGTTACGGCGTAAGGAAAGGGTTAACTAATGGCACATGTGGATCCCTTACACTGGGAATCAGGAAAAGACAGAGGAATTTAAAAAAATATATGCTAATACAAGCATTAATGAAATCTATGCCTACAAAGTTTGGTCTAGTGTTATGTTTGGAGAGATATATTCCGGACATTGCCAGTCATTATTCAGCAATGACGTGACGAAGTACATCACAATAGGTGGTGAGGCTGCATGTGAAAGCTGGTAGGATGTTTGGGACAGAGTGCAACCACCCCCACCGTTTAGACGTGGGATTCAAATCTGTGTCCTGGCTTTCACAGTAAGTATGGACCACTGCAGGAGAGCAGGCAGTGGCTACTCCATCTGCTAACAGACTATGTGGGTCTTATACTCTCCTTCATCGCCACTGGCAGTGCTCCTATAACAGTGAATGCAACTCAAAAGTCAGTCACTTTGTACCACATGCTTCGGAATGCACAAGGTTGCAACAGGTTGAATACAAAGTGGACATTCTTGAATTCTGTCAAATACGCTGCAAAATAGAAAAGCATTTATCTTGAAAGTGTTTGAACTTGATTTTATGAAAGATGACAAGAAAAGAATTCCAATACTCTTACTGTAGAGACAAATAGTTCTAAAGTGCACGCAGCTTAACGTAACAATAAATTCAAGTTCAAGAATCATGAATATGCTTGAAATCCATTAATAAGTCATAGAATATTGGATTTCAACATCATATCGTGACTTCAGAATTCCAGAAACACTTTTTCCAACTAACTGTATATTGTGGTAATTTTTAGTCAACAATAAATGGAAATGGGAAAGTTAAATGGGATCTGTTGTACCCATTGTGCTTCATAGAACATATAACGAATCGACTGTTGTCTTGCCACTGGATCCGGATGGGAACTGAGAAGAGAGAGTGAGGCTGGCGCTGCGCAACGCTCCCTCACTTAAACCCGAATCAAGCGCTAGTCTCGATACCATCATCATCATCATAATGGTGTCGAGGTCTTCATCGACGACAATGGACGAACAACAACAACGTTACAATTCCTTACAGGTTCCTCAGCCCACTCCAAGATCAATCTAAACCCTTCCTCCCACACATCCCTCCATTTCTGAATCAAGATCGGGTTACTGTCACTGGAATACATCATGAGATTTGTTGGTTTGCAGCTGCAGGACATTGCAGTACATAGTATTTTTTAAAAAATAAATTACAATGAGAAATATATTATAAAAATTAAGTAAGCAATGCAAAAAAAAAACAGAGCGAAAAACAATAATGAGTTAGTGTTCATGGGTCGGCTTACTGTGTGCTCATGAACCGGATGGCAGAGGGGAAGGAGCTGTTTCTGAATTATTGAGTGTGCGTCTTCAGCCTCCTGGACCTCCTCCTTGACAACAGCCATAAGAAAGGGGCATGTCCTGGGTGATGGGGGTCCTTAATGATGGATGCCGCCTTCTTGAGGCATCGACTTTTGCAAGCGTTCTCAATACTGGGGAGGCTGGTGCCCTTGGCTGGCTAAGTGTACAACTTTCTGCCGCTTTTTCTGACCATGTGCTGAGACCCCTCCAGAATTAAGTCTCTTACCCCCAGAAACACTGGTAACAGAGCATAGGGCTGTGACTGTCTGGTAGAGAAATTCCATTCCTTTTCTTATTGTTTTCATTCAATACAGAATGATGAAGAAGATGGTGCTGATGAACAGGAAGCTCCCCTGAATGCATAATCATCCAGGCAGTTCAGGATCTGCACAGATACATGTAACAGCGTACTGGGACTGGGTAAATTGTGCTTGTCTTTGCATTATATCTAAAAGTTGCAAAGAAGCAAATAATTTCACTCAAATAATTAAAATTTGTTTTATTTTTTATTTCAATTTAACCTTATAATTGGAAAGACTTTGTTGCTCTAACTTCCTTCCTACTGCTGACGTGTACCATTTACATAGGATAGATTGTACAGGTAGTTTTTTCTGAAACTGTATGTCTAGAATCGTGTTGTCATTCAAAAGAGCGCTACTCTTTTACCATAATTGATATCCACAGAAAACAAGCATTGCTGTCAAGTTATGACTCCAGTCTTCAAATCAGTACATCAGAGATCATGTACAGCATTAAACATGAGACTGAGAACAACAGTTAAAAGCCTTTTATATAACGCTGAATGATTTGGAGGAGATGTTTATTCTGTTATTAGAGAACAGAAAGAAAAAAAACAAGTATTTGCTCTGTTCTGTTTAAGAGCCAAATCTGTACAAGAGCCAAATCTATCAATTAGTAGAACGAATACTGAGAAGCCAAAATTTACAAATAGAGAAAAACTGAAAATGCTAGAAATACTCAGCAGATGAGACAGCATCTGTGGAGAAGGGGACAGGGCTAAGTTTCAGGTCTATGAACTTTCTTGAAGCAATAATGATAAGTCCGCATACAGAGAGGAAGTAGAGAGGCTTGTCAAATGCTGTGAGAACAACAGCCTGGGTCTCAACGCGGACAAGACAAAATAGATGATTATGGACTTCAATTGTAGGCTGTACCTTGGGTAATGATGAGTTTGAGTACAGAGAAGAAATTAAGAACCTGGTGGCATGGTGCGAAGACAATAACCTATCCCTCAACGTCAGCAAGTCGAAGGAATTGGTTGTTGACTTCAGAAGGAGTAGCAGACCGCACTACCCAATTTACACCGGTGGTGCACAAGTGGAACAGGTCAAAAGCTTTAAGTTCCTCAGGGTCAATATCACAAATGACCTGACTTGGTCCAACCAAGCAGAGTTCACTGCCAAGAAGGCCTACCAGCGCCTTTACTTCCTGAGAAAACTAAAGAAATTTGGCCTGTCCCTAAAACCCTCACTAATTTTTATAGATGCACTGTAGAAAGCATTCTTCTCGGGTGCATCACAACCTGGTATGGAAGTTGTCCTGTTCAAGACCGAAAGAAGCTGCAGAAGATCGTGAACACGGCGCAGCACATCACACAAACCAATCTTCCGTCCTTGGACTCACTTTACACTGCACATTGGCGGAGCAGTGCTGCCAGGATAATCAAGGACATGACTCACCCAGCCAACACACTTTTCGTCCCTCTTCCCTCCGGGAGAAGGCTCAGGAGCTTGAAGACTCGTACGGCCAGATTTGGGAAGAGCTTCTTTCCAACTGTGATAAGACTGCTGAACGGATCCTGACCCGGATCTGGGCCGTACCCTCCAAAGATCCGGACCTGCCTCTCGGTTTTTTTGCACTACCTTACTTTTCATTTTTCTATTTTCTATTAATGATTTATAATTTAAATCTTTATATTTACTAATTTTACTGTTTTTAATATTTTTCATATTTAATATTTGTAATCCAGGGAGCAGGAAGCACAGAATCAAATATCGCTGTGATGATTGTACGTTCTAGTATCAATTGTTTGGCGACAATAAAGTATAAAGTATTTATTCAGGCAGGCGTGGACTGACCACTCTCCATTGCACATTAATGGTTCTGTAGTGGAGAGTGTGAAGAGCCAAAATTTCCTTAACGTGCACATAACAGATGATCTGACCTGGACCCACAACACCTCCTCATTAGTCAAGAAGGAACAGCAGCATCTACACTTTCTAAGGAGATTGAGGTGCTCAGGTCTCACTGCCACCATTCTAACAATGTTCTACAGGAGCACCATCGAGTGTCCTGGCCGGCTGCATCAATGTGTGGTACAGAAGCTGCAAGTCTTTCAGACAGCAACACCCTACAGAGGATAGTAAAAATACACCCAAAGATCACCGGAGTCTCCCTCTCCCCAATCTGTGACATTTACTGGGAGCATTGTAGCTGAAGGACCCGAGTCCAGTATTGTTCAGAATCCCTACCACCCATCCCACAATCTTTTTGACCCACTACCATCAGGAAGGAGATACAGGAGCATCAGGACCAGGACTGCCAGACTGGGTAACAGCTCCTTACATCAGTCTGTGAGACTAATAAATACCCTTCCACCAGGTCCTGCCATTTGGGCTGCAAGCTGTTTACTGTTTATGATTTATTGTTCACCTGTGCTGCACACTACATTCATTTTTGAACTATATTTTATTAACTTATTTATGGTAATATTTTGTTTTATGTGCTGTGTGTGATATATGTTTTGTAGATGCACCGTGTCCATAGGAACATTGTTGAATTTGACTGTGTGTGTGTATATACATATACGTGTGTGTGTGTGTGTGTGTGTGTGTGTGTGTGTGTGTGTAAAATCAGAAGACAATAAACTTGAAATTTAATCTCAGTATTGATAATAGGGTTATTAATAATTAATAACCATAATCCTAACCCTAATGTGTGGACCATACACTAGATGCAACCAACCAAGCATTTCTTTCAATTCATTTTCAATTCTTCAACCTTGTGCTCCTCAGTGTATCTGAAATCTATCTGTGGAGTTTAATCTAAGTCTAAAGATTTTGTCTTACCTGATGTGGAGCAACAAATGTAAAATATAGGAGGTAACTTTCTGAGTTAACTATGGTTCATAATGTGCTCAATATTTCCCAATATGCACCCCCTCCTTTTAGACAAATCTTCTCCTGACATTTACCAGCTCCTTCTCTCTTTCTTGCATCTCTTATTTCCCTTCATGCCTATTGACCCTACGCTTCCAACATCATCTCAACCTTACCCATCTCTTCTCACCATCTCCCCATCATCTACCACAATGCATCTCCCCTCTCAATAGCAGGAAGACTTTGGAAAACCATCCCTAAAGTAAGCTTGAGGCCAGACTGTGATTCAATATAGGGCCTCTGCCCCTTCCCTCTTCAGTCCTGATGAAGGGTTCCGGCCCGAAACGTCTTCTCATCATTTCCACTGATGCTGCCCGATCTGCTGAGTTCCTCCAGCGTGTTGTGAGTATTGCTTTGATCCCAGCATCTGCAGGTTATTTCGTGTTTGTGATTCAATCAGTTGCCCTGCTGGCTCAATATTGGATCTGAACATTAAAGTTCATGCTGAATGTCTGATTATATAATATGTATGAAATAAAATGTAACAGCATTCTGATTCTTTCTTTCAGATAATGCTGGCCAATTAACAACTAAAAAAGATAGTTGAAAATCTAGTTAGTTACAGAACTGATCAGCACATTGCATGTGTACAGATAGATCTTAAGAAATTCCCTACAGATTTTGGAAGTTTCTGCACAGATGGGAATGTTAAAATGATATTTGCTACAAACAGCAAGCTTATGTTTGATTAATTGAGATTAAATTGCACAGCAGTTTCCTTCAGGAACTTGGGCAATTTGGGTCAGGTCTTTGACAAGTCAAACTGCACATGGCTCATGGAATGAGGGAACTTGATAATCCAAATCTTGCCAGATTTGTTTCTCATCCATATATCCTCGACAAAACTAAGTACAGACTTGTAATTCTGTGCGGTATGATCCTGGTAAACAATAATTAATGTTTGCTACCACATCATTTGTGAATGAATTAATCTCATCGAGGGCAATGAATTAGCTATTGCACCATTCATCAGAATTGCCATTTCAATTTGCTATTTAGAAAAGACGGCTGTATGGTGGTTATTGGAAGTAGATCTGGATGAGAGTAGGTTGTTGGAGAGCAATCTCTTTGCTCACAAAGGACTATTGCTTGCATTGCAAGGTGGCCATTGTAGCCTGTGTCTGGTAACAGTGAATGGATGGGAGGAAACAATATGGGAAGAGTGAGTGGCCCTTGATTAACAGATTAGTTTCATGTTGTCTGCCCACTTCTTGGATCAAGTTCCAAGGATTTCAGATTTGGATACCTAGAACTCCCTGTGTTCTGTTGTAATCCACTCTACTCCAGCCTGTCCTGCCTGTGTTGCTGAGATCACAAAGGGTTCACATACATACGATGACTCTCAAATATCATTACACAAGATATTCTGCAGATGCTCGAAATCTTCAGCAATGTGCAAAATGCTGGAGGAACTCAACAAGTCAGGTAGAACCTATGGAGGATGTTGGGACATATTCTTAACTTAGGGAGTTTTGCAAAATATTAACTTCAGCAACTAATCTTTAGACCTGAACGTGGACTGTTGATTAGATTTAAAATGCTTCCCTGGACGATAGGTTCCTAGAGCTCTGAACAGCAGCTAATTGAAAAACCAGACAATGCTGATTAACATTAATTTTGGGTGTCTGGAGTGTGGGTGCAAAGAAGAGGCATGAGTTACATGTAATTCAAAGGAAGCATTGTAGATACATTGTAAATATAGAATTGTCTTTTGATCTTTAGCGTATAAAATATCGCTTGACCCTGCCTTGAGTGGTTGGATCTTGGACTTCCTGTCAGACTACCAGTAGGTGGTAAGACTGGGCTCCCTCACCTCCACCCCTCTAACTCTCAACACAGGAGCTCCTCAGGACTGTGTATTAAGTCCCCTCCTTTACTCCCTGTATACCCATGACTGTGTCGCCACCCACAACTCTAACCTGCTAATTAAATTTGCCGACAACAGTACTTTTATTGGCCTTATCTCAAGCAATAACAAGGTTGAAGAAATCAATTCTCTGACACAATGGTGTCATGAAAACAACCTCTCCCTCAATGTCGCAAAAACAAAGGAGCTGGTTGTGGATTACAGGAGGAATGGAGTCGGGCTAACCCCTGTTGACATCAATGGATCTGGGGTTAAGAGGGTAAACATCTTTAAATTCCTCAGCATCCACATCACCGAAGATCTCACATGGTCTGTACACTCCAGCTGCATGGTGTAAAAGGCACAACAGGGCCTCTTTCACCTCAGATGGTTGGGGAAGTTTGGTATGGGCCCCCCGGCAAATCCTAAGAACTTTCAATAGGGGCACAATTGACTGGCTGCATCACTGCACCCGCCTTAACTGCAGGATTCTGCAGGAAGTCGTGCAGACATCCCAAAGCATCCGTAATTGTGAACTTCTCATGATTCAGGACATTTACAAAGACAGGTGTGTAAGAAGGGCCCAAAGGATCACTGGGGACCCGAGTCATCCCAACCACTCCAGCTGCTACCATCCAGGAAACAGTACCGCAGCATAAAAGCCAGGACCAATAGGCTCCGGGACAGCTTCTTCCACCAGGCCATCAAGCTGATTAACTCACGCTGATTTGAGTGTATTCTATGTTACATTGACTGTTCTATTTATTATAAATTATTGTAGATTACTATGATTGCACATTGCACATTTAGATGGAGATGTAACGTAAAGATTTTCAGATCTCATGTATGTGAAGGATGTAAGAAATAAAGTCAATTCAATTCAATTCAATCATGTAATATTGTGTTGAACAGGCCTCTTCCTTCACAGGGTGTCTCATTTTGTCGAATAAAAAAAAAACTATTTAATTTCTACCAGCTGCGTCTCTCTGGTGACTTTGTTGGCATTACAGCAGAGGGCAATAAACAGTTGGCGTTTCACGCTGAGACACTGCATCAGGACTGGAGAGGAAGGGCCTGAAATGTTGGCTGTCTATTCCCCTCCATGGATGCTGCCTGGCTTTTTGAGTTCCTCCAGGATTTGGTGTTTGTTGCTCAAATACCCTTGACTGAAATTAGCACGCTGCAACCGAGCTTGTGTCTGTTCTGGCAAAGTTAACAGCAGTAATGAGGTTTAGTTAGAATAATTTTTGGAACTGAGCCAATGTTAAGGTGCAAGTGAAAATTGTGTTCTTGTTACAGGCAGGGCAAGTGCAGCAAGCACCTGAGGAGCTGTAAAGATGCTTGGGAGCTTTGCAAGGAAAGCAATCTATTTGTAATAAAATTTGAGACATGCATACAGTGCTGAACGATAGCTCTGAGTGGTGTCCTATAAGATAGACCTTAATTACTCAGTTATACAACTAAACTTCCTCACCTTTTGAAAATGTTATGAGTAAAAATGGAAAATAATTTAACCCCTTGACTGCCGAAAGAATATGAAGGAATTTAATATGTAATTACTGAAGGGTTAGTAATGGCCAGAAGCAGCTCACCACCATTCCAGCACCCTATTAACTTAACAGGCTATCCAATTTAGATCTTTCCTGCTCTGTCTAATTGGATTGTCAACTATCTTCTCGATGGTTCTTAAAATTAAATCCTTAGCTGGCCAACACTGTGCATTAACTTATTCTGGGAAAGAAGATTTTTGGAATTTCAATCCTTTCAGACTGAAAGTGATTCCGTAATGAAATCTGCCATGGCATCTGTTTATTCTTGACAGATTTCCTGATGTCATGCTACGAAATGCACGCCGCATTGTGATACTTAGCAGCGCAGCCCATTCCTGGTTGCGATAGGCTCTGTTTCTATGGATGTTGTTGTCAGTTTTGTCCAAAAGTCAGAAAATACACCAAAATCGCCCAATATTGCAACCATCTCACCACAGTACTGCAGGAAAAACAAATAGGACTGACTTGGAAGAAAAATTACCTTAAGAGGACAGAAAGAGAAAACTAGTTCCCCCGATTGCAGGAACAAATGTGTACATAGGAAAGTCCTTTGAATTTAATAATATTATGGAAGTTTCTTCCTATCTACAAGTTAGACATTCATATTCTAGAAACAGTCAGTATTAGAGTGCATGTCAATTGTCTGCAGCAGCGGACTCTACTGTGTGCTATTTCATGACAAATTTCTTTTCAAAGATCAGATTTATGCATCACAGCTAATATGATGCTCTCCGATCAGTTTTCATGTTTAAATGTGGGAATAGTTTCTTTGTCAATTTGTTTGTCATGATTTTCCATAAAACGTTGGCAACTTGGAGTTAGAACTAGAAAGAAGGAACCATGTTGTGCTGGAAGGACATTAAAATAAACAACAAAGACACACAAGGGATTGCAGATGCTGGAAACCGGAGCAAAAATGAACTATTGGGAGAACTCAGGCAGATCTGTGGAGAGAAACAACTAGTCTGTGTTTTATGTCTGGACTGTTCAACTGGACTTCATCTGGAATAAAGATGCATTGAATATGCTATATGTTAGGTTTCAGAGATCCAGGGTTTTACATCTGACTCAAGTATTTCCACAATTTCTTTTTACTCATTGTATTGCAAGATGGTGTTGTTCAAAAGTTCAAAGAAATTTTTATTATCAAAGTACATTTCTGTCACCATATACAACCCTGAGATTCATTTTCTTCTGGCATACTCAACAAATCTACAGAACAGTGACTATAACAGGATCGATGAAAGACCGCCTAACCAGGGTGTTCAACCAAAGTGCAGAAAATGACAAACTGTGCAAATGCGAATATCAATAAATAATGTGAACATGACATGAAGAGTCCTTGAAAGTGAGCCCATTGGTTTTGAGAACATTTCAATGACGGGGCGAGTGAAGCTGAGTGCAGTTATCCCCTTTTGTTCAAGAACCTGATCTTGAACCTGCTAGTGACAAGATCTGCATTTACTAGGCAACTTTAGATACCTTTGAGAAGGTCATGGTGCAATCTTTCTGGCAATAGTACTTAGTTACGTTGGGTAGGAAGTTCTTGGGTTCAAAGTCAATAATAGTGATAGTTTTTGGTCAGAATGATCTATAATTGGGAGAGCAAACAGCATGTGGTTTTGTTCCCATATGATTGCTCTGTTTGTTCATGCTGGCACAGGTCAAAGGTCTGGGAGATGTTGGGAGATGTTGTCAGGGTAGCCTAGGTGAGGTTCCACGGGATATTCTGTCTATAGGTGTACCAGCACAGGGAGGGAAAAGATTAGCATGGCAGATGGGAACCCTGTGATATAAGCAGACTTTTCTTGAATTTTCTCAAATTTCCTGTGAATTATTGGAGCTATATTAGTCAATATTTCACCCAACTCATTATAGATAGAATATAGAACAGTATAGCACAGGACAGGACCTTCGGCCCATAATGTTGTCCCAAACCAATTAAATTAGTAATCAAAATAGAAAATCTTTCAATTTTTAGAGATTAAGTGTATTTATAATATTATTATGAAACTCAGGAAAGCTCCATTTGATAAGATTAGGGTAGATTGGGAACAGGAATTGGGGCTTACCATTTCTGTGGATGATTGGGGGCAGATTTTACAATTAGTTAATACTTCCTCTATTTGTGCTAAACATTCCCTAATTCAATTTAAAGTGGTGCATAGAGCACATATGTCCAAAGATAAGTTAGCGCGTTTTTACTCGCATATTAATCCTTTCTGTGATAGATGTTCGGGGCAGATAGCCTCTTTAACTCATATGTTTTGGTCTTGCCCTACTTTGGAAACTTTTTGGAGAGATATTTTCAATATTATTTCTAAGGTATTAAATATAGATATCTCTCCTCACCCTATTACTGCTATCTTTGGACTACCTAAAATTTCTAGTAATCTTTCCCCTTCAGCCCGTAGAATGATTGCATTTCTTACTTTAATGGCGAAAAGATGTATTTTACAACATTGGAAAGAGCTTAATGCTCCAACTACCTTTTTTTGGTTTTCTCAGACGATTTTATGTTTGAATCTGGAGAAAATTAGAAGTAACCTTTATGATTCTTCATTTAAATTTGAACAGATTTGGGGACCTTTTATTCGATATTTTCATTTAATGTAATATTTACCCTTCTTGTTTTTTTTTCACTGTTTTAATGGAGGTCGGGATTGAGGATGTGATTTTAAGTTTAACTCTGTTTGGTTTCAAGTTAGCCCATTGCTTTGCTTTGCTTTTAGTTAGTTGCACGGTGGGTTTTTTTGGGGGTTTTTTTTTTTCTTTTTTTCCATTGATATATATAAAATCTAGTATACTATTATGTTATCGTGGTTTCTTATGCTTAAATTACATTGTTTGTAGTATTTTCTTTTTGGTATTGTTATCTTTTGGAATTTTATTATACTTTAACATTGTATTAATGTTTATATGGCTTACCTTTTTTGTATACTTACTCAATAAAAAGATTTAAAAAGAAAGAAAGAGATTAAGTGACTTTTTAGATACCTAGTTTCAAACCTGTTCTTGTAGCCAGTTAGGTTCAAAGTTCAAAGTGCATTTATTATCGAAGTATATACGCATTACACAACTTGAGATTCATCTTCTTACGGGCAGCCACAAAACAAAGACACCCAAAAGAACCCATTTAAAAAAAAGAAGACTGTCAAACACCCAATGTACAGAGTGAGAAAAAAAATCATGCCAACAATAAAGAAAGCGAACAGTGTTCAGAATAAAAGAGAGTCTACAGTCGTGAAGATAGCCATCACCACAGCCCCGAGCAGGCCACCGCCTCAGTTCAGAGCAGAGCCAAGTAACTGTTGAGGAGCTGCCAGCAGGACTGGCCTGACCCTCGTCTCTGGTCCCGACACAGTCCTTTTGTAATACACCTGGCCTGGCATTTAAACATCCAGACATCGTGTCATTCCTTGCTCTGGGACCCAGGCTCTGTCACTTCAATACTCTCTTGGCCTGGAACTCACCGTCACATTTCGGTCTGCGTACCCTGACCTTTCCAAATTGGCCCGGCGCTTAGATCAATCGATCGAACAAACCTCGTTCTTGGTTATATGCCTGGTCCAGTGAGTTATAGTGAAGAGTGATTCTTAAAGTATTGCTGGTAGGGAAACTGGTACAGGTCGACCTTCACTAATCTGGCACCACTGGGACCTGAGGAGTGCCGGATTAGTGAAAATGCCGAATTACAGAAGGATCACATTAAGCATAATCAGTGCTGGATTATTGAAGGAACCGGATTACAGGTACAGTAGTCGGATTAGTGAAGGTCGACCTGTGATATCATGCCATTGAGTATCAAGAGCGGACAGCTGGAGATTCTTTTGATGAAAGTAATCGTTGGCTAGTATTTTTATGGCTTCAATGCTAATTTCACCTATCAACCTGTCAGTGAACATTGTCCAGGTTTCGCTACATGCCGACATGGATTGTTTCATTTACATTGTGCAATAAGCAATGAACATTCCCATTTCTGATTTTATATTGGACTATTGATGAAGTCACTGATGAGGTTTGTAGAACAACTGGAATGATACGCTGGGACCAGGCGATTGATCACCGACAATCGCTATCACCTTCCTTTGTGTGAAATATTACTGCTACCATTGGATCATTCCACATTTCAAAAACTTAAGGTTTGAATTGAATTGACTTCATTTCTTACATCTTTCACATACATGAGGAGTAAAAATCTTTACGTTACATCTCCGTCGGAATGTGCAATGTGAAAATTATAGTAATTTGTAATAAACAGTATTTGTAATAGATACAGTTGGCACTGGAAGAATGGAGATAGTTGCGGGCTGCCCAGCACAATCCTCACTGATTTAATGCAGCCCGGCAGCATAGCAGTAGTGCATCACTTTACAGCACACATCCTGGACGGCATGGATGAGTTGGTATAAAGAGCCTATTTCATTGCTATACAACTCTTAGATTCTTTGTTGGATTTTGGCTTCATTTAAGAATGGGAACGTACTTTATGCCTCCTCTTTCAGTTAGCTTTTTAGTTGTCCATTAACGTTCCTAATTCATGATGCAGCGGGATATGGACCAGCTGGAAAAATGTGCCGAAAAATGGCGGATGGAATTTAATGCAGACAAATGCGAGGTGTTGACTTTGGTAGGACCATCCAGGGCAGGTCTTACATAGTGAACAGTAAGGCATTGAGGAGTGTGGTAGAACAACTGGATCTGGGAACACAAGTCCATAATTCATTGAAAGAGGCGTTGCTGGTAGATAGGCTCGTAAAGAAAGCTTTTGACAAATCGAAATATTGAATACAGGAAATGAGATGTTATATTGAAGTTGTATAAGACATTGGTGAAGCCTAATTTGGAAAAAACAACTCTGTGCAGTTTTGGTCACTTGCTACAGGAAAGATGTAAATAAGGTTGAAAGAGTACAGAGAAAATTTACAAGGAAGTTGCCAGGTCTGGAAGACCTGAGTTATATGGGAAGATTGAATAGATTAGGACTTTATTCCTTGGAACATAGAAGACTGAGCTGAGATTTGGTAGAGATATAGAAAATTATGAGGGTAGAGATAGGGTAAATGCAGGCAGGATTTTTCCATTGAGATCGGTCGGGACTGTAACTAGAGATCATTGGTTAAGGATGAAAAATGAAAAGTTCAAGGGGAACATGACGGGAAACATCTTCACTCTGAAGGTCATGAGAGTGTGGAACGAGCTTCCAGTACAAGTGATGCGTGCGAGCTCAATTTCAAAGTTTAACAGAAAGTTGGATAGGTACATGGAGGGTAGGGTTATGGAGGGCTATGGTCCTGGTGCAGATCGATGGGAATTGGCAGTGTAAATGGATAGATGGGCCGAATGGCCTGTTTCTGTGCTGTAATTTTCTATGACTCTAACTAGGTGGAAGGAACAGTTTGGAGGCTGAACTAAAGTAGTCTGTTAACAAACATGGAAGACCACAATCTGTGTGGATTAATGATAATATATCGCTGATGATTAACACTGGATAACCTCAGGTGTGTGCTTAGCCCACTGCTCTACTCTCTCTATACCCATGACTGTGTGCCTAGGTATAGCTCAAATACCATCTATAAATTTGCTAATGATACAACCATTGTTGGTAGAATCTCAGACGGAGATGAGAAGTTGTACAGCAGCGAGACATACCAACTAGTGGAGTGGTGTCGCAGCAACAACCTTGCTCTCAATGTCAGTAAGACAAAAGAGCTGATTATGGACTTCAGGAAGGGTAACATGAGGGAACACGAACTAATCCTCACAGAGGGATCAGAAGTGGAGAGAGTAAGAAATTTCAAGTTCCTGGGTGTCAAGATCTCTGAAGATCTAACCTGGTCCCAGCATATTTATGCAGCTATAAAGAAGGCAAGACGGTGACTATATTTCATTAGGAATTTGAAGCAACTTGGTTTGTCACTTAAAACACTTGAAAACTTCTATAGATGTACCTTGGAGAGCATTCTGATGGGCTGCATCACTGTCTGATACGGAGAGGGGGGACTACTGCACAGGACCAAACGAAGCTGCAGAAAGTTGTAAAATTAGTCAGCTCCATCTTGGGTGCTAGCCTCTGTAGTATTCATGGCATCTTCAAGGAGCAGTGCTTCAGAAAGGGAACACCCATTACTAAGGACCCCCTTTACCTAGAACATGACCTCTTCTCATTGTGACCATCAAGAAGGGCACACGGGAGCCTAAAGGCACACACTCAGCAATTCGGGAACAGCTTCTTCCTCTCTGCCATATGATTCCTAAATGGGCATTGAACCTATGAACATTACCTTTCTTTTTTTTAATATATATTACATTTGTTTTTGCACTATTTTTAATCTACTTAATGTAGACATATATACTTACTGTAATTGATTGATTGATTCTTCCTATGTTATCACATATTGCATTGTACTGCTGCTAAGTTAACAAATTCCACAACACATGCCAGTGGTAATAAACCTGATTCTGATTCTGACATGCAAAAATAACACGATTTGTTTTTATGACAGATGGATTTCTTCAATGATTGATGCAGAATTTTTATGTAAACCTGGGCAAAAGTTCATTAGCTCTGAATACATAGGCTGATAGATGTTGTGAACATTTGTTGAATATCTTTAAATTGATAATGAATCCATGTGCTTACGAATGGACATGAGCAAGGAAGACGAGGTTTAGCCCTGGGTATTACAAATTGTAGATGAATGTGACAAACGGTTTGGAAGAACTTACAGTCAAGAAGCTGTCTGTAAATGTAATTGCTGTTTGAAGGAGATGATTGCCTTTGGTGCTGAATTCATTGCAGCTTGCATTTTTTTGACGTCTGATGTTTCATTTAGTCTTGTGTCGGAGAAGTACTTGCTCTGTGAGAACTGATCGTATTTGCAAATACACTGCCTCCTTTAAATTATTTCACTGCTTGAGCTACTGGAGTGTACACACACTCCAGTAGGCAATTTATGATGGAAACATTACTCTTCAGTCGTAGATTTTAAACAATTGTAGGTTTACTACCACTGGTCAGAATAAGTAAAAGTAATGCCCCATGAATTAGTAAAAGTAATGCCCCAGGAGGGCTAAAAGAAGACATGAGGTTGCCTTGGCAGTCAAAGTGAAGGATAATCCAAAGAGCTTTTACAAGTATATTAAGAGCAAAAGGATTGTAAGGGATAAAATTGGTCCTCTTGAAGATCAGAGTGGTCGGCTTTGTGTGGAACCAAAGGAAATGGGGGAGATCTTAAATAGGTTTTTTGCGTCTGTATTTACTAAGGAAGCTGGCATGAAATCTATGGAATTGAGGCAATCAAGTAGTGAGACCATGGAAACTGTACAGATTAAAAAGGAGGAGGTGCTTGCTGTCTTGAGGAAAATTAAAGTGGATAAATCCCCGGGACCTGATAGAGTGTTCCCTCGGACCTTGAAGGAGACTAGTGTTGAAATTGCGGGGGCCCTGGCAGAAATACTTAAAATGTCGCTGTCTACGGGTGAAGTGCCGGAGGATTGGAGAGTGGCTCATGTTGTTCCGTTGTTTAAAAAAGGATCGAAAAGTAATCCGGGAAATTATAGGCCGGTGAGTTTAACGTCAGTAGTAGGTAAGTTATTGGAGGGAGTACTAAGAGACAGAATCTACAAGCGTTTGGATAGACAGGGGCTTATTTGGGAGAGTAGACATGGCTTTGTGCGTGGTAGGTCATGTTTGACCAATCTGTTGGAGTTTTTCGAGGAGGTTACCAGGAAAGTGGATGAAGGGAAGACAGTGGATATTGTCTACATGGACTTCAGTAAGGCCTTTGACAAGGTCCCGCATGGGAGGTTAGTTAGGAAAATTCAGTCGCTAGGTATACATGGAGAGGTGGTAAATTGGATTAGACATTGGCTCGATGGAAGAAGCCAGAGAGTGGTGGTAGAGAATTGCTTCTCTGAGTGGAGGCCTGTGACTAGTTGTGTGCCACAGGGATCAGTGCTGGGTCCATTGTTATTTTTCATCTATATCAATGGTCTGGATGATAATGTGGTAAATTGGATCAGCAACTTTGCTGATGATACAAAGATTGGAGGTGTAGTAGACAGTGAGGAAGGTTTTCAGAGCCTGCAGAGGGACTTGGACCAGCTGGAAAAATGGGCTGAAAAATGGCAGGTGTTTAATACTGACAAGTGTGAGGTATTGCACGTTGGAAGGACAAACCAACGTAGAACATACAGAGTTAATGGTAAGGCACTGAAGAGTGCAGTGGAACAGAGGGATCTGGGAATACAGATACAAAATTCCCTAAAAGTGTCGTCACAGGTAGATAGGGTCATAAAGAGAGCTTTTGGTACATTGGCCTTTATTAATCAAAGTATTGAGTATAAGAGCTGGAATGTTATGATGAGGGTGTATAAGGCATTGGTGAGGCCGAATCTGGAGTATTGTGTTCAGTTTTGGTCACCAAATTACAGGAAGGATATAAATAAGGTTGAAAGAGTGCAGAGAAGGTTTACAAGGATGTTGCCGGGATTTGAGAAACTCAGTTACAGAGAAAGGTTGAATAAGTTAGGACTTTATTCCCTGAAGCGTAGAAGAATGAGGGGAGATTTGATAGAGGTATATAAAATTATGATGAGTATAGATAGAGTGAATGCAAGCAGGCTTTTTCCACTGAGGCAAGGGGAGAAAAAAACCAGAGGACATGGGTTAAGGGTGAGGGGGGAAAAGTTTAAAGGGAACATTAGGGGGGGCTTCTTCACACAGAGAGTGGTGGGAGTATGGAATGAGCTGCCAGATGAGGTGGTAAATGCGGGTTCTTTTGTAACATTTAAGAATAAATTGGACAGATACATGGATGGGAGGTGTATGGAGGGATATGGTCCGTGTGCAGGTCAGTGGGACTAGGCAGAAAATGGTTCGGCACAGCCAAGAAGGGCCAAAAGGCCTGTCTCTGTGCTGTAGTTTCTATGGTTTCTATGGAATTAGGTGTACCATTTTATTTTACATGATACTTATTTTGACACACTGCATGAAATTGTTACTGCTTGTTGTTCAGGAGTAAAACATCCTGGAGGCATTGGATCCTCTGTTAGTAGCCGTCTTGCTTTCCTAGCTGCTTTCAAATTTCACTTGTGTAAATTAGCAGTGCCAAAACTAAGGTTAGGCAGGGTGGGGGGGGGGGGGCCAACATCATATATGCTGATTTTTAGCTTAGACATAGGTTGAGGGAACATGGAGTCCAAATGCACAAACCTGCAAAGAATAGAAGTATGCAGAAGTTGGCAGTTAACACCAAAGGAAAGCAACTGGCAGAGAGAGGGAGATAGGAATCAAGTGAAGCACTCTGGAGAGAAAAAACAGAACCCATTAAGGATTCACTAAGAAAATCATCAGGAAGAAACATAAATAGTGAGAAGCAGAAGATCAAGCAGGCAGGAAGAAAGTGATCAAACTGGTGACACACTTTCATCTTTTCAATGTTGTGCCTTGTGGTTTAACATTTTGAGTTAGCTGCAGAAACGAAACTTCAGTACTGAAGTTATTGAAAATGTGTCTCTCTTCATCTGTTAAATATACTTTTGGAAAGTGTAATTTAGTTTTCTTATTGGAAAAAGTTCCTTTGGAGAAATTTCACTGAAATTAGCCAAAGATTTCACTGTTCATTTGGCACCACCAATGATTCAAACATGGTTCATTGCAAACTATCCAGTCATCTATGTGAGTGGTGACTCACATATTAAGTAAGATTTTTAAATATATATTTATTCATTTACGGGACATTAGCATTGCTGGCAAAATCAGTATGTAATGGTTCAATGGTTCAATTTAACCTCACAGAAGGTATATAGCATACAACCTGAAGTTCTTACTCTTCACAGACATCCATGAATCAGAAAAAAACACAAATAGATGACAGAAAACATTACAGCCCCAAAGTCTCCACCCCCATACACAAGAAGCAGCAAAAGCATCAACCCTTTCCCTCCTCCTCCCCCACTTGCTCCAGTAAAAGCATCAAACCCTACCATCAACCTTGCAAGCAATAGCAAAGCCCCAAAAGAAACCATGATCTAGAGTCCCTCAAAAACGACCATCCATCCCAACATTTCAACACCTCAGGCAGGTTCTCTCTCTCACTGTCTGAGTCACTTGTCTCTGAATTCACTGACTCGAGGACCAACAGACTCTCAATCATCATCAAAAGAGAGAGAAAGAGAGAGAGAGAGAGAGAGAGAGAGAGATCACTCAAGTACAGGGGCCTTCAATCGACAGCAGTGTACACTGCCTGCTCCCTTGATGTTTCCTAATAGCCTCTGAGTGGATAATGTTGATCTGAAATGGCACTGTCCTTGGGGTAAAAATTGTTCATTCATGTTACAGAAGGAGTTCCAGAGACATAACCCCATAATGATGAAGGAAGATCACCAGACTCACAAGTCAGGAAGGTGTGTAATGTGGAAGAGAGATTGTAGATGGTGGCATTCCATGCACCATAGATCTTGTCCTTTTAGTTTGCACAGGTTATGAATTTTTGAGGGGTAAATAACAAAGCACTGGCAAGTTTCTTGTGTATTTTGCAGAACATAGAGAGTACAGATGTGTGAGGTCAGTAAGTGGAGGGAAAGACTGTTTATGATTCTGGATGGAATCCAGCAAGTAGGCTGCTTTGTTCTGGATGGTGTTGGGTTTCTCGAGTATGGTTGAATTGATACCTATCCAGAGAAGTGGATGGTATTCCATTACTTTTACTTTGTTAAGAATGGAGGCTTCAAAGAGACAAACTAAAACTCAGTGGTCTTGAAAAACATGAGCATAGCTTCACATTACAGAACAATCAGCTTTTAAAATGGGTGAAGGTGGAATTTGAATCCTCATAAGTATGAGCTGTAGCATTTTGGAAGGTCTAATAAGATCAGGACATCGGCCTTTAATGGTAGAGCTCTAGGAAGTATAGAGAAACGAAGGGAGCTTGGTGTACGGCTCCCTGGATAACTTAAAGGTGGCAACACCAATAGATTAAGGTGTGAAGAAGGTATCTGGGGTGTTTGCCCTCATTAGCCTTTCAAGTCCATTCCAGCTATGTGTGAGAACAACCTAAATAGTCTCACTCTCTGTTTGTTTGTCTGTCTGTGTGCCTCTCTCCTCTCCCTTCCCTCACTCTCACTCCTGCCTTTCTCTCTCACATTCCCCTCTCTCACTCTCTCTCTCATTCTCTCACTCTCCTCTCCCCCTCACGCTTTCTCCTCACTCTCTCTTTCTCTCTCCTCTCCTCTCTCTGTCTCTGTGTGTGTGTCTCTCTCTCTGCATTCTCTCTCCTCTCCTCTCTCCCTCTCTCCCCTCCTCGCTCCCTCCTTCCCCCCTCCCCCCCACTGGTTCTTGACCAATGCTAACAGTTTCTCTCTAATTACAGTCACATCCTATCACAATCTCCCCTGTCACAAAGGGAACAACCCAGATGTTCCTATCTGTCCACGTCATTCATCCCTGGCATTATTTTAATAAATTAATTTGGTACCTTGTCCAAAGCCTTCACATCTTTTCTAGAGTGTGGTGACTGAACTAGTGTTTGAAAAGTTTATTTAATCATATCTTCCTTTTTCTGGTATTCCATCCTATATATATAAAGCCACAGGATCTCAGATACTTCCTTAACCAGTTTCTTACCTGCTTTGCTACACCTTCTCTGTTCCTGTATCCCTTTTATAACAATAATAATAATATCAATAATATTTACTTTATTGATCCCAAGTGGGAAAATCTTGTTACCGCAGCAACATTTAAAAACATGCTTCACAGTGTGCAGACTTACTAATAATAAAGTACAGAATAATAATATACACAATAATAATTTATCAGTGTGCAATAATGTGCAATAATAATACACAAAATAATAAAATAGAGACTATTGTACAATGATATGTGTTCTCCTGTCGCATGGAAATGAACTGCTGTATATGCTTATTGCATTTGGTAGGAAATATTTTCTGTAATGATCCTTGTGACAGCGAAGCTGAATGAGCCTGTTTGAAAGGGTGCTCTGCTGCTTATTCAGTAGGTCAGAATCAGGTTTATTATCACCGGCATGTGTCGTGAAATTTGTTAACTTAGCAGCAGCAGTTCAATGCAGTACATAATATAAAAGATAAATAAATAAATTACAGTATATGTATGTTAAATAAATTAAAAATCTTGCAAAACAAATAATATATAATTTAAAAAGTGAGGTAGTGTTCATGGGTTCAATGTCCATTTAGGAATCGGATGGCGGAGGGGGAGAAGCTGTTCCTGAATCGCTGAGTGTGTGCCTTCAGACTTCTGTACCTCCTTCCTGACGGTAACAATGAGGAAAGGGCATGCCCTGGGTGCTGTGGGTCCTTAATAATGCATGCTGCCTTTCTGAGACACCGCTCCTTGAGGCTAGTACCCAAGAGGGAGCTAACTAAATTTACAACCCTCTGCAGCTTCTTTCGGTCCTGTGCAGTAGCAACACCTCCCCTACGCCCCATACCGGACAGTGTTGCAACCCGTCACTACATAGTACATGCTTTTATGATTGTGCCCTGAAGTTTACAGTATATTGCCAATTCTTCTGTCAAAATGCAATATTTCACAACTCTCAGCATTTCGCCTGCCCTCTATCTGCCTGCCCATTATATTCAGTGGCCACTTTATTAGGTACCTCCTGTAGTCGTGGTCTTCTGCTGCTGTAGCCCATCCATTTCAAGGTTCGATATGCTGTGTGTGCAGAGAAGCTCTTCTGCACACCACTGTTGTAACACATGGTTACTTGAATTACTGTCACTTTTCTGGTAGCTTGAAGCAGTCTGACCATTCTCCTCTGACTTCTTATTAACGAAGTATTTCACCCACAGAATTGCCGCTCACTGGATGCTTTTTGTTTATTGCAATATTTTCTGTAAACTCTGGAGACTGTTGTATGTGAAAATCCCAGGAGATCAGCAGTTTCTGAGATTCTCAAACCACCCTTTCTAGCAACAACAATCAATCCACAGTCAAAGTCACTTAGATCACTTTCCTTCCCCATTCTGATGTTTCGTCTGAACAACAACTAAACCTCTTGACCATGTCTGCATATTTTTACGCATTGAGTTCTAGATTTAGGAATCATACCCAAATCCAAACCCTTGACATACCTTAAAGAAAGCAATAATCCTAGTACCGACCCTTGGGAAACTCCACCTTACATTAGCCATCCAGTCAAAAAAAAGCCCTTCAATACTTCATTGTATTTCAAAGGATTCGAGGGACTCAAAGTACATTTATTATCAAAGTATGTAAGCGATCTACAACCCTGAGATTCATCTTCCACACATACAGCCATGAAACAAAGAACCATGGAACCTGCTCAAAGATTAAAAAACACCAACCCCCCATGTGTAAAAAAAGAAACTAAGCATGCAAATGGCAACAAAAAAGAGCAAAAACACAGAATATAAAACACAAAAGCACAAGGCATATTCAGTTTAGCTCAATATGAATTTATTATCAATAGATACAACAGAGTCTTTTAAGAGACTCTTAGGTACATAGAGCTTAGAAAAATAGAGGAATATGTGGTAGAGAACGTCTAAGCAACTTCTAAAGTAGGTTACATGGTCGGCACAACATTGTGGGCTGAAGGGCCTGTAATGTGGTGTAGATTTTCTATGTTCCATGTTCTATCTCCTGGCTTCTCCGACTCAAAATCGCCCAAGTTAGCAGCAAAAAAGAAGTGCCAAAAAAACTAGAAATGCATCATATGTGAATTAAAGTGCACAATATACAAACGGCACCAATTAAACCTTTCTCTCCAAAATTTCCTTATTTCGTATAGTCCCATTTATCCCATGGTCTTAAACCATAATGACAATGCTCTCAACTGGTACCTTAACAAATGCCTCTTGGACATCAATATAGTGTATACCATGTCAATCACTCTTTTCTCATCAAACCTCCTTGTTACTTGATCAAAAGCTATCAAATTAGACACAAGTTATGCTAATTTTCTCCGACTGACTGATTATTTTCCAGGGGGAGCTAATTTTGTCTCCGGTTATGTCTCTAGGCCTTTCACACCACCAAGGTTAAATTAACTGCTCTTAGCTGACTGGCTTTATCTTTAAGTCCTTGCTCTGAAGTTTATTTCTATTCCATTTCACTCAAGAATAAATGAAATGAGAAAAGCACAAATCCTACAAATTTGGGTGAAACACTGATCCACTGCACTTCCTTCAATGTAGTGTGCTGCATTCCATGTTCACAATGTCATCTCCCTTTCTTTTGAAAATCCTAAATGTGATTGCTTGGTGGGGCACTTATTTCAGTCTGTGAAGGCAGCCTTGAGCCATTTTAATTCTCCATCCCACTCCCAGTCTGGCCTTTCTCTCCATGGCTAACTGCACCGTTACAACGGGCCCACTGCAAGCCTGAGGACCAATGTCTCTTCTTCTCTACAGGCATCTTACAACCTTCCAAGCTCATCTGGAATCCTCCGACTTCAGATAACTCACTCTTTCTTGTTATGTTTCGTAACTTCAAAGCATTAAACTAATTCAAAGGAAGCTATGGGAGTCCAAAATGTGGTTCCAACTGTAAGCATATTATGTGGTAGCATGATCATGTAGGCAGTTAATTTTTACGTATAATCCATAATGAATTGTTTAAATCAACAAGAATGGTTAATCAAACTATCTATACACAAGAGTACTCAGATATTATTTAAGTATTAAATACACAATATTTCTGTTTGTATCAGAGCTGCCATTTCTGCCTATCTTCCTTTCGATTCAATATTCTCTTATTCTATTCATATAATCTCTGGGTATGTCTCACAGTCTTGTCTCTAACAACATATTAAACAAAATTCAATGTGTGTGTTACTGTTCTAACTTAACCCATTTGTTTCATCCTATCGGCGATATTTCTTTTTTTCTACTGATACCTCCGTCACTTCTCTTCTACTGAGTTATAGCATTTTTTTTTCTCTTTACCAAACCCCATGAAAGTTTTCAGATCTGAAGTGTTAACCATTTCTCTTCCCGCAGATGTTGTCCAATCTGCTGAATGTTTCCACCATTCACTGTTTTAGCTCCACTCAAGAATCTGTCGCTGATATGTTTTTCTGGTTTGTGACTAGATATCAAGTTGGTGGCACAATCTGTGGTTATCTGCATAATTGTCCACACTGTTCTGCATTCTTTTTGGTAACATTGATAGAAACCAATCACCCACAGCTGGTTGTAGTTCCCCAAATTACAACTGATGCAGATTCCTCAACATCAACTTACAAATTGTTCATTATTAATTTATATTATTCAAATTGACTGGAACAAAATATACAGATTTGATGACTTCAGATTTGTTTATTTAGAGATACAGAGTGGAACAGGCCTATCGAACTCAACATGCTAGGCCACCCAGCAACCCATATATTAAACACGAGCTTAATCACAGAACAATTTGCAATGACCAAGGACTTTGGAGGGTGGGAGGAAACCAAAGCTGCAGGCGGAACTTCTCGTGGTCATGGAGAGAATGTAAAAACTCCTTACAGACAGTGTGGGGATTGATCTGTGAACTTCAATGCCATGAGCTGTATAGTGTCACACTAACCACTACGTTGCTATGTTCCCCTAAAAGTGGCCTAATGGCAGCACAGATAAAAGTGAAATAATGACAATTGGGACAATGCTTCGTCAAGCACTTCCACCTCATCCGCCACAAGCGGAACTTCCCAGTTGCCAAACAATGTAATTCCCATTCCCATTCCTATTCTGATATGTCAATCCACGGCCTCCTCTTCTGCCAAGATGAGGCCACCCTCAGGGTGGAGGAGCAACACCTTATATTTCATTTGGGTAGCCCCCCAACTTGATGGTATGAATTTTGATTTCTCCTTCCAGTGAACAGATTCCTCCCACCCCGCCCCCCATTCACCACTCATTTCCTGCCCATTATTTCCCCCTGGGTCCCCTCCTCCTTCCCTTTCTCCTGTTGTCCACTCTCCTCTCCTATTAGATTCTTTCTTCTCCAGCCCTTGACCTTTCTCACTCACCTGGCCTCACCTATCACTTTCCAGCTAGCCTCTTTCCCCTCCCCCCGCCACCCACCAGTTTATTTAAGCACCTTCCCTCTACCTTCTCAGTCCTGAAAAGAGTCTCGGCCCACAGTGTCGACCGGTTACTCTTTTCTACAGATGCTGCCCGAGCTGCTCAGTTCCTCCAGCATTTTGTGTGTGTTGCTTTGGATGTCCAGCATCTGCAGATTTTCTCATGTCGATGACAATTTAGGACAGGCTTTGTTGAACTAGATTTTTTGAATACATTGTGCTCATTTTTTTCCAACGTGTTCACCAATCGAAAAGCTATGTTTATCTCATTTTCACATTTTACTCATTTATGTTCAGCCCCAAGAGATGGCTTAAACACATCAGAGTGCTATTGATTAAAGCCTGCCTGTATCCCCACAGGTATTTTCATTGGCCGTGATCAGTCTTAGGATATTAATAAGTAAATGACACAAAAGCTCTCAACGGAAGTCAGCAGCAAACAAAACCATTATCATTTTACATTAATTGCTGATGACATAACGGTGACTTACCACTGGGTTCCCATTCTGACATGACTATTGTTTTGTGGTAGCAAACAAGAGCGCAGAGAACTAAAAGCAGCGTTATTGAATTAATGCAGGAGAAACAGATTTTCAACTGCTCAAAACATCACTGAGCGATTTTCAACAAGGAGGCAAATTAAGGAAAATAGCATTGACCTTTGCTTTCTAATTAAGTTCAAAGTACATTTATTATCAAAGTAGGTATGCATTACGCGACTTTGAGGTTCATTTCCTTACAACCATAAAACAAAGAAACCCAAAAGAATCCATTAAAAAGACTTTTAAACACCTCAATGTGCAAAGAAAAGGAAAAAAAAATCATGCAAATGATAACCCCAAGCAAATAGTGTTTTGATGGGAGTCCACAAAGAGAGCTTGAATTTAGCACAGAGCCAAGTGAGTTGAACCTGCCAGTCCCTCCCCTTGGACCCCGAACCCTTGACCTTTTCAATCTGCCCGGCCCCTAACTCACCATCCAAACATTGGGTTCGGTCACTTCGATACACTCTGGGGCCAGGTACATCTGTAGAAATTTCTAGAAATGTAGAAACAAGCAATCCAGCCTATTACTGCCCTATCAGCCTACTCTCAATCATCAGCAAAGAAATGGAAGGGGTCATCACAGTGCTATCATGCAGCACCTACTCAGCAATAACCTGCTTACGGATGCCCAGTTTGGGTTCCGTCAAGGCCACTCAGCTCCTGACCTCATCTCCTCCTTGGTCCAAACATGGACCAAAGAGCTAAATACCAGAGGTGAGCTGAGAGTGATAGCCCTCGACTTCAAGGCAGCATTTGACCAAGTATGGCGTCAAGGTGCCCTAGCTAAAATGGAGTCAATTTTAAAATGGAGGGGGGACCCTCCGCTCATTGGAATCATACCTGACATAAAGGAAGATGGTTATGGTGGTTGGAGGTCAATCATCTCATCCTCAGGACGTCACTGCTGTAGTTCCTCAGCATCTTCAGCTGCTTCATCAATGACCCTCCTTCCGTCATAAGGTCAGAAGTGGGGATGTTCGTAGGTGACTGCACAATGTTCTGCACCATTCGTGACTCCTCAGATAGTGAAGCAGTTCATAGCCAAATGCAGCTGGACCTGGACAATATCCAGGCTTGGGCTGACAAGTGGCAAGTAACATTCGAGCCATGCAAGTGCCAGGCAATGGCCATCTCCAACAAGAGAGGCTCTAACCATCATCCCTTGACACTCAGTGCCATCACCATCACTGAAGCCCCTTCTAGCAACATCCTAGGGGTTACCACTGACAGGAAGCAGAACTGGTCTAGCCATATAAACACTGTGGATCCCAGAGCAGGTCAAGGGCTGGGAATCCTGCAGCGTGTAACTCACCTCCAGACTCCCCAAAGCCTGTCCGCCATCTACAAGGCTCAGGTCAGGAGTGTAATGGAATACTCTCCACTCGCCTGGGTGAGTGCAACTCCATCAACACTCAGGAAGCTTAACACCATCCAGTACAAGGCAGCCCACATGAGTGGTACCCCTTCCACAATACTTGTTAGTAAAATATTAAGTATAAAGTAAACATCCAATCCCTCCACCATCGACGAACAGTTGCAGCAGTGTGTACTATCTACAAGATGTACTGCAACAACATGCCAAAGGTCCTAAGGCAGCACCTTCCAGACCCACAACCACCACCATCTAGAACGATGAGAACAGCAGATACCTGGGAACACCACCACTTGGAAATCCCCCTCCAAGTCACTCACCATCCTGACTTAGAAACATATCATTGTCGCTGTGTCAAAATCATGGAATACCCTCCCTAATAGCACAAGTGGATGTATCTACACCTCAGACTTCAGCGGTTCAAGAAGTCAGCTCATCACCACCTTCTCAAGGCAACTAGTGATGGGCAATAAATGCCAGCTTAGCTGGCGAACCCACATCCCATACATAAATAAAGAACAACGTAATGTGTCTTTGAATATATAGATGGTGCGCAGACCCACAGACATGAGTGTAGACAGAGTAGAAGAGTGTGCTAAGCAGTATCCTTAAGGTGCACCCCTGTTGATTGTCAGTGAGGAGAAGATGTTATTTGGATTGGAGAGCAGGAGGTAGAAAAGGAAGCTTGCAGATGACCTGAAAATTGGTAGTGCTGTAACTGGTATGAAAGGTCATCAAAGTCCTCGACAGCAGATCAGTTGGAAAATTCGGTGGAGCATTGACAGATGGAATTTAATCCAAACGAGTGTGAGGTAATATACTTTGGGAAGTTAAGTAGGTGCAGAACATACACAGTAAATGGTAGGCACTGAGGAATGTGGATGAACAGAGGGACCTTCGGGTTCAAGTTCATAATTCCCTGAATGTCTCAACACAGGTCAGTAGTGTGGTGAAGAAGGTACAGTACAGGGCGTGCTTACCGTCATAGGTCTGGGCATAGAATATAAACACTGGGAAATTTTATTGTAATTTCACAAAACAGTGGTTTGATTGCACTTGAAGTATAGTGTCTAATTCTGATTGCCAAACTGAGTTTTTTTACACAAGGATCTAATACAGGCAAATGGCATTCAAATAACAAAGGTTGATATACGGTTGATGTACTGTGCAAAAGTCTTAGACACATATATATGGCTATATGCCACAATACTGTAGTAATTGTATGTTTTGTCACAAAAAAAAAATCCAGACATATGTGAGTGATGATAAATCTGATTCAGATATTGTGGACTGAGAGTGGGAGGGGGGCAGGGAGAAGGGAATCCTGGTTGGGAAAAGGGGAAGGGAGCAGGAAGCACCAGAGAGACATTCTGTAATGATCATTAAACCAATTGCAAGTGACCTTGTCTGGAGTCTCTGGGCTGGGAGTGCCTGCACCCACTCCTGGCACTCCTTCTCTGCCACATCGTTCCTGCAGCCCTCTGCCCTCACTATTCTCAACACCCTTTGCTCCTGCCACATTCACAAATTCTCTCCCAACTCCACATTGACAGTACAGTGCAAAATTCTTAGGCATCCTAGTTATATAGACGTGCCTGAGACTTTTACACGGTACTGTAAATGTAGATGAACAACTGCTCATTTCTGTGCTGTACAAATCCATGATTCTATGTTTTGATTTCCTTTTTGGGGTTTTTTTTTGCTATTTTAAAGTAAAGTGGAATAAAAGCTAGAGTTAGCATAGAAAATGAATCACTTAATGGATGAGTAATTCTGCAATTAGAGGACTTAGACATATCATAACCTGGTGACGAGAGATAAGAAAATCCATTTAAAAGGTGAAAACACTGGCAAGTAAATATATCAGTGAATTATTTAAAGTGCATAAAATGCATTCTGTTATTGTTTTCCTTTCTACTACTTCAATAAACTTTCGTAATGAAATGATCTGTACAGAGAGCAAGAAAAACAAGGAGTTTTTTTTACTGTAACTCGATACATGTGATTGTAATAAACCAATTTTATTTACCGAATCCTTTATTAATGAACGTACCTGCATTATTGAACATATTTCCACCATAAGGCATGGACACGCAATGGTAATTTCTCTGCTTGTAATTCCACCTCCAACAGAGTACAGTAGCATAGTGGTTAGCACAATGCCTTACAGTACCAGCAACCTGGGCTCATGTCCCACCGCTGCCTGGTAGGAGTTTGTATGTTCCCCCTGTGACTGTGTGGGCTTCCTTCCACTGTCCAAAGGTGTTAATTGGCCATTGTAAATTGTCCTGTGATTGGGCTAGGGGATTGCTAGTTGGGTCAGAAGGGCTAATTTCACGCTGTATCTCAATAAATAAATAAATAAATTCTTCAAACTGGAGAAAATTTGCCGGAAATGAAAGCAACACACACAAAATACTGGAGGAACTCAGCAGGCCAGGCAGCTTCTATGGAAAAGAACAGTCGCTGTTTCGGGCCGAGTACTGTCAGCAGGACTGGAGAAAAAAAGATGAGGAATAGAGTTAAAAGTTGGGGGGAGGGGAGAGAGAACACCAGGTGCAAGGTGAAACCGGGAGGAGTAGAGGTGAAGTAGAGTTGGGAAGCTGACTGGCGAAAGAATTACAGAGCTGGAGAAGGGGAAGTCTGACAAGAGTGGACAGCAGGCAATGGAAGAAAGAAAAGGGAGAAAGAGGAGCACCAGAGGGAGGCAATGGACGGTCAAGGAGATAAGGTGAGAGAGGAAAAAGGGAATGGGAAATGGGGAGGGACCATTACCGGAAGTTCGAGAAATCGATGTTCATGCCATCAGGTTGGAGGCTACCCAGACAGAATATAAGGTGGTGATCCTCCAGCCCGAGTGTGACCTCATCATGACAGTGGAGGAGGCCATAGATAGATAATATGGGAATGGGATGTGGAATTAAAATGGGTGGCCACTGGGAGATCCGGCTTTTTCTGGCAGGTGGAGCGTAGGTGCTTGGTGAAGTGGTCTCCCAATCTACGTTGGGTCTCACTGATATAGAGGAGGTCACATTGGGAGAATAAACTTCAGTAGTTTGCAACCACCTGCAACAAAACCAGGATTCAGGCTTGGCAAGTAAGATTAGTTTCATGCACCTGCCACGCGATGGCCTTTTCCAGCATGATACGCTGCAGGAAGCCATCTCCTCTTGATATCCAATAGCATTACAATCACTGAAGTCACCATAATCCTGAGGGTCGCCAGAAAATTCACCGAATCTACCACATAAACATCATGACGGAAAAGCTGTCTGAAGGGATCTAATCTCTAATGCCTCCCCAAAAGATTTCTGCCAGCTACAAGTTAACAGTGTGATGGAATTCTGTCGATAATACCTTGTACCCTTTGTTCACATTACTGAGTATTACATTCAGGGATTTTGATCAATTTAACTGAGAATTTTTATTTGTGAATAAGAGACAGGTTTGTAAAAAGGGCCCGAAGAATCATTGGAAACCCAAGTCACCCCAATCACAAACTGTTCCAGGTGTTATTATATGGGAAATGGTACCGCAGAATAAAAGCCAAGACCAACAGGCTTTGGGACAACTTCTTCCACCAGGCCATCAGACTGATTAACTCACACTGATACAATTGTATTTCTGTGCTATAGTGACTGTTCTGTTGCACATGATATTTATTATAAGTTACTATAAATTGCACATTGAACATTTAGATGGAACCATAATGTAAAGATTTTTACTCCTCATGTATGTGAAGGATGTAAGAAGTAAAGTCAATTCAATTCAATTCAACATGCTCCTTTTTTCACTGTAGAGCCCAAAATCTCCCGGAAAATGGTATAACATAAGAAACTAAAAATTCAAAAACTGAGATGTTAGCAGTTCAAAAGTATCCATCCCCCTTTGCTCAGTACTCAGTGGTACCACCTCCTACAGCTATTATAGCCAACGGTCCTTTTGGATAAGTCTCTGTTAGCTTTGCAGAATATGATGGGGCAAGATTTGCCCATTCCCCCTTGCAAAATTGCTCTAGCTGTGCCAGCTTACTGGGGGAGCAGCAGTGGGCAGCGGTCTTGAGGTCTTGCCAGAGGTGTTCGATTGGGTTAAGGTCAGGACTCTGACTGGGCCACTCAAGGACATCAATTTTCTTCATTTGAAGCCACTCCATGGTTGCTCTGGCAGTATGTTTTGGGTCATAGTCCTGCTAAAAGATAGCCTTCCTCCCCTGTATAAATTTTCTGGCAGCGGCTAGTGGGTTTTTATCCAGGGTCTCTTTGTATTTAGCAGCATTCATCTTCCCATCATTCCTGACCAGATTTTCAGTCACTGTTACTGAAAACCATCCCCATAACATGCTGCTACCTCCACCATACTTTACGTTTCAAATCTTTTTATTGTTATATTATACAAAAAAAATGAGTAACCCATTGAAGTAACAACACTTAGAATGTCTCAAAAAAAGACATTATCTTAAAGACTGAAAAAGAAATTTGTGATAACAAAAAAAACCTACTAGGCAGAAAAGTGAGAAAAATAAGAACCCATTAGGTGTACAACCCCAGAGTCATGCGTCATACAAAAAGCTTCTAAAAATAAACATCAAACTGCCAGACCACCATACTTTACAGTAGGGATGGTTTTAAGTGGCTGATGTGCAAGATTAGATTTTATGCCACATGTGCCACTTCGTGTTGAGACCAAGAAGTTCCACTTTAGTCTCATTCAACCACAAGGCCTTCTTCCACATCTTTACAGTATCTTTCAAGTATCTGTGCAAAGTCTTTACAGGCAAGGATATGCTTTTTTTTAGCAAAGACTTCTTTCTTGCCACTCTTCCATAAATGCCCTTTTAGTCCAAGGCCTTAGGGATTGTAGAGCCATGAACATCATCTCCATTTGCAGCCACTGACTTTTGCAACTCATTCAGAGTGACTGCTGGCATCACAGTAGCCTCGTTTCCAAGTGTCATTCTTCTCCGGCGACTAAGTTTAGAGGGGTGGCCTGACCTAGACATTGAGGCTGTGGTTCATATTCTTTCCATTTTTTCATGATGGTCTGCACTGAGCTCCGAGGTATGTTCAGTTCCTTTGAGATGGACTTGTACCCTTCCCCAGATTTGTGCTTCACTATTATCATTTCTCTGACTTGACTTGAATGCTCTTTTGTCTTCATTTTGGTTTGGTCTGTTGAAAGTCTACCATATCTTTGCACCTTGGGGTATTTATTTACTCCAAATTTCTACATCAACAAATTGGGTGAGCTGGTAAGGTAATATACAGTATTGCAGCTGAAGAAAGTTACCATAGTAATTGCAGCCTCACAATTTTGGCTTTTAACCTAATTTTCAGTAAATTGAAGACAGGTTTTGGAATTTCTCTTTTGATTTAGCATGATGCACAATATTTTGCAGATTAGCTCCAAAACCTTACTTCAATATATTTTAAAATTAGAAAATGAGAGGCAGTAAAATGTGAAAATAGTTGTGGGGATTGAATACTTTTTCAAGACACTGTATGAACATTGACAATAAATTTACTTTGAACTTAAAACTTTGAATTCCCTACAACACATGAATACATCCTAAACTCTCAAGTTCAAATTCAATTTTATTCTCATGGCGTACCTACCCAGGGTAGAACTGCATTGAAAATTAGCTTTACCCAGCAGTAGCAGCACAATACATTACAAACATGACAGATGAAAATTAACATCAATTTAAATTAACAAAAAAAATTAACAAAATAAATATGACAAAGTTGAGACAGAGAGAGGGAGAAAACAAAATATATTCTGTGGTCACATGAGAGGTTTTCACCCCTCAGCTTTGAGGGGTGCCTGTATTAATGGTCAGTGAGGATGACATGAGCCTTCCAACCCATTCTGATTACTGTCTCCCAGTGATGAAGTCAATGAGCCAGTCACAGAAGTCCAGGTCTTGAATCTTCACAAGAAGTTTGTGATGTTGAATGCTGACCCTTGCAAATGAATATAACAGTCTGACATACGTGTTCTGGTTGTCCAACTGCTCCAGAACAGAGTGGGGAACCAGCGAGATAGCATCTGTCATAGAACTGATGTGGTGATGGTCAAACTGAAGCAGTTCCAGGTCTCTACTGAGGCAAGAGTTGATTCCAGCCATAACTAAACAGTCAAAACCCTCCTTTGTTATAATGGATGAAGATTTTTTTTAAAGATTAGCTTATTTGTCACATGTGCATTGAAACATCAAAACAAACAGTGAAATGTGTCATTTGTAACAATGACCAATGTATTCCGAGACAAATCACAATGTCATCGGGTGATGACTTTGTCATAGAGTCATAGAGTCATGGAGTAATAGAAAAGTATAGCACAGAAATATGCCCTTCGGCCCATCTAGTCCATGCTAAACCATTTAAACTGCCCCCATTTAAACTGGGAAGGGTGTCTATTCCCTTCAACCTTCCCCGGAAACATAGCTCTCCATACCCCTACCATCCATGTACCTATCCAAAGCACAAAGCAGCCCTACTTGGAAATATTTTGCCATTCTTTCATTGTTGCTGGGCCTAAACTGTTCAGCTTGCTGTCTATTAGTACAACGAAACTGCCTTGAATTCAGGTGTTGCAGCAGTTCAAGAAAGCAGCTCTTCAGTATCTTCTCAGGGGTAGTAATGATGGACAACAATGCTGGATTTCCCAACACCACTTCGTACCGGCGAATGAATATAGAAACAAAGGAAGAGGTTTGTGGAGAGTTTATTTCATGCACACTGCAATGATATTACGCCTTTGCACTTCCAGCTGCAATTCGGCAATGAAGCAGAAAGAGCGATGCTGTTTTCGGAAGCTACTAACTGAATGGCTTCAGTCAAACTTCAATACTGGGATGTTGCTGTTAAACTATGAACCTTTTTCCACTGAGGCAAGGGGAGAAAAAAACCAGAGGACATGGGTTAAGGGTGAGGGGGCAAAAGTTTAAAGGGAACATTAGGGAGGGCTTCTTCACACAGAGAGTGGTGGGAGTATGGAATGAGCTGCCAGACGAGGTGGTAAATGCGGGTTATTTTTTAACACTTAAGAATAAATTGGACAGATACATGGATGGGAGGTGTATGGAGGGATATGGTCCGAGTGCAGGTCAGTGGGACTAGGCAGAAAATGGTTTGGCACAGCCAAGAAGGGCCAAAAGGCCTGTTTCTGTGCTGTAGTTTCTATGGTTATAGAACAGCATCATTTATGCCTTAACGTCTAGTGAGTGCCAAAAGATTCACTATTATTTTGAAAGGAAGTCCCACGCCATCATTTTTAATCACTCAGAGCAGTATAATAATATATTGACCCTTATGCCCCATGCTAACTGGATCAGGAACAGTTACTACCATTTAACCATCAGGCTCCTGAACCAGTGTGGGTAACTTTACTCACTTCAGCACTGAACTGATTCCACAACCCCTGGACAACTCAGGTTCTCAGTATTATTTATTACTTTTTAGTTACTATTACCATGATTTTCTCTTACTTTGCCTTCTTTTGCACATTGGTTGTTTGTCAGCCTTTGAGTGTGTAGAGGTTTTCATTAATTCCATTGTACTTCTTTGCTCAGCTGTGAATCCCAACAAGAAAATGAGCCTCGGGGTTGTATAAGGTGACATATATGTACTTCGATAATAAATTTATTTTGAACACAGGAGTAGATAAGGAGTCATTTAACCATCATTCAGTTTGTTCATGGCTGACCACCAACAACTCCATTTAATCAACTTGATCCCATAATGTCAATCCCTGGAAAACAAAAATCCATCAATCTCTGTTTTTAACTTTTGGAATTGACTTCCTTCAAGAGCATTTTTGGGAGAAAAGATCAGAATCCGAATCGGGTTTAATGCTGAACCTTTATAAGACCCTAGTCAGGCCACACTTGGAGTATGGTCAACAGTTTTGGGCCCCTTATCTCGGAAGGGATATGCTGTCATTGGAGAGAATCCAGGGGAGGCTCGCGGGGATGATTCTGGGAATGAGGGGGTTAACATATTAGGAGTGTTTGGCAGCTTTGGGCTTGTATTCACTGTAATTTAGAAAAATGTGTGGGGATCTCATTGAAACCTACACATTTTGAAAGGACTAGATAAGGTGGATGTGGATAGGATGTTTCCTCTGGTGACAGTATCTAAAACTAGAGAGCATAACCTCAAAATTGAGGGGCAACCTTCCAGAACAGAAGTAAGGAGGATTTTTTTTAGCCAAAGAGTGTTGAATCTGTGGAATATTCTACCACAGACAGCTGTGGAGTCCAAGTCCATGGCTATATTCAAAGCAGAAGTTGATAAGATTCTTGATTGATTGAGGCATCGAGGGATATGGTGAAAAGGCAGGTGTATGGGGTTGAATGGGATCAGGGATCAGCCATGATGAAATGGCAAAGCGGACGTGATGGGCTGAATGGCCTAATTCTGCCCCTATGTCTTATAGTCTTATGGTCTTATCAGCGGCAGATATGGGTTCAATGTCCATTCGGAAATCAGATGGCAGAGGGGAAGAAGCAGTTCCTACATCACTGAGTATGTGCCTTCAGGCTCCTGTACTTCCTCCCTGATGGAAGAAATGAGAAGAGGGCATGTCCTGGGTGATGGGAGTCCTTAATGATGGATGCCGTCTTTTTGAGGCGTCGCTCCTTGAAGCTGTCCTGGACGCTACAGAGGCTGGTGCCCATGATGGAACTGACTGAGTTCACGACTTTCTGCAGCTTATTTTGATCCTGTGCAGTGCCCACCCCTCACACCGGAGGGTAATGCAGCCAGTTAGAACCCCCTCCACGGTACATCTATAGAAATTTGCAAGCAGAGTCCCAATTTCCTCCAAGTTTTTTGTGAGAAATGCTTCCTACTAGACAACAAAATCGCCTGGCAGTAATATTAAAGTTATGCCTTCTTGCCTGAACACTTCTACCAGAGGAAATCTGTCCTTTGTTCCTTTAGTCATTATGTGCGTCAGTACAGAAGTTTACAATGAACAAAGCTGACACAGAATGACAGAAATGCGACCACAGGGGTTTAGATTTTACTGAAAGGAGGCACAGGGATGCGGAGTTTATAATAAATTGCAGATGGCACTGTTTATGTTTTTCATGTTGCAAAGAACAGCAGGAAGGTAGAGAAACTGAGCCCCAGACACACCGCAGCTTTGAATCGTCCACACTATTCCCTTTACAGGGAGGTGCTATTGTTTGACTGATTAGCCATGAAATTGGATTAAACATAATAAATAACAACATCAATCAAAGCTGAAAACAGAATAGGATACTTAATAAAGATGTTAGTAGCGGATATCCATCATCTTTCATCTGAGGATATAAGTATTCTGGCTGCAATTGATGCAGAATCCATTTCTGCCAAGTTGCTCAGCAAGTCATGTGACTTAAACAGACTAAGATGTTTAACTTTGCAGGGAGCAGTGTGCACCCAAAATGGCAGAGGCTATTCTGTAGCTATTAATGTGGCTGTTCTCCCAAAAGTATTGCACAAAGGAAATCAAAGCCTCCTAAAGTATTTAGATTTTAAGGCATCTGTTAGTCTTGCGAGACCATGGATCTGCGCCTGGAAAGTCTTCACTCTCCAGGGCGCAGGCCTGGGCAAGGTTGTATGGAAGACCGGCAGTTGCCCATGCTGCAAGTCTTCCCTCTCCACGGCACCGATGTTGTCCAAGGGAAGGGCATTAGGACCCATACAGCTTGGCACCAGCGTCGTCGCAGAGCAATATGTGGTTAAGTGCCTTGCTCAAGGACACAACACGTTGCCTCGGCTGGGGCTCGAACTCACGACCTTCAGGTCACTAGTCGAATGCCTTAACCACTTGGCCACGTGCCCACGCATTAGATTTAAGAAAGGACTCGGCCCGAAACGTCGACAGTTTATTCATTTCCATAGATGCTGCCTGACCTGCTGAGTTGCTCCAGCATTTTGTGTCTGTTGCTCCGGATTTCCAGCGTCCAGAACCTCTTGTGCTAATAAAAGAGAACATTGGAAACATACAGGTACAGTGAAGAACATGTGTAGTCCAAGTCGGAGAGGAAGGGGTCGAGGAAGAAGACGGGGATCGGGACTGTGAGGAAGTGTCTAGTGAAGGAGAAGGGGAGAAAGGAAAAGGGAACGGATCTGGGATCTGAGGGCAATGAGTAGGGTAGGTGAATATGCCGTTTGAGAAATAGAGAAGGACAAGAGGAGTGGAGGAGATGAGCATAGGGTTGGGACAGCATGATGGCATAGTGGTTAGCACAACGGTTTATAGTGCAGGCAGCCCGAGTTCAATTCCCACTGCTGCTTGTAAGGAGCTTGTGCATTAAGACCATGAGACAAAGGAGCAGAATTCAGCCATTCGGCCCATCTAGTCTGCTCTGCCATCTTATCATGAGCTGATCCATTCTCCCATTTAGTCCCACTCCCCCGCCTTCTCACCATAACCTTTGATGCCCTGGCTACTCAGATACCTATCAATCTCTGCCTTAAATACACTCAATGACTTGGCCTCCACTGCCGCCCATGGCAACAGATTCACCACCCTCTGGCTAAAAAAATTTCTTCGCATCTCTGTTCTGAATGGGTGCCCTTCAATCCTTAAGTCATGCCCTCTTGTACTAGACTCCCCCACCATGGGAAACAACTTTGCCACATCCACTCTGTCCATGCCTTTTAACATTCGAAATGTTTCTATGAGGTCAAGAGCGGACAAACGTTCCTCATATGTTAACCCTCTCATTCCCAGAATCATTCTAGTGAATCCTCCCCGAACCCTCTCCAATGTCAGCACATCCTTTCTTAAATAAGGACCCCAAAACTGCCCACAGTACTCCAAGTGAGGTCTCACCAGCGCCTTATAGAGCCTCAACATCACATCCCTGCTCCTATACTCTATTCCTCTAGAAATGAATGCCAACATTGCATTTGCCTTCTTCACCACTGACTCAACCTGGAGGTTAACCTTAAGGGTATCCTGCACGAGGACTCCCAAGTCCATTGCATCTCAGAACTTTGAATTCTCTCCCCATTTAAATAATAGTCTGCCTGTTTATTTCTTCTACCAAAGTGCATAACCATACACTTGCCAACATTGTATTTCATTTGCCACTTCTTTGCCCATTCTTCCAATCTATCCAAGTCTCTCTGCAGATCCTCTGTTTCCTCAGCACTACCGGTCCCTCCACCTATCTTTGTATCATCAGCAAACTTAGCCACAAAGCCATCTATTCCAAAATCCAATTCGTTGATGTACAATGTAAAAAGAAGCAGCCCCAACGTGGACTCCTGTGGAACACCACTGGTAACCGGCAGCCAACCAGAATAGGATCCCTTCATAGGTTCTCCATGTGACGTTGATTTCTTTGGTTTCCTTAACTGATCATTGTAAAAAAGCTGGGGGATTGCTCAGCAGCTCAGCTCAAAGGTTCAGAAGGCCTACTCTGCGCTGTATGTAAAGACAGAAGAGCTGGAGTAGGTAGGAGGAGCAGAGTGACCCGACCCGCTGAATTCCTCCAGCATTGTGTGAGAATTGGATGTCATTATGCTGACTGGGGCGAGGAAAGAATGCATGACAAGAGAAAAGAAAGTGAAGAATGGTTGATAGATGAGGAGGTCCCAAAGTTCTGATAAGAAAAATAATCAGGGAAGATGGATGGCAAATAAGGAAATGTATAGAGGAAACAAAGTGGAATGGAAGTAATGTGGTCTGAAGAGTGAAAAGTGGAAAGGGGGACGGAAATGGGACTGAAATGTCTGACATGCATTCAATCAGAGATGTTGAGTACAGGGAGGGAGGATATTGGTGGATTCAGATTTGAATTCAGGTCGAAACATACACTGAAATGCGTCATTTGCGTCACCAACCAGCACAATCTAAGGATGTGCTGGGGGCAGCCCACAAGTGTCCCCGCACATTCTGGTGCCAATGCTCAGCAGAACAGCATAAAACACAATAAGCAACAAGGCAGCAACAGCAGAACAAGCCCTGTTCATCCCTCCCACCCACACACGCGGACACTTTTCCAACTCCAGGCCTGGTTTCCAGTCTCCAGTCTACAGCCATCGGCAAGGACAGGCAACAGAAGCTTCAGCTGAGATGATCCGTGGAAAGTTGTCAGCAGCTTGCGAAGGGAATTGTGGAAGTGTATGCTACAGATTTGCAACTTTCTAAATGTGTGATTTTATTAGCTAGTTGTTAAGTGGAGAGTACCGCAGGCAGTCTCCTGTTCTCATCAGAGGAATCTTACCTCCTGAGAAGAGGTGATGATGTACCCATTTAGATAAGTGCAGGAGGTGCAGTTCTCAAAAGTAAGAACCACATTAGTCTTTCTTTTCGCTGGTAAACGCTATTTGTTCCCTACCAAACTGCTGGTATTCCTTAAAAAAAGATGTCCCAAGCAAGCTGGCTAAGGGGCATTGACAATTTCCTGGCTGTGCTTCATCACAGAGTTACTTGTATGTGCTAGCTCAGAGTCCCCAGCGTCCCTGCCATAGAAACTGCTGTTTCATCACCCTCTCCCAAGGCCGCATGAAATCAGATGTGGGAATCTGAACCCCTTTCACTCCAATATCAATTATATAGGCTGCAGGGGAGAAAAGGGAAATTTGACGTGGGGTACAATTATTTCCATTATCTGAGTTTTGCTTTATTTCTATTATGTTATTTAGTTATTTCTTATGATTTGTAAGATTGATTTTAAGGAACCTTAATTATTTCACTATTAATGTGTCTTTAACTGTTCCAGAATATAAAGTTTTTGATACCTTTGACAGTTGGCAAAGCTGGAAGGACTTGTTGTTGGCTTCCAGAGGATTCTGTGAGTGACGTTTGCTATTGCCCACCCACACACACTGTTCTATCACTAGCGAAATCAGAATCAGGTTTAATATCACCAGCATGTGTCGCGTAATTTGTTAACTTTGTTGCAGCAGTACAATGCAATACCTAACAATAGAGAGAAAAAAACTGTGAATTACAGTAAGTATATAGAAGGTATATTAAACAGTTAAATTAAATAAATAGTGCAAAAAAAAAGAACTGAAAAAGTATTGAGGTAGTGTTCATGGGGTCAATGTCCATTCCGAAATCTGATGGCAAAGGGGAAGAAGCTGTTCCTGAATCACTGAGTGTGTTGCCTTCAGGCTTTTATATCTCCTTCCTGATGGTAGCAATAAGAAGAGGGCATGTCCTGGGTGGTGGAGGTCCTTAATGATGTTTGCTGCCTTTCTGACTCATCGCTCCTTGAAGATGACCTAGACGCTATGCAACACTAGTGCCCATGATAGAGCTGACTAATTTTACAACTGTCTGCAGCTCACTTCGATTGGCTATCCCCCTAAAGAAGTGTTGCAGAGCACGGAGATTCCCTGGGCAATGAGGTTGGCCTTCTGCATACTAATATGGTAAATTCAGCAGAGCGGAGATGAGTAGAAGTGCTGTTCCCACTTTAGTAACAATTGGTTCATACAACATTCTGCTCTCCTCCCATTTCCATATTGCTATGATTCCTTTCTGAGGTATGGTTCCACACACATACCATCCATTATGCTGTCCGTTCACTTCACCCGCACCTACTTGTTACCTGTCAGCCTTCCCGATAAGCATCAATAATGAATGTGTTTGATCTATGTCTTCCCAGCCGGCTATAGATTACACATTCAACATTTTCTGTATTACATCAATAACCCTAATAAGATTGTGACAGGCATTATACTAACAAGTTTTCCTTATTTTTACAGTAATTGGAAGAGGAAATCAAGCTTTAATTTCTTTTTCATGCCATAATTCTTCATGTTAAACGTAAAAGATTATGCTATTATCAAAATTTGCTGTAATTGAGGGGACTTGCTAAAATTAATTTCATTTCAGATAGTCCCTTAATTGACTTTTCTATAAAAATATTTCAGAAAACTTAATTTTGCATGAATGTGTTGGCGGCTTCACATTCTTCAAACCTATCAATTTGTTGAGGCAATATTTTCTGATCGGCTGTTATTGTCGTCGTTAACAGAGTGATGAGGAAAATGGCTAATTTGCTCTAATACAGCAGAGTGTTCTCCACTTGAACCAAAGTGGAATAAAGGCAGCTTGTATGAATTGCAAAGGTGACATAGGGCAGTCTTGATCCCATCATATTCGCGCAAGTATTTTCCCAGTTTAGATTATTGGATAATTAGCTGAAAACCTGATCAGAATCAGAATCAGAATCAGGTTTAATATCACCGGCATATGTTGTGAAATTCATCTTTGTGGCAGCAGTACATTGCAATACATAATAATAGAGAGAGGAAACTGTAAATTACAGTAAGTACTGTAAATACAAATTAAATCATTAAATTAAATAAATAATGCAACGAAAGTAGTGAGGTAGTGTTCATGGGTTCAATGTCCATTCAGAAATCGGATGGCAGAGGGGGAGAAGTTGAATGGTTGAGTGTGTCCCTTCAGGCTCCTGTGCTTCCTCCCTGATGGAACAATGAGAACAAGGCATGTCCAGGGTGATAGGGGTTCTTAATGATGGATGCTGCCTTTTTGAAGCATCGCTCCTTGAAGATCTAATATGCTTTTCTGTTTTTCTCTCTCCCCCTCTATATCTCCCTGCTTGCTGCTCGCTGTTTTGAATCCACAGCACGTTAGTACCAAGAAATGACCATCTCCATCAAAAATTTTCCCTCAGGCTGGCTGAGGTCATAGGTTTAGGGTGAAAGGTGAAATATTATGGGGAATCCGAGGGGGAACATCTTCACCAGGGTGGGTCAAGTGCAGAACGAGCTGCCAGCAGAAGTGGTAGATGCGGGTTCCATTGCAGAGAAGTTTGGATAGGTGCAGGGGTATCATCTGGGTGCAAGTAGATGCAAACTAAGCAAACAATCAGGCCGGTGTAGACTAGATAGGCCCAAGAGCCTGCTTTTGTCCTGCAGTGCTCCATGACCCTATGACTTTCAGAGAAAGCATAACCACTGACACATTATATGGCCCAGGATTTCATCATGAACCTGCTGAGAGTGACCAACCAGAGACTTAAGTCCACAGCCATGTTAGTCACTTGGCAACATAACCAGATGAAAGGATGGGCATTTCACAATGAGCAGCTCGACTGTTGAAACCATTGTTGACTTTCCACTACCTTTAAGTAATAGCACGACTATATCACACAAGTAAGTGCAACTTCAACATCTCCAATTCTGCTGAGGACAAAGCAGCCAAACAGGTTAAGACTACCTTCTCGATTTGATACTTCCAGTTCGTCCACCACCAAGTCCTGTGTATGACTAGCAGGGAGCAGTGTGACAAATTGGAAAGGGTCAGAAGTACTTTCCCAGCTTGGATAATTGAAGAGCTATAATGGCTTGGAATCCCATTCTAACAGGCCCCTGCCTCCCTCTCTATAGGTCTCTGTTTCCGGCTCACTGTTCTGAATCCACACTGAATTAGGGCCAAGAAATGACCCACAATTATGTAACCCTAGTTTAGGGGTTACAGTTTAGAGCTGGCCTTTGGCAACCCTCCCCCACCATTTTCCTCTGATATTTTACCCCAGAGGATGTGTAAAGCAACACCTGCGGTAGAATTGGGCCCTCATCCATAATCCCCAGCGGTCTCAAAGACTGCAAATGTGAGGGCTGGAGAGGTAGAGAGCAAGGTCTGTGGTGGCAGGGCCTGAGGTGGACTGGTGATCACAGAAAAATTTGCATGGGGGAGAGCCACTCAGGACAAACAAGCAGCCAAGGGAAGTTGAGGAGGAGGGAAGGAGACTTATACACTTGATAATATTCAGTCAGATTAACTTGACAGTGAGCAAATCTCTCACGGCCGAGACCAGAATATACCAACTTTCTAATTGATTCAGAGTTCAAAGTAAATTTATTATCAAAGTACGTATATGTCAACACATACACCCCTGAGATTCATTTACTTGCAGGCATACTCAATAAATCCATAATAAAATAATAACCATAATAGAAAGACCACACCTATGGGTGCATTTAACCAGCATGCAAAAAAACAACAAACTGTGCAAATACAAAAAGAAAGAAATAATAATAAATAAATAAACAATAAATATTGAGAACATGAGATGCACTATAGAAAGCATCCTGTCTGGATGCATCGGCCAAAGGGTGGTGAATTTGTGGAATTTGTTGCCACATGCAGCTGTGGAGGCCAGGTTGTCAGGTGTATTTAAGGCAGAGGTTGACAGGTTCTTGATTAGACATGGCATCAAGGGTTACGGGGAGAAGGCCGGGAACTGGGGTTGAGGAGGAGATAGTAAAAAAAAGGATCAGCCATGATTGAAAGGTGGAGCAGCCTCAATGGGCCAGATGGCCTAATTCTGCTCCTATGTCTTATGGTCTTATCATGGCACAGCACATCACAGAAACCAGCTCACCTCCATCGACTCTGCCTACCCTTGTTGCAGACTCCGTAAAGTAACCAATATCATCAGTGATCCCGCCCACCCTGAAAATGATCTCTTCTCCCTTCTCCTATTGGTCAGAAGATACAAAAGCCCTAAAGAATGTAGCACCAGGCTCAAGGATAGTTTCTACCCAGCTGTCATAAGACAGAAGCCTAATATGATAAGATGGGCTCTTGACCTCACAATCTACCTCAGTATGGTATCGCACTTTATTGTCTAACTACATTTTCTCCACAACTGTAACACTTTATTCCGTAGTCTATTATTTTACCTTGAAATACCTCAATGTTGTAATGAACAATCTGTGTGGACAGCACGCCAGACAAGTCTTTCCCTGTAGCTCAGTAATATGACAATAGTAAAGCATTAGGAGGTTCATGGAAATGATTCCAGGATTGGAAAGTTTGTCATATGATGAGTGTTTGATGGCTCTGGGCCGGTACCCACTGGAATCCAGAAGAATGAGGGCCTAATTGGAGCAATTTGAGTATTGAACGGCCTCGATAGAGTGGATGTGGAGAAGATGTTTCCTATGGCGGGGGAATCAAAGTCCAGAGGACACAGCCTCAAAATAGAGGGGCGTCCTTTTACAACAGAGATGAGGAATTCATTCCCACAGGCAGCTGTGGAGGCCAAGTCACTGGGTATATTTAAGGCAGAGGTTGATAGATTCCTGATTAGTCAGGGCATGGAGGGATACAGGGAGAAGGCAAGAGATTGGTGTTAGGAGAGAAAATGGATCAGCCATGATGACATTGATAGAGCAGACTCGGTGGGCCGAATGGCCTTTATATTTTATGTTGGTGTGAACCCAGCAACTCTACCAGCGCTTCAGTTGGGTTGGACCCTTAAACCAACGTTGTAACAGACCTCAGCCCTGGAAACCACCCATTAGCTCCAAGTCCAGTTTGCCCCCGCACATCACACACCTCCCCCGACGCGCAATGCTGACAGATTCCTGGAACTGCCGGCCTAACACAATTATGGGAGTATCTTCATCACAAATTGAAGAAGCTCATGGCCCCAATTTCTCAGAGCCAACAAATATCACCCTCTCTGGCCAGAAAATGTGATTTTGCTTTGAACGCCTAATCTAAACTCATTGGACCCGCAACTGAATTACCGCGTTTCATTCAATTCCCGCCAACCAGCCAATTTATCAGCAAGCCACTGGAAGATCGCATTCATTCGATTGCTTGACCTTTACTGTCACTGTCAGGAATACAATTCTGAGCTGGCGAAGGAACTCACAAAGCTGGCACCTTCGCGGCCATTATTACTTTGACACATCATTAAAGAGTATCAATCAATTGTCGCTCGGTAAGTAGCAAAGTTTATACGCAGAGTATTTCGAGACTACGCGATATATTTATAGCGCAGGCTGTGCTTCAAGTCTTGGTGAATGAAATCGCCACCGCATTTTTTTAATCTGGAAAATGTCGTGCAGCTCGCCTGTGCCGTGACTGATGTGAATCAGCGTGCTCTACCAGCAAGGGTTCAAGAGCATCTCCCGCCTTCATTGATACAGCCTGGACATCCTGCTGGAAGATACAATTCGCAGGAATGCATCAACACAGAGCAGGGGACGGGGGGTGGGGGAAGCAGATGTAACTCAAAACCTATCAGCCGCTTCATAAATTGGCAAAAAAGAAAGGTGCCGGCCACGACACGGGCAATTACCGCACCAATAAATGATACACGCGAAATGAAAGAACAGCTTGGTGTCCGTAAAGTGACAAACGTGCTTCGGAGGGCAAGCGTTCTTTCCCCCGCAGCGGAATGGGCACGCTCCGTGTGAGACTCAGCCGTGCTGCGAATTGTTACATTGTTGCATTGTGCTCCTGAACTGTGTCGGTTTCACGTCGTCCCCACGTCGGGATTGACTTTATTAAAAGGACATCCGAGACAAGGCAAGAGGACTGCATTCCGTCCCTGGAAGGTAAAGTGCAGAGCCTGGATTAAATGTCCCCTGAGAAGTAATTGAGTCTCAGGGGGATGGACTCAGTTTTCTGGACACCAACAATTCTGCACTTGAAATTACAATTTCTGCTGTACCGTTTGATGTATATCACGATCTTTTCGGTAGCCGCGAACAGCATTTACAATGTGTTAAATCGCGTTAATTTTCTGGCGATGACCTTGAGCACCGGTTATTACTTCTGATGCAGTCCCGAATAACAGTTTAATAAATGTGTTGGATAAATGGGTCTATCTTGCCTACTTTCAGCGCGAGTAAATGCAGTTAAAGAGAATCTGCATGTACTTTTAAATGCCGTGGAGAATACCAGTGGCATACTTGCATAGGTGAATGGTCTATTATCAGAGCCCTTTCACTGCATGGGGCTGCATTCTGGTCGTTTTAACAATCAGTAAATAGATCTTTTTTAATTCCAGGGCGAAGAAGATTTTATCCCCTCGGATCAACTTAGTTTTCCACTCGAGCTCCAACTTCTCAGAACTGGTAAGTCAAAATTAATTTACTCTGGAATGATGTCTTTTCTCCCCTGTTATCCCGTTGTTGTTTGCAGCGCCGGGGGATTTGCGGGAATAAATCTCGGTGCAGTCTGCTAATCAGACGATGATAATCCGTTGCCTGCAGCCGGAGGTCTGAAGCGCTTGCTGCATGTGCTCCAGTTTTGCGTAGAGTTAGCAGCTCGCACTCTGAGAGGTTCAATGGAGCCGCACACTTCGCGGGAATGAAATAATCTTCGAGTGAGTGGATAAATTTGTTTTCACTTTTTGTGAAAGAAAACTCAGAACGTGTCATTATTTTTGATTATGCTTGACTCTGGGTAGGTAATACGATGCAGCATTGTGCTTCTGAGGCTGCATCCGTTTTAAATCTAAATGCTAACACTTCTAGCGGTCATCTCCTGCTGCAAGAATGCAAGACCTCCGCACATCAAGGCTTTGCTTATACAGCCGGGTTTACATTGATGCAAAGTGTTCTACAACCGTCAGGAGCATTAAAGCCCCGAGGCGTGAGACCCTGACTGACATGGGTTCTGAGTTCCTAGTTCCTGCAGCGACCTTTTACCTGTACGGCTTTAGCTATCCTGAAATTCCAGGTAAAATTAAACAATGCCTGTTTTACCAGCCGTGATACACTGTACTCGCCACTCCATTTGGATTGCCAAACAGTGGACTATTCCAAGTCTAGATAAGTTCATTCCACTTATTTAATTCTCCAATCATAAAGTCAAGTGAAAGGTAGGTCCCAGATGTCTTATTGCAGGTCAGTGGCTTCAGTCAAATCTTCTGATCTAATAAGACTGTCAGATATAGGAGAAGAATTGGACCATTTGGCCCATCAAGTCAGGCTGATCATGGCTGATCCATTTTCCCTCTCAGCCCAATCTCCTGCCATCTCCCCACGTCCCTCCATGCCCTGACCAATCAAGAATCTGTCAACCTCTGCCTTAAGTATATCTGCCTCCACAGCTGCCTTTGGCAAAGAATTCCACAGATTCACCACTCTCTGGCTAAGTTATCTTGATTTAGTTAGGGTGTCAAATCAAATTTTTATGAAGTACCGTATGTCCACCTGTCTTTAAACTCTGATATTGCATTTGCAATTGCCAAGTTTTCTATTGCACATAGATTTAGAGTCTCTTTGTAATTTTCACAATCTTAATATTCATTCTACACCCTGATAAATTCCCATTCTGTGCATTGATAATTTTCTCTTTTCTCCACCCCAATCATATTTCACTGTGGGTCAGCAATAATCCATTCTTCACCTTCTCATGCATACGAGAAAATAGACTGTAGTTAGCTGGCACTCGTAACATGGAAAACAAGGAATTTCTCAAGGTTAATACACTGTCATCCCATCCACAAAGTAACTACCCCAATTAGGAGACCTTTATCATCAAGTTTCAACAATTTTTATATATGTCAAATATTGAAGCTTCTTATTGCTGCAAAGTGACTTTCAGATTTCAGGTATGCTGGAATGGTGGAAGGAATAGGTGCATTTTCAGATGTGTGGGAGGGGTGAAATGATTAGTGTCGTCCATGTCTCAGAGAATCGGAGATTTGACTAAATTACTGCTTTTGAATCCACCACAGTTTCAAATTTCAGCTTTGCTTCCTCTGATTATTTTTGGATGGTAGCATTGTTATTAAGCTGCTGGACAAGCATCCAGAGACTCAGACCGTTAATGTAAATGTGTTGGTTCAAATCCCCCTCCAGGACTGGGGAATTTAATTTCAAGTTAAATAAATCTCTTATTAAAAATTGCTGATCTCAAACCTGAAGCTGCCAGATTGTTATAAAGACCCATCTTTTCACAGAAGGAGATCTGCTGCCCTGACTGGCCTACATGTAATTAATTCTTAACCCCTTCTCAGTTTTTTGGTGGGGGGGCAATGAGGATAGAGAATAAGTCCCATTTCACGTCGTAGAATCTGAATCAGGTTTAGTATCACCTGCATATATCATGAAATTTGTTGTCTTTGTAGCAGCATTACAATGCAATGCATAATAATTGAGAAACAAAATGAATTACAGCAAGTATATATATAAAATAGTTAAATTAACTAAGTAGTGCCAAAAATAGAAATTAAAAAAGTAGTAAGATAGTGTTCGTGGGTTCAATGTCCATTCAGAAATCAGATGGCGGAGGAGAAGAAGCTGTTCCTGAATCACTGAGTGTGTGCCTTCGGGTTTCTGTAATTCTTCCTGATGGTGACAATGAGAAGGGGGCTTGTCCTGGGTGGGGGTCTTTAATGATGGACGTCTCCTTTCTGAGGTATCTCTCCATGAAGATGTCCTGGATACTATGGAGGCTAGTGCCCATGATGGAGCTGACTAAGTTTGCAACGCTCTGTGGCTTATTTCGGTCCTGTGCAGTAGCTGCCCCCACCCCCCATACCAGACGGTGATGCAGACAGAATGCTCTCCACAGTACATCCGTAGAACTATCACAAGAAGAAATGCATAAAAATATAAACAGTAATGCAAAGGAAAAAGTTCCTTTGATAACAAAAGTTGTGCATGCCATTTATTAGTGCATTCGCAACATGAATTTCTTCATGGCGTAAGGCAGAGATTTTTAATATGTATCATCAGTGGAATTTTATATTAAGAATAATTAATATACAGGAGCATTTAGATGATGACCATCAATAAGGGATTCATGTGATAACAAACTGTGAGGACACTGTTCAGGTGCTTTATAACTATAGGTTGTAATCACATAACATCTATTTGTTTTTAATAATGTGCTTTGTACAGTTTTATTGTATTTTGATCTGTTTGTTTGCACTGTGATTGAGTAACACATGAAGTAAATTGGCCAACTGCACTTTATGCAATGTCTTTATAAGTTTAACCATTATGGATTTCAGTTTGGTCAGCACATATTAGCGTAGTGGGGCAGGACGGTAGCGTATCGGTTAGGACAATGCTTTACAGTAGCAGCAACCCAGGTTCAATTCCCACCACTGCTTGTAAGGAGTTTGTATGTTCTCTCCGTGATGGCGTGGGTTTCCTCTGGGTGCTCTGGTTTCCTCCAACAGTCCAAAGACGTACCGGTTGGTAGGTTTATTGGTCATTGTAATTTGTCCTGTGATTAACTAGGGTTATATTGGGGGATTGCTGGGTGGCGTGCCTCGAAGGGCTGGAAGGACGTGTTCCACACTATATCTGAATAAATAAATATTGCTGATAGTACGACAGTTAATTAGTGAGCGATACTGCAGGCTACCAGTATCCAAGACCAAAGAGTTACCTGTATATATATTTTTAAAAATCAACATATAATTATTGCACCACATTCAATTTTGCGTTGAGCAGCAAATATTGAAGCAACCCGCACACACAATCTTGGCCCAAGTTTATTGGCATTGATCCTGTTCATTTGTACAGAGGACCCACAGCACTTATTAATCATTAGCCAATTCCTTCTTGTGGAGGAATTGCTATGCATCTCAGGCAATTTATCTTGTTTACATGTGGGTGTGAATGATAGTTTCACTGCCCAGTAGAGTGTGAATTCATGGATAATTAAAAATGCATCTGTCTGAATTAATCAGCTGACATTGCCAGCCCTGCAGATTTTCTTTCGAATGAATGTAAAGATAGGACTAAGAAGTAGGGATTATACAGACAACATAAATGTACAGAAGTCTGTTTGAATTTGCAGCCAGCCCCCTGTTTAGGTCAGTGTAAGGTTTTCTAATGCATTGCACAATCGGCAGATACAGTAGCTGATTTATTTTTAAGTTTAACCTGAAATGGCTTTGAAGACAGCCATCCTTCAAAAACGCAGGTGAAAATGACTTGTCTTGTGAAGGGTTGTGCAGCTCTGCAAAGAATATTCCAAGTGTGCATGTGTGGACCTGGAGTATTAATCTATTGCTGCCCACTGGCACCAAAACAGATTTCAATACAACAATTGCATACACCTTTTACATTGTCAAAGGTGAACTATAATATTTCTTACATGAGATTGCTTCCAAGGATCTTGCCACTCGTCTGAAAATCGCCCATGTTATATCAGATGAAAAATCAGGTTTATTCTGTGGAAATGCTGTCTCATGTCAGAGCGTGCTTGATTAAACATTTTGTACAGCTTGTGTATCAGTTTGACTCTGGTACCAGCTTTCATACTACATGGATGAGTATTTTATTGTGGTCCACCAGTAACACTGCAATGAGATTGTAACACCCCCTACATCTCACTCCAGCTTTTTAAAGTTCAAAGTAGATTTATTACCCAAGTTATATATACTATATGCCGTAATATGTTACCTTGATATTCATATCCTTGCAGGCACTGGCAGAAAAAAATTAAGTCAGAAAATTTTACAAGAGCTACACATAAACAGACAAAGACTAATAAGCAACCAGCGTGCAAAAGAAGAGAAACTGAACAAATGCCAGGAACTTGAGTTGTAAAGAGTCCTTGAAAGTGGGTCATAGAATTAGTTCAGGGTAGTGGTGAATGAGTTATCTGCCCTGGTTCAGGAGCCTGATGGCTGTAGGGTAATAACTGTTCCTGAACCTGGTGGTGTGGGTCCTCAGTACCTCCTGTACAGTGGTAGTAGCAAGAAAAGGGTATGGCCTGGATGGTGGGGCTTTTTCATGGATGCTGCTTTCTTATGGCCATGCTCCATTTACTCTAAATGTACTCAGTGGTGCAGGGGGCATTGCCTGTGCTGGACTGGGCTGTATCCACCTCTTCCTTCAGCCATTTCCTTACCTGGGCATTGAGTAGAGGTGCAATGGTACTTTGTGATGACACTTGTATGTTGGATCCAGGACAGATTTGATATGTTGATGCCAAGGAACTTAAAGCTACTGACGCTCTCCACCTCCGTTCCCCTAATGAGGACTTAACTCATGGACTTCTGGCTTCTTCCTTCTATAGTTGGTAATCGTCTCCTTGGTTCTGCTGACATTGAGTGAAGGGTTGTTGTTGTGGCACCACTCAACCAGGTTTTCAATCTCCTTCCTTTTTGTTGATCCATCACCACCTTTGATTTGGCCAACAACAGAGGTGTCACCAGCAAATTTAAACATGGCAATGGAGTTGTACTTAGCCACACAGACATTAGTATAACGTGAGTAAAGCAGGGGACTAAGCACACAGCCTTGTGGTGCAACCCTGCTGATGGTGAACGTAGAGGAGGTGCTCTTGCCAATCTGTACCAACTGGAGTCTGCCAGTGAGGAAATTGAGGATCCAATTGCACAGGGAGGTGTAGAAGCCAGGGTCTTGGAACTTAGAGATAAGTTTTGAGGGGGATGATGGAAGATGGTGTTGAATGCTGAGCTGCAGTCAATAAAGAACATCCAGAAGCATGCATCTTCATGGTCCAGATGTACCAGAGCTAAGTGAGGAGTGAATGAATGAAATGAGAGCTGCTGTTGATCTGTTGTGACAGTAGAAAAATTGGAGTGGATCCAGTTCACTCCTCACGCAGGAGTTGATATGTTATGATGGGGTCTGTGGATACGATAGGGTCTTTTAAGACAGTGGACCCCAACCACCAGGCCGCAGACTGGTACCGGGACTGCTACCGGGCCGTGAGGAAACGATATGATTTGGCGATATGAAACAATATGAGTCAGCTGCACCTTTCCTCATTTTCCCTGTCACGCACTGTTGAACTTGAACCCTCCCCCCCCGCCCCCCTTCGGCCGGTCCGCAAGAATATTGTCAATATTTAACCGGTCCATGGTGCAAAAAAGGTTGGAGATCCCTGTTTTAAGAGACTCCTGGATAGGTACATGGGGCTTAGAAAAATAGAGGGCTATGGGTAACCCTAGGTAATTTCTAAGTTCAGCACAGCTTTGTGGGCCGAAGGGTCTGTATTGTGCTGTAAGTTTTCTATGTTTCTAAGTTCATGACCAACCTCAGCACAGTGGATGCAAGTGCTATTGGACAATGGTCATTAAGATGGGCTACTACGTTGACTTGGGTACCAGTATGATTGAAGCCTGCTCGAAGCAAGTAGGTATCTTGGACTGCCAAAGCAAGAGGTTGAAAATGTCTGAAAACACTCCAGCCAGTTAATTACCACAAGTCTTAAGTGGTCAGCCAGGTACACGCTTTGGACCAGGTGGATTCTGATGATTTACACTCCTGGAGGATGCTCCTACATCAGCCTCAGAGACTGAGATCAGTGTTGATGGGAGCTGTGGGTTTGTGAATGTGTCTCCATACAAAGCAAATGTCTGAGGCGAAACCTCATTGCCTTTTATGTTCTTTGCTTTTTGCTTTATAGGAAAGATGGTGTTCAAGTCCTGTCACAGTGGCCGAACATCCTTCTGTGATTCAAATTCAGTCTAGATTGCCACTTTGCACAGGAAATCGCCTTCCAGGTGTCATACCTGGACCTCTTGAATTTTCCTGGATCGCCAGTATTAAACGTCACCAATCTAGCTGGTAGCAGATTGCGAACCTCTTGGTTCATCTAGGTCTTCTGGTTGGGGAAGACGCTGAAGGATTTTGTGGTACACACTCATCTGCACATAGTCTGTGACAACTGTGGCATGTTGATTCTGCCAGTACATTACAGAGTTAACACCAACTCCTGACTGCTATATCCTTTTTCACCCTGATGCTTCTCACCTCTCTGCTCTCTTCAGGTGATGAATGTACACTGCAGAATACTAATTTTGTCATTCACTGAGGAATCGGGCTGAGCTGAGCTTTGCTCCCCTGGATCAATGCTGTTCATTACCCCTGGGATGCAGGAACATGAATGGTTTCTTCTGAAACCCTTGTCCTCTGCCTTCACCATATTCTCTTGCAGTATGTTCAACACCATTAAGGCATTGACATGTTGCTTCTATTGCCTTTGTTGCATTAGGGTCAAACTTATGTCAAATTTCTTCTCTCGCCACAAATAGGCGTCATTTCCTAGTTTCCTTCTTGTCTCTCCTTCATGCAGGTCAGCGCACCTTGTTTTGCTATTCCGAGCCGGTTTTTACCTGAGCACATTACGTTAGCTGAAATTAAAACTGGGCATGCCAGAAATTCTCAGTTAGATGACATCTGTGGAGTGAAAGCTTGAGTTAATATTTACATTAATAATTATTCAGTAGCCTCGGAGAAATTTGAAGATTTTAGGTATAGAGAGAGGGAGGGAAGAACAAGAGGTAAAAGCCAAATTCCGGGCCAACACAGTCAAAATGCTGGATGACCTCTGCAGGTCAGGCAGCGTCTATGGAGGGAAATAGTAGATGTTCCAGGCTGAGACCCTTCATCAGTACTGGAAAAGAAGGGGGAAGATGCTAGAGTAAGGGGAGGGGGAGGAGTACAAGCTAGTGAAAAATGAAATTAGGTGAGGGGGAGGGGGATGGGTGGGGGAGGAGGATGAAGTGAGAAGTTGGGAGGTGATAGGTGGAAGAGGTAAAGGGTGAAGAAGAAGCAATCTGAGAGGAGGCAGACATTGGGCCATGGGTGAAAGGGAAGGAAGAGGGGCATCCGAAAGAGTGATGGGCAGGTGAGGAGATTAGGAGGGCTACAGGAGAGAAAATGAGGAGTGGAAAGCAAAAGCAGAAAGTGGTCTACCCTGAGGACATGCAGCCACCATTTGCAGTGCGGTTTTCTGAAGCAGATGAACTCTGAGTTGTGTGCACAAGAATTCCAAGGGAGCACAACGCTTTACAGTACAGGCGATCCAGGTTCAATTCCCACTGCTGCTTGTAAGGAGTTTGTACATTCTCCCTGTGGCTGCATGGGTTTCCTCCGGGTGCTCCGGTTTCCTCCCACAGTCCAAAGATGTACCGGTTGTTAGGTTAATTGGTCATTGTAAATTGTCCTGTGATTTGGCTAGGATTAAATCAGGGGATTGTTGGGTGGCATGACTCAAAGGGCCGGAATATACACTACTTTTTAAATTTCTATTATGCACTATATATATAAAAAGACGAACGGAAGAAGAAAACTACACGAGGGATGTGGGTCAAGAATCAGAATCAGGTTTAATATCACCAGCATATCTCATGAAATTTGTTGTTTTTGTGGCAGCAGTACAATGCAATACATGATAATAGAAAAAAATTGAATTGCGTATATATAAAATACATACAATATAAATACTGTGTGTGTGTGTGTGTGTGTGTGTGTGTGTGTGTGTGTGTGTGTGTGTGTGTGTGTGTGTATGTGTGTATATATGAGGGGAAGAAGCTGTTCCTAGATTGTTGAGTGTGTGCCTTCAGGCTCTGTACCTCCTTCCTGATGGTAGCAATGAGAAGAGGGCATGTCCTGGACAATGGAGGTCCTTAATGATGGACGCTGCCTCCTTGAGACATCACTCCTTGAAGATGTCCTGGATACTACGGAGCCCATGATGGAGCTGACTGAGCTTATAACTCTCTGCAACTTACTTCAATCCTGCGCACTAGCTTCCCCCCACCCCATACCAGAAGGTGTTGCAGCCAGCTAGAATGCTCTCCACGGTACATCTGTGGAAATCTGTGAGCTGCCTGAAGTTGAAAAAGGTCAGTGTTTCTACTCTTGCACTGTAGACTATCCAAAATTGGGATGTGATTGGTGAAAAGATGAGGAGCACGAAGCTTCACTAGGAAAATGCAAATGAGTGAGAACAGACCTGTGGAAGAGCAACAAGTAAGTGCAAGAGGTTCAATTCCACGTGTAAACTGAATGGAGGAGTTCCGAAAGGCAGACACCCGCCCATTCGGAGTTTTGTCTCCCTGTGGTCTGGAGATGTGAGCAGAGATGACTGCATACTGACATGTAAATCATTGATTAGTTTGTGCCCCCTGGATGTTGAAAATGGGGGTAATGGAAAAGTGGGTGTTGCATGGTAACAGACAGATGTTGGTGATAAAGAATTAATCACTGCGTTATGGATGAATGGTCCCTTTAAATGCTGGAAGGGAAGGGAAAGACAGCATCACACTGGAATCTGTGAGAGTTAGTTACTGCCTGTTACGCTGCTAGCAATGAAGGTCATCCATCTCTGTCCGCCCTTGGTCATCCATCTCTATCCGCCCTTGGCCATCTTTTCTAATGTGCTTCTGGTGTGGTTCAGGGTCCTCATTTCTACCTCTAAGGTATGGCGCCAAGTTGTCTTTGGTCTCCCACATTTCCACCGCCCTTCAGAGGTCCAATGGTGTGCTGTCTTGATGACAGAGTTGTTCTCTCTTCTCATCACATGCCCAATCCGTATCTAACATTTCCTCATGATGGCTGTGGCCACGTCCTCTTGGAGACACTGAAGGAGTAGGGCGTGGTTGGAGATCTTCCTTGGCCAGAAAATACGGAGGATCTTTCGGATGCTTATGGTGTGGAATGGTGTTTGCCAAGGTCATTCTCTGTCATGTACTCTGCACAAGAGTGTGGACCGAACTCAGCGTCCGCTTCCTATCCCACCTATCTTCTCTCAGCCCCTTCTTCATTCCCATGGTGTTGCAGATTCTGGTCGAATGCACTTTTCCTGCCACCGGAAGTCTGTTGTGCCTCATTAATAGCTTGACTGGGACTGAATGAACCACATAGGCGACGCTCCATGCGAGGATGATCTTTGTCTCAAGCGTGTGCAGCAACCTTCCCACCAAATCTGTCAGTGACAGATGGGCTGAATTGACTGGTGACAAGGTGGCTTCTTTCTCATGTAGTTCCTCGCTCCACCTGCCATAGACCAATCTGTTGGCTATGTCCTCAGGGAACAGTGATAGACATTGATTCCTCCCTCCCACAGTAAAGGCTGTGCCTTTTTGACTTCCAAGTGATGTGTAAAAGGAAGAAGTACTGATTCATCAGCTGAGAGTAAAGTGGTATTCAGCTCAGCTTTTCTTTTCCCCATCTTTGACCTGATGCTGAGGACTCCCAGGGCCACTCCAGCCTGACTGGGGGTCCAGTTGTAAATAATCTGCTGGATGTGAAATCCACATTACTAACTTTAGTAGAAGCACTGTAAATATTTTTGATAATATAAAGATACGTAGGAATGTGCACAAACCAGAAATGGTTGAGAAAATATTGCACATATGTAGAGTAAAATATGAGATGTGATGTGGTAAAATATGAAGAACGTATCCACTTTGGCGGGACGGATAGAAAAACAGAGTACTCTCGAATGAATGTGAAAAATTAAATGCCGGTGTTTGGAAAGATCTGCTTGTTCTTGTACATAGTCAAAGTTAGCATGGGGCCACCTCAAGTAATTAAGGCAGGAAGTGGAATATTGGAAACACGGGGAAGTTTGCAGATGAAGGAAACTCAAAGGAACATACACAAAAGCTACTGGAGGAACTCAGCAGGGCAGGCAGCATCAATGTAAAGGAGTAAACAGTCAACGTTTCAGGCCGAGACCCTTCTTTAGGACTGGGAAGGAAGGGGGAAGATGCCAGAATAAAAAGGTGGGTTGAGGGGAAAGAGGCTATCCTGAAGCTGATTGGTAAAGCCAGCTGGGTGAGAAAGGTCAACGGCTGGAGACGAAGGTATCTGATAGGACAGGAGTGTGGACAAATAGGAAAAAGAGAAGGAGGAGGGGATACACGGGGTAGTGATAGGCACTTCTTCTCATCTACCTATTACTTCCCCCTGGGTCCCTGCCTGTCCATCTAAGTTCCTCCAGTATTTTGTGTGTGTTGCAGTGGAATATTGGCTTTTCTTCAAAGTCAAATGCAAGAGCTGTTGCAAGAGCAAAGCTGTCAAGAGGCTTTGGTGAGTCTATACCTGAAAGTTTTGGCCTCCCTAAGGTTCACTAGGTTGATTCTTGGGTTAAGGGTTTTGTAATGAAGAATGATGGAGCAGATTAGGCCAATAGTCTCTGAAGTTCAGGACAACTGAGAGGTGATCTTACTGTGGCAGATGGAATACTGAGAAGATTGGACAATGTAGTTGCTGCTTGAGCACATTTGCCCTGTGGGGTAATTTATATAAAGGATGAATGGGATTAAGGGATCAGTGATGAACCTGATGAAGAGGAATTTTCCTTAGAGCTATGAATATCTATATTTCTTCCCCAAAAGGAATTTGGAAGCCGTTGACATTGGATATATTAAACCCTGAGATTTGTGAATATTCTGATTGTAGGGGATAAGAAGCTGGTGAGGATCGGGCAAGGATGGAGTTGAAGCCAGAGATCGTTATTCATATTGGTTGATCACAACTGGAGAGCCATGTTGTCTATTCCTTCTCTTTCTCCCACGTAATTCGCAGAAATAAGACCCACAGGAGACAGATTTAAGGTGATTGGCAGAAGAGTAAGGGGTAAAATTTAGAAGCATGAAAAAGCATGATTGAGATTCCTATGATCCAGAACTCTCTCACTGGGAGCAGACTCGGTTGTTGCTTCTGGAAGAAAATTGACAGGTAATTGAGAGGAAAAAGCATTAAACCGGATGGAGAAGCTGAGGGTGGGGATAGGATCCATCCACAGGGAGGGAGCTGGGAGTCGAGGCGGGATCCATCCACGGGGAGGGAGCTGGGAGTCGAGGCGGGATCCATCCACAGGGAGGGAGCTGGGAGTCGAGGCGGGATCCATCCACGGGGAGGGAGCTGGGAGTCGAGGCGGGATCCATCCACAGGGAGGGAGCTGGGAGTCAGACGGGGTCCATCCACAGGGGGGAAGCTGAGTGTGGGGACGGCCTGCATCCAGAGGGAAGGAGCTGAGGGTTGGGATGGGCTGTGCCCAAATGGAGAAGGCAGAGGATGGGGAAATGGGCTGCCTCCAGAGGGGAGGAGGCTGAGGGTGGGAGAACTGTTGAGGATCCCTTGGGCCAAATGATTGCTCAGATAGTTCTGTAATTCATTTCATCCCCTTCTGGATTAACGTGGCAGTTTTAAAAAAAATAAAAGCTAGCTTGATCATTAATCCTGATTTTCAGCACGAGTTATTTTCCAGTTGTGGTCCGTATTCGGAAAGGGTGTTCTAGTTTCCCAGCACAGATGCTCTCAGGTTCAAAATGACTGGACTCAGCCACACATTTTCCTTGCCCGCTAGCCTGACCCTCTCACATAGGCCATGTGTGGGTAATGATAGACTCATTAGCACGTCTATCACTCCTGTTGATCTGGCGCGAGGTAGCGCCAGCTGCGTTAGAACGCTACTAGACCAAATGTTACATTGGTCGCATTAATCCTTCTTAAAGCACTGTCTGGCACAGAATAGATAAAAGATAATGACATTTTAAAAAATAAATGAAAATGCGACATTAAGCAATAAAAGTGCCAGATTATTCTAAAAAATTTAAAAGCCTGAAATTATTTTCCATTTATTCTTCTACATTTAAGTCGGAAAGCAAGGTCACTGTTTTTTTTTTGTTTACTTTTCCTTTCTGTATTTAGGCAAATGATTCATGCTGGGTTGCAGTTCCATTACTGCTAGCAGCTCATCAGAGCCTTGTGCAATTAGCCATTCTCCACACGTAGGGCGGGTTAATGTGCCGCAGGCTATTCAATAAATGGAGGCACCGTGACTGATACATTATTGGCCTACGCACCCATCTGTACTTTCCATCGAGAATTTCTGGTCTGTGAGGGTTGTCCAAGTTGTTTTATAACATGGTAACAATGAGACCAAACCTCATGCTCGCATCTGGGCTTGGAAATCTATCTCTGTTCCTTAACTGTACGGCACTAAGTCCTGACATCCACCAGCACTATATGGGAGTACTTTCACCAGAGGACCAGAGTAAGGTAAGGAGGTACACTCACACACTCACACACTCACACACTCACACACTCACACACTCACACACTCACACACTCACACACTCACACACTCACACACTCACACACTCACACACACACACACTCACACACACATGAACTCAGCAGATCAGGCAGCAGCTATGGAGATTAGAGGTACATTTGCTGTGTTTTGCTTTCCAACTATTGTTGGAGCATTGCTTCTTTTTATAATGTGATTTCTTTAGGAAAACATCGTTAAAGATCTTCTACAAGTGAATAAGAGCTCATCAGATTTTTATCCGGGGACGGTTCAAAGTTCTGGGTGACCTACTGCCCGTTAGGAAATGCGTCATCTCAGGTTCAGTGGGATTTGTGACCCCCAAACCAATCCCCCTTCCCCCCATAAAAATCCTATTTCAAGGCACCTTGGTACAAAGGTAAAAATAAAATCTTATGGTAGTTTAATTTTGCATATAGTGTGACTGCTGAGGTGATCCAAGATAGTTTTATGCTGAAAAGAAATCACATTTACAAGAAATTGCTCTATATGGTTAGCGCAATTTTCAAAAGCAAAGTTTTTTGCAAGTGAATAAATTTTTAAGCCTGATCAATTTCACCAATATTGACTGATCATTGGCATGTTATATACAACTCCACTATAATATTATGGAAATAGCCACCCAGTCTTAATAATTTGTAGCATTTTTTTCCTTTGCTTTTTCAGTTTCAGGCTATTTCTTTACATTTAAATTAATTGTACCCATGGCCTCAATTTGATCTTGCATTTGATGCCATTTCCTACCTTTTAATTGAAAAATATCTTTAATTCTGTATCTGCATTTTGTGAACATCACACCGTTGTTGGAGCACAACAGAGGCCCATTTAGCCTATGAGCCTGTGCCGGCTTTTTACAAGAGAAATCCCTTCAGTTCCATTTCCATGCTCTTACCTGGCAGCTTTCCTGTACTTCCTTAACGTATTTTCCCATCTCTATATCAAAAGTCTCAATTAATTTTGCTTCGATTGCCTTCTGAGACATGGGATTTCAGATAATAACTGCTCAAGAGAGAAAACCTCCTTCTTAATGTTTGCGTCTGAAGCATTTAAGCAGTTAAGTCATGGGAGATGGCCAGCCTGTGAAGGCACACACATCAGCAACAATCCAGTGCCAAACTCCTCTACTCACGGACAATTGTAACTCATGCAAGGAAAGAGACAGGAGCGGGTCAACTTGCCTTTTGATCTGCTCTATCCTTCAGGGTCCTCCAAGAGGACCACAACCTTGTCCTGGGGTTTGGAGGCTGGTGTGCCTCTAAGACCCAGAGAGCCATGTTGTCTAGAGTGCTTAGGCTTTTGTTAGGGTCACCCATGCTAAGCAGGTCAAAGGGTAGAGTCCAGACTAAAAGTGGTCCAGCGGTCCTCCAGGCTTGGGGCTGAGGGCTGAATTAGATGATTAGATTAGATTATGAGGACACGCAGTCCTCTTTTATTGTCATTTAGTAATGCGTGCATTAAGAAATGATACAGTATTCCTCTGGTGTGATATCACAAAACCACAGGACAGACCAAGACTGAAAAACTAACAAAAACCGCATAATTATAACATATAGTTACAACAGTGCAACAATACCATAACTTGATGAAGAACAGTCCATGGCACAGTAAAAAAGTTCAAAGTCTCTCAAATGTCCCTCATCTCACGCAGACGGGAGAAGGAAGAAAACTCTCCCTGCCATGTCTGACCACAGTCCGACTCTGAGTCGTCCGAAAACTTCGAGCCTCCGATCAGCCCTCTGACACCGAGTACCGAGCACCATCTCTATCCGAACGATTCGACCTCAGCCTCGGTCGCCAGCAGCAGGCAAAGCCGGGGATTTTGGGGCCTTCCCTCCGGAAGATTCTCGATCACACAGTAACAGCGGCAGTGAACCGGCGTTTCAGAAATTTCTCCAGATGTTCCTCTGTGCTTTCATGTCTGTCTCCATCAAATCAGAATTGTCCATGGCCCCTATTTAACAGATACGATATTATTTCACCAGAGAGCTGTGCGCGCTGCGTCGCGCTGCCATCTTCTCCTCCCGCCTCCCGAATTGTTACAGAAACAGCAGTGAAGAATCCTCCTTTCCTCCTTTACCTGTATGTGATGGTATGGACAGACAGAGATGGAGGACCTGCATTCTGCCCCAAACACCTGTTGCATAACAGTCACCAAGTTATTCAAGACAATGGCTACTCATCGACATCAGTGTCACGTCCTGCGATTCCACTACTTCCCTTGAATTTCTGGATACAATTGATCTGTTTGAAAGGAACTTAATGACTGGGCCGCTGTAGTCCTTCAGCACACAGCACCCAAACTTTCACCACCCACAATTCCTCTCGTCTTTTTCTAAACAGCCTAAACAAATCATGACCCCTGGTTCTAAATTCCTCAGCCAGGAGAAGCATTCTTCCTATGCCTGGCATGACAAGTTCTGCAAGAGTTTGCAGGCTTCAGTGAGGTCTCCCCTAATTCTTCTAAACTCTAGAAAATATAGATCTAGTTTAATCAATCCCATCTCCTCTAGCAAGCCCACCACCCATAAAGCCAACACCATGAATCACTGCTGCACAACCTCCGTCTATGTAGGGCACCACAGTAGCGTCGTGGTTAGCACAACGCTTTACGGTATAGGCAGCAGGGGTTCAATTCCAACTGCTACCTGTAAGGAGTTTGTACATTCTTCCTGTGACCGTGTAGGTTTGCTCCCGCAGTCCAAAGACCTATCAGTTGGCAAGTTCATTGGTCATTGTAAATTGTCCCATGGTTAGGCTAGGGTTAAATCAGGGGTTGCTGGGTGACATGGCTTGAAGAGCGAAAGGGCCAGTTCTGCGTCGTAGCCTAATAATTAAATAAGATAGATCCTTTGAAACAAAAAGCCAAAACTAAAGAAAACAGTCCTAGTTAAGTCCTATTAAGGCCCTAAAACAATAAGAACTTCTTACTCCTATATTCAAAAGCCCTTGCAATAAAAACAATGTATCATTTGCCTTCCCAATTGCCTGCAGAATACAATTGACTTGTGTATAAGGTTCATTTCAATTTCAACAGCGCCCAAATTCTCATCATTTAAAAAAGAATAAGTATTTTATATATTGTACATGTACCGAAAGATGGGCCCTAATTTATGTTTCATTTGTCATGTGCTTATCTACTCGTTAAACCTATGGAAATTCCCTTGAAGCCTCTTTACTTTCTCTTCCATACTCAAACCGCAAAACAAATTTCATGGCATATGTGAGTGATGATAAACCTAATTCTGATATGGGTCTGTATTGTGGACTGAGAGTGGGAAGGGGGCAGGGAGAGGGGAATCATGGTTTGGAAAGGGGAAGGGAGAGGGGAGGGAGCGGGAAGCACTGTAATAATCAATACACCAATTGTTCGGAATCAAATGACTTTGCCTGGTGTGTCAGGGCTGGGCGTGCATGCACTTGCACCATCCCCGATCATGGCAAACCTTCTCTGCCACCTGTTCCACACCTCTGCCCTGGCACTCCACCCTCACCATTCTGAACATCCTTTGCTCCTGCCAGATTTACAAACTAGCTCCCTGCTCCACATTGACAAATGCAGCTCTGTGCTTAAGTCTCAGGCACCCTAGCTACATTCGTATGCCTAAGACTTTTGCACAGCCCTGTAGAATGAAGAGCTTTCTGCCGCTCAGCTTCAAGTTCATTCCCAATTCTTCCAAAAGCATTGCCAGATGAGAAACAAAAAATATTCAAATTGTATTCCTCTTCATTCACAAAACTAGAATCATCCCTCAGCCACACTCATTGTTAAAGACCAAAGCTTATTTATTCACAGGCTTTACTTCTTGTATGCTATCTGACAACATTCAGTTTCTCTTCTCTTCCAAATACCAGCGTAGCAGTCTTTCCATCCATGAATTTATTTAACATCTCGCATGCCAATGTATAAACATCCTCGCCAATGTATAAATATTCTAAAATGCTTAAAAGAATGATTGTAAGTCAGAATTTATTTTTTTAAAAAGTATTAGAACAGGTAGTTTAGAGAATAGCTAAAAAGTTGGGTTTGATTAATTGGTTGGAAGTTGGAAGCACTGTTCCCTCTAAGCCGTGCAGGCATGTGGCTGTGCCGTAACTGAAATGCTCCCACGCACGCAGCCTTTGTTGCCACACAGCTGGAATAAAGGCAGACAAGAAAAAGTTTATGAAACGTGAAAGATTGTCTTTGGTGTACTGTATTTCATTATACCCTTAATGAATAAAATCAAAAATATGATTTTTCAATATTCATTCTAAATATTTACAGTATGCTGATTACAAAAAGAAAAACACATTTAAAGTGCCATGCAGTTTTCAGGCCATGCAAAAATTACCTGCACAGAGCAATGGTTGGTCCACGTAGTTGTAAAAAAAAACAGTGGTTGGAAGGTGAAATAGTGGAAAAGAGGATATTCATTCAGTAGAACATTTGTGACCTGCCTATTAACATTCAATAAAGCAAGAAACAAAAATGTCACATATATATGCAGAGAGTTGCTATTATGGCCAGGTATTTTTAATCTACTGTTCACGCATTCTTTAAAATACCATCCATTGCCAACTACAAACATAATGTTAGATTAGTGTGTGTTGTCAGGGTGAATTAGGCATTAAATACCACTCTTCAGTGAGGCATCTCCCAAATGTATTCTGTTAGAACAGCTTGAAGTTTTATTCTATAAAAACAGAACACCTCATTTTCCAGCTTGAGCTTACTTCCCATGATGAGGGTCAGCTAATTTGGGATAAATTATAGATTCATTATGTACACTCATCAGGGCGAAAGCAAAAAATAGTCACTATCAGTCTTTAAATAGTACACTGGGCCATGTGTTGCCCCAATTAACTTGCTATCAAATATTCCATTTGTAAAAAAAAAAGTGAAAGGCTATTCAGTTAAACTAAAACGGAAATCTCAATAAGTATATCAGATTAATATTTCATCTGAAAGAACTGAAAGTTTAAAGATGTACAGTTAAGCAAAGATACTTCCATGTAAATTATATGCAATGTTTCTGACAGCATCCCACCCCCCCACTTTCCTGCTGCTGGTGATTCATATCCTTAACAGTTCCTCTGGTACTGGCACCAGTCTAAAACCTTTACAAATTACCTGTTCTTTCCACATAACTGAGACTATTTTACTGTGGGAAGAACAGCAGTCAAATCCAATCAAAGGTTCAAAGTTTCATTTTACTATCAAAGTATGTATGCAAAATTCAACTCTGAGATTCTTCTTCTCCAGATAGCCATGAAATGCAGAAAAAAATATGGAAGTCATTGAAAGAAAAGCCATCAACCCCCCCCCCCCCACCACACTGCATGAAAAAAGAACAAAACTTCACAAACCTCTCCCTCACACAGAAACTAACAAATCACCCACTCGGAACACGGCAGCTGGAGTGTCAAATCCCAAACCCCTAACCACTCCCTCGCACAAAAACTAACATGTCACCAACGAGGACATCAAACCCCCAAGCCCGCCAATCAACAACAAGAAAGAAAGCACAGAAAACTGAAGGAGACCAATATAAACTATAGTCCACACATAATCACATAAATCTCAGAATTTCGAAAACATCCTCCGTTGGCATCTGAAATCAATCTTGAGATGTTTTAATACTCCAGAATGTATTTCGGGTGGTGATCAAATCCTTTGCTTTTAAGACCAACTCAATCACTCTCAGTGTACACTGCTCAGAAGGGAAGAGTAAATATACCACATTCATTTTATTCAATTGGTTGTTGAGATTAAATTTAAAAAATTGCCTCCCTATTTGCAACGCCCGCCCCCCATACTCTTGCACGTAGGATCAAGCCATCACCATTAAACAATGGTGATGGACCTGCCACTGAAAGGGTCCAAATCTTTGATAGATTTTCACAAGATGCATCAACTTCAACCCCGTTTTTCTCCAAGGGACCTATCTCTGCTTGCAATCGGCTCAAAATCTAAGCAAAATTAAAATTTAATGGGGGGGGGGAATCTCATTGAAACATATCTAATTTTGAAAGGTCTGGATAGAGTGGACGTGAAGAGGATCTTTTCTTTGGTGTGGGAGTCTAGAAGCAGAGGGCACAGCCTCAAAATCAAGGGTTGTCCATTTTGAATGGTGACGAGGAGGAATTTCTTTAGCCAGAGGCTGGAATTCATTGTCACAGGTGGCTATGCAGGGCAGGTAGCTGGGTGCAAATAAGGTGGAGTTTGATGGGCTCTTGATTGGTCAGGGTGTGAAAGCTTGTGGGGAGAGGGCAGGAGAATGGGGGCTGAGATGGAAATGGATCAGCCATGATGAGATGGCGGAGCGGACTTGATGGGACAAAAGGCCCAATTCTTCCCCTATGTCTTATGGTCAGTCTACCACTGGAGGCTTTGCCATGCCCCTCAGCACTGGGTATATTGAAAATTCTGCAACTCTCCTCCTCCTTTGGGAAAGCTTTCGGTCACCTGTTCCAATATCTCCTTATGCAGTTCAGCATCAATAACTTTTTGCTCAATAATACACACATGAAACAATCTGTTGCATTAATATGGCACCTTAATGGATGCTGCTGTAAAACAGTGTTCAATAGATCTCGACCTTCCTGTTTGCTCCTGCTGTATAACACACTAGTCTTGATGTGCTGATATAAAGTGACCATACCATTGTGTGGGCATGTGGCCAAGTGGTTAAGGCATTAGACTAGCAACCAGAAGGTCATGAATTCGAGCCCCAGCTGAGGGAATATGTTGTGTCCTTGAGTAATCACACATTGCTCTGCAACGACACTGGTGCCAAGCCGTATGGGTCCTAATGCCCTTCCCTTGGACAACATTGGTGTCGTGGAGAGGAGAGTCTTGCAGCATGGGAAACTGCTGGTCTTCCATACAACCCTACCCAGGCCTGTGCCCTGGAGGGTGAAGAATTTCCAGGTGCAGATCAATGGTCTCGCAAGACTAACGGATGCCTTTATTTATTATCATTGAAATTATCCTCCATTCTCTACAACTCTTTTCTTCAATCCATTAATTCATGAATTACTAGATTTAGTCTGGGTAAGAACATAGAACATTACAGTACAGGCCCTTCGGCCCACAATCTTCTGCCAACCTTTTTAACCTACTCTGAGATCAATCTAACCCCTAAACCTAAACATTGCTTCGATGATCTTTCAGAACACATTACAGAATGACAGCTGCAGTATTTGATCAGTGGTTCTCAATCTTTTTTATGCTGTGGACCAATGTCATTAGACAATCCATAGACCCCAGGTTGGGAACCCCTACCTAACAGGAAAGCATGGGAACTGGAAGAAATGGCAACATTTGGAGGATGCTAGTTTTTTCAGTTTATTTATTTCCAGTAATTGAGAATGGTAGTTGCACATTAAAATGCCGGGTTCATTAAAGAGTTTTTCAAAAACTGTGACCATCTTTTAACTTTTGTACTTGTAAAAGACTTGATATAAGACCATAAGACATAGGAACAGTTAAGGTGATCTGGATGGCTTCCAAGTCATTGAAAATGCAAAATTTCCACTCTCTATTAGAACAGAAATACAAAAGGGAAATTGCTGAGTCAGAAAATCCCAGCCATGTTTTTCTACTCTGTTCATCACCAGCTGCATTTTGGTGAAAACTGGTCACAGTTTTCTCTGAGTCCTGTGGGTTGGTGGGACTGAATTTCTACAGTACTGTGCAAAAGTCTTAGGCACATATATATGTAACGCTTGGGTGCTTAAGATTATTGCACGTTGCTGGATTTGTCAGCGTAGAGTGGGTCTATAAATCTGACGGGAGCAAAAGGTATTGGGAATGGTGAGGGTGGAGTGCCGTGGGAGGTGTGTGGGACGGGTGACGGAGAAGGACTGCCAGGAGCAGATGCAGACACACCCAGCCATGAGACAGCAAGCAAGGTCATTTGATTCTGGACAATTGGTTTATTGGTCATTACAGACTGTCTCCCTGGCGCTTCCCTGCTCCTTCCCCCTCTTCCCAACCATGATTCCCCTGTCCCTGCCCCCTCCCCACTCTCAATCCATAACAGAGACCCATATCAGAATCAGATTTATCATTACTCATTAATTTATTTTTGTGTGGGAGCAGTACAGTGTGATACATAAAATTACGGAAGTACTGTGCAAAGTCCTAGGCACCCCAGCACAGTACTGTATATTGCAGGAAGATGCTCAGTTTAATTGTCAGTTTATATAGTCAGGTAACTGCACAGTAGTAGAAAGAAAGCCATGTCTGATTTATGGGATTAGAGTCAGGTTTAATATCACTGACATATGTTGCAGAATTTGCTGTTTGGCGACAGCAGCATGGTGTAAAATATAAAAAATTGCTATAGGTTTCAGTAAGAAATATAAATATATTAATAGTACAAAAGTAGAGTGAACTAGTGAGGTTGAGGGTTGAGTTCATGGGCCATTTAGAAATTTGATGGCAGAGGGGAAAAGACTGTTCCTAAAATGTAGTGTGCCCATCTGCACTGTGATTTTAAGCAAGTGTTGTACAGGGAAATCAGGTATTGAACTTATGATCTTGTTTTTCAAGTTCTCATTTTATTTGTGACTTCTCCAAACAGCTTTGTCTAACTCATAACCCTGTATTAATGCCAGAGAATAATCACAGAGCAGTTTCGAGGCCAGTATCCGTCATCTTGTTGGAGTGTAGATATTTCCTGTGTACAGCTAGGCTCCCACAGTTCCCACATTACATGATGATTACACTCCAAAAGAACATCATTGTTTATAAAGGGCTTTGGGAAATCCCAAGGTCTTGGGGTGCTGTATCCAAACAGCTGAGTAATATGAAAACTTTAAATCCAAGAAAACTAACTGAGAATTCAGAAGAAACTTCCTTACCCAAGTGGGTGAGGTTTAAAACTTGCCGTCATTCGGTGATTGAGGCAAATGATACAGAAATGTCACCAAAGACGCTTGCAAATTTCTGCAGGTATACCGTGGAGAGCATTCGACCTGGCTGCGTCACCGTCTGGTACAGTGAGGGGCACGGGTGGCTACTGCACTGGATCGAAATAAGTTTCGGTGACCTTAACTGGCTCCCACCTCACCTCGGGACCCTACACCCTGACCTTTTCAATCTGGCCCGGCGCTTTACTCCCTGTCCGAACAACAGGTTCTGCCGCTAAGAAACGTCGGACTTCACTGCTTTGATTTGGCCTGTAAGTCTCCATCCAAACAACATGTTCAGTCGCGTCAATACCCTCTGGGGCCTGGACCCCACAGCTTTGATTCGGCCTCTGCCCGACCTTTCACGCTCTTCCACGCTCAGTGACGGGGCCTGCCGCCTTGCTTTGCCTTGGTTCTGCCACATCGAATTGCCTCCGTGTCCAAAGGGAAGTTACAGACTATTACCTGCGATGGTCCATCATGGGCACTAGTCTCTGTAGTATCCAGGGCAACTTCAAGGAGAGTTGCCTCAAAAAGTTGGTATCCATCATTAAGGACCCCATCACCCAGGACATGCCTTGTCCTCATTGTTACAGTCAGGAAGGAGGTACAGAAGCCGGAAGGCACACACTCAGCAATTCAGGAACAGCTTCTTCCCCCTTGGCCATCCAATTTCTGAATTGAAACCATGAACACTATCTCACTACTCTTTTATTTCTGTTTTTGCTCTACTTATTTAACTATTTAATATATATATATATTCACTGTAATTCATTTTTCTATTATTATGTATTGCATTGTAACTGCTGCAGCAAAGTTAACAAGTTAACAAATGCCAGTGATATTAAACCTGATTCTGATTCTAATTCTGAGCTGCATTTAACGGGTGTCTGGAAGAGCCTGTGATAGGAATGGTAAACGTCTTTACACTGAGGAAGGATTGGACAGGCATAACTACTGGTATGACTAGCAGGGTGGAATATCCTCTGTAAACGTGAGCTAAGCTATTTAACACAATGGTAGCATGACAATTATTGCAATTTTTCTGTTTTATGAATTGGAGTTTAATTCTGGTTGAGAAAGGAAACCTGTCAACAGGAATGGATGCCACGGTAGCGTCGTGGTTAGCGTGTCGCTGTTACAGCTTGGGGTGTTCTGGAGATCGGAGCCATTCTGTAAGGAGTGTCTGTACGTCCTCTCTGCGGAATGTGTGGGTTTTCTGTGGGCACTCCGGTTCCCCCCACCCCCCACAGTCCAAAGACGTACCAGGTAGGTTAATTGGTCATTGTAAATTATTCCATGATTGAATTAGGGTTAATCAGGTTTGTTGGGAGTTGCTGGGGTAGCATGGCTCGAAGGGACAGAATGGCCTACTCCACACACTATTGCAAAATAAATAAAATAATATTTGGCCAGTAATCCAGCAAACTAGATGAATCCTTGGATATCATCCAGTCAATCCTTCCCTTATAGTCAGAAGATTCAACTTTTTGTTTTCAAAGTCTGGCAATAGTGAAATAGACATTTATTGCTAAATACCCACTGACTGTTGATGAATGGTAGTCTTTAGAAACCAGGATCTGTCATGCGTACTCACTCCAATGTGGTTGTCTATTAAATGCTGTCTGAAAGTGACAAAACAAGCCACTCGTTGGCATCAGTCTGATGTGTCGTGTTCCAAGCAATCTGCCATAATTCTAATTCTATGTGTGTATCTCCAGCGACTGGCAATAAATACCAAACAGCCATATTCCAAGAATGAAGAAATTGCTAGTAAAGAATGAGAATCCTGCACTTAACTGTTGTTTTAATTTTATTTATTGAGATACAGCGCGGAATAGGCCCTTCTGGCCCTTTGAGCTGTGTCGCCAGCAACCCGCGATTTAACCCTAGCCTAATTACGGGACAATTTACAATGACAAATTAACCTACGAACTGGTATGTCTTTGGACGGTGTGAGGAAACCCACGCATTCCACAGGGAGAACGTACAAACTCCTTGCAGAGGACGCTGAACTCTGGCGCCCCCTAGCAGTTATTGTGTAGCACTACAGTGTCACCCTGTATATTACATTACCATTCCAATAATTGGAAAAGACTCGCTTGAGTCTCCCCAATATTAAAGCATATCCAAGCTGACAAAGCAGAGCAGTTTGTAGAGCCAAAAACTTGATCTGGTTCAGTGCCGATCTCAGACGCTGTCTGTGTGAAGTTTCTGCATTCTGTCTTGACCATTTGAGTTTCCTGCAAGTGGTCCACTTTCCTCACGTATCCCAACAGAGCATGGGTTGGTAGGTTTATTGGTCATTAAGAATTGTGCGAGTGACTGCTGGACTCTGAGGAGGGTTGATGAGAATGTGAAGAGAATAAGTTTTTAGAAAAATTAATAAGGTCTAATGTAGCCTTAGTAATATATGGGCAGTTGATGATCGTTGGAGACCCAAAGGGTTGAAGATTCTGTACCCATCCTTTATCTCACAGAGACTTAGTGTGACGTAGTCCTGGTATTATCTGTATCCGAACTCCAGGTTGTACCAGCAGCAAATCCATGCTGAATTATTAATTCCGGAACATTTGGTGATGTTGCTTAAAATTGGAACCACTGCTAAATAATTAACCAAAGGGGTATCTCTTAACTCTTGGAAGATTGATCATAATGCTTTATAATTAGCTATTGCCTCTCCATATAAAGTAGCTTTTGGGATTTTCAAATTAATCTGTTGAAATCCTGTATGATATTAAATTCCTTGAAGAATTGAACTTTTGACCCCAAGAATATTGTTCTGAGATTCAGCAAAGTTTTTGATCTGAAGGATTTTGCTAATCAGAAGCCATACGTTTTATGATGTTTATAGGTCAACCTATAAATTAAAAATTACAGTAAGATGACGTCCTAGGTCAATGAAATGTTCACTGAAAATTGGACTGACTGCTTCCGCAAGAATTCTTTGCTTTGGGTTTGGTAATTCATTTATTATCTTCTCAAAAGATAACTGTTTGCATTCTGTTTAATACTAGCTGTATCAAGCCATTGTAGTGTAGTGAGAATAGGCTAGAGGTTCCTAGACTGGCATCAATGGATTCCTTGCTTAATGGCATTGGTCCGTGGCACAAAGAAGGTTGGGAATTCCTGATAATAGAGGCAGGGTAAAACAACATGAAAGGGTTGACATTTTGAATTGTATGTCTTTAGTCTTGCATATCTAAGAGTCAAAGTTCTCCAGCACAGAAACAGGCTCTTCAGCCCATCTAGTCCATGCCGATCACAGTCCCATAATCATTGAAGAAATATTGCTTATTTTTTCAAAAAAGAAATCTTACAGCATTTCCTAGCCCAAAAGTATCTGCATTTGGTCATTCATGCTAGAAGGTGACCCATGCCACATATGAATTATGGTGGGAAATAATTCAGAAGATACGTAGCTCGGGTGCTTGTCAGTGGTGTTGAGTTGATCTCCATTCTTGTCAAGTTGCTTTGCAATTGTTTCATCACCACACCACGATGGAGTTTCAGAAATGAAGTCTGATTAGCTGATTGAAAAATATATGAAGGCCGAGCATTCGCCGCACTCAACAGTGCACTGACGATGTTTCCTCGCATGGTGACGAAACGTATGCAAGTAAATCGCCAAGATCGGAGAACAATCCAACCCAGCCAGGAGTTATGGTATCAGCCTTTGTCCAACCAATGATATAATTCTGTGTGTGAGTCCATAACAAATCTGGTTAGTTTCATTTACAATGTATAGCGTGACAAGCAAGCAGGGAGATAGTGGCAAATGTCACACCATTCCTTGAGGCATGAGGAAATGTGCATCTGACTAGAGAGTAAAGGGGACTGTCAAAAGTTTGAATTCTTCATATCAAGGGTCAGCTTTATTCATCATATACAGCGGGAGGAGAGAGAGCAGCACGCTGCGCGTGCGCAGCCCTCCGGTGAAAATGATATCGTATCTGTTAAATAGGGGCCGTGGACAATTCTGATTTGATGGAGACAGACATGAAATGCACAGAGGAACACCTGGAGAACTTTCTGAAACGCAGGTTCGCTGATGTTGTTACTGCGCGATGGAGAATCTTCCGGAGGGAAGGCCTCAAAATCCCCGGCTTTGCCTGCTGTTGGCGACCGAGATTGAGGTCGAGTCGTTCGGATAGAGATGGTGCTCGGTACTCGGTGTCAGAGAGCTGATCGGAGGCTCGAAGTTTTCGGACCACTCAGAGTCGGACTGTGGTTGGGCATGGCAGGGAGAGTTTTTCTTCCTTCTCCCGTCTGCGTGAGATGTGGGACATCTGAGAGACTTTGAACTTTTTACTGTGCTCATGGATTGTTCTTCATCAAGTTATGGTATTGTTGCACTGTTGTAACTATATGTTATAATTATGTGGTTTTGTTAGTTTTTTCAGTCTTGGTCTGTCCTGTGTTTTGTGATATCACACCAGAGGAAATATTGTATCATTTCTTAATGCATGCATTACTAAATGACAATAAAAGAGGACTGCGTGTCTTCATAATCTAATATCTAATATAGATTTATTTGAAGTTACTGTGGTGTATTGGAACAAATGACAACATTCAACAATTGTACAGAATAAAGAATGAAATAAAAATAAAGTTAGAATTACAGATATATAATAAAATGTGCATAAATAAATACAAGCATGTATTTACAATGTGAACAGTTATGAAAAGTGATTTAAAGTGTTTACTGTGCAGTGACAAAGGTAGTAGATAGAGGGGGCGGTGAGGGGCTAACGAGAATGGTTGATCAGATTAACTGCTTGTGGAAGAAACTTTTAAAATAGTGTGAAGTTTTTGTTTTAATGGCCCTGTAGCACTTCCCGGAAAGGAGCTTTTGTCCAAGGCAGTTTGAGTGGATTTTGAAAAGAGAGAGGGGTTTGGAGGGAATTTTCTTCTTTGGAATCCAACAACACTGCCAAAGTATAGTGGGAAGTAGAAGGTAGAAGAGCTCAGGTTGCTTGGGAGGCTGAGGGAGGTGGGTGGATATGAGGACGTTGTAGAGATGTTTCAAAGCAGTAAATGTAATGAGGATTATAAATCGTATTATTTGTGAGTGGAAGTAAAATGGAACATGATGATGCCACTGCTGAATCAAAGACGGTGACGAATCAGCATAAAGAAGGGAGATTGAAAATCTGGCTGATTGGTGCCACAACAACAGCCTCTTTCTCCATGTCAGAAAGACCAAGGAGTTGACTATCGTCTTCAGAAGAAGGAAACCAGAGGTCCATGAACCCATCTTCATCGGAGGATCGGAGATAGAGAGGGTCAGCGACTTTAAATTCCTCGGTGTTATCATTTCAAAGGACATGTTCTGGGCCTGGCATGTAAGTGCATTAGGAAGAAAGCGTGGCAGCACCTCGACTTCCTTAGAAGCTTGCGAAGATTCAGCATGACATCCAAGACTTTGAAAAACGTATTTAGATGTGTGGTGGAGAGTATATTGACTGTTGCATCACAGCCTGGTATGGAAACACCAATGTCCTTGAACGGGAAGTTCTTGCAAAAAGTACTGGATACAGCCCAGTCCGTCACCATTGAGCATATATATGGAGCTTGTTTTAGGAAAGCCATATCCATCCAAATTTACTTTAAACTCGACTGAGCAGGAATTCATGTAGTGCAGGATGCAGATGATCATTTTCTAAAATTGAGAACATGAGCAAATAGAGCAAAAATAGGTAAAGCACAGGATGTGGTCAAATCTAATGAAAACAAGTACTCATACAAGGTTGTAGGAGCATACTACAGTCACGGGACTGAAGCCTGGATTAGGAACAATAACTTGGAGGAACATATAACCACCGGGGAAGGAGTGAAGTACACAGCAGGATCAGCAAGAATTTTCAGCTATCTTGATGATTTAAAAACTAGCTGCTTGGGTTTGGATCTGTCAGGACGCTGGAGCAGGGACCCAATCACAGACCGAGTACTGTGCACACCGTGATCTTCACTGAGTAGCAAATCCAGAGGGGCAACGAAGTCAGCGTCAAAGTTCAGGCGGAGATCAAATATTCCACAGAAATCCAAAAACCAGAATCGGGAAACAGGCAGAGTCGATATTCAGACGGACAGAGTTCAGATACAAATGCTGGAAAGGCTCAGGAAAACTCACTGGCACAATCTGGCAACAAACAGGTGAAAACACAGGACTAAAATACACTGAGCAATAAACAGAGAGGCAGATGATCGGTGGAGCACAATGAGACAGAAGTGGCAACAAAATAGGTAATAATGAGAAACAGGTGAGAGATGGTGTACTCAGTAATACAGGGGCCGGAGTAGAGCAGGAGTGGGGACAGGAGCACATGGGGCATGAAAACAAATGAGCACATGGCAATACAAAACTACAGACTGATGGCTGGGGGAAAACACACAAAAAGACAAAGTTCAACTGCAGGTACTGACAGGATCACACAAAATGTTGGAGGATCTCAACAGGTCAAGCAACATCTATGGAATGAATAAACAGTCAATGTTTTGGGCTGATACCTTTCTTCAGGACTGGAAAAGAAAGGGGAAGATGCCAGAATAAAAAAAGGTTGTTGGGGCGGGGGGGGGGGAGGGGAAGAAGGATAGCTGGGAGGTGATAGGTGAAGCCAGGTGGGTGGGAAAGGTAATGGGCTGGAGAGCAAGCAAACTGATAGGAGAGGAGAGTTGTACATAGGAGAAAGGGATGAAGGAGGGTCACGGGGGGCAGGTGATAGGCAGGGGAGAAGAAGTAAGAGGCCAGAGTGGGGAATGGAAGAGGGGAGGGTAATTCTTTTAACCAGTGGGAAAAATCGATATTCATACCATCAGGTTGAAGGCTACTCAGGTAGGTGGAATGTGAGGTGTTGGCCCTCCACCAAGAGGGTGGCCTGCATTGTGGCACAAGAGGAGACCACGAACCGACATATCAGAATGTGAATCAGAAGTAAAATATTTGGATGATGCCCTGCGCATTTCCTGTGACAGTGTAGTCATTTTGAGGGAGGCTGCATGTGGGAAATTCAAATTTGGGTGTTCAGAGTACCTGCCTTCGTCTCTCTGTGGTAGTTAACATTGGCAACTGGATTTTGTCGTAAATGGCGGTGGAGAAAAGAGAACAACCAGGTGTCCACAACACATGTGGAAATTGATCTCTGTACCTGCAGTTGAAGACAGTGTGTAGATACCAGTGGTGGAGAATTATGCAGTCAACAATCATGTTTGGTACTGCAATGTATAATGAATGGACAGAAAGATGGTGCATGTGTAAAGAATCTTCTATCAAGAGAAGGGTAATAGGTACCAAAAGTAATATTCATTTATTTCTCCAACACGTGGGATACTCGTTACAATATATTCCACCAGCACATTGGATATTCCAATGGCCAGATGTTGGAGTCCTGTCCTGGAGTTGGAGAACTGTATGTCTGTCTGTCTGTGTGAGCGGGCGGTAGGGATGAGAGGGGCCTGTTTTCCTGTTGTTGTTCTGCGGCTTGTTGTGTTCTGCTCTACCGAATATTGTGGGCAGGTTATGTTGGCACCAGAACGTGAGGCGACACTCGTGGGCTGCCCCTGTGGATCTCTAGAAAATGGCACATTTCATTCACTGTATGTTTCGATGTACATGTGATAAATAAATCTGAATCGGAATACATTTGATCATTTATTTGTTAAATTCTACTTTGTAAGTCATTTAGAGCATCTGCATTGAAATGATTTGATACACCACTGTGTATGTGTGTGGCAGTCTGACTTTAAGACCAACTAATTCCATAATGTTTCGTTTCTTTGCATGCAGCTAAAGGGTTCTGATGGGTAGACAGAGACAACGTACTAAATTTTTCAGTCTCATTACTAAATCATTAACATTGGGGAAAGTTCCTGTACGGCAACTTGAGGTCAAAGCTTTTAGCTCTAGCTCCAGTAACGATAAAGCTAGCATTGAGTTTAGCTTCTGCTAATGCTGACACCGCGAGCAGATTCTGTTGGCTGGCATGAGGATAAAAATAAACTGGCAGTGTCCCAGTTTTTTTTTGTTCTGCAGATGTAACCTGTCTTGCTTGAATGGGGCATACGTAATTCTGGAGGATCTTAATCACCTTCCAATGCAAATTCATGTGCAGCTAAGCACCAGCCGGTGAATTGCCCTCTTGTTCCCCCTAACTTCAGGGCTCTCGTACGCTTCCTAACTGGAGTTCAGGTCGAAGAATGCTCAGGTAGCGTAGTGACACAGTTGAAGGAGATGTTGCCTCAACTCCAGTAACCCAGGTTCAATCCTCACCTCGGGGGCTCTGTTTATGTGGAATTTGCATGTTCTCTTTCTGACTGTGTGTGGTTTTCTCTGGGTTTTCCACTTTCATCCCAAGATGCCCAGGTTGGTAGGGTTAATTGGCCTCTGTAAATTACCTATAGAGTGTGTTAGGGCACTTTGGGGGGCTAGGTCGCATAGCAACTAACTTCGGCCACCAACCTTCGGATCTGAATATGGACTGTAGATTAAATTTGAAATGCAGCTCTGGACAATAGGATTCTAGACCTCTGAAAACAGCAGTTGATTGAAGGACCAGACAATGTTGATTATGTCTGGAGTGTGGGTGTGAAGAGCGGAGGTGTGAAAGTTATGCGTGGTTCAAAGGAAGTACTGTAGATACATTGCAAATATAGAATTGTCTTTTCACTTTTAGCAGATAAAGTGTCAAGTAGTGTTGGGTCAAGCGGCCTCGTCCTCTGATGGGTTCTCAATATGATACCTTCTGTGTCTCATTTTGTTGAATAAAGAGACTACTTCATATCTATCAGCTATGTTTTGCTGGTAACTTTGTTCATGTTGCAAAATTGCCTGGGTTTCCTTTAGGTTCTCCACTTTTTTCCCACATCCCAAGATGCCCAGGTTGGTAGGGTTGATTGGCCTCTGTAAATTACCTATCATGCGTAGATGAGTGGTACAATCTTTGGGGAGCTAATGGAAATATGGGGAGAAAAATATAGAGTTAATGTACATGCGTGCTTAATGGTCAACACGGACTTGGTTGAAGGACCTACTTCTGTGCTCTGAGGCTCTGGTTCCATGACACACAGAAGTGATTTAAGAAACTTCGTTTTTCAGTTATCTGTGCTAGATACTAACACTTTAATTTAACCAGATCCAAGTTTGCTAAGTATCTTTGGCTACACCAACAGATATCTCTAGTGTAATGCAAAGTTTGTAATCTGCATAAAACCAAAACTTGTTAGGGAGACACAAAGCCCATAAAGTAAATAATAGTTGAGTTACTGAAATAATACTTTTTAATGATAAGAGTGAGAACAGAATACACATGGGAGGTGTTCAGTGAAAGGGCAGGTAGCGGACAAATGGGATACTTGTTTAAAATGACATATTTTTAAAGTAGGTGTCTTATTTTTAACTGTCCCTGAAGTCTGAATTATTTGCAGTTTTGACTTCTATGTTCTTGGATGCTAGTATATATAGTAAGTTGGATGTATTAAAACATACCTTCTAATGAAATGCACGTATTTCTGATACAGTACATTCTCTTTGCCACACAACTGCACCTCAGAGTCTGTGGCTTTGGTGTACACTAAGAATGGAAACAAGTAAACACACCAGGGTTAGAAATTCTTGTGCACTTGAAATTGTTTGGTATCCTGCAAGCGACCTATTTCCTTATGCACCTAAAATAGTTATTACATGCTTGTCATGGGTCCCAGGGCTTTGGAGGGATAATGCAGAGTACCCTTGCATCACTTGTTTTCACAAAAGAAGTTCAAAGAGCAATTGCTAGCCACAAAGGGCGCTTATAACGTAACGTATCCCAGTGTGAAATTCAAGGTGTGGTAACTTGGCTTTCAAGTGACAGGACAAAGAAAGGAGTATCCATTTTGCAACACTGGAACTTTGTGTCTGAATCATTTTTCTGTGGAAATGATTGAACTAGCCAGCTTTATGCACCCTTTCCTGAAGAAGGAAGATAGCAGGGCCATTGGTAATACTTTCCTGGTCTGTTTTGGTAATGGCTTCCCTGGCAATGCATTAGGTAAGAATGGGCTCTTTATTTGGTAGACATCAGAGTTCAGATCAAACTTGCTCCTGCATTCAAAATCCTCTTTTTATTCAGAATGCAATGTAACAGAAGTGCCATTAAATATACATTGCATGCTGATTAGTCATCACTTTGTACTACCTCCATTTGTGGGTTCTTTCTACCTCAAACTTGCTTTGTGCGGTTGAACTTCTAACCAAGTTTAAACATTGAACTGCTTAAATGCTTTTTAATAATTTCTCTGATACTACAATACAATTTTTTTCTTTGCATTTTATTGAAGGCCATCAAACTTGCCTGAGCTGGAAATAAAGTTTAATATTAGGTGCAGTATTTAAAATCCTTTCATGGTTTTATATGAATATTAAGACTTGCCTTTTTATCCCTATGCACAATTAAAACATTTGAATCAAACAAATGGTGGGATTGATCTATGTAAAATGGTAGACTATCCAACATACAGTTAGGTGGCGGGGAGGAGATATATCTCTATCAAAGGAGGTGTAAGGCGCTCCTTCCCTCCGCTAGCTTGCTAGTCATCCTTGGGCAAGGTGTATCACCTGCTTAGCTGCCCCGATCAGGGTCATATGAAACCATAGGAGCAGGTGGTGGATGGTCTTATGAGCAGCTGGTGCATATCACAAGCCCTGGTTATGCGACCTCTGACGCCAGGCAGACAATCTCTTGAAGAGCATTGATAATGGCTGGAATCATCTATCTTGTAAAGACACAGCCCAGAAGAAGGCAATGGCAAACCAGTTGTGTCGAAAAGTTTGCTAACAACTATCATGGTCATGGAAAGGCCATGATCGCCCATGTCAAACAACATGGCGCATAACGAACAATACAAAATAAAATGGTATTCACAGAGAGCATGACATTAACCACGAGAGGAATTCCTATCATGTTAATTTATGCATTGAGAATCTATTGAATAAAATGAAAATTAGTCTGCAAATAGTTACAGTAATTATCCTCTTTGTCGATAAACTAATTTTACCTTCTCTCATCAATATCAAGTGCCATGCCCAGTTTGAGCTTTGACTATCATGGCCCACACACTCCTGTTTCGGGTCAAGAGGATCAATTCATTGGTATTCATTTCCAGTTCTCTGGCTGCTGTCTCCATTATCACTTATCTTTCCCTTCCTTTTGCTTTCTTCCCTTCAATCTTTCCCATAATTACCGTGCATCTTAATCCTCCCTTTTCTAATCACATGTCCAATGAATTTATGTTGCCTTTTCATGATTTCATACATTATTTCTGTTTTTGTGCTTGCTCTGTTCATGACATCCTCGTTAGATATTCATTTCATTCATGATATTCTTTGCATCCTCCTCAAAAACCACATCTCTGCTGCTTCAGTTCGTTTCCTCATATTACTAGATATTGTCCAACATTCTGATCCATATAATATAACTGGATAAAAGTAACATTTCAGTACTCTGAGGCGGGTTGTCATGCCTGGTTTAGTATTGGTCAGTATACTCTTCATTCTCATAAAGGTGTCTATCGCCATCCCTATTCTTCTTTTAATGCCCATGTCGCACCTGCCATCTGATGTCACCCAGCTTCCTAAGTAGCAAAAGTTCTGTACTTGTTTTATGTCTTCCCCGTTTATTCTCAGCCTGCAGATAGGATTCTCCTTCTTTTTGGGTATCACCATACATTCTGTCTTTTTGCAATTGATAGATAGACCCATTTTTGCATTTTCTTCAACAACTATATCAATTAAGTTTCACACATCAAAGTTGCTGGTGAACGCAGCAGGCCAGGCAGCATCTCTAGGAAGAGGTACAGTCGACGTTTCGGGCCGAGACCCTTCGTCAGGACTAACTGAAAGAAGAGCTAGTAAGAGATTTGAGAGGGGGAGGGGGAGATCCAAAATGATAGGAGAAGACAGGAGGGGGAGGGATGGAGCCAGGAGCTGGACAGTTGATTGGCAAAAGGGATATGCAGAATTCCTCGTGTTTGCATTATCAATTAAGTTTTGTAGTTCTTCCTCCATACTTGCAATTAACATGGTGTTATTCGCATATCTGAAATTATTGATGTTTTCACCGCCAACTTTGATTCCCAAGATATCTCTTATTTTTTGTAATATTGTTTCACTGTACACATTAAACAAATCAGGAGAGAAAACACACCCTTGTTTAATGCCTCTCTTGATTTTCGTAAACTGACTCACTTCTCCATCTATTCTTGCATTAGCAGTTTGTTCCCAGTACAGATTTCTGACTAGGCGGATGTTTTTCAAATCTAGATCTAGAGTTTCCTGTAATATTTCAAGTAACTTATTATGCTTCACTTTATCAAATGCTTTCGTGTAGTTGATAAAACAAACAAACAAATCTTTTTGCACTTGAATAGCTCTTTCTGATAGTATCCTTAACATCAATATTGCGTTTCTTGTACCTTTGTCTTTCACAAAACCACATTGTTCTTTACCTATTTCAGCTTGTATCTTACTTTTAGCTCTTGTCATCAAAATTCTTAGAAGTATCTTGGTGATATGACTCATTAGACTTATGGTCCTATGTAATTCACATTCTGTCGCTCCAGGTTTCTTAGGAAGAGTGATAAATACTGATTTTTTCCATCTCTTCTGGTATTATTCCAGTCTCATAAATGTCATTGATTAAATCAGTAAGTTTTTCAATTCCATAATCTTCAAAGGCATTAACTTGTTCTATTACTAATTCATCAGGACCTGCTGCCTTTCCTTTCTTCATCTTATTTATTGCATTACGAACTTCAGATTTTAAAAGACCTTCAATGTTCTTCTTAATTTCCAGTTTTTTGCCTCGATCGTCTTCAAACAATTCTTGAATATACTCAGTCCATCTGTTCATAATCTTATCTTTTTCCATGATAATGGTACCACCCTTTGCTTTCAAACATCCACCTGAAGAACAGAGGAGCTTTTTACAGGTGATATTCTTGATTTGTTGATGTAATCTTTTTGGATCAGTAATAGCGATTCTTTCTAGTTGCTCACATTCCAGGTTTAACCATTCTTCTTTGGCTTTTTGACATAAGCTTTTAACTTTTTTATCTAAGGACTTGTATTCTATAGGATTTGCTTTCTTCCATCTCCTTTCTTCCATTAGATTTTTGATTTCATCTGTCATCCATTTATTCTTTGTGCTTTTTCCTTTTTTAGGAATCACTGACTTTGCTGATTCTACCAAGACATCTTTTAGATGTCTTCTCTACTAAGGCAATAATGCTCGTTCCACTCACATGAATATGTGTACACACACATAGCAGTGCTGAGGTTAGTTAATCAATCAGACCTCCGGTCCTGCTCTCTGTCAATATCCCATTTGGTGATAGCATTCTTAAATCGGAAGGCTGTGTGTATAAGAACTGCCGAGACGATCAAGCACTGGCTGATGTTCCACTGCACTGTTTTTTATCACTGGAATATTAAACAGAGATTTTGATCGACATCTCACGTTGATAAAAGAGATTCCACACCACAATTTGAAAAAAGATTTGAGGGGACCTACAGTATACTAATCAATACTCATTCTTTAAAAAGCAGCACAGTAGCGTTGTGGTGAGCACAACGCTGTACCGTACAGGCGACCCAGGTTCAATTCTCACTGCTGCCTATAAGAAGTTTGTACGTTCTCCACATGACCACGTGTGTTTTCTCCGGGGGCTCCAGTTTCCTCCCGCAGTCCAAAGTCATGTTAAGGTATGCTAATTTGTCATTGTAAATTCTCCCATGATTATTCTAGGATTCGACTGGGGGAATTGCAGGGCAGCTTGGCTTGAAGGGCCAGAAAGGCAGATTCCGCATTGTATCTCAGTAATTGCCTTGAACAAATGGGGGGGGGGGAGCATTATTTTCAAACATTCCCTACCCTTTTATAAAAGCAGCATCTATGCAAAGGCACCATATAAATGTTCTTCCCCCTCTAGCTATCTAGAACTGAAAACCATTCGAAATCTTTTATGTAACAGGCTGAATTTCCTGCAGAATATATTATGATTAGCTTGAGTTTTACTTGCTGAACTGTGTGGGCATGAATTTCACCCCAAGACTAAGTCAAGAGAGATCTTGTCAATGTTGACAACCAGCGAGCGAGCTAATTAATAAAATCTGAGCTTGCTATGAATGTACGTACACCTAATTCACTGAGCACAAAGGAACGAGTTGAAAAGCTGCTGATTGATTGAAAAGAGGTTGTCAGTAGTCTCTTGACTCAACAAAGGGAGTTTCTGCCTGTTATAAATCAAGAATTTTAACAAAGAATTATGTTAGTTTTCCCTACCTACCTGCACTATTTGATGGATGATTTGTATCAGTGTACTCTTCCGGGTGATACTTGGTTTTCCTTAACTCTCCCCTGGAATCTAAATTTAATAAACTGCAGCATCCAATCCAAATATTAATAGTGCCAAAGATCATTTCTCTAGGTAAACTTATCCTGTACATAACTAATCTTGTATCCTGTGTTACGTACCCCGTAACTGGGTTGCCAAACCAGCAGAAATGGATCACTCAGTTGGAGTCTGGATTACTAGATCTAAGAAAGTTTTATTAAAGAAACAAGCAACACAGTAATCGAAAGGATAATAAATGCAACAGTTCAGCAATGATAAACACACATGTGCACAGAATTAAGATAACAGGATCAATCAAGCTCTATCGTTGTCTAGGGGTAAATGACCAATTTCAAAGTGACACAAAGTCCAGTTCAATTTAGTTCAGTTTGCAGTAATCGTTGCCATGGCGATGGACAATGTGGGGGGAAGGAGAGAGAGAACAAGAACGACTGATCATTCAGAACGGCTTCCACTCACAGACCTGCGATATTGCTCACAAGCAGCTTTCGGGCGAGTCCTTTCTGATGTCACCTGAGGTCACCGACTGTGACCCCTCCTCCAGATGCGGTCGATCCTCTGCAGTGAACCTGGCACCCAAGCAAGGATGGACACACACCGGGTTCCCGCTGATCGTACCTTTCCACCCTGTGCGTTTATGGCCCGGTACTTCCCACCAATTTGTGAGAGATGCACCGCTTCCAGGGTCTCGTTACCTCAAGTGTCGTGTGTGTTGCCTTAGCGAACCTGTCCCTTTTTATCCCCCTGCTGGGGTATCGCCTGTCCATCACTTCAAACAGTTCAGGTTTCAAAGGGGAAGCCGATCTTGGCAATACCCAGACTGATGGCTCCTTCATTAACACCTCCAAATGCTGCTTCATTGTGTGCCTTATCTCTCCCTCCCCTGAGGACAGGTGGCAGACCAACTGCTGATGCCACTGGTGCTATCCCAGGCCAGCAAACATCTTAATTTATGTGTATTCTTGTCACACCTGTTACATTAACTATGATTGTATAATGTATTTATAGTTAACTGTAACATGAAACACACTAATAACACCCATTAAGTACTAGATCAACAATGTATGCTTGAATTATTAACCACCCCAAACTCAAACCCATGATTTTCTACTTCAACACCACAAAATGCTGGAGGAACTCAGTAGGCCTGGCAGCATCAACGGAAATGAATGAACGGTCGATGTTTCGGCTAAAGACTATTCTTCAGCACTGGGAAGGAAGGGGGCAAGATGCCCAGAATAAAAAGGTCAGGGGGGGGGAGGGGAAGGAGGCTAGCTGGAAGGTGATGGGTGAAGCCAGGTGGATGGGAAAGATTAAGGGCTGGAGAGGAAGGAATCTGATAGGAGAAGAGAGTGGGCTATAGGAGAAAGGGAAGGAGGAGGGGTCCAGTGGGAGGTGATAAGCAGGTAAGAAGAGATAAGAGGCCAGAGTTGAGAACAGAAGAAGAGAGAAGAGGGAGGGTATTTTTTTATCGGAAGGAGAAATTGATATTCATACCATCAGATTGGAGGCTATGCAGACAGAATATAAGGTACTGCTCCTTCACCCTGACAGTGGCCTCCTCTTGGCACAAAAGGAGGCTATGGACCGACATGTTGGAATGGGAATCAGAATTGAAATGTTAGGCCACCTCGAAATTCTACTTTTGGCGGATAGAGCAGTGGTACTCAACAAACCGGTCCCCCAACATACGACAGGTCGTACCAGTGTAGAGGAGGCCGCATTGAGAGCACTGGGCACGAAAGATGACCCCAGCAGGTTCACTGGTGAAATGTTGCCTCACCTGGAAAGTCTGTTTGGGCTTGGAATAGAGGTGGAGGAAGAGGCGAATGGGCAAGTGTGGCTCTTAGGGTGCTTGCAGGGTTAAGTGTCAGGAGAGAGATTAGTGGGGAGGGTCATATGGACAAGGGAATCATGGAGGGAGCACTCTCCTGTTCTTGACTCTTCCTTTCTTCATGTCTCTGCTCTCACTCACTGTTGCCTCTTGATCTCCCATAGACGGTGATCCTTTGGTATATCTGATACCCTAACTGAAGTGAGATGATCGTTACCTGCCCTACCCTCTTGTAGACTGTTTTCTGCAATGGGGAGGAAATTCAGAAGTCAGAGGTGGAAAGAGGTCTTGGGAGTCCTCGTGCAGGATATCCCGAAAGGTTAACTCACAGGAAGGAAGGAAGGCAAATGGAAAGTGAGCATTCATTTTGAGAGCAGTAGAATATAACATCAAGAATGTAATGCTGAGGTTTTATAAGGCATTGGTCAGACTGCACTTGGAGCATCGTGTAGAGTTTTGTGCCCATTGTCTAAGAAAGGATCTGCTGGCATTGGAGAGGGTCCAGAGGAGTTTCACAGGAATGATCCTGGAATGAAAGGGTTAATGCATGCGGCGCTTGATCTTAACGTTTGACGGCTCTGGGCCTGTACTTGCTGGAGTTTAGGAAAATGAGGGCAGATCCAATTGAACCCTATCTGTTGAAAGGCCTAGATGGAATGGATGTGGAGAAGTTGTTTCCTACAGTGGATGTGTTTGGGACTAGAGGGCACAGCCTCAGTATGGAGGGATCTCCTTTTAGAACAGATGAGGAGGAATTTCTTCAGCCACGGTGTGGTGAATCTGGAATTCTTTGACACAGATGGCTGTGGAGGACATGTCATTGGGTGTATTTAAGCAGTGGTCAATAGTTCTTATAAGTAAGGGCTTTAAAACCTATGGGGGGAGATGGCAGAAGAATAGGGTTGAGATGGATAATAAATCAGCCATTGGTGGAACGGTGGAGCAAATCTAATGGGTTGAATAGCCTAATTCTGCTCTTATGTCTTATGGTTTTATTTGGTCTCTAGGTTACTTTGAGTACTTATATTTTAGCCATGCTGCTTTTAGCTTCTTCTGGTCCATGCTCTCTGCATTACACTGTACCATCAATTGGGATCTTCCAAAGCATTTAAATCTGCATCACATTGCAATATAGTTCAGTCTGAGTCTATTCAGCAACTCCTGGAAACATCAGTTTTTCCCCATTACTTGCACAGTTCCACCTACCAGAATGTCATTTGACATATTTGAAACAATCTTGGTGCAGACCCAGTGCTGAATTCACTTTCCACCTTATCTGTGGATCTAAAGATGGCACAGATAGCATCCTTGTAACATGATGAATCATCTGCCTTGTACTGTCCAAACGGATTTCAGACTGTCCTCCAAAGTGCTCGCTCGCGTGGACTTACAGTACTCTCACTGCTCCGAAAATGAATTTGAGTGGCTCAAAACAGGTCATTCTTTGAACCAGGCCTCCACGGTCCACTTTCCTGGCTCACGTGAAGTTCTGCCTTTCCACCTAATGATGGCTGTCTAGGTGGACCTTTTGTCCAAGTGATAAGGCAATAATTACTTGTTTGCTTGTTTCCCATGACGAAGTTAATGTGCCTGTAACATGAAAAGTCAACACTTCAATTCCCTCGGGTTTGTAAAGACTAAACTGAATTCTGATAGGTGTATTCTTCATTGATAGTAACACATGCACCAGAACCTCTCCTGAGGTACTTTAATTTTTCCCATACATTTTCCCATGTACTTCCACCATAACCCTTGGTTCTGTGTCCCTCCATTTTTTGTTCTACCTTTGTATAAATCAACCCAAGCACTCATCTACCATCCTTTCAGGAAAGCCTCTCATTCAGTAAGGATGGCAGCATATCGTAGCAGTTAGTGAAATCGTGTTATAGTGCCAGTGTTCATTGTGGTGTTCCAGTCCCGTGAGGAGTTTGTACATTCTCCCCGTGATCACGTGGGTTTTCTGTGGTTGCTCCGGTTTCCTGCCTCATTCCACAGATATGTGGTTTGGGTTCATGAGTTGCGGGCATGTTATATCGGCGCCGGAAACACGGCGGCACCTACGGGCTGCCCCAACACAGTCCTCAGACTGTGCTGGTCGTTGGCGCAAAATGACCCATTTCACTGCATGTTTCGATCTACGCGTGATGGATAAAGCTGGTCTTTTTTTTTTATCTTTAGCTTGTTAGCTCACCTTTTAGTCCAGGTTTCCTCTTTCAATGGTGCATCGACAACTCCATCTGGAATAGTATTGGGAAGCCACTATAACTTCATTGCCATTTTGGAGAGATCAGCTTTTCTTTACTGCACTCATCCCAGGCTACATTCTCGGTCACATATTTATTTATTGAAATACAGTGCAGAGGCCTTTTGGGCTGTGCTGCCCAGCAATCCCCTGATTTAACCCTAGCCTAATCATGGGACAGTTTACAGTGACCAATTAACTTACCAACCGTTACATCTCTAGGCTCTGAGAGGAAACCCATGTGGAACGTACAGGATCCTTACAGGCAGAGGTGGGAATTGAACTGTAAAGTGTTGTGCTAACCACTACACCACTGTGCCGTCCCAGGTAGGGAGATAGAAAGCATCGATCTCTTGTGCGCCATGATCTCTGCTGCAGGTCTTATAGTGGGCCTGCTCTGGGCTTGGTGCCTCTCTAGCCAAACTGACCAGGTGCCGATTTGCCTGGAGCCATCGCACCCCAAAGCGTGAATGGCTCCAGGATCTCTTCACTGCCCAGTGCTGCAATTGTCTGCCCATCTGACTAAATCCAATCTGTGCCCACCATCTCTGGAGTGTGTCTCTGGCCCATAGCCAAGATGGGTAACTGGTTGCCTCTATATTCACCGTAGACTCAACACTGTTTTACTCTGCTTCCTCGGTTTTTAAAGTAGTTTCAGTGAACATCCTGGTCTAAAAAGGACCAAAATAACAGCAAAATAAATAGACTTTCTGACAGGCTGCAGCACCATCTGGTATGGAGGTGGGGGGTGGGGTGGGGGGGGGCTACTGCACAGGATCGAAAGACGCCACAGAAAGTGGTAAAATTAGTCAGCTCCATCACGGGCATGAGCCTCCGTAGTATCCAGGACATCTTCAAGGAGCGGCGCCTCAGAAAGGTGGCGTCCATTATTAAGTACCTCCATCACTTAAAGCATGCCCTCATCTCACTGTTACCATCAGGAAGGAGGTATAGAAGCCTGAAGACACACACTCAGCAACTCAGGAACAGCTTTTTCCCCTCTGCCATCTGATTCCTAAATGGGCATTGAACCCATGAACACTACCTCACATTTTTTCATTGCTTCCGTTTTTACACTACTATTTGTAATTTAGCTATTTAATATACATATTTACTGTAATTTATTTATTCTATATTTATCATACATTATATTCTACTGCTGCCACTAAGTTAACAAATTTTGTGACATATGCCGGTGATACTAAACCTGATTCTGGCTTCCTTGTCATAGTGTTCTAAATTCATAAGGTGACCTTAAATGTTCTGCCATTACCCTCCTCATCAGGAAGACAATACACTCCATTTCATATCCAGTTTATACCTTATGTTAGAGGTGTTTCAATGAAACTAGTTCACCCTCTTTTTTTAAAATCTGCTTGCATTCAAAGCATGCATGGCTAGAGCTTGCAAGCCCATGGTAATTACAACACACGGCTTCATGGAAAAATCGGTCTGAGGGCAGTTGGCTCCCTCAACACCTCTATCAAGTCTCTCTGCCTTTTTGCACCTATGTGACGTGCAGCCTTCCGTCGACTGAAAATCATGTGACCTACTTGCAATCCACCAAACCCACTTGTAGCGTCATTGTGACTCAGCTGTGGGGAAAGCCCACGTTTCCTTTATTCCAGCCTGTACCTCTGAATGGTGCCCTGAGTGAAAAAATTCTACATTTTCCAGCAGCATCTCTATAGATTGTTGGCTTTTTCTTTACCATGAAAAAGGATCTAGAGCTTTCCTGACGCGTATGATGCACAAACTCTGCTCGGACTTCCAGTCGGGTCCAGGTGTCGATGTTTCGATGACAGACTCCACCATCTTCATCAGTACCATGCTTTCAGTGACATGTTCAACCTCCCGAGTTTTGTTGAGGGTTGCATGGTTTTAGCTGTATCAGGTGTTCACAAGTTATGTCCTTTGACCCATAGTTGTACATGCTAAACCTGTAGCTGTTGATTCTGTGCAGGTGCTCAGATAAATGATCTTGTAGCACTCAGGCTCATCTATATCTCTGATGTCTTTATCCCTACAGCAAACTACCAATGCTATAATTTTTCTGTGTGGCTCTGCTCCATGTGGTATGGAGATCTCAGGAGATCACCTGGGATCTCCACGCCATAGTTCAGTCTTATTCTTATCTCCAGTTATTTGACTATGAAGCAGTTGTAGTTCTTAAACTTGCCGATATATCGGCCACATCCACTTCCGACGTTCACCATGGCTTTATCTAGGGATCCCTATTTCCCCAAGTCATCATTCCTCAAATAGCCAGCTTCCAAGCTTATTGCCAATGTCATGTCCATGGGTTCTGTTGTTGATTGTCTTAGCGAACACAACGATACAGCTATCATCTTGTCATCTTGCATTGACACTCAGCTAATATTGGCAGAATCTCCAAAGGCATATCACATTGAGGATACCTCAAGACCTCCATACTTGCTCTGAAGCACCGTGCAGGTGGTGTTCCCAACTTGTTCTTATACCATTCAAGTTTATTGTCATTCCACCATACAGCTAACTGAAGCATGATTCCTCTGGGTCCACGGTGCCAAGCACAGTAAATATAATTACACTCCAGAGCACACAGCCACAAAATAATATTAGCACGAGTCCCAGAGTGTCATGGCTTGAAGATTGACAGGTTGACATAAAGTGTGAGGTTCATGTTTATATAAGACAGTATAATGTCTCTGGCACACATTTGTTATGTGTTGTATGATGTTGGCCTATCGTGGTCTTGGCAAATTGTTCTGAAGAAATGGTTTGCCGTTGCCTTCTTCTGAGCAGTGTCTTTACAAGACAGGTGGCCCCAGCCGTTATCAATACTCTTCCGAGATAGTATCCCTGGCGTCAGTGGTCACATAACCAGGACGTGATGTACACCAGCTGCTCATACGACCGTCCACTACCTGCATGGCGTCACATGACACTGATCCGGGGGGGGGGGGAGGCTAAGCAGGTGCTACACCTTGCCCAAAAGTCACCTGAAGGCTAGTGAGGAAGGAGCACCTTTCACCTCTTTTGGTAGAGATGTATCTCCACCCCGCCACCCAAGCGGGCACTATTGTAATAAAATCAGCAGTAGTGTAAATGTGAAACGTCAGCTATAAAAATCACAAAGAAGAGAAAATCTGCAGGTGCTGGAAATCCAAGCAACACACACAGAATGCTGGAGGAACTCAGCAGGCCAGGCAGCATCTAGGAAACGAGTACAGTTGATGTTTCAGACCCTAACGTCAACATTACTCTTTTCCTAGATGCTGCCTGCTCCACTGAGATCCCCCAGGATTTTGTGTGTGTAGTTATAAAGATGCTTGCTGATATGCACTGTTGCTTTGCTCTTTTCACTTCAGAAGTGTTGGCAATTGACATCATCATTGAAGAAAAGGCTCTGGACCAGTCAGTTGTTGCTCTATTACTCTTTGTCTGGACTTTCCACAGAAATCACCCAGCTGACCTAATTCATCAAAGTCAACGTTGGGTTTATTGTCATATGCAAAAGTGCATGTATGTACAGTTGCAATGAAAAACTTACTTGCAGCCACATCAGAGCATTATGTAAGCAGCATTCACTAGAAAAAACACGTAAATTAATCATAAATTTACAATTTTTTTGAGAATGCACAACTAGAACGAAACAAGTCTATTTTAGTGCAAGGTGGTCAAAGAGGTCGTAGCATTGCTAAACAGCAATGAATTAGGGTTTTGTTGGTTGGTTGAAGAACTGAATAATTGAAGGGAAGTAGCTGTTCTTGAACTTGGTGATGTAGGACTTCAGGCTGCTGTGCTTTCTGCAAGATGGTAGCTGCAAAAAGATGGCATCATCTGGATGGTGGAGATCCTTGATAGCTGTTGCCTGGATAGATAGAAATATTTATTTTCTCATACGAAGTTGAGCTACATGGTTTGTGAGCTGTGCTTGGAAATAATCCTGACGATCTATCAGAACGAAAGCAAAATATTCCCCTCACGGCTGTAGGTCTCTATGACACATGTTGGACTGTTTGCTTGGTATGGGGATTTGCTTTTACAAAAATTGTTGTACTTCAATTGTGACTCATTCCCATGTGAATGGTAAGGTTCATGGCTATCTTTGTTCGTGGATCAGCGAAGTTCCAATGTAATTAGTTTCATGCTGATAGAGAAAAATAGTTATTTTCGTAAAACATGAAGCTGACAATAATGATGATCCTACAAATAACCTTGCATACCATAATCTGGAAATTATGCACAAAAATCTGCCAACGCACTTCCATTTGCCTCTGTCAAGTTATGCTCAGTTTTTCTGCAGTCTGTCAATAAATTTGCCCCAGCATTAAATAACAATAGAGGCACAAAGTATCTGCCATACTTGCACCGTACGTTGCTCAAATGCTTTGTGACTGCATTTCAGGCTACGTACCAAGGACCTCTGTTTGTGGAACCTTCTCAGCTCTTGCCCTAAATTGTTCTTGCGTCATTTGAAGGGTAGAGAATCTAGAGAGGACATCAGTATGCAGCAAAAATCTTCCCAAACAAAAGCTAGGAAAATCCCTGCAGCACTTGAAAATCTGTTGGAAATGTGAAAAACTGCACTGCAAAGGTGATACCTGCCCTGGAGCATGACAGTGGGCCTTTCGAACAGGCAAGAATACATTTTTACTGAACAAGTAATGGGAGATTATGATAAGCTAAACCTCTTTTATATTTAGAATTTGAAGCCCAAAGTTTTGCCAGCTCTTTGGCAGCATATTATTTGTCATGATGACAACACCAGGTACAGTAGCATAAGAAAATCTGTTTACCAGCAGTCCCAATTACTTTTAATGTCAGACATTAAATGATAAGTGATTCACGCTCGCTAGTTTATTATTATTTCCAGTCTCACTGTATTGGCAGAAATATTGATCTCAATTTTTAACTGACACTTGTGTTCTATTAATAAATTATTTGCAAATCAGAAAACCGAAGGTGGCTGGTCCTCAGACACTATTTGGCAATGTGGTGTACTGGATCACCTGTGGAGACTGCAACAAGAACTACGTCGGCCAGACAGGACATAAACTCTCAACTCGTTAACGGGAACACAAACTAGCGGTATGGAGGCATGATCCACCGTCACTGATCTCGGTACATGAAGATACTACGGAGGTTCTGGTGCAAGCAAACACAAAGCAGGTGCGAGGGATTTTAGAAACGTGATTCTCTTCTGATAACCGAGTAAACAAACATATCAAAATAGCCATCATCTATGAAACCCCCAAGAGCCAAAGAAACATGAGCCAATAGAGTTCAAAGGTTACCGGAAGGGTAGCCAATAAAGACCGAGGCAAGTGAACAAGGACTTCACTCCCAGAGAGAAACAACTGCGCACTGATGATATCACCTCGACTGGCGATGAAACGTCTGCAAGCTAATTGCCAAGCTCGGCAAACACCACTGGCAAAATAATTCCTCATACTCCCTAGTCTCCTGCGTCCAATCCTGATTTCTGGTACTATACGTGCAGGTGAGTGGTAAGACGTGAGGGAGTCTGATCAGATTATGGGGAGGATAAAATGTGATTAGTCTAAATAGGCACTTGATGGTCAGCCCAAACGTGATGGGCTGAGCAGCCTATTTCTGTGCGACGAGGCTCCATGAAACTGCGGAACTCTTGCAGTGGTTTCCTGGAACTGAGATGATTCAAGGTACATTTATTCTCGAAGTGTGCATGCAGTCTACAACCCTGAGATTCGTCTTCTCACAGACAGCCATGAAACAAGGAAACGCCTTGGACCCTGTTCAAAGAAAACCATCAAACCCCCCAACGCGCAATTTTAAAAAAAAAGCAGGTGGCACAAATAGCAAAAAAGAAACAAGTGAAGAACGCAGAATGTAAAACACCAGCCTTTCATATTCATCCTTTAACCTGTAACAACCAGTGTGCCACAGTGACCTGCTGCATAACCCCAGTGGTCTGGCTCTAATCCTGTGCTGTTTCAAAGTCCAAAGTTCAGAGTAACTTTATTATCAAAGTACAAATGTCACCATATATAACCCTGAGATTCATTTTTGTGTGGGCATTGATAGTCAGTTCAAAGAAATTAAATAATAATAGTAATAATAAATAAGTAATAAATATGGAATTTGTACATTCTCTTTGCACCAGGTACTCCATTTTCCTCTTGCATGGCAATACAATCCAGGTTGGTAGATTAATCACAACTGTAAATTGCCCCCAGTGTAGGTGGCATGGGAATGTAACGAGAAAAGATCTCGTGCAAAATTAGTGGGGCAAACAGAATTGCTCAGATGTGATGGGGTGACTAGCTCTCATTATGCCAGTCCACGGAGAAACCTTAAGGAAATGTGCAACCATAAACTGGCCTCCTTCTGCAAGGAAAGACTCCAGCCACTGAAGTTCTTCTCTGTCGATCCCCTTTGGACTCTGAGAGGATGTTTCCTACAGGGGGGGAATGTAGGACCAGAGGACACAGCCTCAGGATAGAGGGATGTCCTTTTTGAACAGAGATGAAGAGGAATTTCTTTAGCCAGAGGACATTGAATCTGTGGAATTTATTACCACAGATGGTTGTGAAGGCCAAGTCATTGGGTATTTTTAGTGAAGATTGATAGGTTCTTGATTAGTAAGGGTGTTAAAGGTTACGGGGAGAAGGCAGGAGAATGGTGTTGAGAAGGATAATAAATCAGCCATGATGGAATGGCGGAGCAGATTCAATAAGCCGAAAGGCCCAATTCTGCTCTTATATCTTATGGTCTCATCACTGCATTGTTTCAGAGGCTCCTTGATGCTGCAAATCCAAATTTTGCAGACACTCTTAATTCTTTTCTGATACTTAGCTCTGTATGATGAGATCCAGGTCTATGTGATCCTGGAAAAATCTGAAGTGGGCATCAGTGAGCAAGTCAGTGACAAGCAAGTGCCACTAAATCAGGAGCTCCCAAACTTTTTTATGCTATGGACCCCTACCATTAACCAAGGAGTCTGTGGATCCCAGTTGGGAAACCCAGCTCTAAATAGAATTGTCAATACGGCTATCATTTTGATTGGGAGTAAACAGTTTGGGTGGTAATTAATTTATTGAGCTTTTTTTTTAAAAAAAAAGTTTGGACATACCAGGGTCAATTTTCCAGAACAAAAAAAAAAAGTTGGCAGCTGTGTCTTCCGGAACTTCATCAGCTCGGTCTGTGATGGAACTACCAAGCATCCAAGTTCCCACCCTGACTTTCTGGGCCCTTGGCACTTTCAGTGCTGCTTCCAAGTGTTTTTCAGCACTGAGAAACACCATCTCATCCACCGATGGAAGCATAGTTGATGCTGAGGAGGTTTCCTTGGCCTTGCTTGATCTGAAAGTAATGGGAACTGGAGTAGATATTGAAGATCCCTGGGGTCACCCTGTTTCTCCAGTACTGCTACCCCTGATGGCCTGCTCTACTCATGAGAAGGGATGTGCCTTGCAATGTGATATCACTGCTAGAATTTAGGGCCCAACTCTGTAGACTCTGGGCCTTAATGAAGAGGTTGCAAAGGAAATCTTAATTTGTCCTTTATCCATGGATATAACTAGATTACAGAGCCTTCCCTGCTGCTTTCATTTCTATCATACGACCCCTCCTTGGATTTATTCCATTTTCATTATGTTTTGGACTTTAAAAACCGTAGCAACCAGAATCCAACATGATGAGAGAAAAATCCTTCTGAATCTGCCAGCCAAGGAGTCGGTGTATTCTCCTCATTTGCATTTTCAATTTTGTAAATTGTTCTTTCATTTATTATTCACCAGTCACTATCAGAAATAATGGAATTATTTCAAAGCTGTTATTGGGTTGCCAAAGAGTAACCTTTTAATGTATTAAATTGGGTTTTATGATCTTTTCAGGTGAGATTTTATTTCCATTAAGGTGATCGATGACAGTGTTGAACAACTTAATACTTCTTCATTTTACCATCAATTTTCATTTATTTTTATGACTGAGTAATAATTTGGCATTTTGTATCATATAAGTTGAACTCAATCTGATAGACTTACAAGCCTCTTGGATATCCTTGCCGTCTTCACCTTTCACGTGACATGAGCCATGCACATCCCAAGTTCTTCTACTGGATTGCTCTTGTTGAATGGCCCATTATCTAAATTCGTCAATTCCTGGTCAAGTTTTCTCTTGTTCCATTGATGTTCTTGGGCACAGGCTGCTGGAGAGGATCTTAGAAGTGGAAATCGAGCCAGGGTGAGTTTGAGACACAACAGCCCATCTGCTGAATAGACAACTTCTTGTGCAGCACAGACATAATGCTGGAGGAGTTGACGTAGTTGACTAAGTAGTTGGTGTTTTGGGCCAAGGCCTTCATCACAAAATGCTGCAGGATGTGAGCAAGTCAGGCAGCATCAGTGGAGGGGAGTAAACAGTCAATGTTCTGGGCCGAGACTCTTCATTAGATCCTGATGAAGGGTTTCGGCCAGAATTTCAACTTTTTATTCGCCTTCATAGATGCTGCCTGACTTGCTGGGATCCTACAGCATTTTGCTTGTTTTGTTTGAGATCTCCATATCTGTAGAATCTCTTGTGTTAAAAATGGCCCTTTGTAAGGTCTCCATATCTGCAGAAACCCATGTTTAAGATGGCCCCTTGTAAAGTCTCCATACCTGTAGAACCTTTTGTGTTTAGGAGGGCCACTTGTATGGTCTCCATATCTGGACAATCTTTTGTGTTTAAGATGGCCTCTTGTAAGGTGTCCGTATCTGCAGAATCACAGAGTGCTGGTCTCTTTGTTGTTGGAAAGCAAATGCTAAATGGGTGCCTGTTTTACAAAGCACCTCCATTCAGTCCCCAAAGATCATCTAGTTACCAGTTGCCATTCATTTTAATTCCCCATCTCTGATCTTCCTCTTTAGCCTCTTTCACTATTTTGTTGAAGACCCATCCAAGAAAATGTTAAAGGAACAGCACCTCTTCAGCTAGCCACTCATGACTAGTATTGAATTCTCATGATGGTACATTGTTTGTTTTATTTTCTTTTGTTCCCCCTACCATAATCAGATTACTTACTATTAACTAGCCTCCACCACGTTTCTCACTTGGCGTCAGACTGTACTGTTCATTTTCTCTATCCCCATCCAATCACATGATTTTTTTTCTGGTTCTCTCCGCAACTCCCCTTCTCTGCAACTAGCTCCAAATAACTCCTTGATATGATATATTCTCTTTTTCTCCACAGATGTAGCCTGTTGTGTTCAATATTTCCAGCATCATGTTCCTGGTTTATATCTCAATTTCAGTGTTGTATTAAGCAACAAACCTTTGAAATTTCTGCTTATTTATTCCCTTTATTTCCCCATTTAAGGCAAGATGATTCCCATTTTATTTTCTCAGTGCATATTTCTTCCCCCTTTATGGTTTGGTCTTAGGAATTTAAAGAGAGAGAGATTAGCTTTATTGGCCACATGAACACAAAGCACGCAGTGAAATGCATCGTTTTGTCAATGACCCAATACAGTCCGAAGATTGTTCTGGAGGCTGCCTGCAGGTGTCAATGTCAAATCTGTCCCTGGAAAAAGCAACGGTCGTGCTTGCTACGTTTTGCAACTCCGAAACATTAAAACTAATTGAAAAGAAAGCAAGAGAGTCGAGAGATAAGTTGCTACCATTTTTACTTTAAGAGAGGCGAGCATGTATTGCATGGTAGCATCATGATATATGCAATTCATGTATTTTTACATGTAAATGCATTATGACCATCTTGCTGATTCTCAACACTGGTGCATCTCAAGGATGTGTCCTTAGCCCTCTGCTCTACTGTCTCTACACCCATGACTACGTGGCAAGGCACAGCTCAAATGCCTTTTGTAAATTTGCTGACAACACAACTATTGTTGGCAGAATTTCTGACGGTGACGAGAAGGTGTACAGGAGCAAGATAGATCAGCTGGTTGAGTGATGTGGCAGCAACATCCTTGCTCACAGTGTCACTAAAACTAAAGAATTAATCACCAAATTCAGAAAGGGTAAGAAGAGGGAACACACACCAGTCCTCATAGAGGGATCAGAAGAGAAAAGGCTGAGAAATTTCAAGTTCTTGGGTGTGAGCATCTCTGAACATCTATCCTGGGCCAAATATATCGATGCAGTTATAAAAAAGGCATGACATTGGATGTATTTCATTAGGAGTTTGAGGAGATTTTGTATGTCACCACTGACTCTTGCAAATTTCTACAGATGTACAGTGGAGAGCATTCCAACTGGCTGCGTCACTGTCTGGTATGGGGGGGGGGGCGGGGACATTGCACAGGATTGAAAATTGTGAACTCAGTCAGCTCCATCATGAACACCAGCCTCCCCAGCATCCAGGCCATCTTCAAGGAGTGATGCCTCAAAAAGGTGGCACCCATTACTAAGGGCCCCCATCACCCAGGACATGCCCTCTTCTCATCGCTACCATCAGGGAGGAGGTACAGGAGCCTGAAGGCACACATTCAATGATTCATGAACAGTTTCTTCCCCTCTGCGATCAGATTTCTAAATGGATATTGAATCCATGAACACTACCTCACTACCATTTTTCCACTTTTTCCTCTTTTTGCACTATTTACTTAATTTAACACGTATATTTACTGTGTGTTGGCGCGTGGCCAAGTGGTTAAGGCGTTCGTCTAGTGATTTGAAGGTCGCTAGTTTGAGCCTTGGCTGAGGCAGCGTGTTGTGTCCTTGAGCAAGGCACTTAACCACACATTGCTCTGCGACGACACCGGTGCCAAGCTGTATGGGTCCTAATGCCCTTCCCTTGGACAACGTCGGTGGGGTGGAGAGGGGAGACTTGCAGCATGGGCAACTGTCAGTCTTCCATACAACCTTGCCCAGACTTGCGCCCTGGAGACCTTCCAAGGTGCAAATCCATGGTCTCATGAGACTAACAGATGCCTATTATATTTACTGTAATTCATAGTTTTTATTGTTATGTATTACAATGTACTGCTGCCGTATCACGGTGATATTAAATCTGATTCTGATTCTCATAAACAACAAAAAATGCTTAATCAAACAATGTCTGTTTACAAGATTTCTCAGATATTACTGAAATAACACATACACAGCAGTGCTTGTGCTGCCTTTATGTATTTTGTTTGATGTGGAATTGTTTGTGAATTTTACCTGAGAAGCAATAGACAGGTAGTTGATGCTTCAAAGCCAAAGCTGTCTCCTACACAGACAGCTCAGTTGACGAATGGGTTAATGTAAACGAAAGGTAAATAGCCATCCCCTGGAGCTGAGGGCATAATTACAGGACTTCTGTCCCACAAGATCAGGGAAAATTGATGGTTGGCAACTGAGCTCAGTCACTGTAACAGGAGATTTCCCACAGCCTGCAGACTGTCACATCTACTTGTCGGCAAATATCATTTCCTCTTAAACCTTTAAGCAAAAGGTACTGATCTCAAACTTTGAGTGACGCACACAAAATGCTGGAGGAACTCGGCAAGTCAGGCAACAGCTATGGAGAGGCATAAAAAGTCTCTGTTTCCCTTCATCAGGAGGCCTGAAACATCAACTGTCTATTCCCCTTCATAGCTTCTTCCTGACTTGATGAGTTCCTCTTGTATTTTGTATGCGTCGCTCAAGGTTTCCAGCGTCTACAGAATCTTTTGTGTTTATGATTTAAAATTTGATTCCTGGCGCAGATAATGGTTTGATATATAGCAGGAGTCTGTTAAGGTGTACACAGAGGATTGCAAGTACTGACATGAAGATCATCAGTGTCTGTCTTTCACCCATCCAAAATATTTATCAGGAGTGCTGTGTACCCAGGGCCATTAACATTGTCTATGATCCCTCCCATCCGTCCAACAATGTCTTTGATCTCCTAACATCAGGCAGGAGGTACTGTAGTATTAGGACAAGGACTGTTGGGATGGGAAACAGCTTCTTACACCAGGCTGTGAGACTGGTGAACTCTCTACCACTACGCAGATGTCATCGTGTATGAAGTGCCAGTTTACTTTTTGACAAGTCATAAATGCATCTTATTATTATTTGTTAATTTATTTGTGGTAATATTACCTTGTGTGTTGTGTGTGAGTTGTATGTATTGTGTTACGCACCTTGATTCAGAGGAATGTTAATTCCATAAGATATAGGAGCAGAATTAGACCATTTGGCCCATCGAGTCAGCTTCGCCATTTCATTATGACTGATCCATTTTCCCTCTCAGCCCCAGTCTCCTGCCTTCTCCCTGTATCCCTTCATGCCCTGACTAACCAAGAAACTATCAACCTCTGTCTTAAGTATACCCAGTGACTTGGCCCCCACAGTTACCTGTGGCAACGAATTCCACAGATTCACCATTCTCTGGCTAACGGAATTCCTTCTCATCACCATTCTAAAAGGAAGGCCCTCTATTCTGAGGCTGCGTCCTCTGGTTTTAGACTCCCCCCGCTCAGGAAACATCCTCTCCACATCCACTCTATCGAGGGCTTTCAACATTCGTTAAGTTTCAATGAGGTCATCCTCATTCTTCTGAATTCCAGTGAGTAGAGGCCCAGAGCCATCAAACACTCCTCATATGAGAAGCCTTTCAATCCCGGAATCATTTTTGTGAACCTCCTTTGAACCCTCTCCAACGTCAGCACACCCTTTCTTAGATAAGGAGCCCAAAACTGCTCACAATACCCCAAGAGCTTGGCAGTATAATGTACATGTATACAGGTTAATGGCAAAAACGCGAACTTGAATATGTGTAACCCAAAGATCTGTTCTGCTGTCTGAAGTCAAGACAGTGTATACAGGAATAAAAGTTTAATGAAATGAAGGAAGTTGTTTTATAGCCCAGGGTCCATATTTTGTGCTGTGCTTTGATTTCACCTCCCGTCTTTCCTAGTGGGTCTGAGTCTGTGAACTTATTGCTGCAATTCCAGAGGCAGCAAGAATTGGACTGAGATCTAAGAACTGATAACTTTCACTCAGTTACCTTCCTCAGGACGTTACAGATCCGAAAAAGCCACCGGTGAGTGATGTGAGAAGCTTGAAGAATATAGCTTCAGTAAAGATATGTGGTGGGGGAAGAATTGGAACAGAAAGCACTGTCAAGTTAGTGGACCAAGAATCTGCAAGGGATTCAAAAAGAGCCAGAGAGAAGCTAACTAACTGGGGGAGAAACAAATCACTAAGCTAGACTTTGCAGCTAGTGCGAACATTGGAAAAGGTGAGTGAGAGCAGTCTTTTCTTCTCTGTATCATACTAATCCTCACAGATATCTTCCTTATTAAATACTTTTCCAGACACTTGTTTTTCCTGAGATTTTGAATTGCAACTCGGATATTCTAGGCCGGATAAGGACCTGTGAAAGTAATGTGTCTGCTTAAGCAATTAGATTGAAGAATTGTCACGGAGATTCACATGCAGTCTCAACTAGGGAAGATGACAGAATATCTCGCTCAATGTAATATTATCAGCAGAAAGAAAAAAAAAAGGTTGGTTAAGAGAGAGGGGTGAAAGGGACAAAAGTTTTGATTCATTTTGTAAAATCCGTCAAGTATTTCCAGCAATAGTTGAAATCTGAAGGCGGACCGGTAAAAAAGATGTTTTGCATTGCAGGTTGCTTCGCAGATAAGAGGTATCATACCCTCACATTCTGCAATATGAATGGTGAAGGCAAGACTTCCAACTCACATTGGTGGATAATGTGTTTGTTGCTCATACCTTCAACGAGGTGCTGACATATTGAAGCTTGTCAAGGAACTGGTCAGCAGTGGCAGTACCATCCTGATCCATGTAGGATTCTGCTCGTGCAGACACTAGACGTTGTCAGCTGATTTGCTTCCCAATGGTGGTGAGCCCTGACTCCTCTCTTGTACTTCATAGAATGGTTATCACCAAGAAAGCGTCCAATCAGCCTGTTGGATATGTACTGACTGCATGGGAAAAACAAGAATTCAACTCCTCCCACGCAGTCGTCCTTTCCATAGCCCTGCATATGAGTTCCTTTCTGAAATGCGCCTATCTCCCTTTCGAGAACTCCAATTGAATTAACATCCACGACTGACTTCGATAATGCATTCTAAGCCTGACCACTTGCTGTCTAAAAGCAACAGCCTATTTTCTGCTGTCAGATTTTTAGTTAATTTGCAATTACTGTCATTCACTGTGCCCTGGGACTTGACCCTTCTGCCAATGGTAACCGATTTCTCCATGTACTCTGCCTCTACTCTTGAGGATTTTAAAACCCTTATCAGATCACTGTGTTATTTCCTCTGTTAAAAAGAGAACAAGCAATGATTTCCCTGTTGATCCACATAACTGAAGTCTCTCATCCACAAAATCATGTTGGTAAATCTCTCCTCCTCCTCCAAATCTTTCAATTTCTCCCAGTGTGGTGACAGCCCACGTCATTCATTTTGCCCCCCTCCCTCTCTTGGTCCCAACCACCTGCGAGAAGGTGAAAGTCTCACCTTCTCCATACATATTTCAGAATTTGAGGATGTGATACATCTTAATAATTGCCGAGCAACCTGTGATGCAAAACATCATTTTTTTTTACTGGTATGCCATCTCCTTCAGATTTTAACTATTGCTGGAAATATTTGACAGATGCTGCAAAATTAATCAAAACATTTGTCCCTTTCACTCTTCCCTCTTAAACAGCCTTTTTTCCCCTTCTGCAGATAACATTACATTGAGTTAAATATTCTGTCATCTTCGCTGGTTTTGACTGCATGTGAATCTCAAGAACAATTCTTCAATCTAATTGCTTAAGTAGGCATGTCGCTTTCACAGGTCCTTATCCAGTCTAGAACATAACGCACTGTCCTGCCCTGCAGAAGATCCAAGTTGCAATTCGAAAGCTCAGTAAAAAAATCAGTGTCTGGAACAGCAACTAACAAGGAGATGTCTGTAAGGAATAATATGATACAGAGAAGAATAAACTGCTCGTGTTTACCTTTTCCTGTGTTCGCGTTAGCTGCAATATCTAGCTTAGTGATTTCTTTTCTCCCCAGTTAGCTAGTTTTGATCTGGCTCTTTTTGAATACCCTTGCTAGTTCTTGTTTCACCTACAACCCACACATTTCACTCAGTAATTTCCCCATCTGCTTCTGGTTACATCTGCCTTTCACATCCCCTACTGGTTCCCAATATCACCAGATCACCGGCAGGTGCTAAGAGTGGGCTCCCTCTCCTCTGCCCAACTGACCCTCAACACAGGTGCCCCTCAGGGCTGTGTACTAAGCCCCCTCCTTTACTCTCTGTATACCCATGACTGTGTCGCCACCCATAGATCCAATCTGCTAATTAAATTTACTGACGACACTACATTGATTGGCCTTATCTCAAGTAATAACAAGGCAGCCTACAAAGAAGAAGTCATCACCCTGTAACAGTGGTGTCAAGAAAACAATCTTTCCCTCAATGTCGCAAAAATATAGGAACTAGTTGTGGACTACAGGAGGAATGGAGACAAGCTAACCCCTATTGACATCAATGGATGTGGGGTCGAGAAGGTGAATAGCTTTAAGTTCCTTGGCATACACATCACTGAGGATCTCACGTGGTCTGTACATACCAGCTGTGTGGTGAAAAAAGCACAGGAGCTCCTCTTTCACCTCAGACGGTTGAAGGTGTTTAGGATGAGTCCCCAAATCCTAAGGACTTTCTATAGGGGCACAATTGAGAGCATCCTGACTGGCTGCATCACTGCCTGGTATGGGAGCTGGACCTCCCTCAATCGCAGGACTCTGCAGAGAGTGGTGCAGACAGCCCAGTGCATCTGTAGATGTGAACTCCCCACTATTCTGGACATTAACGGAGACAGGTGCGTGGAAGGGGCCCGAAAAATCATTGGGGACCTGAGTCACCCCAACCACAAACTGTTCCAGCTGCTACCATCCAGGAACCAGTACCACAGCATAAAAGCCAGAACCAACAGGCCCCGGGACAGCTTCTTCCACCAGGCCATTAGACTGATTAATTCACACTGATACAATTGTATTTCTAAGTATATTGACCGTCCTATTGTACATACTATTTACAGTATTAGAAATTACTATAAATTACACATTGCACATTTAGACGGGGACATAACGTGAAGATTTTTACTCATCATGTACGTGAAGGATGTAAGTAATGAAGTCAATTCAAATCAATCCTTACTCCTCAGATTCCAGCACCAGTAGTTCATCACCTTCCTGGCTATGTCTACCTTCACCCTCCTTTCCGTCTCTGGCTCCATCTGCCTATTTTGTTCAGTCTCCCATCTGTCATTTACCTGTTTCTATCCCCCTTCCCTACCTGGAATCATTCACCCTCCACCCACTTCTCAGTCTGCCGACTGGCCCCTGTCGCACCATTTCCCCTCTCCTCTCTTTACTGGCAATCTTCCCTAGCCACCCTTCATGCTAATGCAGGGTTTTAACCCAAAAGGCTGGAAAGTCATTCATTTCCCGCCCCCCCACCCTGTCACAGATGTTGTTTGACCCAGAGAGTTACGCCAACTTCCAGCATCTGCTATCTCAGTCTCTATTTCCTGAGGAGATTGAGGTCCTTTAACATCTGCCGGACGATGCTGAGGATGTTCTACGAGTCTGTGGTGACCAGTGCGATCATGTTTGCTGTTGTGTGCTGGGGCAGCAGGCTGAGGGTAGCAGACACCAACAGAATCAACAAACTCATTCGTAAGGCCAGTGATGTTGTGGGGATGGAACTGGACTCTCTGACAGTGGTGTCTGAAAAGAGGATGCTGTCTAAGTTGCATGCCATCATGGACAATGTCTCCCATCCACTACATAATGTACTGGTTGGGCACAGGAGTACATTCAGCCAGAGACTCATTCCACCGAGATGCAGCACAGAGCGTCATAGGAAGTCATTCCTGCCTGTGGCCATCAAACTTTACAACTCCTCCCTTGGAGGGTCAGACACCCTGAGCCAATAGGCTGGTCCTGGACTTATTTCCTGGCATAATTTACATATTACTATTTAATTATTTACGGTTTTATCACTATTTAATTATTTAAGGTGCAACTGTAATGAAAACTAATTTCCCTGGGGATCAATAAAGTATGACTATGACTATGACTATCTGGAATTAGACACGGTATTACAGATGTGGCTAAGCCAGTGGGTTTTTTTTTAAGTATATCATTACCTTCTTCCCTCTAATTCCATGCCTCTCTTTATGAAACCCCAAATCTGTTATGCTCCTAACCATTCTCTCTCAGCCTGCCCTGCCTTATTCAACGAGCTGTGCAAATATTCCCTGATCTGGTACCCCTCTTGCAACTGTCCCAAGTGCCTCTTCTCATTCACTTTACAAAATGTAGCTATTTTTCTTGGCATTAAATTACTTTTGTCAGCAAGCCACCAATTCCATCTGCCAATCTTGATCTTCAAGGCTACAGTGGCCCTTTTTTTGCAAGTCATCTGCAAAGTCTGAACTTGTGCTCCGTGTAGCCAAGACTCTCCCCAATTCATTGTATCATTTGAAGGTTATTTGAGCATTGATTCTGTTGTGAACCCTCTATATTTGCCATTGTGGGCAGAATATAAATGTTCTGCATGCAAGGAAATGTCCAAGAAGGAAACACATTTTAGTTAAGATTACTGTAAAATTCCTCAGTAAATAGTTTTACGATCCATGGTTGTCCTGGAAAGTTGTTGGAGAAAATTCAGTCGAATTCCAGCATGAAGCTTTGATTCAGTGAGCTTTGTATAGACCAATTAGAGTGCTACATTTTGTAAAGACAGAGCCAGGAATATATGAAGCAGGAGCTGAAGATGCTTGAAAGCTCATCTTTTTCAGTTCTGAAGCTAGTGGGTCATCAGAAGAACTGATGTCACAAATTGTGCGGCTGAAAGCAGACTTGTAGCCCCATTTAATGGCCTTCAGCATTACACAAATACTGCAGCAGGCATTAAGGTGGCAGGAAATGAAAAAAAATGACCTCAGATGAGCGGCTGGGATATCTGAAGAAAAGGTTGACATTTTCCATTTTACTCCATGGCAACTGAGCTCCTGCTTTCTGTTTAAAGCAGAAATATGCTGCAGCACAGCTTACTGTGCTTTCACACAAAAGCAAAATTGCCTTGCTTTAAAATTAACGTACAGCAGAAAAACACGATACAAACAAGTGAGGTGCTCGTGTTGTGGGACATGGCCGACGTTTGTTGCCTGTACTTTAGCATCCATGGAGTGACGGTCAACCACTTGCGTGTACTCCAGCAGTCCATGTGACCATGTTACTGCTGCGGAGGTTTCAATATGCAGTAGAGGAGGGACAACAAAGGAAAAGGGAATGTGTTTCTTTGACCTGGTGTAGCTGGAGTTCCCTTATTCCTGCTGTCCTTGTCCTCGATAGCCAGAGGTTCCCAACCTGGCGTCTATGGACCATTTGTTTAATGGTATTGGTCCATGACATCAAAAAGGTGGGGAGCCCCTGCTGATGATTTGGAAGTGCTGTTGACTGTTGATTGATTCCACACACTGGACTTGCAGAAAGTTTTGGAATCAGAGAATATGGAAGCATGGCAAAAACTTAAAATATATGCATCTCACTGTATTCCGGTACCTTAGCCTTAAGGTTCAGGATACTTCCTCAAACTGTGAAATTTGTAGTAGTAGTTAAATATCTGCTTGTATCCCAAAGAAACCATTATTTCCCATTTGGCCACTTCCCTTGATACAACCCTCGTCTCTACTCCTAAACTCCAGAGAACACAGACTTGAACAAATGCGGAGGGTTACTGGTTTAATTATTTATTACCAGCCGTATCTGGATTACAGAGTAAAAGAGCATTGGCAAATCTTGCATCCTGGAATATAAAATGATCTGTGGGTTCTTTTCTCCAGTGCTGGCCATCTGTGTAACACTGCCTTGGATCTTCTTCCCTTCACCTCCAAGTGCAAAATGCTCGTGGACTTTCTGCTGTTGGGCTCCCTTCTTGCCGGGTAAAATATGGAATGATGACTCTGGCTCTGTCTCTGACCTGGCATTTCTTTTTCTCCAATTTTCCTTTTTTCTTCCCTCAAGCAACTTCCAAGTTTGTCGTCCACCATCTATCTCCTGTGCCCTCGTGCCCAAGTGCACTTAAACACTGGCCACCCACCTTCCGTTCCCAGTCCCATGTTGGATGATGGTCTGTTCTCTCTCTTCAGGTACTCTTCCCCTTCTCCTTTGAACCACTCCTTACCTTTTTCCCCCTAGCAAATCATTGCTTACCTCACAACCTCTTTACTTCTATCGCCCTTGAATGTGTTATAGCCTCAAAACTTGTCCCTGGTGTGCAGAAGTCTGCTGACTGCCAATTCGTGGCTAAAGCTTGTCCTAGTTTCTGTTGTTTGTAACTGAGATATAAATTGGTGAACACTAATCAAAGCCAGCAGATTAAAAAATGTTCCATCCAATTCTACAACAGGCCTTGGGCCACCAGTCTAACCAGTAAGTTGAACACTTAGCATAAAATAATAATAGTGTTTGGCAGGTGTGAGCAGGAAACGAATCTGACAATTGACCCCAGCAGTCTGGTTCAGAATTTAAAATTGTTTACATGAATTTCATTACTGCATGCCATTTAGGTCGAATGTAGTTTTCTTCAAATTGAATGCTTACTATTAATTGGTGTGTGGAAAATTAGCTGAGATTTTGTAGGAAATTAATTTCAGGGCTAGAAGAAATCTTGTCTCTTGCTGTTTACTATACTAGAACTGATGGTAATATTTTATTGCAGGAGCCTAATCTAACTGCTGAAGTGTCCGTGACAGCTATAATGAACCGTATTTTTTGAATCCCTGCTGTCTGGTACTCTAGGGTCTGCTTATTTCTCTGCATATTTTTAACTGCTTGATATTGTAAGTGCATAGCAGGTGTCTTATACCACCAATCTTGCATCAATAATCAGTAATATTTCCATCAAATTCATTTAGAAATGTCATGAGCATGGAATTACATAGAAGAAAACTTTGCTGAATCCATGCATCCTGCTCTGACCAAGACTGAATTTTACTTGTGCTAAATTTTATTATCTGCTCTTAGCTTGTCCAGAAAGGTGATGTTGAGCATCTTGCTGACCAGCTCATTCCCTCTGACAGTTTAGACTGTAAGGTAGGAGCAGAATTAGGCCACTTGGCCCATCGAGTCTGCTGTGCCATTTCATCATGGCTGATCGATTTTCCCTCTCAGTCCCAATCTCCTGCTTTCTCGCTGAATCCCTTTGTGCTCTGACTAATCATGAATCTATCAACCTCTGTCTTGACTATACCAAATAATTTGGCCTCCACAGCCACCTGTAGCAATGAATTCCATAATAGTGTTAAGATGGAATTCCAAGTTATTAGCTTTAGAATGTGATGAAATTGGGATTCAAGAGTAGGTCAGGATTTATGGAAAAATTCTGGAGTAATGGTGCTGTGACAAAATGGTTACTTGCAGCCTTATCAAAGGTTGGGGACGTGGGGAAGGAAGTGTTATCAAAGTAGTCTTTGAACTGCTGTGATAAGTTTGGTAACTTTTGTGTATATACTTCAATCACTGTCTTTGTGGATTAAAGCTGGCGTTGACTATCCCGGCCTGAAACGTCAACTGTACCTCTTCCTATAGATGCTGCCTGGCCTGCTGCATTCACCAGCATTTTTTGTGTGTGTTGCAACATATCTAAAGCCCATTTTAAGCAACCTACTCTGTCCTGGATGGCAGTTGGCTTCTTTAATCTTTTTTAGAAATATTATAGTGTTTTTTAAATATTTGTATATTTTTTATAATATGTCCAGTAATATTTCTGTTCATTCAAGTGCGTGTTTAGACTGGTAAATGACCCATTCATATATGCAGCATGTTCAGCATGAGTAGGCAAAAAAATTGTAAGTTTGCTGGCTTGGGTTGTGTTCAGATTGGCCACCGCTCAACTGGGTTTTAATACTTTACCCAAACAGTGCTTCACTTCACTCGTAATTGAAGTATCCTGTTACTCTACGTACAAATTTCTCTGCCATTCAGTGTTACTCTACGTACAAATTTCCATACATAAGAACCTCGTACAAATGGGACCTGAAGTAGTCTATTTGGTTTTTACAAGAACCTTGCATCTAATATATGTTTAGCATCTAGGTTCATGAGTAAATCCAGAATTTTGCAATGTGGAAAAGTTTGTAGATCTGAAACCTGAATGATATCCATAAATGCCACAAAAGACCCATTCAGTCATCATCATCATCATAATGTGCCATGTTGTATGACGTCTGCGATCTTGATATTCCATCTATCCATGACCAAAATTGCTCTTGGCAATTTTTACTACAGGAGTGGTTTGCCATTGTCGCCTTCTGGGCAGTGTCTTCACAAGACGGGTGACTCCAGCCATTATCGATACTCTTTAGAGGCTGTCTGCCTGGTGTCAGTGGGCACCAGGACTTGTGATATGTTCCAGCCGCTCATACGACCATCCACCAGCTGCCCCCATGACCCTGATCGGGAGGGCTAAGCTGGTGCCACACCTTGTCCAAGGGCAGCCTGCAGGCTAGCAGAGGGAAGGAGCACCTTACACCTCCTTTGGCTGATGCATATCTCCAACCCATTCACCTCATTCAGTGCAAGCTGTTTAACACATACCTGAGATTATTGTACAATGGCTACTTGTTGGGTTCTCCATGAATGATTTTATGTACTTTCTATGAAAAAGGAGAGTTTTTAAAATATTCCATATCCTGCTGGTGTTCTGATGAATTAGTTACTGATTAATCGCTATTAGATGCATGCGCAAATCTGCTCTAGTGTTACAGTAATTGGACACGCGCTGATATCAGGTTAAAGATGGGTTAAGCACCAGTCAGATGGAAAATCAGTCACATCTTCATTTAGCAAAGCAATGAAGTGATTTTGCCCATGCATGTTGTATGCCCAGTGTGGGAAAACGAGTACCATTGAAATCGTGTGAATGGGGATTATCTACGTTAAGCAAGCGGAGGCAAACATTGGTGTGGAATAGGTTGGGTGGGAGGTGATTGGAGAGGATGGAATGGAAAGGAAAAAAGATTGGAGGAGTTGACAAGAAGGAATTGTGAGGGGAGAAAGATGGGAATGTGAAGGGAAGTATGATGTGAATTAGAGATGGACTGGTGAACAATGAGACCGTAAAACTATATGATATAAGAGCAGAATTAGGCCACTTGGCCCATCAAGTCTGCTCCACCATTTCATCATGGTTGATCCATTTTTCCTCTCAGCCCCAATCTCCTGCCTTCTCCCCATATCCCTTCATGCCCTGACCAGTCAAGAATCTATCAACCTCTGCCGTAAGTATACGTAAGGACTTGGCCCCCACAGTTGCCTGTGGCAAAGAATTACACAGATTCACCACACCCTGAGTAAAGAAATCCCTCCTCATCTCCATTCTAAAAGGACACCCCTCTATTCTGAGGCTGTGTCCTCTGGTCCTAGACTCACCCACCATAGGAAACATCCTCTCCACATCCATTCTGAGGCCTTTCAACATTTGATAGATTTCAATGAGGTCACCCATCATTCTTCTGAATTATAGTGAATTCAGGCCCAGAGCCATCAAACGCTTTTCATATGACAAGCTGTCCAATCATTTTTGTGAACCTCTTTTGAACCCTCTCCAGTGTCAGCATCTCCTTTCTAAGATAAAGGGGCCCAAAATTGCTCATAATATTCCATTTGAGTTTGGGGTGGAGGGAAGAAAGGAAGATTATAGGAAGGAAAGGGATGTGAGGAGAGAGTTGGTATTGTTGAGGGAATGTAAGAAGGAGAAGAAGGATGAATACTGAAAGAAATATTGGAGAGTGGAAGAGGAGGTGGGGGTAGGGAAGAAAGCAGTAATAGCATTGAAACAAAATTCAGGAAAGATGTTGGAAAGAAGACTCCTTCAGTGTTTGGCCTGATGTAATAATCGCGTTGTCCTTTTACTGCACCACTCCATAGCCTAGATTTCACATTTAGCTGCAGGTATGGCATCACCTGCCTGGAGTCTTGAGATTCGACCTGGCACATAGGGTGACCCACAGCACCACCTGCAGGTCTATCTACAGAAGATCATCATGACGCACTCTGACTTTAAAATGCAGTACTTACTACTTTTGTAGAAGCCTCTACAACTCCACGTCCCACCAATACTGGAAGTTTTCCCCACTCATAATGCATGAGTAGTGCTTTTAATTTAAAGCAAGGTACTTAATCAAAATATTGAGGTGGACTGTACACCTCTAACCTTTGTTTAATGAATACCTTTGGGTAATTGGGCATGAACAATAAAAAATACGGTAACAGGATTTGTAACTTCATTCAAGAAGCAGTGCCGGGGTAAAAATTTGCCTAGAGTGGACATCCAGGATGACAGTCAAGGGACCCAAATCATTTTTGGGTTGGAACATTTTGACACAATTAGAAGGATTGTCAGTGCCCAGTGACCACGTTGCTCTAGCTCATTGGTCTGTTATAGTTGGAAATCAGCATGTGTGTGCACTGATGCAGGTTACTAGAGGCGCATGAATGCTAGAGCAACAAAGGTGGGGACAAGAGTATGCCAGCATCTTGGCCTGGTCATCGATTTCTCTACCTTCTGTTAACTTTTCTCCCTCCCCCTTCTCTTTTTCCATTCCCCCTTCTGGTTTCCTTCCCAATCCTACCCATTTATTTTGACCCATCTTCTGCCCAGTAGACCTTCTTCTGTTCTGTCAATTGTTTTTCAAGTGAGAATAGATGCCTCTGGTGCCCCTCCTCCTTCCCCTTCCTCCGTGGTCCACTGACCTCTCCAATCAGATTTCTTCTTCTTCAGCCCTTTGCCTCTTGCACCTGTCACCTCCCAGCTTCTTGCTTCAACCTCCCGCTCCCCCAATCACCCACCTTCCCCCTCACCTGGTCTCATCTATCGCTTGCCAGCTTGACCTCCTTACCCCCGTTCCACAGCTTCTGGCTTCTTCCTTTTCCGTCTTGATGAAGAACTTCAACCTGAAATGTTGAACTTTTATTCCCCTCCATAAATACTGACTGATTTGTTGAGTTTCGCCAGCATTTTGCGTGCGCTCATTTGAATTAGAAGATCGTGATTGACTCAAGACAAATGAAGTTCCATTTAAAAAATATATTTTTGAGCTCAATTTGAGCTCATTCTATCCCAAGCACCCAGTAGCCACCTCTTTTTAAGGTACTGTAATACCAGAAGCATTTTAGAGCTTAAAATTGCTGTTACATTGGCCAAAATATGTGTATTGAAATAGCAGCATGTTGTTACTCCCAAAGTTGAACATAGACTGAAAGACCTGCTTTAACATTGAATGGGGAGCTGGGGAGAAAGTGGGTGTCATTTCTGTCCAGTAGATTTTCTCCTCCTCAGTCAATTAGTTTTTGAAGAGAAAATAGACATCTGTTAGTGCAAATGTTCCCCTGATCTGGGTGTCCCTACCGTGTTCTTTAATTCAAGCTTCCTTGTACAACCGAGTGTTGATGACAGTCTTAAAGAATCTGCATGCCTATTTTTACAAGGTATACTTGTTTGTTTTGCCTGAAAACTGATCATATTTTTTGGTTATTTTAATTCTGAAGAGAAGTAGCAGTAGTGAAACTAGTCTGACGTCTCCTTTTCCTTTGTTACAAATACCAGTTTTCACAGTTTTGGCCTTTTGCCTGCAGCTCAGTCTGTGGGAGCCATCAAATTCATTGCAGTGTTTTAAAGCCATCCTCCCATCAACAACAGTGGTTATCTTTTGGTTTCCAAATAATGACTGGCCGCGAGTACTCCACAGCCAAAAATGTGTGCATTCTCTATATTTAAAATCTCCATGGACACGAATGATGTGCAGTCAGACTGGCGGGGGGGGGGGTGTAGTTAGGTTGGAGGAGCGACTGTCAGGCTTCTCAGGAAAACATTTTCTGTTTTTGTCTTTCAAAATCATAACCTGAAAATTGATATTGCTGTGATCATGCGGAAATATGCAATGAAGTTCAAATATTTGGATTCATTCATCAAAGCCAACAAAAGACGTGAAACCACCCTAATGGATACGAAGCCATGTTGGCTCCACACCAAACTGATGTCAATCCACTTGCTCACGGTTCATGAATCTGTCGATGTACAAAGCTTTCAGTCGATTGTAGGCTAGGTGATAGTCATTTTGTTTTTAATGATCAGGGACATTTATTGTTGTTCGCCCGAGGACAGACAGTGCAGATGGTAGCTTTGCTATTTATTGATTTGCCCCTCCTTGCCCATTATTTACCTTCTGCTGCATTGGTTCCTCCTTCACTTGCAATGATCTAAACAGTAATGCATTCCTCACTTGTGGAGCAGATTTACAGCTGTCTATTGTCGAGTGCCTTTCTCGAGTACAGCTGTCTCGGGATTTTTTCATTCTTCTTCTGGGGTATTGTCTAATTCTACAAGAAAAACTGGAATAATTAGATCCATGACTGCAAGCTGAAATAAAATTTTGTTTGTTTGGAAGCTCAGGAGTTAGAAGCTGGAGCAGTCAGTGATGCCCAGATCAAGGCCTATTATTTAAAAGGTTAGAGTTTATTGTCATATGCACAAGATTCAAAGTATGTATGCAGTATACAGTCCTGAGATTTGTCTTCCACACAGACAGTCATGAAGCAAAGAAAAACCATGGAACCCATTGAAAGAAAAACATCAAACCCCCAACACACGAATAAAAAAACCTCGCAAGCAGCACAAAACAAGTGATAAACACAGAATATAAAACATCAAACCGCAGAGTTATTGAAACAGTCTAGGAATGTTCAGTTTAGTTCAGTTCGGTTCAAGTTAGCGCCTCGCCATTCACTGACTACGGGCTGCCGAGCCAGTCTGCCCCAATCAAAGTCACATAAAGTCACAACAAAAAACGGGTTGCACGGTTGCAAAGAAATACTCGCTTGCAGAGGCATCTCAGATCCCATATTATAAAATGCAAGACGTTCACAAATTGTGCACCATTTTACCAAGGGAGAAAAAAACACTATTGGAACAAAAAGACAAAGTCCATTGTAGTGCACACTAGTCATAATGTTGCTATACTGGGGTAGTGATCAGAATTGTGCAGGTTGGTTCAAGAACTGAATGATTTGAAGGGAAGAAGCTGTTCTTGAACCTGGTGGCATGGGACTTCAGGTTCCTGTACCTCTTGCCCTATGGTTGCTGTGAGAAGGTGTCATAGACTTGATGGTGGGGGAACTTTGATCAATGTTGCTGCCTTGAGTAGATACTGTCAGTGATGGGGAAGGGTGGGCTCGTGATGTATTGGGCTGACGCCGAGACTTGGCAGCTTCTTGTGTTTCTGCCTTTCAGAATTGCTATACCAGGCAACCAGTCAGGACGCTTTCAACTGCATCTTTATGGAAGTTTGTTAGTATTTGTGTATTGCTTGTGGGTGTGTGTGCCATGAGAATGATCTACCAGAACATGCAATTATTATTCTGACCATTTGTATCGAATTCAACATTAGTGAGTAGTTGTCACCAATAACAACCTGTAATATGCTGGATTCTTCAGAAGAGTGTTAAAATCGGTCAAGGTCTAATGCATTAATGCACAAGGCACTATAAAAGGTGTTTGATACAGAAAGAAATTTTTAGGTACTAATTAGAGGTTTTCTAACAGTGCCTAATCTTTTAAAAGCCGTAGATTTTTTTAAAAAGTTGACCTGAAGCTGAGCAAATAGCTCTGGGCCTGTACTGACTGGAATTCAGAAGACTGAGGGAGGTATTTCATTGAAATTTATTGAATGTTAAAACATAGAATAATACAGCACAGTACAGGCCCTTCAGCCCACAATGTTGTGCCGACCCTCAAACCCTGCCTCCCATATAACCCCCCACCTTAAATTCCTCCATATACAAGTTTAGTAGTCTCTTAAACTTCATGAGTGTATCTGCCTCCACCACTGACTCAGGCAGTGCATTCCATGCACCAACCACTCTCTGAGTAAAAAAAAAACCTTCCTCTAATATGCCCCTTGAACTTCCCACCCCTTACCTTAAAACCATGTCCTCTTGTATTGAGCAGTGGTGCCCTGGGGAAGAGGTGCTGGCTATCCACTCTATCTATTCCTCTTATTATCTTGTACACCTCTATCATGTCTCCTCTCATCCTCCTTCTCTCCAAAGAATAAAGCCCTAGCTCCCTTAATCTCTGATCATAAAGCATACTCTCTAAACCAAGCAGCATCCTGGTAATTCTCCTCTGTACCCTTTCCAATGCTTCCACATCCTTCCTATAGTGAGGCAACCAGAACTGGACACAGTACTCCAAGTGTGGCCTAACCAGAGTTTTATAGAGCTGCATTATTACATCGCGGCTCTTAAACTCTATCCCTCGACTTTTGAAAGCTAACACCCCATAAGCTTTCTTAACTACCCTATCTACCTGTGAGGTAACTTTAAGGGATCTGTGGACATGTACCCCTAGATCCCTCTGCTCCTCCACACTACTAAGTATCCTGCAATTTACTTTGTACTCTGCCTTGGAGTTTGTCCTTCCAAAGTGTACCACCTCACACTTCTCTGGGTTGAACTCCATCTGTCACTTCTCAGCCCACTTCCGCATCCTATCAATGTCTCTCTGCAATCTTCGACAATCCTCTACACTATCTACAACACCACCAACCTTTGTGTCATCTGCAAACTTGCCACTCCGCCCTTCTACCCCAACATCCAGGTCATTAATAAAAATCAGGAAAAGTAGAGGTCCCAGAACAGATCCTTGTGGGACACCACTAGTCACAATCCTCCAATCTGAATGTACTCCCTCCACCATGACCCTCTGCCTTCTGCAGGCAAGCCAATTCTGAATCCATCTGGCCAAACTTCCCTGGATCCCATTCCTTCTGACTTTCTGAATAAGCCTACCGTGTGGAACCTTGTCAAATGCCTTACTAAAATCCATGTAGATCACATCAACTGCACTACCCTCATCTATATGCCTGGTCACCTCCTCAAAGAACTCTATCAGGCTTGTTAAACATGATCTGTCCTTCACAAAGCCCTGCTGACTGTCCCTGATCAGACCATGATTCCCTAAATGCCCATAGATCCTATCTCTAAGAATCTTTTCGAACGGCTTTCCCACCACAGACGTAAGGCTGTTGTTAGGCCCCGATACAGTGGATGTGAAGAGGTTGCTTCCTGTGTTGAGGGGGGGTCTACAACCAGAATACACAGTCTCAGAATAGAGGGACGTCTATTTACAATGGAAATGAGGAGGAATTTCTTTAGCCAAAGAGTGATGAATCTGTGGAATCTGATGCTGCAGGCAGCTGTGGAGGCCAAGTCATTGGGTATGTTTAAGGCAGAAGTTGATAGATTCTTGATTGGTCAGGGCATGAAGCGATACAGGGAAATTGGGGCTGTGAGGGAAATTGATCAGCCATGATGAAATGCTGGAGCAGACACGATGGGCCAAATGGCCTAATTCTGCTACTATACCTTATGGTTTAAGAATAATTCCAATGCTTGGAGTCTCTGTGTTTCTGCTTCTCAGAAGTATGGAGCAAGGCTGAATTAGTCTTCATCATCTTGAATCTATCAGTCGTATTTTCTACCATAGAATAATAACAACCAAATAGTATAAAAGAAATCAGAGGGTGTACTAAAGGTCAGAAATAGAGGAGGTTTGAAGCTTGTTGGGCTGCAGGGATGTTAGGAAGGGAAGCTTCATAGAGGTAGTTGAACCCAAGGATGACAATTTTAAATGTTGTGTTGCTGGAACTCAAATCAATGAGTGTAGATGCTGGGAGAGAGACCAAAAGTGCAAACTCGGGCATCAGAGTCAGTATTAAAGCACCAGTGATCAATTCTCCAGATTACCTCAGTTCAAGTTTTCTTGAAATCTCCTGCAGGATATAATCATCCTTCATGTCTCACATCCTTGAATCATCTTTATTTTTGAAACTATTAATATGTATCTTTTAGCAGCTTTTTTCTCAGCTTGAGGTTGACTTTAAAAAAAAATTATGACTTTTAAAAGATTGGGCACTTTTAGAAAATACAACAGCAGGGTTTTGCAATTATTCGGCAGCTTTCACGTCCTCTGGGATTTCAAATGTGATTCACAGCCAATTAATTATTTTGAAATGTAATTGGCATTTTTCTGCAGACAGACATGACTTTAAAACAAAAATGAGGGATTTCCTGTGGTTTCATACGACCAGACAACCAGGTGTGATTAATGACAGGTTTCTGCTTTGTGCTTGGGAGCCTCAGCTGTATGTGCAACTTCCATTTGGGGTCTCCTGTTGGTCCTTATATTATACCAGAGAGACATTATCAAGATGGACTGCTGTAGTGCATGTGATTGTAATTGTACTAATGCAATACAGAAACATTTAATAGCCTAATAAAATGGAATAGGTCAATGGAACTGCTCAAAGTTCTTGATGACTTAAGAACCCTAATAATAACAATGCCAACTGTGGGTGTACATTTCTCCACTGTGAAGTGTCCCATTGAAAACTGGCTGTCATAAATTTTGCCCTGGTATTTAGTAATTGTTGGAGAGATTTACAACTAGACTCGATTCAATTTGGTTTCTAAAATGGGAAGATATTGTTTCCTGACACAGTTGCTTTGTCTCCAGTGGGATCACATGAACGTCTCTTCAGAACGAAAACTGTATGAAAACTGAGAGGTAGTGGAGCTGGCCAGCGAACTAACGTGCACACACAAGGAAATCTGCAGATGCTGGAATTTCAAGCAACACATATAAAAGTTGCTGGTGAATGCAGCAGGCCAGACAGCATCTCTAGGAAGATGTACAGTTGACGTTTCGGGCCAAGACCCTTCATCAGGACTAAACGTGCCTTTGTGCAGGGGTCTGGATGAATTGGTCTCTGTCATCTTGGCTCTAACGATCTTCTGTGGTACATTGATATCAAGCAATGAAATCAAGCTTCTCCTGAGGGAAGACTCCTGCATTCGAATGATCTCACCCTCCTTGATGCTGTCGGAGGATGATGCCAGAGCAGGGTTTGATCGACGTGGTTTGTGGATTGGACTATAGTTCACGTTACGATGCATTTTCCTTTTTGGTGACTGATTCGGGGTGTCCTGCAGATAATAAACACTAAGCTGAACTGAATATGGACTCTTCAATTTTGTGTTTTATATTCAGTGTATTCGCTCATTCTTTCTGGGGGGGACATTGATATCCTTGTCTTTTGCATATGGGGGGGAGGGATTGATGTGTTTATTTTCTTTGAACTGCTTCCATGGTTTTCTTAGTTTTCTTTCTTTCTTGGCTGGCTGCGGAGAAGGCGAATCTCAGGGTTGTATACTGCATGCATATTTTGATATTAAATGTTCTTTGAATCCTATAACGTTACCAATGTAGAAAACCTACTCAGATCTAGAATAAATCTTTGAGCTACAGTGAAATTCCTGGCAGATTTTTGGGGTGGCTTGAGGTCACTGCAAAAGCTGGGGAGCTGATTCTGGGAGAAAACCAGTGAAGGTAAATTCTTCATTTAATTATGTATTTTATGTCTGCTGGTGTTGGCTTTGAAAAGAAAATTGCAACTAATGCAAAGGCATGTAAAACATGGGTTATGCTCGTTCTGATTTCAATTTTGTAAAGGGATACATTTTTTTGGAAGTTGAGAGTTGTTATTTGAGGCTTCTTAGTGCGATAATTTTTGTGACTTCTTTCCGACAGCAGGCAAGAATCCTGTATGTAACTGGAACTCAGCAGAAATTCATGCATCTGCTCTGTGCCTTATTTAAGTCCATTTGATTCAAAATTTGTTTTCGGCCTTCAGCAATGAATGGCAAGCTATTGCTCAGCTCAAATCCAGGAAGCCTCTTGCCGTTGCATTTGCTAATTTTGAACGTAATGGATGGTGTCTATTGCAGCAATTCGGTCAGATAGACCCTATTGATAGGTGTTGATTACAAGTGACCTAATCACTACCTGTTCTCCCTGTTGGTTCAGTCTTTTATTGATTGTTGTAGTGAGTATGCCCACACAAAAATGAATATCAGGGTGGTATATGGTGACATATATGTACTTGCTCTGTACAGAAACACTTCAAACTACTTCCTGAATTGACATTCTAGTGCATGGGTTCCCAACAATGCCACGGCCCCCTACTATTAACATGGACCAACGGTTGGGTACCCCTGTTCTAATGGCTTTTATTGAACTTGGACAGGCACCACCATCACTGTCTGTTTCTCCCTTTTCCTCCCTCCTCCTCCCCAGCTCTTATTTAGTCCATATCTGTAGCCAAGGCACCATGGACTATGTTTGGCTCAAGACTGAATAGCCGTTCCTCCTCACTGTGGATGGAATTTTGCCCAGGTGTCCAGAATCATATGCAATTGTGTTCATCCCCTTCATCCACCTTTTACATAATGTTTTAGTATCTGCACATTGCTGGTGAGGATTGAAATGGCCCATCCACCCTTAGGCTGGATGTCACAGTATCTTGTTTGGGCCTTGTATTTCTCTTTTGCTAATGTCAGCCGACTACTGAATTTGGCAGAGAATTTCCCCTCACACCCAGCAGAGTAAGCTTGCAATCATATTTTCAATTCTCTCAATAGTTTGAAACAACATAACCTTTGTCTTGTTACAATCTCCTCATCCTTCCCATAATGGGGCAACCAGAACTGATGCTCCAAATGCACTTAAATTTTATACATTGTACAAGCGTTTAGCTGTTGTCGTGAATGCCAATAGCCTTTTCTCTGTTCATTTAACTCAGTTCAGTTCTTTAAGGGGCCACTGGCAGCTTCTGGTGAATGTATTAATGAGCCCATGTTTGACATATTGATGAAATAACCATAAATAATTCTAAATGTATACAGAGCCATTACATTTAACCAAATTTGGAGAACTGTCAACAGGACCTTTACTGACTGCTCTGAAATTAGATGAAAGTATTTTGAAGTGACTTCACAGAATGGGCCCCATACATGGAAGTTGTGTATTGTTTCTTGTAAATATTTGCCCATTGCATTTGAACTTGCCACTTGCTGGAGGGCTTGAGTTATGAGGAGAGATGGGATAGGCCGGCATTGTTTTCTATGGAACAAAGGAGGCTGGAGCGTAATCTTACATAAAATCTCAAAACACATTAAGTTGGGCCATCGGTCTTTATTTTCGGTGTAGAGGGGTTTAGAACTAGAAGGTATGGGCATAAAATGAGAGGGGAAAGACTTGAAGAGGATTGGCGGCAGGTGTTTCAACACAGAGGGTGCCCGATATGTGGAACGAGCAGTGAAAGGAAATGGTTGGGCGGGTACTTCATCATCATTATGCGCCGTGTTGTCTGACGTTGGCAGTCGTGGCCTTCCTTCTCGGGTGGGGGGGGGGGCTAAGCAGGTGCTACACCTTGCCCAAGGGTGACCTGCAGACCAGTGGAGGGAAGGAGCACCTTACACCTCCTTTGGCAGAGACATATCTCCACCTAGCCACACTCATAAGGTGGTGCAATTGTGTTTAAAAGACATTTGGACAGGTATGTGGATAGGGAAGTCTTAAACAGATGTGGGCCAAATGTAGGGAAGTAGCTCTAGCTCAGGAAGGCAGTTACGGTAGGAATGCATGAACTTGAGGTGAAAGGTCTACCTCCATGCTGTATAACATTATGATAACTCTTCCTTCAGTTAGTCCTGACGAAGGGTCTCGGCCTGAAACGTCAACTGCACCTCTTCCTAGAGATGCTGCCTGGCCTGCTGTGTTCACCAGCAACTTTTCTGTGTGTTGCTTGAATTTCCAGCATCTGCAGAATTCCTGTTGTTAACATTATGATTTGTAGCTATGAAGTGCGAGCTGAACTTACCTGTAAATACAAGTGCCCTGCAACGAGGAAACAGTCCTAGCCCACTGCTGTACTCACTGTATAAATATGATTGTGTGGCAAAACACAGCTCTAGTGACTACACTACTGCTGTTGGCTAAATCGAAGGTGATGACAAATGGGGATAGAGGAGGGAAACTGAAAATCTGGTTGAGTGGTGACACAACAACTCAACGTCAGCAAAACCAAAGAGCTGATGATCACCTACAGGAAGAAGCTGGCAGAGGCCCATGAACTGGTCTTCATCGTTGGAACAATGGTGGAAAGGCTCAGTTGATTTAAATTCCTTAGTGTTAACATATATCAGAGGATCTGCCCTGGCACCAACACTTAAGTGTCAACATAAAGAAATCTAATCAGTTTGCGGAGATTTGGTGTGTCTTCTGTAACTTTAACAAACTTCTATAGAAACGTAGTAGAGAGTATATAGACTGGCTGCATTCTAGCTAACACCCTCAAACGGATGTTGAAAGGCGTGGACAGAGCAGATGTGGCAAAGTTGTTTCCCATGATGGGGGAGTCTAGTACGAGAGGACATGACTTGAGGATTGAAGGGCGCCCATTCAGAACAGAGATGTGAAGAAATTTTTTTAGCCAGAGGGTGGTGAATCTATGGAATTTGTTGCCACGGGCGGCCATAGAGGCCAAGTCATTGGGTGTATTTAAGGCAGAGATTGATAGGTATCTGAGTAGCCAGGGCATCAAAGGTTATGGTGAGAAGGCAGGGGCGTGGGACTAAATGGGAGAATGGATCAGCTCGTGATAAAATGGCGGAGCAGACCGAATGGCTGACTTCTGCTCCTTTGTCTTATGGTCTTATGGTCTAAACAGAAAATCCTACAAAAGCTAATGGTTTCATCCCAGTCGATCACGATACAGCCTTCCGAACCATTGAGCATATCTACATGAAAAGCTGTCACAGGAAGGCAGCATCCGACATCAAGGACTCTCGACACCCAGGTCATAATGCTGCCAACAGGAAGAAAGTACAGGAGCCTCAGGACTCACACCACCATGATCAGGAACCATTACTACCTCTTAACCATCAGGCTTTTGAACCAAAGGGGATAACTTCACCTAACTTCACTTGCCCCATCGCTGAAATATTCCCACAACCAATGGACTCACTTTCAAGGACTCTTCATTTCATGTTCTCAATATTGCTTATTTATTTATTTATTTATTATTATTTCTTTCTTCTTGTATTTGTACAGTTTCTTGTCTTCTGCACTCTGGTTGAACACCCAAGTTAGGCAGTCTTTCACTAATTCTGTTATGGTTATTATTCTATAGATTTGTTGACTATGCCCACAAGTAAATGAATTTCAGGGCTGTGTTCGGTGACATATACTGATATAGTTTGATAATAAATTTACTTTGAACTTTGAACATCTTCAAACCTTCTGTACACTCCTTCCGATTTAACTCTGTCTTTTCTATAGCATGCTGACCAAAACTAAACTTAAATGATCACATGTTAATGTCCAGCCTCCAACACTCGATGCCTGACTGAAGAAAGGCAGCAAGCCAAACGCCTTTTCCACCACCCTGTCCAGCCATGATTCTGCTTTTGGAAAACTACGCCACTTGTACGCCTAAATTCCTCTGTCCCATTATATTCCCTCATACCTTACCATTCGTAGTGCAAATCCCATGCTCACTTGACTTTTTAAGATACATTGCATTACACTTACTAAAACCCCATTTTTTGAACGTGAGTCGCACTTTGCAATAATGCACTAAATGGGCTAAAATGCCACCTGTCAATTAGATTCAGACTTTGCGAAAATGGTTGATATTACTATCAAAGCCATATATTGGCGGTGAACAGGTAGTGCACCCCGTTCTTTGAAGAGCATTTGTCATTTGCCATTAAACAGCAAAGAAGGTTTAACCTGCAAGTTGACACCTTCAGTAATACAGCGTTCCCTTGGTATTGCAATAAAGCATCAGTCTTACCTAATTATACACTTGAACCCATGATATTTTGAACAGAGGCAAGGGTGTTCACTAATTCAAACTGGAATTTAAATTACAAACTCCAGGGGCTTTTGTATATTATAAATATTTTTATTGAAACACCCAGCTCCCTAAGAGCAGTTTTGTGTTTGTAGACTGATTGTTTGAAAAGATTTCCCAGGCACAAGTTATTCAATACCATTGAAATCTTTGTCCAAAAACTTGTAGAAAATGGCATGTTTCCAGTTGGGCATGGCGTGGTTCATTTCTCTAGACCCGATGAAAGGGAAACATATTCTTGCTGATAATAATAATACAGGAGCTCTCCAGGTTATGAAGAACCTGACCTACCTGGATATGACTTTGCGCAAATTCTCCCTTGCATTTTAAACCATTTTTCAAGTTAGTAATAACAAAATGTTTCATGGTATTCATTAATGATTATATGTTATCTTGTATCATGGGTGTATTTAAGGCAGAGGTTGATAGATTCTTGATTAGTCTGTGCATGACAAAATACAGGGAGAAGGCAGGAGATTGGGGCTGAGAGAGAAAACAGCCATGATAAAATGGCGGAGTAGAAAAATGACCTAATTCTGCTCCTATATCTTATGGTCTTTTGCTATGTGATTAAGGTCAATATTCAATGAAATGAAAGAATTCTCATAAGAGTGCATACATTGATAATGATGTGGGTAGCTATATAAACTGGACATTTCTAATTTGCAAGGATGTAAGCTTAGAGAGAGAGGTTTACAGGAAAGGAAATATTGTGTAAATCAAGAACTGCCTGTATATAATCATTGACTTTTACCCAGGGGGAAACGTCAAGTCCCAACCTAGACAAATACAGCCATGACTCACTTCCTTCTTGTGCAACCATCTCCACGACCATGAAATAGTCATCTGCCTGAAGAAATTTCTTCACGGATGCTGCCTGGCCTGCTAAGTATTTGCAGCAGCAACAGTTTGACTTTGTGTCGTAAGTCCAAGAATTCCCCACGCGTTGAAAGTACATTTATTACCAAAGTATGTATGTAGCATTCAACCCCGAGATTTATCTTCCCGACAGACAGCCATGAAACAAAGAACCATAGAGCCAACCTGTTCAAAGAAAAGCATCAAACCTCACAAAAAAATCAGCAAAAGCACAGAATATAAAGCATAATATCAAAAGGCATATTTCACCCACAGTTCAGCTCAGTGTTCATTATCTGCAGGCCGCCGATTCAAAAATCACCCAAAAGTAGTAACAAAAAAAAAAGGAGCAACCAAGGGTAGAACACATCATAAACCTGAGTTAGAGTCCAATTCTACAAAACACAGCGATGAAACCTTGCTCTGGCACCATCCTCCGACAGCACTGAGGGAGAGAGACATCACTCAAATGCAGGGAACCTTCCCTCAAGAGTAGCACGTGAGAGGGGAAGATAGACCGTCACACAGAGACACCTTCCACTGGCAGCAGCGAGCGAGAGGCTGGTAGACGGTACTGAGCACTCGCTCACCCTCCGCGCCTGCCTCGATGGTTTCAATTTTCCTCCGCGCTTTAATCGGTGAGAGGCAGCGCTGGTTGTGGGCTTGCGCCCCTTTTCCCAGCCACCTTCCCTCCTTGCCGCACACTTTGCTCGCAGCCCCGGGGAACCTTCTTGGTGACAGTGGAGCGCCAGGTCACCCGATCGGCCCCAAGACCCGCCGCGAGAATGTAGGTTCTTAATATTCAAGGGTGAAGTTCTTGCTCCTGCTCATATCTTGTCTGAAAATTCTGATTTGATGGAGACGGATGTGAGAGCACAGCAGAACAGCTGGAAAACTTCTGAAATGCCCGCTTCGCTGCCGCTGCTACTGTGTGGTAACCAGAACCGCTGGAGCTGAAGGCCCCGAAATCCTCGGCTTTGCGTGTTTCAGTGGCCGGGGAGAGGTCGAAGGCGCTCGGCAGAGGATGGCGCTCGGGAGGCTGTATCGGAGGGGCTGGTTGGAAGCTCGAAGTTTTCGGACGAATGGACTCAGTGTCGGCTGTGGTCGGCTGCTTCCAAGGCATCGGCAAGTTGACGGTGCCTGGAGGTTTATGGCAGGGAGTTTCTCCCTTTTGCCGCCTGCTATCGGGGACTCGGGAGTCGATCGACTCGGGTCTTCGGGACTTTTTTTTTTACTGTGCCCATGGTCTGTTCTTTAGCAAATTATGGTATTGCTTTGCACTGCTGTAACTATATATTATAATTATGTGGTTCTGTCAGTGTTTTGGTCTTTCCTGTTTTCTGTGATATCACTCTGGAGAAACATTGTATCATTTCATAATGCATGTATGCATTTCTAAATGACAATAAAAGAGGACTGAGTGTTCTCATAATCTAATCTAAAAAAATTGGCATTTACCAGCATTGAGAAACTCAGTTGCAAGAGCCCTATCCACAGGCTGATCCCACCAGCCTGCATGATGCAATCCCAGTCCAATTACTGCCTTTGCTGCATTTGCGACCATGCAAATCATAAGCTATTTGAATCAGAGATCAGTTATTTCATATCATTCAGGAAATTATTCAATTTCCACCTCCTGCAGGAGCAACCGGTTTGAACTGTGCATCAGATGTGTAAATGAAAGACTTTATTTGATATCTGTCTCAATAATGAAAGAATCAGGCTTGGAGCGGAGGATATCACAACAGCTCATTTCAGATGCTCGGCTAACATCTGATAGAAACAAATAATGTAAAGATATTCATTATTTTCAATCTGGCATGTGCTAGAGTGTTCTCTAAGAAGCTCTGTAAATGACACTGAAGTATATATATAGTCATTTCATCTAAGTAATAGTTTCCAAATCATTGTTAAACAATACAGGATTATAGCTACCTTCTGCATAAATTGGATTCAGTCCCTCTAATGTAAATTGTGTGCTGTCTGCCCAAATTAGTTATTTTATTTGACTGTATTTTATGCCCAAATTATATCCTTTCATATAACTTCCTTTTCATATCCACCTGAAAAGGCTGCTGTAATAATTATCATTAGGATTTCTTAGATTTTTTAATAATTGATTTTTAAATTCTGCTTCCTGATAAATACAGACCAAATCCCGGTTGTTTTGATCATAGTATGGAATTTCATAGCAAAACATATCAAAGCATTTCTAAAGATCAAAAGCTACACAGAACTCCCATTCGACGTACAGCCTTACAGTTATGTGAATCGTACAAGGACAAGATCTATTACTGGCTCACCCAGTGTTTGGCTTGCTGTCCTAAAAGGCTGTGGAAGATCTTTTGTGTCACTGAAGTATTATATTTTCTGGGCTGTACATTCTGGTATTTCATTGTTGTGGGTCAGTTACAGAATAATGTTTCTTCATAGTCAGGGATTTCTGTATTTATTCTCATAAGTAGAGAACACATTCCAATGTTCCCTCCAAGGTGTGTGCACACAAAAGAATTTAACCTGTGCACCAGAAGGCTGTCACCCTCTACCTTGTTGTCATGTTAAGTATATTTCACAATTGTACACAATCACATTTCCTTTTCTAGTTTCTGATGCGCACGGTGTTGACAACATGGAGTTTCCCATGATTTGTCTGCAGGTTTTAGAACTGGCTTATTTATACTTGCTTTTATTGAAGAAATTATTCAGTGCGCACATGATGTTATCACTGGGCACCTCAAGGTTTTTCTGCACACTGGTCATTATAAATTGGAGGGAACATTGACACATTCCCTCCACACTGGTGCGTAGGGTTCTGGCTTCAAAAAGAAAAATCTGATTAACACAGTTGTCCCATTTGGCCCATGCTGAAATCTAGATTTGAAGTGTGAAAATGAGTCTGGGTAGTATACAGTGAAACATATGTACTCAACAGACATTGAAATGCCTAACATTGCCCTACATCAAGAATATCTCAGAAGTGACAGATCGACTGCTCGAACCTCACGACATCACAATCGCTCACAAACCAACAGTGACTTTAAGGAAGTCTGTCTCAGAACCTAGAAGCCAAGCCCCCTCCTTTACTTTCTCTATACCCATGACTGTATCGCCACCCACAGCTCCAGTCTAATGATTAAATTTGCTGACAATTCTACATTGATTGGCCTTATCTCAGATAATAATGAGGCAGCCTACAGAGAGGAAGTTATCACCCTGACATAATGTTGTCAAGAGAACAACCTCTCCCTCAATATCGCAAAAATGAAGGAGCTGGTTGTGGACTACAGGAGGAATGGAGACAGGCCAACCCCTATTGTCATCAATGTATCTGGGGTGGAGAGGGTGAACAGCTTCAAGTTCCTCGGCGTACACATCACTAAGAATCTAATGTGGTCTGTACATACTGGCTGTGTGGTGAAAAAAGCACAACAGCGCCTCTTTCACCTCAGATGGTTGAAGAAGTTTGGCATGAGTCCCCAATTCTAAGGACTTTCAACAGAAACACAATCTGACTGGCTGTAACACTGCCTGGTGTGAGAATTGTACTTCCCTCAATCGCAGAACTCTGTGAAGAGTGGTGCGGACAGCCCAGCGCATCTGCAGATGTGAACTCCCCACTATTCAGGACATTTACAAAGACAGGTGTGTAAAAAGGGCCCGAAGGATCATTGGGGACACGAGTCACCCCAACCACAAACTGTTCCAGCTGCTACCATCTGGGAAACAGTACCGCAGCATAAAAGCCAGGACCAATAGGCTCTGGGACAGCTTCTTCCACCAGGCCATCAGACTGATGAATTCACGCTGGTACAATTGCGTTTCTATGCTGTATTGACTGTCCTGTTGTACATACTGTTTGTTACAAATTACTATAAATTTCACATTGCACATTCAGACAGAGATGTAACGTAAAAATGTTTACTCCTTGTGTATGTGAAGTCAATTCAAATCAATTCAATTAAGTAAAGACAACTAACAAAAGTCTACACATCTTTTTGTGTAGAGATGTTTGTACAAATAATTCTAAAACAATTTGGCAAATTTCTTTCTTAAATATGAGGAAAGTAAGTTTGCAGCCTTACGAAGTAGGTGGTGAAGAATTTGTCTTCCACCTCAATGTTGAGTGATTCTAAAGAGAAAAGCCAGTTCATCAATGCTTCCAGAGCAAAATGTTAATTTTCTAAGCTACACTGCTGCTGAATATTTCTCCATGTGCTTTTGGTATCCCCTTTGTGTAACAGAAAAGAATTGAAGTATTGTCTTGTATCTCCTGTATTACCTTAACCTTTCATATGAGTGTACCTATTTGTTCCCTTGTAGAGTAAAAAATATTTGATTTTTGACGCTGGTGAACTAATACAACCATTAATGGGAGCTTATGATGCTGAGATGCATCCTAGGATGCGCTGGGACAAATCAGTGATGTTACCTGGGCTCATCAGAGTGTTGGATGTTTCAACATCGGATGCTCTCAGCCAGGCGACCCTGCCAGGATTGATCAGGTCCCGGCTTGTGTCCCAGCAGCATTGGTCCACGGGTCACACCTCTTGATCCACAGCCATCTGGAGGCTCGCTCAGCAGCCTCTGTGACGGTCCTGATGGCTGTATTCTTTGCAGCCCCCATAATGCCAAGGGGAGAGTAGGTTCTGCAAGCAAGCAGCCAGCAAAACTTCTACACCCACCTCTAAAGACCCACATCGTGCCCTCCACCCCTGTCTCTGGCACTGCTCTACCAGCTCCTGGTGCTTGGCTGTTTTGCGCTCAAATGCCACCTCAATCCGGTCTTTCCAAGGTACGGTCAGTCCTACCATGACCACCTGCCTCGAGGTTTCTGACAGAATGACCATGTCAGGCCTCAGGAATGATGATGCAATGAAGTCAGGGAACTTTAATTGCTTGCTGAGATCGACTTTCATAGTCAGGCGTCGTGGCGAGCATTATCTAAAAGTGCACAGAAGAAAACATCTCCTGTGCAACACATAAACAAAATGTTGGAGGAACTCAGCAGGCTAGACAGCATCTATGGAAATGAACCATTGATGTTTTTGGGCTGAGACCCTTCATTAGGAGCTAATCGATTCTCCTGTATCTTTGACCAAACGTTCAGCCAGTCTTACCATGAATGCATGGTTATGATACCTGAATACTTGCCAGTAATGTTGTTCCTTCACTGATAATGCCCAATGCTAGGAGGAAGTGTTTAATCTTCAGAAAATTATATTTTCAGTTACTTTGTTTTATGAGCACTGCATGTGCAATTGCTTATTTAAAGTACTGACCAACACCATATGCTTGTGGAATGCGTTGGTCAGTGGCACGGTTATGGTGGGAACAAGGTTAAAAAATTGATTGAAGCTTGGGCAGTTTGTGCTGCATCCATTCCACATGCACTTATCTGGATGCAGAAAGTTAACGGATCAAATGTGCCCCACGAAATGTGTAAATGGTGAGGTGCAACAGAAGAGTCTCAGGTGAGCCACTACTCAGCCCCCACATCTGAAACATCCAGTCACCTATCGAGAGTAGGAAAAGCTGGGGACAGAATCTTTCCTCTTATCAAGGTTGTAAGGGTCTCTGAGTCTCTGCCGAAGAAACGTCCCAAAACATCAACTGTTCATTTCCATGGATGCTGCCTGATCTGCTGAGTTCCTCCAGCATTTTGTGTATGTTGCATTGAACTTCCAGCATCTGCAGAATTTCTTGTGTTTGCTGTCCAGGGACATTTAAGTTGTTGAGGTTTAAGTTTTGCATAATTTTTAATAAAACTTAATATTAAAATGAACAAAAATGGCCTTTCACCACCTCAATACAGGAGATTCTGTAGATGCTGGAAATCCAGAGCAGCAACACACAAAATGGTGGAGGAAATCAGCAGGTCCGGCAGCATCTACGGAAAGGAATAACAAGTCGAAGTTTTAGGCTGAGACCCATCATTAAGGTCCTTTCACCTATTAATCTTCAGGTTGGGAATTCCCATTAGTATGGGTGATGTGTATGTAGTGGAGGTGGAGTGAATTAATGGGTGCAGATGTTGATCAGCATGATGGCTCGGGGGAAGTAACTATTTTTGAGTCTAGAGGTTCTGGCATGGATGCAATGTGGCCTCTTCCCTGATGGGAGTGAGGCAAACAGTCCATGAGCAGGGTGCACACACAAAATATTGGAGGAACTCAGCAGGCCAGGCAGCAGTGTACAGTCGATGTTTCAGGCCGAGTCCCTTCGTAAGGGCATTCTGATGAAGGGTCTCAGCCCGAAATGTTGACTGTACACTTTTCCATTGATGCTGCCTGGCCTGCTGAGTTCCTCCAGCATTTTGTGTGTGTTGCTTGGATTTCCAGCACCTGCAGATGTTCTCTTGGTTATGAGCAGGGTGTGTGGGACCCCTCATGATATACTTTTCTGTATATATGTCCTTGATGGCCGGTCATGCGTTGGGTAGTTTTAACTACCTTTTGTAGAGTTCTCCTGTCCACTGCAATGCAGTTTCCACGCCACACAGTGCTGCAGCATGTTAGGATAGTAGAAGGTTGTGAGTATTGGAATGTATAGACCATCTCTCTTCAGACTTGTCGGAGGCATTGGCGAGCTTCCTTATCTGTGGAGGAACTGCTCAAGGACCATGAGAGGTTGTGTGAGACGAGCACTCTCAGGCATTGAAACTCCTTACTGTTTCCACTGCAGTGCCGCCCACTTAAAGGGGGTGTGAGTGGTGTCGGTTTTCCTGAAGTCGATAGCCATCTCCTCTGTCTTGTTGCCACTGAGGAAGAGGTTGTTCACCCGGGCCCAGGCCTCGAGCTTTTCCATCTTCTCTCTGTAGTCCGTCTCGTTGTTGTTGGCGGTGAGCCCCGCCATTCTCGTGTCATCGGCAGACTTGACAATGTGGTTGCTCTGGTGTTTGGCCATGCAGTCGTGTGTGAGCAGAGCGTACAGTAGTGGACTCAGTACACATCACTTGGGGGGGGGCATCAGCATTGTGGAAGGAGGGAGGAAGAACATTTCGGTTAGCAGGCAGAAGTGGGTGCCAATACACTAGAGACAGCTAACGATGACATGCATAAACTGTACTTGCAGGAGATCCCCTGCCCTTCCCCTCAGCTGATGCCATCTGAATGACATTGCTTTCTTTAAATAAATGAAATCCCTAAAAAGCAGATGTTGCCTGCTGTCTGGAAGTTGCGGAGTTAATTCCCATCTGAAACAGCAGAAGTCATAGTCATAGTCATAGTCATATTTTATTGATCCCGGGGGAAATTGGTTTTCGTTACAGTTGCGCCATAAATAATAAATAGTCATAGAACCATAAATAGTTAAATAGTAATATGTAAATTATGCCAGTAAATTATGAAATAAGTCCAGGACCAGCCTTTCGGCTCAGGGTGTCGGACCCTCCAAGGGAGGAGTTGTAAAGTTTGATGGCCACAGGCAGGAATGACTTCCTGTGACGCTCTGTGTTGCATCTCGGTGGAATGAGTCTCTGGCTGAATATACTCCTGTGCCCACCCAGTACATTATGTAGTGGATGGGAGACATTGTCCAAGATGGCATGCAACTTGGACTGCATCCTCTTTTCAGACACCACCGTGAGAGAGTCCAGTTCCATCCCCACAACATCACTGGCCTTACGAATGAGTTTGCTGATTCTGTTGGTGTCTGCTACCCTCAGCCTGCTGCCCCAGCACACAACAGCAAACATGATAGCACTGGCCACCACAGACTCGTAGAACATCCTCAGCGTCGTCCGGCAGATGTTAAAGGACCTCAGTCTCCTCAGGAAATAGAGATGGCTCTGACCCTTCTTGTGGACAGCCTCAGTGTTCTTAGACCAGTCCATTAATGAATCACATTTAAATCACCTTTTTTTTCCATTAATTTCCCTTAAATCCCCCTCCCTTGCCTCAAAAATGTGGTTACACAAGAACCCCACAGGCAGATAATGCTGGATGAGCTATTGGGAGATCTCTGAGGAGCTTGCGGCAAGTGACAGGGCAGAGGATATGAATACCACTTCCAAATTTGATCGGCCAGCTTTCGCGTTCTGATGTCAGCAAGTGCAAAAGCACCCAAGTTAAAGTTTTCGGGTTACCTGTAAGCAGTTTGTCTCGCACAGCTCTCTACGTTTGAAGCCAATAGAAGAAAGAGCTTCTGATTCCTGCAATAGTCATGCACGTCTAGTTGTGTTCTTGGTTAGTCAGGGTGTCAAAGGTTATGGGGGGAACACAGGAGTTGAGAGGGATAATAAATCAGCCGTGGTAGAATAACACTCGATGGGCTGAATGGCCTAATGCTGCTGCTATGTCTTATGGTCATATGGTTTATATTTATTGGGTGTTTTAGGATGTTTGCCAAAGATCCCAGAATGAGTGACATTTCTCCTCTTTTGGTAATGCTTTAATCTTATATTCTCGGTTATCTGATGTTGAAAGCTTCTCTTTTTTTTCACCTTTGTCCAAACGTTGGAAGTGATCTTCCATTTCCTCTCAAGTAATGATGACAGTTGTGTGCCACATCAAAAGCTAATGGTTGTTAAGCCAGCTGTCAGCTGAAGGGATACCTTTAACTTGTGTCAGTTTTCTATAAAGCATTAGAAATTGTAATGCCTTTGCTTTCAAATCTGTAACCCAGCAATTCCCACATCCTAGAAAACAGTCCCTATTATAGCTTTCTGTAACATAAGACAATGTCATCAACTCGAGTTGGGAGATAAAAAATAAATAAAAATCTTTATCCTCCAACTCGAGTTTCTTGTATTAAGTTTTTGGGTGATGATTCATAAATTCAGTAAGAGAAAATTCCCATTATCCAAATGGACATAACGTGGGAGTGAAGTGGGGGGGAGTTATCTGTAAATGGGATTGTCACTGAAGGAAAGAAGGATTCACTTTATTTGTCAGACATGCATTGACACATACGGTGAAATAAACTGTTTGCATCAAGTCAAATCTAATCAGCACAAGAATGTCTCCACGCTTCCAGCACCAACATAGCGTGCTGACAGCTTACCAACCCTAACCGTACATGTTTGGAACGTGAGAGGAAGCCCAGGCGGTCATGGAGAGAACGTACAAACTCCTTACAGACAGTGGCAGGAATCAAATCCGTTCGATGATCACTGGTGCTGCAACGTGATTGCACTAACCAATAAGCGTACCATTGTATTCAACGAATTTAGGTGATTTTTGACTATGCACTCAGCTCCACAAAACATCCCTGCAATTTCCCTCTTCTGCTCAGATGATAAATGTGGTTGCTAGGAACTGTTGTCGCGTGGATGGAATCACCGGAGAGACAGAGTCACTGGTAGATACAAAGCAGCTTATTTATTCGACACAAGAAGGCACAGCAGGCATCATACCGATGGAGACGCTTTCGGTAGAAAGGTCTGCTAGCCCAATGTGGGCTCGATATTTATAAGCTAAACACAAAGGCAATTGCTACTTAAAAAGGTATAGACAATACATAGACAATGCTTCCTTTTGAAGCTACATACAAACATCACACCTTCTAACTTCATCCTTCCCTTCCGATGCCAACATGTCTGGGTTGGTATCCACAGCCTTTAGGAACACAAGTTAAATCCACAATACATTTATTTGGCACTTTATGTGCTAACATAGAAGACAATTAATATTTATAAAGTAGCGATAATACTGTCTTCAAAACTACAGCATCAGGTCAAACTACGGCGCCGGAAGCATCTGATATTCACACCTTTTTAGGAAGCTCATTGTTGTGGATTCAATCCACAGTACTTTGTCAAATAGAAGTCTGGAGGCCAAAGTCATTTAAGTGTAAACAAATCATCTACCCAAAAAAAACTCACTCTAACAGGAACTAGAAAGCCTTTGTGATGGAAGTTAAAGTCATATGAAGGTAAGGCCATGTTCTCTGCATGTGTGGAAAGATTTTGTCTTGGGAGGAAATCTTGCCCTTCAGTCTATCTTTGTGCTGGTGAAGTCCAGCGGCTACTTACTGGTGGCAAGCAAAACAAACAACACAATTAAATATATTATTACTAACACCTTCTCTTTGTAAAATTTATGGTAAACCATCACTGCAAACAATGGAGAGGGGAGCGACAGTGAGGCTGAGTTGAGATTCGAAGCATGTGGGTACAAGGTGAAGGTGGGGTTGAGGTTGAGGCAAAGTTGTGGCAAGTGGAAAGCAGCAAAGTCGGAGTGGAGGAGAGGAAGATCTGAGGCCCGTCTACTAAACTGAGAGCGAGGTTTGATTGATCGAAGTGCCAGGCTGATTTGGAAAGGTCAGGTATGGGTGGAAACGTGGCAGCACGGTCCAGGCCCAGAGTCTATCGATGCAACAGGGCCTGGGTCTTAGTAGGAGGAACAGCCTGATGTCTGGATGATTCAAACACCGGGCCAGATGGATTGAAAAGGTGGGGTGTTGGGACGAGAGGAGAGGATTGGGCCGGTTCTGCTCGCAGCTCTATGACATTTACTCAGCTCTGCCCTGAACTGCTGCTGAGGCTGTGCCCTGTTCCAGGGGGCTTCATGTCCATGGTCTCCCTTTCCTTCTGAATTCCATTTGCTTGCTTTTATCATTTCCACCATTTGTTTTTTTCTTCTCTCACTGCATGTTGGGTGTTTGACAGTCTTTTTGTATGTGGGTTCTTTTGGGTTTCTTTGTTTTGCCTGTAAGGAGACAAATCTCAGGGTTGTATAATGTATACATAATCTGATAATAAATTAACTTTGAACTTTGAACTTTTGGGAGAAATTAGAAAGAACTGGCTCCTTAATTGGCCAAAGGATGCCTGGAAAGTTTAATGCTGAAACTAAGGACAAAAGTAGGAATAATATTCCCCAAATTGTGATGCTTTACCTGACTTTAAAAAAAGAATATAACAAAGATTACAAACTTAAATCTTTATTTGCCATGTTAAGAACTCATGCAATTAGTTTGTAGAGTTGTTTCATTAAGATTGTCTATCACAGGCTTTTGGTGCAGCTGTATATTTATATTTTTATTGTTTTTGTAATGTCATCGGGGTTATATCGTGCTGCTTTTTCATTGTGAGATCACCTCTAATGTACAATTAGATTGGCACTTTACCTCAATTCTGTCTTCTCCAGTTGATGCATTATTCCTCTGAAGTAAAGTGGTTTGCAGTAATGCCGTTGAGGCTTCGCTCTCTGGAATCAATTTCCCTCCATCATATCTGAAGATGCTTGTTAACTATTTAGATTGTCGGCTAAAATTGAGTAGAACTGGTTATTCCTGGATTGATAATCAGTTGACTGAACTGTTGGTTTGGAGGATGTTGGTTGCGAGGGACAATATTAGATTTTGTCCATTGTGTGTGGGTTTTAATGGCACTCATTCATGCCTGTTTGCTCTCACTGAAGTCAGTGTGGGAAGTGACTATCGCCAGCGGCTAATGTTTGATGTTGAGATATTGACCTATTCTCTCTCCGCAGGCCTTTTACCACAAGACTTTGGAAATAATCAGCATTAAATTGTCTCATTCCAATAAATCCTGCATCCTCAAAATAGGTTAAAAGTAAACTGAAGATAAATTTGAAGGTTCTATGTCTCCGGGCAAAACTTTATGGCTTGGAGACGGTGGCAGAGTTTTATCTATTGTATATTTAGTGATACTGTGCAGAGTAGCCCTTTCGGCCCCTCAAGCCATGCTACCCCAGCAAACCTGATTAACCCTAACCTAATCATGGGACAATTTACAATGACCAGTTGACCTACCCGGTGCATTTCTGGACTGTGGGAGGAAACTGGAGCACGAGGGGAAAACCCACACATTTCACAGGGAGGATGTACAGGCACCTTACGAACGGCACTGAAACTGAACCTGAAAGGCCTCGCTGCGCCATCTTGGCACCCGCGGTTTTCAACCTCACAAAAAACTGACCCTGGTGGAGTCTTCTCTGAGGATTGTTGCTTTTCTTGGTGAGTTTTTGAGATGCTGAGAGACCGATGCCATCTGGAGAGTAGCCTTATGCCAATTAACTCCCAGAAGGGCAACCATGACAGTAAGGTCAAAGGGAGAGTTTCAGACAAAGAGCTATCTAACCAAGACCTCAATGGTGGAGCTGGCAGAGATGATAATGGTGAAGATGAAGGTGGAGGAAGGACGATGCTGTGAAGGGTCCCCAATCGTCTTGTATTCCGTGCCACTGGACCTTGAGATCAGACAGGGTACTTCCAGGAAATGCCCAAGACAATTTTGTGTCTACCATGTACAAATGATAATCATCTTCTAATGCTACTTTTGAAAGTGAGATAAGTTGTCCCCAGGAGCTAGCACCACAAGGCAGTCCTGGAACGAGTTTGGCTTTGAACCGTGTCAGTGGACTGGGATCACTACAAGTTAAATCGTTTGTTTGGAGTATTGTGGAATATTGATAGCTCGGGTTGGCCATTTGGAAGTTTGGTTGATCGCCGAGTTTGGCAAAGTGCTTGCAGATGTTTCGGCTCTGGTCGGGAAGCTGTCATCAGTGCGCAGTTGGGGGTGCTGTCTCCTCAGAATGCCGGTGGGTATACTCCTCTGGGGTCAGAATGGATTTTGATTAGACATTGTGATCCAGTTGGCTGGTTCAATACACTGTGAACAGCTTAGCGGTAGAAGCTTCTGATTGGCTAGCTTCGAGGGAGGCCCGTTGGAAATGTTTGCTTTGCAGTCCAGATCCCAAGATTACCGGTGATCCATTCAATGAAGTCTTCACGCAACTTTGTGACACTTCGGGTGATTGCTATTAAAGTTCAAAATTTGATCAGTATGCATGGCTTTCCTGCAGACTGACGACTGTAATTGACCAGCGGTATTTCCTGATAAGAACATCCAAGAATGCGAGCTGGCTTTCCTTTTCAATTTCCATTGTGAATTTGATGTCATTAAAGACATTATTTAACAGTTCAAGTTCTGAACTTCAAAAAAGCAAATGGAAACAAAACTGCACAAGACCTTATTCAAGAGGATCGAGTCCTATTGCAACATCACAGACACAAAACTGGAAAATGAAAAGCGCCTCTTTAAGACCTTTCAACAGAATGGATATCCAGGAAGCTTCATCTGAAGATACCTCAAGGTCAGAAACCCAAATAAACAAACTAAAGGAGTTGTGTTGCCGTACATAAAGAACATCTTGGAAATGACGGCAAAACTGATTCAGTAACACATCACAGTTACTTGCGAACCAACTGCAACTTTGAGGAGGAACCTATCAAAACTCAAAGTGCAAATGTGACTGATAGAACAAACATTATCTACAAAATCCATTGTAGCGACTGTGACAAGTACTACGTTGGTGAAACGGGAAGAAAACTGTCAACCAGTCTACACGAGCATCAGCTAGCGAGCAGAAGGCAAGATCCACTCTCGCTGAAACTAGCGAGAATATCAGATCATGAAGATGAAGAAGGACACCATCTCAACTGGACTCAAGCAAGAACAAGCTAAAGATTGAGAATTTCTTGAAGCGTGGTTCTCTACAGAAGGATCCGTCAACAAACACATCGACATATATCCAGTTTATGAATCCTTGCGGAGAAAAGAGAAACAACGATGTCAACAATCAACGAATCTCCGGTAATCTCGGGACCTGGACCACGAAGCAAACACTTCCAATCAGAATCTTCTACTGCTAACTGGATCACGACGTCTAATCAGTATCCATTCAGACTCCGGAGGAGTATACAAGCTGGCCTTCCGAGGAGACACCCTCAACTGTGCTCTGATGACGGCTTCTTGACTGGAGCCAAAACATCTGCAAACGTTTTGCCAAGCTCGGCGATCAACCGAACTTCCAATCCTTTGTTTATCAGCCATCTTCTTACCAGCACCACCTCACTGCTTTGTCTGCTGCATACATTGAGTGCTCTAGGTAATGCTGAGTTCAATTGGTATCTGCACTCAGCAATGTAAGGTCTAAGAGTAAAGACTTTGTGCCTTTGGTACTGGGTTAAAGAAGGGAACTAGCAAGCTTTTCACATATTCTTCCACACTATGGATTGTTGAGGAGCTGGAAAAAGTGAGGGGAATACATAATCAATGTGAGTGAAAATTGCTGGAAGATACCAGAGGATATGCCTGTCTGCCAGAATCACTGTTCACAATGTAGTCATAGTCAAGATTCAGACAAGCTTGAGCTCTGTATGGTGCCAGAAGTTGTTGAGTAGAAAAAAGTGTTTAATGTGAAAGAGGAAAGCCAAAGTCTGAGCCTGATTACCACTTAGTTTCCATACTGTGAACTTGCCTGTTTCAATATTATTAACAAAAAATACCCAGTGGAAGATTTATGGAATTCTAGCTTATAGTCTTCATTCGTAATTCATCCTGCTGTTTTACTAAGGCAGGATGGATTATTCTGAGGGGTATAGATAGGGTAAATGCAAGCAGGCTTTTTCCACTGAGTTTGGTGGGACTACAACTAAAAGTCATGGGTTAGGGTTGAAAGTTGAAAAGTTTAAGAGGAACATGAAGGGAAATGTTTTCACTCAAAGGGTCATGAGTGTGTGGAACAAGCAGCCAGTGCAAGCGGTGCATGCAAACTAGATTTCTGCATTTAAGAGAAGTTTGGATAGGTACATGGATGGTAAAGGTATGGAGAGCTATGGCTCCAGTGCAAGTTGATGAAGTAGGCAGTTTGAAAGGCTTGGTCAAAAGGCCTGTTTCTGTACTATATTTTGCTATGAGTACATACCATTGTGGCACTGTTTCTCCATAGCACATGGTTGCTGTATTTGGCAGGTTACTATACAATTTCGGCGTGGGCACATGGCCAAGTGGTTAAGGCATTGGACTAGCGACCTGAAGGTCGTGAGTTCGGGCCCCAGCCGAGGGAACGTGTTGTGTCCTTGAGCAAGGCACTTAATCGCCCAGTGCTCTGCGACGACACTGGTACCAAGCTGTATGGGTCCTAATGCCCTTCCCTTGGACAACATTGGTGTTGTGTAGAGGGGAGACTTGCAGCATGGGCAACTGCTGGTCTTCCATACAACCTTGCCCAGGCCCGCGCCCTGGAGAGTGAAGACTTTCCAGGTGCTGATCCGTGGTCTCGCAAGACGAACGGATGCCTTTAATATACAATTTCTATTTTTCTTCATCATCTTCATTGGAAAGGAAACTGGTGAAAATATTTTCCAGATCAATAGTCTACAACAGAAGAAGCATGCAAAGGTTCTACTAGCCCAAGTGGGGAGAGAAATGGATGGAGCTTGTTTGACAACAAACCTGGAATACAATCAAGTACATCCCAGGTAAAGCCTTCCTCACCAATGAGCACGTTTATAAGGAGCACTGTCACAGGAGGGTGGCGGGGTGGAGATTCATCTCTACCGAAGGAGGTGTAATATGCTCCTTCCCTCTGCTGGCCTGCAGGTCATGCTTGGGTAAGGTGTAGCACCTGCTTAGGCCCTGCCACCTTGATCAGGGTCACATGAAGCCATGAAAGCGGGTGGTGGATGGTTGTATGAGCAGCTGGTGCATAATCACAAGTCCTGTTTATGCAACCACTGACGCCAGGCAGACAACCTCTGAAGGGTGTTGATAATGGCTGGGGTCACCTGTCCTGTAAAGACTCTGCCCAGAAGAAGGCAATGGCAAACCAATTCCAGAAAAAAAATTGCCAAGAGCCATCATGGTCAAGACTGTGATCGTCCGTGTCTTACGACATGCATATAATGATGATGATGATGACTGTCACAGGAAAGAAGACTCCATAATCAAGGATTGACACCATCCAGGCTATGTTCTCCTCTCACTGCTGCCATCAGGAAGGAGGGAAAGAAGCCTTGGGTCCCACCCCACCAGGTTCAGGAACAGTTATTACCGCTCAACCACCAGGCTCCCAAACCGGTGTGAATAACTTCTGTAAGAGGGTTTCATCTTTATGTTACTGCGTAGGCTAATTAAATTGGCTTCTTTGTTATGTTATACTTGGGAATGCTTCTTTGTTATGTTAAACTCTGAGAAAGCTTTGCGCTAGCAGCTTGTTTTTGGTTAGGCGGTAATATGAAGATGTTATGAACCAATTGGGATAGTTGTTATGATTTTAGTGTATTTGAAGATACTGTATGCGCAGGGTTTTGGGCAGAAGGCGGGAGAGAGGGACAGAGAATGGACCAGGTGCTGTGAGTCTGCTAACGGGGTCGGACCCTGAGGAGGGCGTTTGGCGAGGAGAGGAGATGGAGGCGGACTCATGTGGAGCGTCTGGTCGACCACCGTTGGTCCCAGGCAGCCGGTCAGGGTGATCCGAAGGGTCGCAGGGTGAAGAAGAAGGGTCGTGAGCTCCAACTGTTTGTGCACGAAGAGATTGAACTTTGATAAGTGTGGCGCCTTTTATTTTCCTTTTATATTTTATTCTCTATTAATTATATAGTTCTATTAATATCTATAAACTGTAAATCATTTCATCGTATCTGGTGTATAGTCTGTTATTTGAGCGGGGAGGGGTATATCACACAGCATCCACACAAACTATTACCCAGTTTGGCGGGGCCGAGGGCTGTTTCCCTAGACGACAGCGAGCCGAGCAACCCCGAGGGTGGCCAGGCGGGCTACACTTCACTCACCTCAACACTGAACTGATTCCACAACCAATGAACTCACTCTGAAGGACTCCACAACTATGTTCTCAATATTTATTATTACGATTTTGTTTTTTTTTCTTTTTTTGTATTTGCACAGCTTACTGTCTGTTTCACATTGGTTGTTTGTCCATTTTTATGTGCTGTTTTTCAGTGATTCTATTGTGTTTCTTTGTATTTACTGTGAATACCCGCAAGAAAATGAATCTCAGAGTAGGATGTATGTGTTCTTCGATAATAAATTTACTTTGAATTTTGAACACTGGGGGGAAAAAGAAACCATAAACCTTTGGTTACGAAGGTTTTCTCCTTGGTAGCAGGAATTGTATTTTTCTTCTGTTCTGAGCAATAATACATGTTGAACTGTGAGTATGCCCACTTGTATCTAGCAATTACTCTCCCGGACAGTTGCAGCAGAAGAACCAATAAAAAAATGAAATTTATTTTATTAAAGGACCCTGCAAAATCTATAACTCGAGAAATATATTTCAGCTGGTTTATCTTCTTGCTGCTGCTTCCTGCACAGGATTTTATCCATATTTTTCCTCTAAGAATTTGCCTCATCAGTGATCGGAAATGACCATAGTGGGTTTGTAATATGTGCATGAATGATTAAGTGGATGCTCTAGCTGATCCCAGTGTAGGTGAAATCCATAACAAGCTGTAATTTATTAATCTAATCACTGCGATTTGTTTTGTTAATATTGAAATAGATGAAATTCAAGGACGGTGACTGAGTAATATGTTACTTCCTTAAAGGTGTATTTTTTCTCTGATTTCTCTGACTTTCACTAAGGTTTACCAAAGGTAATTTAAGTTTTCATGCAGACTGATGTTAGCAATGTAGCAGTTACTGGAAAAACAAAACAAAACCGGTGAGAGGGATTTAACACTTTGTCATGCGCTTCCAAATAACTAGTTTCAAGTCAAAAAAAAGTACGTCTGATCCTCTATTACGAAACTAGCAAACCACGAGTGATCAGAATTAGTGTAACCAAATTAGCGAGATAAACTAACTAAACAAAAGAAGCAGAATAAGAGTAATAAACCAAAAATATTCATCTCCAGCTCACCCCCTCTCAACTGAACTAACGATGACAAAGCAATAATACATGACTATACTCATTTGCTTCTACCTCACCTCAGACCCATGTGACAAATTACCATAACCCATAATTTTAAAAAGTGCAACACAAAATACAGTACAGACAGACAGAAAAGAGATGCATACTGTAGCTCCTATAAGCAGCTTGGACTTTCTTAGCTCAGTTTGGCCCACAAGTGTCACCATGCCTCCAGCAACAACATAGCATGCTCGCAACTTGCTAACCCTAACCCATACATCTAGGAATTCCGTTATGCATTTCAAAGTTGTATACAAAGGTTAAAAGTGGAAAACTGATTGGCACAGAGGAGAGAAGGACTGAGGGAAGAAATGAGAGCGAATGCCTTTCAAACTGAATGAGCTACACACTGTCCAAGTCTGAGGTGGTACTGTAGTGTAGAGGTTAGCACAACACTTTACAGTACCGGCAACCCGGGTTCAATTCCCACAGCTGTCTGTAGAGAGTTTGTACCTTCTCCCCATGACTGCATGGATTTCCTCCAGGTGCTCCGGTTTCCTCCCACAGTTCAAAGATGTACTGGTCGGTAGGTTAATTGGTCACTGTAAATTGTCCTATGATTAAGCTAGAGTTAAATCTCGGGGTTGAGGGGTTTAGGTTACTGAGTGGCAGCTTGAAGGGCCAAAGAGCTAATTCCATATATAACCATTTAACAATTACAGCACGGAAACAGGCCATCTCGGCCCTTCTAGTCTGTGCCGAACTCTTACTCTCACCTAGTCCCACCGACCTGCACTCAGTCCTTAACCCTCCATTCCTTTCCTGTCCATATAGCTGTCCAATTTAACTTTAAACAACAACATTGACCCTGTCTCAACCACTTCTGCTGGAAGCTCGTTCCACACAGCTACCTCTCCCTGAGTAAAGAAGTTCCCCCTCAAGTTACCCCTAAACTTTTGCCCTTTAACTCTCAACTCATGTCCTCTTGTTTGAATCTCCCCCCACTCTCAATGGAAAAAGCCTATCCACGTCAACACTATCTATCCCCCTCATAATTTTAAATACCTCTATCAAGTCCCCCCTCAGCCTTCTACCTTCCAAAGAATAAAGACCCAACTTGTTCAACCTATCTCTGTAACTTAGGTGATGAAACCCAGGTAACATTCTGGTAAATCTTCTCTGTACTCTCCGCAATGCATTTCAATTTAAATATGAAGTTGTAACCAAGCCATGGCTAAATTTTACATAGAATTACAGACTTTGGGTTGTGGGAAGTCTTCGACGTAAGAGTGAAAATGGTTCATTTATGTGGCCTTTGAAACAAGGTGGCTGTAAGCATGTCAGTCAGCACGCAGTGAACATTTTACATCACTCCTGCTGCATCGCAGTGCCCATATGCACCCAAGAAATGCAATGGATCAGAACTGCAGGCATTAGTCTTAACAGAAGGGTGAATCTATCCACATTCAGTAAGACTGCTCTTGAAGGTTTGTTCTTCTGACTTCTCTTCAATAATAGTGTGCATTTTTGCAGTGGCTCAGACATTCAACATTTCTTGGTCATCCTGAACTGCCCTAAAAAGATGATAGTGGCTCTGATTCTAGGACCTTGAATTCTGTGTTTCGATCAGCTCCTTAAACTAAATTTCAATAGTTCAAGTTAATATAGGAGAATGTATTCTGTATACAACCTGAAATTCTTACTCTTCGCAGACATCTATGAAACAGAAACAAAATAAAACAAAGAATGAATGACAGAAGAACCTTAGAACCCTAAACTCCCCATCAAACCCTAACATGCACAAACAGCAGCAAAAGCATCAACTCTCCCCCCGCCCCAACCACCATACAACAATAGCAAAGCCCCCGAAGAGACCGTGATCTAGAGTCCATCAAAAAACTACCGTCTATCCCAACAGTTCAGTATCTCCGACAGGCTCTCGCTCACCAGCGAGGGAGGGAGAGGTCACTCCTACAACAGATGAGAGGGGACTTGAATCTCTTTGGTTTCATTTCGACCAATAATATTTTTAGATGGAGCAAAGTTATTGAAGTACAAACCTATACCTGTGAACTACCCTTTTAAATTCAAGATTTTAAGATTATTGATGTTCCTTCTTCAGTACCCGAGTGTAAAGGAAAACAAAGTAATTGTTACTCTGAATCTGATGCGTTGTGCTGCATTAAATAGCACAATAAGTATAAAGAATATCATCATTATTATGCGCTGTGTTGTATGTTGTAGGCGATTATTCTTAGCAAATTTTTCTACAGAAGTGGTTTGCCATTGCCTTCTGCAGGGGTATAAAGAATACAATTTTAAAAAAACACAAAAAATAATAAATTTAAAAGCAACACTCACACGCGCTGGAGGAACTCAGCAGGTCGGGTAGCATCCATGGAAACGATGAGTCGACGTTTCAGGCCGGAACGCTTCGTCAGGACTGTAGAGGGAAGGGGCAGAGGCCCTATAGAGAAGGTGGAGGGAAGGTGGGAAGGAGACGGCTGGTAGGTTCCAGGTGAAAAACCAGTAAGGGGAAAGATAAAGGGGTGGGGGAGGGGAGGCAGGGAGGTGATAGGCAGGAAAGGTGAAGAAGGAATAGGGGAAAACACAATGGGTAGTAGAAGGAGGCGGAACCATGAGGGAGGTGATAGGCAGCTGGGGGAGGGGGCAGAGTGACATAGGGATAGGGGAAGGGAGGGGGAGGGAATTACCGGAAGTTGGAGAATTCTATGTTCATACCAAGGGGCTGGAGACTACCTAGACGGTATATGAGGTGTTGCTCCTCCAACCTGAGTTTAGCCTTATCATGGCAGTAGAGGAGGCCATGTATGGACATATCTGAATGGGAATGGGAAACAGAGTTGAAGTGGGTGGCTACCAGGAGATCCTGTCTGTCGTGGCGGACGGAGCGGAGGTACCCTCCCCCACCTTCTTTATAGGGCCTCTGCCCTTCCCTCTGCAGTCCTGACGAAGGGTTCCGGACCGAAATGTCGACTCATTGTTTCCACGGATGCTGCCTGACCTGCTGAGTTCCTCCAGCGCGTTGTGAGTGTTGCTTTGATCCCAGCATCTGCAGATTATTTTGTGTTTAATAAATTTAAAAACATTCCTATAAAACACAATGTGCAAATAACTGTTATATGCATAGACGGTATGTACATAAAGTGACGCCAAGTGATGTGTATGTTTGGTGGTGGGCTGGGTCAATGGGTGGAGGTGTTGATCAGCTTTACAACCTGGGGTTGTGGAGGGGGGAAGGAGATGTTTTAGTGTCTAGCGATCCTGGTGTGGATGCTGTGTATTTTCTTCCCCGATGAGAGTGGGACCTGCAGCAGGGTGAGTAGGATCCTTCATGATATTATTGGCCTTTTCCCAGCACCTTTCTCTATAAATATAATCTGCATTGTAAAATAAATATAACTTGCATTGAGACTAGAGCAACCTTCGTTGCATTTTCCCTCTTAGATTCTGATTTAAATTTGCAAGAAAGTGATATGGCAGCCCCATATGTGATTCAAAACAAGCAGGAGAAAAATAAGCAACACACACAAAATGCTGGTGAACGCAACAGGCCAGGCAGCATCTATAGGAAGAGGTACAGTCGACGTTTTGGGCTAAGACCCTTTCATCAGGACTAACTGAAAGAAGAGCTAGTAAGAGATTTGAAAGTGGGAGTGGAAGGGGGAGATCCAAAAAGCCCAGAGGATGGGTAAGGAGTATAGTGAGAGGGACAGAGGGAGAAAAAGGAGAGAGAGAAAAAGAATATATATATATATATATATATATATATATATATATATAATAAAATAAATAAATAAATAACGGATGGAGTACGAGGGGGAGGGCCGATCCGTTATTTATGTATTTATTTTATATATATATATATAGTGAGAGGGACAGAGGGAGAAAAAGGAGAGAGAGAAAAAGAATAAAAAAGAATAAAAAGAAAAAGAATATATATAAGAATATAAAATAATTCTTACATATAAAAGAATATAAGAGTATATATATACATTCTTTTTCTCTCTCTCTCCTTTTTCTCCCTCTGTCCCTCTCACTATACCTCTTGCCCATCCTCTGGGCTTTCCCCCTCCCCTTTTCTCTCTCCCTAGGCCTCCTGTCCCATGATCCTCTCATATCCCTTTTGCCAATCACCTGTCCAGCTCTTGGCTCCATCCCTGCCCCTCCTGTCTTCTCCTATCATTTCGGATCTTCCCCTCCCCCTCCCACTTTCAAATCTCTTACTAGCTCTTCCTTCAGTTTGTCCTGACGAAGGGTCTCGGCCCGAAACGTCAACTGTACCTCTTCCTAGAGCTGCTGTGTTCACCAGCAACTTTTATGTGTGTTGCTATTCATTCTTTGAGGTCTTTTTATGTTTCGAGGATGTCTGTAAAGAGTAAAAATCTCAGGTGGTATACTGTATATATACTCTGATATTAGCTGGATGCTAAGGCTGTTATTCCTAATAGGATCAGGTGAAAAACACGAACTGCTCATTTATCTCCTTAATCTAATCCACCAGCAATTATAATAGATTTGTTCAATGTAACATTACCATCTATTTTAGAATTATTAGTAATAACCTTGCTGGATGCTCCTAAATTATTCAATTTCTAATAAATTCCACAATTCCTCCCTAAAGGTATCAAGCTGACAAGTGCCTTGCTGCCATCAGAATAACACGTTATCTTTCAATTCTTTGATAGCCTGTGTGTGCAATGTGTAGCAATACCCCACCTCTTCTTTCTCACAGCCTCATTAATTATGCTGTCTGCTGATGAGGTCCACTTGCTGCCTCATGAATATGTAAAGTAGGCATCTATGAGAGCATGGAATTTAAAATTCGAGCATTGGCTTTGCTGAAGTCATTACAGTAAGTTTCACCATTGCTAAATTAATAATTTTATTGTAATGTCAGAACTTTATATCAAATTTAAAATACAAATAGAGTTTTGACTTGGAAAGATAAAAATTCTCTTGACTGACTATGACATCTATGGAGAGGAATAAACAGGTGACATTTCAGGCGGAGACCCTTAATCAGGACAGGAAAAGATGGGGGAATGACCTAAAATAAGGTGGTGGTGAAGGGTCTTGGCTAGAAACATCGACTGTTTATTCCTGTCCTTGGATGATGTCTGACATGCTGAGTTTCTCCAGCATTTTGTATGTGTTGCTCTCAATTTCCAGCACCTGCAGAAGCGGGGAGGGTGGAGGGAACTCCCCCTCCCTCTTCTTCTATTCCCCACTCTGGCCTCTTACCTCTTCTTACCTGCCCATCACCACTCCCTGAGTCCCCTCCTCCTTCCCTTTCTCCTATAGTCCACACTCCTCTCCTATCAGATTCCTTCTTCTCCAGCCCTTTATCTTACCCATCCACCTGGCTTCACCTAAAACCTTCTAGGTATCCCCCTTCCCCTCACCCCACCTTTTTATTCTGGCATCTTTCCCCCTTCCTTTCCAGCCCTGAAGAAGGGTCTCAACCTAAAGCATGGACTGTTTATTCATTTCCATAGATGCTGTCTGACCTGCTGAGTCCCTCCAGCATTTAGAGTGTGCTCTTCTGAATTTCCAGCATCTGTAGAATCTCTTGTGTCCTTGACTGATGATGCTAGACCTCCTTGGAAACATTGTTGTTTATAGTTTTCAGATTCTTCGCCTCAGTGCTTCCTGGAGAAGGCTGCACAAGCAGCTAGGCTTACCACGGTATCCGAGGATACCAACATTTGTGTTATAAAAATCCAGTGTGAGTTTGTATATGTTGGATCTTGATATAGAACATTAGCGAGAAAAATTATTTCTACACAGTTCTGCAGTCCACCAGCAAGGATAATGTACCAATGGTGAGAGAAACTTCATTCCTGGAGGGAGGGTAGGTGAAGGATCTGCCATGCCAAAGCACTGTGTGTAGAAACACTACCAAACGTTGGGAATTCATTGTGAAATCACTATTCACTTTTATTAAATCATCATCATCATCATCGTATGTGCCATGTCGTATGACGTAGACGATCATGGTCTCAAGACCATGATTGTTCCTGGCAAATTTTTCTACAGAAATGGCTTTGCCATTGCCTTCTTCTGGACAGTGTCTTTACAAGACGGGTGACCCCAGCCATTATTAATACTCCTCAGAGTTTGTCTGTCTTGCGACAGTGGTTGCAAAACCAGGATTTGTGACATACACTGGCTGCTCATATGACCGTCCACCATCTGCTCCCATGGCTTCATGTGACCCTAATCAGAGGGATATGCAGGTGCTACAACTTGTCCAAAAGTGTCCTGCAGGCTAGTGGAGATGAGGAGCACCTTACACCTCCTTTGATGGAGACCCATCTCCACCCGGCCACCTTTTCCATCCACTAGTAAGATAAAAATCAACAGGATTTTCTGCTGCACATGATAACAGGGCCATTTCAAAAGGACAATACCAATATAACAGGTGAATTTCAGCAGTCTGTTCAACAAACCCGTTGATTAGACTTAACCAGATGGTGCAAGTTAAGCCAAGACTTTCTAGTTATTTCAGGATTGTGCCTTCACATGTTGGTAACAAACTGCAAGGAAGGAAAAACGAGCAAACTATTGGAACTTGACTGTTTTTATGCTGGACTGGGTTATCTTTGAAGGGTTTAGACTGTTTCACAATTGTTTGGTACTAAAGCAGTATTTACTAGCTCAAATAAAATGCAGATGGTAGAATCAGATGAAGGACACCTGACTGAAAGGGAAAGGAACCTGTCGGTGCCGAATATATCTCAGCATTTGACCCTAGTTCCAAAGATTTTGTTTACTGGCTGTGACTGGCTTCGTGGCCGTGGACTTACTTTTGTAAACTTCAATTCAGAATGTCACTTGCTACTTTTATTGTTTAATAATTTGTTTTTTTTTAAATATAGACATTGGGTGTTTGATGGTCTTCCTATTTATTTATTGAGATACAGTGGGAGTAGGCCCTTCTGGTCCCTTAAGCTACGCCACCCAGCAATCCTCCGATTTAACCCTCGCCTAATTACGAGACAATTTACAATGACCAATTAACCTACCAACCAATATGTCTTTGAACTGTGGGAGGAAACTGGAGCACCTGGAGGAAACCTAGGTGGTCACAGGGAGAACATACAGACTCCTTACATGCAGCAGCAGGAATTGAACATAGGGTTGCCAACTGTCCCGTATTAGCCGGGACATTCCATATATTGGGCTAAATTAGTTTGTCCCATACGGGACCGCCCTTGTCCCATATTTCCCCCGCTAAGGTAGAGCATTCCTATGAAACCGTTTGTAAGCTGAAATGGTGTAAAACACAGAAGCAATTACCATTAATTTATATGGGAAAAATTTTTGAGCGTTCCCAGACCTAAAAAATAACCTACCAAATCATACCAATAGCGCATAAAACCTAAAATAACACTAATGTATAGTAAAAGCAGGAATGATATGATAAATACACAGCCTATATAAAGTAGAAATAATGTATGTACAGTGTATCAGAATCAGGAAAACCGATTTGTAGAAAAAAATCGGCACATACATGCATACGAATGTCACACATGCGCACACAGGTGACCGCGCAAGGCTTCATGGTCATGGTAGTCTTTCTCAGGGTAAACACAAGTGTCCCGTATTTGACTGCTACTTTTGTCCCTTATTTGAGAGTGAGAAAGCTGGCAACCCTAAATTGAACCCATGTCGCTGGTATGAGTTCTATTGGGTATCTTTGTTTTGTGGCTGACTGTAAGGAAACAAATCTGGAAGTTGTGTATAGTACGCATGCTTTGATAAATGTACTTTGAACTTTGAGATTACTCTCTTTGGAAGCCCCTTTGCTTGTTCAGGACTTGCTTGATAGCACACCTTTGACTGACTCAAAAACCTGTGTTTTCATGTGCTGCACATCAGAAATGCGTTTAATTCTGCTGGAGAAAGAGAATGAATGAAAGAACAGGTTCAGTCATTTTGTCCATGGATATTCTGCATGGCAGGAATAACAACCTCCTCACTGAACAAGACAACTGATGCACCAGACCTCATTGTATTGAATAATTCACATTTCTCTTTTATATTTAATATTTAATGATCATATGGCACAGTACATAATGAACAAAGTGGATGGAAACCATTTCAGAAAGTGAACATGTAGCATAACATTGCAAAGTCTGAAATACTTTGGTGACAACAAGCTGTAGTTGACAACTGTGGCTTTGTAACTGAATAGCTCCCTGTATTAATTTTTGTCAATGACACAAAAAAAATTAAGGCACTTTCAGATTACATTTATAGTAGAACCCCTTGGTCGTAGGAACATAGAAAACCTGCAGCACAATACAGGCCCTATGGCCCACAATGTCATGCCAAACATTTACTTGTTTTTGAAATTACCTATGGTTACCCATAGCCCTCTCAAGTCAAATCAAGTCACTTTTTATTGTCATTTCAACCATAACTGCTGGTACAGTACACAGTAAAAATGGGACAATGTTTTTCAGGACCATGGTGCTAACATGAACAGTACAAAAACTACACTAGACTACAGACCTACCCAGGACTGCATAAAGTGCACAAAACGTGCAGGTATTACAATAAATAATAAACAAGACAATAGGCACAGTAGAGGGCAGTATGTTGCTGTCAGTCCAGGCTCTGGGTATTGAGGAGTCTGATGACTTGGGGGAAGAAACTGTTACATAGTCTGCTCGTGAGAGCCTGAATACTTCGGTGCCTTTTGCCAGATGGCAGGAGGGAGAAGAGTTTGTATGAGGGGTGCGTGGGACCTTCATAATGCTGTTCGCTTTACAGATGCAGCGTGTGGTGTAAATATCTCTAATGGCGGGAAGAGAGACCCTGATGATCTTCTCAGCTGACCTTACTATCTGCTGCAGGGTCTTGCGATCCGAGATGGTGCAATTTCCGAACCAGGCAGTGATGCAGCTGCTCAGGATGCTCTCAATACAACCTCTGTAGAATGTGGTGAGGATGGGGGGTGGGAGATGGACCTTTCTCAGCCTTCGCAGAAAGTAGAGACGCTGCTGGGCTTTCTTGGCTATGGAGTTGGTGTTGAGGGACCAGGTGAGATTCTCCGCCAGGTGAACACCAAGAAATTTGGTGCTCTTAACGATCTCCACAGAGGAGTCATCGATGTTCAGTGGCGAGTGGTCGTTCCGTGTCCTCCTGAAGTCAACAACCATCTCTTTTGTTTTGTTCACATTCAGAGACAGGTTGTTGGCTCTGCACCAGTCCATTAGCCGCTGCACCTCCTCTCTGTATACTGACTCATCGTTCTTGCTGTTGAGACCCACCACTGTCGTGTCATCGGCGAATTTGATGATGTGGTTCCAGCTGTGTGTTGCAGCACAGTCGTGGGTCAGCAGAGTGCACCGTCATGGACTGAGCACACAGCCCTGGGGGGCCCCCGTGCTCATTGTGATGGTGTTGGAGATGCTGCTTCCAATCCGGACTGACTGGGGTCTCCCAGTCAGGAAGTCTAGGATCTAGTTGCAGAGGGAGGAGTTCAGGCCCAGTAAACTCAGCTTTCCAATCAGTTTCTGAGGAATGATTGTGTTGAATGCTGAACTGAAGTCTCTGAACAGCATTCGAACATACATGTCTTTTTTGTCCAGGTGGGTTAGGGCCAGGTGGAGGGTGATGGCAATGGTGTCGTCTGTTGAACGGTTGGGACGATACGCGAACTGCAGCGGTCCATTGAGGGGAGCAGCAGGGTCTTGACGTGCCTCATGACGAGCCTCTCAAAACACTTCAAGATGATGGATGTGAGTGCAACGGGACGGTAGTCATTGAGGCAGGGCACTGAAGACTTCTTCGGCATGGGGACAATGGTGGCGGCCTTGAAGCACGTAGGAACGACGGCGCTGCTCAGGGAGATGTTGAAGATGTCAGTGAGAATCTCAGCTAGCTGGTCTGCACGTCCTCTAAGCACTCTGCCAGGAATATTGTCTGGTCCAGCAGCCTTCCGTGGGTTGACCCTGCACATGGTTCTCCTCACATCGGCCGTGGTAAGACACAACACCTAGTCATTCGGAGGAGGGGTGGTCTTCCTTGCTGCCACGTCATTTTCCGCCTTGAAATGAGCATAGAAGTTGTTCAACGCATCTGGGAGGGAGGCATCACCAGCACAGGCAGGTGGTGTTGTCTTGTAGTTGGTGATGTCCTGAATACCCTTCCACATGCGCCGCGTGTCGCCGCTGTCCTGGAAGTGGCTGTGGATTCGCCGGGCGTGTGCACGCTTTGCCTCTCTGATGGCCCGGGACAGTTTGGCCCTCGCTGTTGTTAGGGCTGCCTTGTTGCCTGTTCTGAAAGCGGAGTCACGGGTCCTCAGCAGCGCATGCACCTCCGCGGTCATCCATGGCTTCTGGTTAGCACATGTAGTGATGGTCTTGGCCACAGTGATGTCATCAATACACTTGCTGATGTAGCCAGTCACTGATGCTGTGTACTCCTCTAAGTTGGTAGAGTCGCCATCAGTTGCAGCCTTCCTGAACATGTACCAGTCAGTGTGCTCAAAGCAGTCTTGAAGAGCAGAGATGGCTCCTGCTAGCCAGGTTTTCACCTGCTTCTGAGCTGGTCTGGAGCGCCTGATGGGCGGTCTGTATGCTGGGATTAGCATAACAGAGATGTGATCTGGGTAACCGGGGTGGGGGCAGGGCTCCACCCAGTACGCATCAGGAACATTTGTATAAACAAGGTCCAACGCGTTCTCCCCTCTCTCCTCTCATAGCCTTGGTCATTTCCAGTCTCCCAGCAATTAGTGTCGCTGAGGTATTTGGAACGTAGAACAGTAGAGAACAAGAACAGGTCCATTGTTTTGTTGAACTAATTAGACTAATGCTTAAAAAAACTAATCCCTTCTGCCTACACAAAGTCCATATCACTCCGTTCGCTTGCATATTCATGTACCTATTCAAGAGCCTCTTAAACGCCTCTGTCATTATCTGTCTCCAGCACCACCACCACAGGCAGCACTCTCCAGGCAGGCGGCGTTCTGTGTTTAAACAAAAACTTACCCCACACATCTCCTTTGAACTTCTCCCTCCCCCCTCACCTTTCACCTCTGGGGAAAAAGATATGAGCTATCTATCTATGTGTCTCATAATTTTCTAAGTATGTATCATGTTCCCCTCAATCTCTATTAAAAGATGGAAAATAGATGTTTTTTTTGTTATCATTTCATTTTGGCACGTGTAGTCAGCAACGTCTGTCAGTTGCATTTGGACTTTGTAACATAAAGGGAGAAGACCACTTGGCCTGTCGAGCTTATTTTGGTAGATTGTGACGGTTCTGTATCTTAATTATAACCGCTGTTTTTCCATGTTTCTTGGTGCCACGAATCCTTCAATCTTGAAACAATCTCCATCTGCATCTGCAATCTTTGCTGATGTGAGGGAAGAAAGTTTCAGATTTGCACAACACGAGTCTACTTTCAGATTTCGCTCAATGGACTCCTTCAGTCCGTAATGGCTCTTGTATTTTCTTCCTTTCACTGTAGTCTTTAGCTGGTGGAAATTAGTATCTGCTGTACTGGAATACTTGGCCTTAAAAGCCTCTCTCCTACATCCGCCTTGCAACATCTAAACTTGTAGACTAAAAACACAAATTAATGTTATAAACCTGGTACCACAAACAAGAGAAAATCTGAAGATGCTGGAAAACTGAACAACACACACAAAATGCTGGAGGAACTCAGCAGGCCAGACAGCATCCATGGGAAAAAGTACAGTCAATGTTTTGGACTGAAGCCCTTTGGCAGGACAGTCATTTAATCCTTGGCCTCGTTCTGATGAATGTATGCTGTGTCCATAAAATCTTTCATCAAATTTTGTGTCTAAATCTGAAAGTATTCCAACAGCTTCAATCCAAGCAGATCTGCATTCCACTGAAACACATTTTCCTTCTGCATGTCATTACAATTAAGATAACACAGTCGTCATTTAGCTTTCTTGATCACCTTTTGAACCTGTACACAGGCCTCTTCAGTCTTGAATTTCTTTGATCTAATATCGACAACCTTGTCGTTCCTCATCTTCGAACTCTGACTTGATTTGCACTTTTTTTGATGTTGCAAAAAGCAATTGATTTCATTGACTTATTTAATTATTATAATGGACATATGGAAATGCACATTTGATTCATGGGTTCTGATATCTACGTTGTTCCATGTTTAAGAGTTTCTCTTCAAATAATTCTGCAAAGCACCTCGCCTTTTGACATTCCAAGCTGTTATGCTTTCCCAGTTTCATTCATGAATTCGATACCATGTAAATTAATCATCCTACGAAAAGGTATCTTGTAATCAGTAGTTGTGAGGGATAAATCATAACAGGTTAATGGAAAACAACACACACAAAATGCTGGTCAGATAGCATTGATGGAAATGAATAAACAGTCAGCGTTTTAGACCGAGACCCTTCTACAGGACTGAGAAGGAAGGGGGAAAATGGCAAAATAAAAAGATGGGAGGAAGGGAAAAGAGGCTAGTTGGAAAGTGATTGGTGAAGCCAGGTGGGTGGGAAAAGCCAAGGGCTGGAAAAGAATGAATCTTATATGAATCTTGCAGGCCAAGCAGCATCTATAGGAAGAGGCGCAGTCGACGTTTCAGGCCGAGACCCTTCGCCAGTCCTGACGAAGGGTCTCGGCCTGAAACGTCGACTGCGCCTCTTTCTATAGATGCTGCTTGGCCTGCTGCGTTCACCAGCAACTTTGATGTATGTTGCTTGAATTTCCAGCATCTGCAGAATTCCTGTTGTTTATATGAATCTTATCTGACGTGTTGGCCGTGGCCAAGTGGTTAAGGTGTTCGTCTAGTGATTTGAAGGTCGCTAGTTCGAGCCTTGGCTGAGGCAGCGTGTGTGTCCTTGAGCAAGGCACTTAACCACACATTGCTCTGCGACAACACCAGTGCCAAGCTGTATGGGTACTAATGCCCTTCCCTTGGACAACATCGGTGGCGTGGAGAGGGGAGACTTGCAGCATGGTCTTCCATACAACCTTGCCCAGGCCTGCACCTTGGAAACCTTCCAAGGCGCAAATCCATGGTCTCTTGAGACTAACGGATGCCTATATATATATATGAAAGGGGAGTGGACCATAGGCGGAAAGGAAGGAGGAGTGGATCCAGGGGAAGTAATAGGCAGGTGAAAAGAGATGGGGAATAGAGGAGGGTGTGGGAGGGGGGATTGTTTGCTGGAAGGAGAAATCGATATTCATGCCATCAGGTTGGCGACTATCCAGACGGAATATAAGGTGTTGCTCCTCTACCATGAGGGTAGCCTCATCTTTGCACAAGGGCAGGCCATGAACCGACATGTCAGGACAGGAATGGGAATTGGAATTAAAATGTTTGACCACTGGCAAGTCCAGCTTGTGGCAGATCAGTGGTACTTTTTTAAAAACTGCTGATCCAGGACCAGTTCCAGAGAAGTGCCATTCCTCCGATTAACTAAATGTACACTTGTCCTAGTGTTTCAGATGTGTGTGGTCAATTCAGACCACTTTAATTCTAAGAATTTGGATTTTGCTATTCCACCGTTTTAAACAATTTTTCCCTTTGAGCTTTATTTTTAAACTGCATTAACAAGAGGTCGTGTATTGTGCCGATGTGGTCCATTTGCAAAATATGCATTCCCAATAAAAATTTGTTTTAATTCATTGACACTTTTAAATAGTTTTTCTTTAGCCACTTTGGCAAATGTATGTTCAAAATGCTGTCAGGTATACATTACTGTGCAAAAGTCTGAGGCACTAGTTACCTATGTGTGCCTAAGACTTCTGCACGGTACTGTATGATACTCCAACAGCAATGGACAATAACCTTCAGAGAATTCTAAACCGTAATGGACTGAATGCCGTAGTTGAGTCAATGATTGTATTTCCATCTCTTCAGCACGGGTTGAAATCGTACATAATTTAATACGGTTGAATGGCCCAATGCTCATCTACTGAGATCAGGCTCTTATATTAAAGCAAGCAGAAAAAGGAATTACAATGATGAATCAGTGGGTGATAATTCTGGAGTTCAGGCATCATGATTGGTTTTAAAAATGCTCAGCAAGTTGATTTTTTTTTTCAATTGAGAGAAATGTTATAAAATGTGGTTGCCCTGGTTGGCGGGGTGGAGATGTGTCACTACAAAAGGAGGTGCAAGATGCTCCTTCCCTCCGCTAGCCTGCAGGTCAATCTTGGGCAAGGTGTAGCACCTGCTTAGCCCCCCGCCACCCGATCAGGATCACGTGAAGCCATGGAGCGAGTGGTGGATGGTCGTATGAACAGCTGGTGCTGGCTATGCAGCCACAAGCAGTCTCTGAAGGTTATAGATAATGGCTGGGGCCACTTGTCCTGTAAAGACACTGCCTAGAAGAAGGCAATGGCAAAATACTTAGGTAGAAAAAAATTGCGAAGAGCAATCATGGTCATTAGACCACAATCACCTACGTCATACGACATGGGACATAATGATGAGTTACAAATATCCTGGCCTGCATTGTAATGCCATAAAATTCTTTTCTCTCAGTAGTTGTGGCTCAACTTTTCTCAAATTTTCGGCTTTCAAATGGAGATAATTATCAATTTAGTAATTTCTCACTGTACCTGCTTTATCCATAGGCAGCCTTCAGAACCTATTGTGCAACTTAGAACTTGTCACTGTAATGTTGATATCAGGGCTTGTTTATAGGGAAAAGAGAGGATTCGCTAATATTTGTTAGTGTTTACCATGAAGATAAATAATGGTTGACATTCGCGGTGAAATGTGTAAAATATTTTCAACTGGACCCAAGCTACGCAATACCAAGCTGTTGAATTCTGCAACAGCATTTTAAAACTGAAATTCAAACAAAATGTTTTAAAGATAAGGAACTACTAGTTCAGAGATGCACATTATAGGATATTCATTAAGATATCTGTCTGAAGTGCAAACTGACTCATAGCGATTCAGACTTATGACTAATCGCTTTCGAATGTGATCAAATTTATTAAAATATGTATTTCTAATAAGTAGTTATCTTTCATCACTGTCTGGTATGCACAGGACCAAAAAAAGCTGCAGGGAGTTGTAAACTTAGTCAGTTCCATCATGGACATTAGCCTCCGTGGTATCCAGGACGTCTTCAAGGAATGATGCCTCTAAAAGGCAACGTCCATCATTAAGGACCCCCATCACCCAGGACATGCCCTGTTCTCATTGCTACCATCAGGAAGGAGGCACAGGAGCCTGAAGACACACACTCAACAATTCAGGAACAGCTTTTCCCCTCTGCCATCCGTTTTCTGAATGGGCATTGAACCCATGAACAATACCTCAAACACGAGGAATTCTGCAGATGCTGGAAATTCAAGCAACACACACCAAGGTTACTGGTGAACGCAGCAGGCCAGGCAGCATCTCTAGGAAGAGGTACAGTCGACGTTTCAGGCCGAGACCCTTCGTCAATACCTCACTACTTTTTATTTCTATTTTTTGCATCACTCATTTAATTTAACTATTTCGTGTGCATATATACTTAAAGTAAATCACTTTTTTCTTTATTAATATAAAATACATCGCAGTGCTGCTGCAAAGACAACAAATTTCACGACATATGCCGGTAACATGAAACTTGATTCTGATTCTGATTCAAGTTTAAGGTGGGTTGTGTTTTTCTAGTCCTTAAATCTAAAGTTAAATTTGTCTTTGCAAACAAAGTATTAAATTCCTCAAGTTTCCGTTAGTCTTTATGAAATAAATTGTGCTTCAAATTGATATGAATGACTCATTTGACAGGTTTCGATGTCTGCAGTCAGTAAGTGCTGAATGCCGTAGACTGTACTTAAAAGGCTATTAAGCTGGCGAGAATTTCAGACAATGACACTTAAATTTTCCGGTTAGGACACACTGAATTCTGAGTGATCTGAATCAGATTTGCAGATCAATATCTATTAATGTCAGGACATGACCCACCTCGAGTTGCAAGCTATTTTCTAAAGGTGGAGAACGACAACTTTGAAAGGCTCTACCATAAGGTGAAAATGAGATTTCTGACAAGCTACTACTTTTTTTGAAGTGGAATGTCCACACGGGATTCTTGGATCAGTGAGTAGTTCTGGAAGTCATGCAAAGGCTAGCTAATCTTTGCTGAATGGCCGATCACAGTGAAGAGAGTGAGGCAAATGGTTCAAAAGGTGCTTTCTTATCCATTGGAACAATTTTGATGTGGCCTCCCCCCGCCCCCCACCATCGTAAATTCTCATGAGCTCTTTGTGATAATGGGTTGACTTTGACCTCAGTATCGTCTTCACTTGAAAGGGGCATTTTTGGAGCTGGAAAGGAAGCATTAGAATTCTGGAATTTCTTTCTGTTTCAACTACAATTAATTGACAGCCCCTTTTTCAGGAAACTGTCTCTGTGCATGATTTTCAGAGAGAACCACCTAAAGCTGTCAAAAGTTTGCAGAAAATTAAATGCAAATGAATGTCAAAAGTACTAATTAATTAATCCCTGAGCAGTGAATTGAGTAAGAAGTTGATCATTTTTCTCTGAAGGAACAAGTAATTGTTCTGGGCTTTAAAATTTGCTTTTCTAAACCTAAAGCTGTTTTGTTCAGTTTGTAAATAAATTGCATTGTGAATTCAACCACTTTGAAATTCTGACTTGATATGGCATACGTTCCAAGTTCAAACGGAAAAGAGAAGTATCTTGGGATGAAAGGGCGACTTTTTTCCCTCCACACACTAACCACCCACCCACCTTGCCTTGCTTCTATCAGCTTCCTTTTTCCTACAGCTGATCACCATCAAAGTGGGAGCCACAGGACTGCCAGGAGTTAGTTCAGTGATATCCATCTACATCAGAAATAGGTTTAATATCATCGACATATGTCATGAAATTTGTTGTCTTTGTGGCAGCAGTACAATGCAATACATAATAGCAGAGAGAAGTCTGAAATACGGTCAGTGTACATATATTGTGGCAGTCTGGGGGGTGGGGGGATGCAATAGTCAACAACCCACCCCAGCCTTCCTAGTAGCCAGTGCTATTTATTCTCCTTGTTTTAAAATGCTTTGTGGGATTATGGCGAGATGTTCCAGTTCATTTATTGTTACATTTTAGCTTAGATTATACAGTTTGTGTGTTTGTGGGTCACCCTGTGATCATTACCTTCCCCCGTCTGTGTGTGACTGGGTGAGCTGTCTCCCTGGGACAGAGCACCCGGTCTGTTTTGGTGCTTGTTACAGTAAAAACAGCTGCTGCGTTAAATGAGCTTCTCTCGTCTGTCATCATGGACCGAATGTTCACCGCGATATATCAGTTAAATAAGTAGTACAAAAATATAGATATTTTTAAAAAGTACTGAGGGAGTGTGTATGGGTTCAATGTCCGTTCAGAACTCAGATGTTAGGGGGAAGAAGCTGTTTCTGAATCATCAAATATGTGTCTTCGGGCTCCTGTAATTCCTTCCTGATGATAGCAGTGAGAACAAGGCATGACCTGGGTGATGAGGGTCCTGAATGATGGATGATGCCTTTTTGAAGCATCACTCCTTGAAGATGTCCTGGAGACTATGGAGGCCATGATGGAACTGATTGAGTTTACAGATCTCTGCAGCTTATTTCGGTCCTTATTTCATACCAGAGAGTGATGGAGCCAGATAGAATGCTCTCCATGGTACAACTATAGAAATTTGCGAGTGTCTTCGGTGACATATCAAATCTCCTCAAGCTCCTACCATCGTGCCTTCTTTGTAGCTGCATCGATATGCGGACCCAGTATAGATCCTCAGTGATATTGACATCTAGGAACTTGATATTGCTCACTCTTTCCACGTCTGATTCCACGATGAGGATTGGTGTGTGTTCCCTTGTGTTACCGTTTCTGAAGTCCATAATCAGTTGTTTAGTCTTACTGACGTTGGGTGCAAGGTTGTTGCTTTGACACCACTCAACTAGCTGATATATCTCGCTTCTGTACGCCCTCTCGACACCATCTGAAATTCTGCCAACAGTAGTTGTGTCATCAGCAAATTTATAGATGGCATTTGCGTTGTGCCTAGCCACTCAGTCATGGGCATAGTGAGAGTAGAGGAGTAGGTGAAGCACGCATCCCTGCAGTGAGCCAGTATTGATTGTTATCGAGGTGGAGATGTTACTTCTGATCTGCTTGTGGTCTTCTTGTTAGGAAGTCGAGGATCCAGTTGTGGAGCAAGATACAGAGGCCCAGGTTTTGGAGCTTTTTGATCTGGAGAAATGATTGTGTTGAGGTTTCATTATTGCACACTTGGGGCTGTCCTCCAAAGCCCACTAGGTGAGGCTTCAGGAATATTATTGACAGCCCCAGGCTTCACATAACACATTGGGCGAGCAGAGGCCTTGCTGAGGGCCAGCGGGAAGAGAAAGAGGAGAACAACAAACTGCAGGAGGGTCAACTGAAGGCAAAGCAGTTGCTACAAAAGGAAGTTCATGAAGGGAAGACTTCACTGGATAACCAGGAACATCTAGCAACCTGCAAATTCTCATGAACCCCATTCTCTGGGGCTTTCCAACTTCTTCATATCGCCCTGTCAAAGATGGGTGACGGGCCTTTTAATCTGAATTGACAGGAGTTTAAGAGGAGCATGAGGGGAAACTTCTTCACTCAGAAGGCTGTAAGAGTGTGGAACGAGCTGCTGGCGCAAGTGGTGCATGTGAGCTCGATTTCAATATTTAAGAGAAGTTTGGATAGGTACATGGATGGTCCCAGTGCAGGTCGATGGGAATGGGCAGGTTAAGTGGTTCAGCATGGACTAATGGGCTGAGGGGCCTATTTCTGGGCTGTACTTTTATATGACTATAACTCTAGGTGGTAACGACAAGAGGACACTGGGGCGTGAACACACTTTCCTGCAGTTCTAGTAGATTTTCCCGAATCAAATTTCAATTGGTTAGCCGGTAATTTACCCGATTTATCGCTATGAATATAAAAATCACTTCTAGTTCTCATTAATTGATTTTCAATCGTGGATGTTAATAATAAGCTATGTTCCAATTGAAGTTCAACTCTGTGTTTGTACAGCTCCTTACTGGGAGAAATAGCATATTTTTTATTGACTTCTTTAATTTTATCAAATTACTAATTACTAATTACTAAACGTCAAATTACTAAGATTCGCAAACAGGATGATACTTTCGCAGTTGATCATGCTGGGATAAACCAAACCTTTCAAGAATTTTATACCTCTTTATATCACTCTGATTTTCCTCATGATTCTAATTTCATGCACGATTTTTTAAGTAAATTGAGTTTTCCGAAACTATCACCCGAAGATTGCCTATCATTAGAAACTTCCAATTCAGAGGAAGAAATAATAACTGCAATCTCATCATTGAATTCCGGTAAAGCACCCGGTCCGGATGGGTTTACAGTGGAATTTAAAAAAATTTTTTTCCTCCATTCTTTCTTCTAAGTTGTCTAGAATATTCAAGGAAGCAATCAGTTTAGGTAAATTACCACAATCGTTTTATGAAGCCTCTATTTCCTTAATTCTTAAAAAGAATAAAGATCCTACTGATTGTGCATCATACAGACCGATAACTCTTCTGAATGTAGACTCTAAAATTTTTTCAAAAATTCTAGCAACCAGACTGGAGAAGGTGTTACCTCAAATTATTTCCATGGATCAAACCGGATTTATTAAAAATCGCTATTCATCCTTTAATATTAGGAGGTTAATGAATATTGTTTACACCCCCTCATTTACTACCCCGGAGTGTATTATCTCATTAGATGCTGAGAAAGCATTTGACAGAGTTGAATGTCCTTATTTGTTTAATGTTCTTGAGAAATTTAATTTTAATTTGACATTTATATCTTGGATTAAATTGTTATATTACTCCCCGGTAGCCTCGGTTTGTACAAATAATTATAGATCTTTTTTTCGTCTTTTTCGTGGTACTAGGCAAGGTTGCCCTCTTAGTCCTTTACTATTTAATATTGCTCTTGAACCTTTAGCAATTGCTATTCGTGACTCGCCAAGTATTGTTGATATTACCCGTGGAAACAAAATACATAAATTATCATTTTATGCAGATGATTTGTTGTTATACATCTCTAACCCGGAGAAGTCAATTCCTGCTATCCTAGATCTGTTAGCTCAATTTAGTAACTTCTCTGGTTACAAATTGAATCTTAGTAAGAGTGAATTATTCCCTTTAAATAAGCATGTACCTATTTATGGACCTTTACCATTTAAATTGGTTACTGATTCATTTATATATTTAGGGATAACAATTACGAAAAAATATAAAGATTTATTTAAAGCTAATTTTTTACCTTTAATTGATCAGATTAAACTTTTATTTACCAAATGGTCCCCAATCTCTTTGTCTTTGGTTGGTCGGATTAATGCTATTAAGATGATCATTTTGCCCAAATTTTTGTATATATTCCAATCGGTTCCAATTTTTATCCCAAAATCTTTTTTTGATAACGTAGATTCAAAAATTTCCTCATATATTTGGCAGAATTAAAATCCTAGGTTAGGTAAAAGGTATCTACAGAAATCTAAAAAGGAGGGGGGGCTCGCCCTCCGGAATTTTAGATTCTATTATTGGGCAATTAATATTCAATATTTAAAATTTTGGTTACAAGATTTGGACGCATCTTTAAACCCTCATTGGGTAAATCTTGAATCTAATTCATTACAAGGGTTTTCCTTGGGTTCGGTTTTAGGAGCTTTACTTCCTTTTACTTCTTTTAAATCATATAAACAAATGAACAACCCAATAGTTAAGCATACTTTACGTATATGGTTTCAATTCTGAAGATTTTTTGGGTTTAATCAATTTATTCTAGCAAGTCCCATTATATCAAATTTTCTTTTTCAACCTTCCACGATGGATCAAGCTTACTTTGATTGGAAAACCAAAGGTATAATATCTTTTCGCGATTTATTTTTGGATAATTGTTTTATGTCTTTTGATCAACTCTCTAATAAATATAACTTACCCAGATCTCACTTTTTTAGCTATCTACAGATTAGGAACTTTTTAATTACTGTCTCCCCTAATTTTCCACACCCATATCCAATGGACACTTTGGAAAAAATCTTAGATTTAAATCTCTCTCAGAAAAGTGTAGTAGCAATTATATAGAAATATAATTATGAATCTATGTCCTGATGCTTCTAATAAAATTAAAGCTGACTGGGAAAGAGAACTTGAGATTAATATACCGACTGAAAAATGGGAAAAAATTCTTCAGTTGGTGAATTCATCCTCTGTATGTGCTAAGCATAGGTTGATACAGTTTAAAGTTGTGCTCAGGGCTCATATGTCCAAAGATAAGCTATCTCGTTATTACTCTTATATTAATCCAATATGTGACAGATGTCATTCCGAGATAGCTTCTTTAACCCGCATGTTTTGGTCATGTCCCTTGTTGGAGAAATATTGGAAAGATATTTTTGATATTATTTCAACGGTCCTAAACATAGACTTACAACCTCATCCAATTACTGCTATCTTTGGACTACCAATGATAGACTTAAATAATTTAACCTCTTCATCACGAAGGATGATTGCATTTCTTACTTTAATGGCTAGAAGATCTATTTTGCTGAATTGGAAAGAGATTAACCCTCCTACTGTATTTCATTGGTTTTCACAAACTATGGTGTGTTTGAATTTGGAGAAAATTAGAAGTGCAGTTTATGACCCTTCCATTAAGTTTGAAAAAACTTGGAGGCCATTCATTCAGCATTTTCATTTGATGTAATTTGATCATTTCCAAACTTGTTTTATCTCTCTGTACTGTTGTTGGAGGGGAATGGAGTCGTCGACACTGAGGTTTTCTTCTTTTCCATTTTTAAGTTGTTAGTTTTGCCCAAGTCTTTTAGTTTAGTTGATTAATTTTGTTTTTCTTTGGGGATGGGGTTTGCTTTTTTTTGTTTTGTTTTTTTTCTTTTTCATGAATTTTTTTTCCAGTTTTTTTTTGCTTTGTATTATCCGTGGTTAGTTCTACATGTTTGGGAGCTTTGTTAATTTACACTATTTGGTTTTGCAATTACTTTTTTAAAGTGTAACAATATATCTCCTACTATTTGTATTATTGCTATGTTTTGTTTCTATATTTTGAAATTAATAAAAAGATTGAAAAAGAAAGAAAAGATTTTCCCATTGAATTCAGTCAAGGAGAATATTCCTTTGTTCGAGACTCATTCAGGAGCAATGATTATGGGTGGATGTGACCACAGCAATTGCTTGCAAACACAATATTTGTATTGGTCCCTCTATGAAACAGTCGTATGAGGAGCTTTCTTTGTCTCCATTGTTTAGTGATTTGCAGCTTCCTCCTCAAAAATAATTCATCACCGTGGCCCATTGTAAATGTGGTTTTGAGAATCATTCACTGAATACCACCCATTGCCTCAAACCAGTTGTTTCTTTTTTTCTGTGAAGTAGCTTGAACGAATTTCATGAAGTTTTGTCTTGGAAGCGTCCATCCTGATTTGTGTCTGCAGAAACAATTTTGTCTGAAAACTAATTCCCAATAAGATATCTTGATGATGAAGATAAAAGACAAAGACTAGCTCTGTTATATGTACGTCAAAACATTCAATGAAATGTGTCATTTGCGTCAACGACAAACACAGTCCGAGGATGTGCTGGGGTCAGCGTGAAAGTTGCCACATTTGCAACGTCAGTATAGCATACCCACACCCACTAACCCTAACTGGTATGTTTTTGGAATATGGGAGGACACAGATGAAGCCTATGTGGTCATACAGACAGTGGTGGGAATTGAACCTGATCTTCCGATCACTGGCGCTGGAAAGCATTACGCTAACTGCTAGGCCACTGTGTCGCCCTTTCATTTCATCAGGTTTCTGTAGTTTTGTTTTAACGGCAGCTCGAACACAGCAGCTTTTATTTTACCAAAACACTTAATATACATGCATAATCTGATGAATTTCACTGATATTCCACAAGGGTTTGTTGACTTGTATGTGCGAGGACTCTGCATCAAGCCATGGTGTTGCGGGGTGAGGGGGCAGGGGGTCGTTGGGACTCTTTTATTCCGTGAACATGTTCATGTGTGTGTGAGAGACTGTTCGTAATGTGTTTCAGCACCTTGACCCTGTGTTAACACCGTCTCATTTGGCATTATTCAAGTATGGTTGGATGACAATTAAACTTGGACCAAATAGGAGCACTGGGTTAATTAGATCGAGTAATGAGGTGATGTATTTGCATTTGTTGGAAAAAATGGGTTCTTCCTTTCTGAAGCTTGACATTTGACCTTGTGGAAATTCCCCATGACATTCTCCAAGAGCTTTATGATTGGTTTGCACGTGCACACATCCACAAATATATAACATTGGGCTTCTCAAGCGTGAAAGTTAGAGCCAATACCTTGTTTCCAATGTGAGCAAAACCACAATGCCTTTGCCATGTATTGGAGCCATTCTTGCTTTGTGCTTCTGTATGAATGCATGGCTAAAACGTTGCTGCCTACTTCTCCAACTTATCAGCTCTGGTTCTCAGTTGGTATGGCCGACGTAGAATTGACGCACTGAGTCTAAGGCTGCTTCCCTATACAGACCCTCCTTCACTCCTACGAATGAAATTGCACTTCTAATTTTATTGATTTGCTCAGACCTCAAAAGCAGTTAGCAACTTCACTCAATTATGAATTGCAGTGCGGCACGGTAGCATAGTGGTTAGCACAATGCTTTAGAGTGCAGGCGATCCAGGTTCAATTCCCACCACTGCCTGTAAGGAGTTTGTACATTCTCCCCGTGACCGCCTGGGTTCCTTCCGGGTGCTCCGGTTTCCTCCCACAGTCCAAAGACGTACCGATTGTTAGGTTAATTGGTCATTGTAAATTGTCCCGTGATTAGGCTAGAGTTAAATTTGGGGTATTGCCGAGTGGCATGGCTTGAAGGGCTAGAGGGGCCTATTCCATACTGTATCTCAATAAACAATGAAATGAATTCAGGTATTATCCTTTCAAACGCCTGATTCTGCCCATTGTCTTAAAGTGTGGGCAGTCACAGCGATTCTCAAAGGCTTTGAGAAACTCTTCCCATGATTTCTCTTGTAGAGCTCTGTGCCTCTGACCAAACCTAGGCAGCAGGGAGATGGAGCAGTTCGTGCTGCTGCGGCAGAGTTTCAGGCACTCGAGTTTGATTCTAGTCTTTGCTCAGTATGCAGAGATTCCACATTCTCTGCCTTATCTCTGAAATCTCTTGATTTCCTCCCACATCCCGAAGAGCTGCTTTGATCACTGGCTGCGGTAGACTACCTGGTAGAGTAAGGTCATGGCAAAGAGGATCTGAAGAAGAGGAGATGATTAGCGTGTGTGAGTCAGTTGTAACAACACTGGGGGGAGTAAGGAGAAAGATGTTGGGACCAATGCGATTATAGCAGCTACTCAAGCAAGCCAACACCGCTGTCAGAAATCCAGCATGGGGAGTTGTCCTGTATGACGCACCTTCAAATCCAACCCAATAATAGTAATGTTCAAAGTCAAAGAAATGTATCCTATTCTTTATTAAGCAACCAGCAGAACAAACAATCTAGAAGCAATAAAACAAATGAAATTAAAATCAGTGATACTAAATGAAGTTAAACACACTGAAGCAGTCGACAAGTAAGATGTCACACCTGGCTGTCTGTAACTCTGACTGATCCTAGACTGACAAAGCGTGAATATATAACTAAACCCTTTACTTTTACCACACCCCCACCCATGTGACTGACTACCATGCTCAACATAATAAAGGTGCAACACACAATATGATACAATACAGATAGAAAACAGATACGTGGCTCCTACAGGGCTTGTGCCCCTGTGAACCGGTAGGGAAGTGGTGAACCAAATGGCAAGCTTCTTGGTCATTATAAGGATAAGATACTGTTGTAATTGTGAACAAAGTCACCGGAAAGACACTAAAGCTAGAGGATATAGAAGTGTTTTATTCAGGAAAACTGAGCAACAGGCATCACTCACATTCGAGACATTCTTGGAAGAAGAGGGCTGCAGGACAATCTCATAGTTACAGTGTATCTACAATGCTTCTTTTAAATTACATATAGTTTTCAAGCACCTCTTTCTCCCATACTCTGGACACCCAAATGAATGTCAATCCCCACTGGCCTGAGGCAGCTTTCATGCACATACAGGCATCTGAGGTCAAATGGAGCGTTTCATTGTTTGCAATTGTTGACCCCCGACCTGCAGCTCCAGAAGACCCATTGTTCTAAACTGCATTTTAAATTCAATCTGCAATCCACATTCAAATCTGAAGAATGGCTGCTGTGAAATTAATATTTGCAATATACACTAACTCCAGAATATGCCCTAAAAGATACAATTACATTTTTGCTTTGGTTTTCCTTTCGGTGGTTGTTGCCAGCTCTGTAGAGAAAATTCCTTTCATTTCTATTCATTGCTAAGTTGGCTATAAAATCTTGTGGTTGACGTGGTTTTATTTTCTCCTTGCTCCAAAATGGAAGTTAATGGTTTACTAATGGGACAAAACAGAGGCTGGTATATCCAGTCCCGGCTACCATACACCATATGCTACCTCAATGGAGTTAAATCTGCCTAGTGTTAGGGCATGAGGCTTTCAGTGCCTTGTTTTAGCAGATAATACAAACACTGTAGTGTTTCTTAGTGGCATGTTCCAAGTAAAACTATACATAGTCTATTGTGTTGGCACGTGGCCAAGTGGCTAAGGCATTCGTCTAGAGATCTGAAGGTCGCGAGTTCGAGCCTCAGCTGAGGCAGTGTGTTGTGTCCTTGAGCAAGGCACTTAACCACACATTGCTCTGCGACAACACCGGTGATGAGCTATATTGGTCCGAGTGCCATTCCCTTGGACAACATTGGTGGCGTGGAGAGGGGAGACTTGCAGCATGCAACCTTGCCAGGCCTGCGCCCTGGAAATCTTCCAAGGCGCAAATCCATGATCTCACGAGACTAACGGATGCCTATATAAAGTCTATTGGACCAGACTTGGGCACCCAGCTCCCAACGACCTGGGCTTGATCCTGACCGCAACTGTTGCTGCATGGAGTTTGTATTTCTGCCTGTGATCATGTGGCTGCTCCCCGAGGGCTTCGGTCTCCTCCTACGTTCCCAACGTGTGTGTTTTAATTGGGGAACTGGAGCCTGGAAATTGCCCAAACTCTGTAACTAAGCGTCAGAATCTGTGCAGAGCTGAAAGTATAAGCAGAGTGGATCGCAGGGCTAATTAATGGGAGAATGGGCTTGCTGTGAAAGCTGACAGACTTAATGGGCCGGGTGACATCATTGTCAGGAAATGTCAAATGAGACATTTCTCGTGATATGGCTATTTCTAAGCTACTCACAAACCTGCAATGTGGCCTTCCTCCATCTTATATTCTCTGACCTTGAATTAATTGAGGCTTATAATTGTTCTATACAGTGGCACTAGATAGAGCTTCATCTCCAAAGAAAATGGATCTTGGACCAAAGGCCCAAAATTATCACTGGGTCTATTACTTAGACCTGATTTAAGTTTGGGAGATCAAGGTACACTTCAGTATATCTGCTAAGGTGCCCTGCTACTTTGCATCTTTCATGGTGTCAGTACCAATGTACCTGACATTTGAAATTGTAAAATTATAATTGGATTACTCATTGGAAGGTTTCATCAATAATGTGCTCACTTTGTTGATGGATGGACAAAGTAACAGGCCTCAGGTTTTGAGCTGTAAATTTTCACTTGGAGTGAGTGAATCTGTGAAGACAGGAATACTCATGCACATTAACAGCTGTGCGTGGAATTACTGATAGGCTGTACTTTGGCATCTATTTATTTATATTTACATCTATTAGTTTACAAATGTAGTATTGTGCCAAGGCCTAATGCGGAGCGGAGAGCGAGTTTGTAAATCTGGTGGGAGCAAAGGAAGTTGGGAATGGTGAGGGTGGAGTATCGTAGGAAGGGGTGTGGGACTGGAGGCAGAGAAGGAGTGCCGGGGTGGGGGATGGCACTGGTGCAGACACACCCAGCCCTGGGACACTAGGCAAGGTCAATTGATTCCAAACAATCGGTTTATTGATTATTACAAAATGTCTCCAGTGCATCCTGCTCCTTCCCCTCTCCCTGCCCCTTTTTCCAGCCATGATTCCCCTCTCCCTGCCCCCTTCTCACACTCAGCCCACAGTAGAGACCCATAGCAGAATCAGGTTTTTCATCACCCACGTATGTCATGAAATTTGTTTTTTCTTTGCGGCATCGGTACAGTGCAATACATAAAATTACTACAGTACTGTGTGTAACGTAACGTAACTCTGTAAGGTTTCGCTGCTGATGTAATGGTTCCTCAACGGGGGCTTTGGAATGTGCACCATCCAATGAGAGGCATGTTGTTCTTTTTTGTGGGCCTGAGAGAAGGGATTTGCGGTCTTTTGTCGGAGAGAGATGAAGAGAGAAGACGCGAATGAAGAGAGTTGGTAGACCACCGGATGGAGTGGAATTGGAGCGAGGGTCTGAGGATCGGCTACGCTCGGAGGAGGTCGACGGGGAACGAGTAGACGGAACCGTGAGCTCCAACGTTGCGCATTAGGCTGTTCCATGAGAATGGGCCCTTTTCCTTTTTTGTTTCTTTACTAACCATACAGTCAAATTAAGAATTTTAAGGCTCAATCGTTTAATTGCATATTGTGTACTGTTTGTTATTTCATTGTACTGATTTGTAATGGGGAACACATTGCGCAGCATCCACCCAAAGAAGATTTCTGAAGTTTGGCCGGGCCAGGGGCTGTCTTCCCCTAGATTCAGCTGCTAGGCGAACCTAGGGTTACATGAGCAAAGCTCTTAAGCACCCTAGCTATGTGCCTTGCACTTTTGTGCAATACTCTAGCTTAGAATTTTTATCATCCTCATTCTCTGGTCTTGTATACACTGGAATTTAGAAGGATGAGAGGGGATCTGATTGAAACATGTAAGATTATTAAGGGATTGGACACGCTGGAGGCAGGAAGCATGTTCCCGCTGATGGGTGAGTCCAGAACCAGAGGCCACAGTTTAAGAATTAGGGGTAGGCCATTTAGAACGGAGTTGAGGAAAAACTTTTTCACCCAGAGAGTGGTGGATATGTGGAATGCTCTGCCCCAGAAGGCAGTGGAGGCCAAGTCTCTGGATGCTTTCAAGAAAGAGATGAGTAGAGCTCTTAAAGATAGCGGAATCAAAGGTTATGGGAATAAGGCAGGAACTGGATACTGATAGTGGATGATCAGCCCTGATCACAGTGAATGGTGGTGCTGGCTCAAAGGGCCAAATGGCCTACTCCTGCACCTATTGTCTATTGTCTTGTGCAGCCGGTGGAGCAGAGCTGACTTGTGGAAATGAGTGAGATTTATCCTAAATTCCCTACCACAGTGAAATACAGTACAGTCACCAACTATCCATAAACCCACTGATTCTCACTGCCACTGGGACTACATCAGTTTCCGCTGTCTCTTGTAAGTACACCATCCCCTTCCCCACTTCTTCTACCATCGCCACATCTGCTCTCAAAAACCCCACAAGAGATTCCGCGGGTGCTGGAAGTCTAGCGTAGCACAAACAAAATGCTGGAGGAACTCAGCATCTGTGAAGAGGAATAGACAGTCGACATTTCAGGCCAAGACCCTTCCTGAGGACTCAGGGAAGGAAAATAATAAGGCACAGAATCATAATGTGAGTTATGAGGTCAAGAGTCCAAATCATCGTACTAGGGAGCTAGTTAATAGTCTTTCAATAGGGGGGTGGAAGCTATCTTGGAGCCTGGTGGTACGTGCTTCCAAGTTTCTGTATCTTCTCAGATACAGCCCTCACATTTAGGGGATAATTAGACAGGCAATTATCAGCTTGATGTAAGCAAATGGGATCAGAGTCAGTGGCAAAATAATCAGCATGGATATCGTGGGCTGTAGTTCCCACTTCTATGCAGCTCAATAATTCTGTTTAAGTGGCTGAGCAGAGCTCTAGTATGTTAGCAAACACAGTTCGGACCACTATGAATTTGGCTTCACTGGGGAAGCTTTCTTTAGAGAACAGGGAGAAATTAATTTACCTTGTATTGACCTACTTACCTTTCATTACCATTTGTCTGTTTTGGTTATCTCTACCAACATTTGAGATATCTACACAACAGTCTATTATTAGAGTCATTGAAAAGTACAGCACAGAAACAGGCCATTTGGCCCAGCTACTCCATGCTGAGCCATTTAAGCTGCCTACTCCCATCAACCTGCACTGGGACCATAGCCCTCCATACCCCTACCATTCATGTACCTATCCAAACTTCGCTTAGACATTGAAATTGAGTTCGCATACGCTGGCAGCTCGTTCCACACTCTCATAACCCTCTGAACGGGGAGGTCTTCCCTCATGTTCACCTCAAACTTTTCACCTTTCACCCTTAACCTATGACCTCTGGTTGTAGTCCCACCCAGCCTCAGGGGAAAAAGCCTGCTTGCATTCCGTAGTAAGAAATGAAGTAAACTCTGTGGTAGTCAACTTAAGGGGTTAAATTGAACGCTTGTAAAAGCCCTAACATTCTGAACATTATTCATCCTATCACCTTAATGTTTACATACCATTTCAACCGTAATAACAAAAGTGGAAAGATTTAGTCATCTTCAAGTCAGTTTGCGTATGTTTCAGGCAGGATAAATGATATATACATTTCTTCTATCAAATCAGATGTGTATACAGAGGTCAATTTTCTCTTCAGGAAAGAGTCCATTTGAGTTGAAGCTTTCTGTTAAAATATTAAAAACAGCAGTGGTAGATAATTAAATGATAATCTGTGTTAAAGCAGCTCATGTCATATAAAATTAATGTATGCATCCAGCAATCCCAAAGCAGAGCCTCATTTTGAAGGAGAGCAGGTCAGAACAGTTAATGCAGTGTTGTAACCCAATATACAATCTGCATAAACACTAGAGATTCTGCTGGAAATCCAGAGCAACACCCAAAAAGTGCTGGAGGAGCTCGGCGGTACAGGCAACATCTACGGAGAGGAATGAACAGTCGACGTTTCAGATTGTGACTCTTCATCGGGACTCTGTACGATTCCAGCTGAATGTACAATCTACGTTCAGCTCAAGTGTCCCCCCCCCCCCCAGAATTCACAGTATTATACTCTAGCTTCAGATCTAACATTGCTTTTATTCATTTCCTAGGGCACCTTTTTATTGATTGATTGATTGATTGAGATACAATGCAGAATAGCATTGTATCGGCTTCACGCCACACTGCCCCGTGAGCCCCTGATTTAACTCTCACCTCATCACGGGAAAATTTACATTCACCAGTTAACCTACCAACCAGTAGGTCTTTGGACTGTGGGAGAAAACCAGAACAGAAGGAAGAAACCCACCCATTTATGGGGGGAGCGTACAAACTCCTCACAGGCAGCAGCGGGAATTGAACCCGGGTCGCTGGTACTGTAAAGCGTTGTGCTAACCATTTTGCTACCGTTCCGCCTATTATATATTACATTGTACTCCTGCCACAAAGGCAAC